>NC_050084.1:12489297-13098615 GCF_009764565.3 Dermochelys coriacea | reverse complement strand
TCAGCGCTGTAAAGTGCCAGTGCAAACAAGCCCTAATATACTACTACAGTCCGAGTGTTGGGTTCCTGTGATGTGGTATTTGTGCAATGACCAAAGAAGTAACTCAAGACAGGTGGAGCGGTCATACAAAAGGTGTTTGTGGAACAGGTGATATTAAACATGCAAGTTATCTTTATTTCAAACCATATTAGGAGAAGAATGCGCTTTCAGCAAATAATAATATTTCCAATACATAAATGAGAGGATTATCTGTGGCATAGGAGCTGTGCATTTTTGTTGAAAGAATAGTCACTCTTAAAATACCGCTAAATGGAGATTTTTCTTTTTACACTGTTTGTTGCCTTTCACTGTATTTCAGTTAAATAGTTTGACACCTCCAGCAATAGTACTGTTTCATTGGAACTTAAATTCCAGTTAAAGTTGGCAGAGACAGTGAAGGCTCAAATTATGGTGTTCCAGCATTTTCAGGTATGCTAGTAATTTTAGTGTTGTTATTCTGATCCGCTATTTAAATTCACAGTTCAGCAGCAAATAGATGTTAGTCATCTGTCTTCAGCTGAAAGACCAGTCTTTAATTTGTTAGTGTTGTGCAACAGTTTTCTTCCTTGAGCTAGATTTGTGACTGAAATTTGAATGGGATCTGATGGTTTGTAGATGAATCTCCCAGGGACAATATCTTTTCTTAAAGTGTTTTGTACAAGTGGTGGATTGAATAAAAATATTCAGCTGATGTGTTTAGCTTAAAAGTAAATGTGTCATTTAGTTTGTCTATAAATTTATTTATTCTCCTTTGATCTGGTCAGTTTGGGGATTAATTTTCTTGTCTTCAGCAAAGATATTTTTTCATTAATAAACTGTTAGCAGTTCACAAGTCACTCATAAGATGAATCAGGTATTGACTCAGCGTTGAAAAGGGAAATAATTAATGTAGGCTACTATTGATGGGGAGAGGCCTGGAAAACCATTTATCTGGAAATTTAATTCTTCATGATGAATTAATCAGAGAAATTTAGCTCCTCACTTTTATATGTGAAATATAAGCTTTCTATTGAGCTTATTTCAAGCTGGTATCAGGCCACTCTAAAATGGCAGTTTGCTCAACATTGCAAGACCACTTTCTTAAATATTCCTCTCATTATAAGAATGTACTATTGTACACTTGAATATACATTTTATTTTGCTATACATGGCAAACTATAAAGAGGGCCTAATTTTATAATTAACGCACTTTATACTCAAATAAGGAAGTAGAATGTTTATATTTAACTGAAATAATTTACTTTGTGAGTTGCAAATAACTTAAAATTTAGTATTTATGGCAAATTATACTTCAATATGATTACAGAATACAAAAAAATCTATCCTTGAATATCTCTTGCATGCTATGGAGTAACTTTTCTCTCTACCATTTTATCTTCGTTTTGGAGATGGAATGCTCTCAATCTATTTGTGTTGACACTTCAGTAACATGGGAAGCCTTGGGAGACTTCCAAATATAACTGAGTCCCTGAGGGAGTTCACAAGCGAAAAGCGAAAGTTAGCAAGAACATTGTAAGCTCATGTTACTGCATCTGAGAAAAATGTTAGGAACTAAGGAAACATTCAAAATCTTCACTTGGCAATTACAGTAATGTTTTTAATAACTTAATTCTTCTATGTGTAAGAATAATTGTAAATAGCTGGTAAATTTTAATTACAATGAAATCTGTTAATAGCAATCGTGAAAGGAACCGATAGCTTGCTGTAAATAACAACTAGACTATTCCAGAGTAGCTTCCAAAAAAACCAGAATGAAACATGCAAGAATGTTTGTGATACTTTATTTTTAAAAGGTTAAATTTAAATTTTAAATCCTCTCATCTAAAGGCTTGGGATTTTTTTTTCTACTTTGTCCTTTGCATACTGCAGTGGACTGTTTTAGGTTTCCAGATATGTTTCTGCTTCCTGGCTATCTTCCAGGTTGATCTTTAAATGTCTTATGGAGTGGGGCATGTCAGCGTATGACTATTAATGTGTAGCCCCCTAACCCAATGTGCGTTAACATGTTGGTGGCAACTCTGAGACAGATTTCTGGTGGCTAGTGTGAGTGACCATTGGGGCAGGCTTAATTTTACATCTTGAACAATATCTGCAGCCTTCACCAAGTGGCTGAATGTGGAGAGTTTGGAAATAGTCAATATTGATCTAGTTGGGCACATTCAGTTTATCAAGTAAGTCCTAGAATAAAGATAAGTCCAATAGCTTTTAAGAGTGGACATTGACTTGGGTGCGACTCTTCGAACAATATACTTCAGGAACTCTATCTTCAAGGTATTACCAAGTGTGGAAGGACATCAGCTATCAACCCTTCTCAGGTGACTATGCTGAAAAACATTTGGTGGCTGTATGTATATCACATGCAAGAAATATATTTGGATAGTCGAATTTCAAAAGTCATTAATTTATAAGCATGCTATAGAAAATTTTGCTGTTTTTGTGGATGAGTCTTTGCAGTTCTCCAGTTGTCTGATGTGGAGTTGCTGAGCATTGCTGTGTAACCACTAATGTTTTTCTTTGTACAATGGCATCTGTTCACTAGTTTATCAAATACAATTAATAAATAGTGTTTAGACCTTGTCTAACTATGCCAGATATTTATAGAAGCATAACTTTTATATTTAAAGTAGTACAACCCCCCTATTTTGGACATTTGATACTGGTATTAAAATGCTTATACCAGTATCGTTTATTCCCATACAGGAAAAGGAAAAAGATATACAGCCCAGTGTGACCACATCCATACTAGAACTTTTACCAGTATAACTACCTTGGTGGTGGTGTGTGGGTTTGTTGTTTGTTTTTAAATCACACCTCTATTCAAAATTCTTATACTGGTACAGATTTTAAGAGTAGAACAGGCCTTAGATATAATCAAGGTCAAGTTCACAAGAACCACCCCTAAACCATATCTTAAACCAATGGGACATAGATCAAAGCTTCTTTGACTTCACACCTAACCTGCTGTTTATATTACAGGTTCCTATTCAGTTCTGTTGTGGGGCAGTTCCTGTAAACTTGATGTCTGTCAAGTTTGATTCCAAGTTAAGAACATTTTATAGCAGTTTTCTTTCTCTTTAATGGTAAGTCCACTGACATCAGCACTTTTATATTGCTGTAGTTTCAAGAGAATATTCTAATATTTTTAACACTGACTACTGCAATTATTAGTGACTGAGGTGTAAGGTTAGCAACCATAATGGCAATCTGGGGTAGAAAGCCAAATACCCTGTCTAGCCATTCTTTGGAACTGTCTTAGCAAACAGCGTTAATTTTAAATTTTACTGGTGGTTTTGATTAGGATTATTCATTCTTCAGTAGTGAGGCACCAATACAGATTCCTTATTGGTTTGTCTTTTGTGACTTCAACCACACTGAGTGCAAGCTAGTATTTTTGTTGGATTTTGTTGACTCAGTGTGGCAAAAAATAAAGTTTAAGTAGTAGATCTTTCTTGAAGGTCAGGAGTTCAGCTGCAGTCATTTCTATAGTATTTAAGCTACCTTGGTAGGTATGTTGTATGGAAACACAGATCCATCAGGGTTGACCCTAAAATGTCTTCCAAGGGGTTTAACTTGCCTTCTGTAGTTCACATTGAACAGGGCTTTCAGATTGTTGGGGCATATCTACAATACAAACTTAAGTCAACCTATATGAGGTCGACTTGCGGCTACCGCAGCAATTATTGCAGTGGGTCATGTTTACACTGCCCTTCTTCTGTCGGTGGTGCATATCCTCAACAGGAGCACCAGTTTAAGAGGGGTAGTTTGGGGGGCGGAGAGCCTGGGGAGCCTCGGTGCAGGTGGGCTCAGAGCAGGGAGCCCCTCATCTGCCCCAGGGTAACAGCCCTCTGAGTGACTTACTTGTTAGTTTCACAGCTCCAGCATAGAGCCGTGAAATTGAGAAGAATAACAGCAAGTAGCGGATGTAAGTAACAGGTAGTATCTACAGGGACACAGTTTTGCCCTTACTACACTGACATAAGCCCTGTGCTTCTCCTCAAGGCAGAGTTATGTCAGTGTAGTAGGGAACTTACATCAGCAGGAGCAAGGCTTGTAATATGTACACTGACATAATTAGGTTGATGGGAACTGATGGGCAGGATCCCCTGCGAGAAAAACATGAGGGGGAAAGGAGTCCAGGAGAGCCAGCTGTATTTTAAAGAATCCTTATTGAGGTTACAGGAACAAACCATCCCGATGTGTAGAACGAATAGTAAATATGGCAGGGGACCACCTTGGCTTAACTGTGAAATCCTTGGTGATCTTAAACACAAAAAAGAAGCTTACAGGAAGTGGAAGATTGGACAAATGACATGGGAGGAGTATAAAAATATTACTCAGGCATGCAGGAGTGAAATCAGGAAGGCCAGATCACGCTTGGAGTTGCAGCTAGCAAGAGATGTTAAGAGTAACAAGAAGGGTTTCTTCGGGTATGTTAGCAACAAGGAGAAAGTTAAGGAAAGTCAAGTGGGCCCCTTACTGAATGAGGGAGGCAAACTAGTGACAGAGGATGTTGAAAACGCTAATGTACTCAATGCTTTTTTTGCCTCTGTCTTCATGAACAAGGTCAGCTCCCAGACTACTGCACTGGGCAGCACAGCATGGGGAGGAGGTGACCAGCCCTCTGTGGAGAAAGAAGTGGTTCGGGACTATTTAGAAAAGCTGGACGAGCACAAGTCCATGGGGCCAGATGCGCTGCATCCGAGGATGCTAGTGGAGTTGGCAGATGTGATTGCAGAGCCATTAACCATTACCTTTGAAAACTCATGGTGATCGGGGGAGGTCCCGGACGACTGGAAAAAGGCTAATGTAGTGCCCATCTTTACAAAAGGGAAGAAAGAGGATCTGGGAAACTACAGGCCAGTCAGCCTCACCCCAGTCCTTGAAAAAATCATGGAGCAGGTCCTCAAGGAATCATTTCTGAAGCACTTAAAGGAGAGGAAAATGATCAGGAACAGCCAACATGGATTCACCAAGGACAAGTCATGCTTGACTAATCTAATTGCCTTCTATGATGAGAGAACTGGCTCTGTGGATGAAGGGAAAGCAGTGGACGTGTTATTCCTTGACTTTAGCAAAGCTTTTGATACGGTCTCCCACAGTACTCTTGCCAGCAAGTTAAAGAAGTATGGGCTGGATGAATGGACTATAAGGTTGATAGAAAGCTGGCTAGATCATTGGGCTCAAAGGGTAGTGATCAATGGCTCCATGTTGGCAGTTGATATCAAGCAGAGTGCCCCAAGGATCAGTCTTGGGGCTGGTTTTGTTCAATATCTTCATTAATATTCTGGAGAATGGCATGGATTGCACCCTCAGCAAGTTTGCAGATGACACTAAACTGGGAGGAGAGGTAGATACACTGGAGGATAGGGATAGGATACAGAGGGACCTAGACAAATTAGAGGACTGGGCCAAAAGAAATCTGATGAGGTTCAACAAAGACAAGTGCAGAGTCCTGCACTTAGAACGGAAGAATCCCATGCATTGCTACAGACTAAGGACCGAATGGCTAGGCAGCAGTTCTGCAGAAAAGGACCTGGGGGTTACAGTGGACGGGAAACTGGATATGAGTCAACAGTGTGTCCGTTTTGCCAAGAAGGCTAACAGCATTTTGGGCTGTATAAGTAGGGGCATTGTCAGCAGAAGGAGGGACGTGATCGTTCCCCTCTATTCGACATTGGTGAGGCCTCATCTAGAGTACTGTCCAGTTTTGGGCCCCACACTACAAGAAGGATGTGGAAAATGGAACGCGTTCAGCGGAGGGCAACAAAAATGATTAGGGGACAGGAACACATGACTTATGAGGAAAGGCTTAGGGAATTGGGATTGTTTAGTCGGCAGAAGAGAAGAATGAGGGGGGATTTGATGGATGCTTTCAGCTACCTGAAAGTGAGTTCCAAAGAGGATGGATGTAGACTGTTCTCAGTGGTAGTAGATGACAGAACAAGGAGTAATGGTCTCAAGTTGCAGTGGGGGAAGTTTAGGTTAGATATTGGGAAAAACTTTATCATTAGGAGGTGGTGAAGCACTGGAATGCGTTACCTAGGGAGGTGGTTGAATCTCCTTCCTTTTGAGGTTTTTAAGGTCAGGCTTGACAACGTCCTGGCTGGGATGATTTAGTTAGGGATTGGCCCTGCTTTGAGCAGGGGGTTGGACTAGATGACCTCCTGAGGTCCTTTCCAACCCTGATATTCTGTGATTCTATGATATGATTCTATGTAAGCTGCCTTATGTTGACCTAATTCCGTAGAATAGACCAGGTCTTGGTTTTTGGGTTGTCCCAGAGCAAAAATACCAGGATTCTTGAAAACTTTTGCAATTATATATGGATTAATCATTTTTGTTGTATGAAAGAAGTTGTTTTGAAAGCCACTAGTTACTTTCTAAATCTTATTTTCACTGCAGAAACTTGCCGTCTGCTATAGCACATACTGTGCTATATCAAACAGTCAGCCTAGCTACTGTCTCTTGGGGAGGTGGATTAAGTACAGTGACTGGAGAATCTCTCGTTGCTGTAGTGAGTGTGTGCACTGAAGTACCACAACAGCCCGGCTGCAGTGGTTTAAATGTAGACATGCTCTAAGGCCTTGTCTACACTTGCAGATGTAGAGCGCTGGGAGTTAAACCAGCAGCAGGAAAAGGGCTGCCATGTGTTCATGCTGTCAGCTGCAAGTGCAGTGGCGTGGCCACATTTGCAGCACTTGGAGCAGCTTTTGGAGTGGTGCATTATGGACAGCTATCCCACAGAGTACCTCTTCCCATTCTGGTGCTGAGGCTTATGGGAAGGAGGATGGGGGGCGCGGGGCATCCTGGGTCCTGTCCCAATGCCCTGTGATGTATCGCTTCGTGTCCCAGCAGTCCCTGTGCTTCCAGCCAAATTTGGAGCCATCTTTCAACGCTTTTTGTTCTGCACGCTCTGTCTTCCCTTTCGGTCTGCGGGAATGGGTCCCGAACTGCTGAGGAATATGGTCTCGCCAGCATGTCACGAATTGCAGTTGAGTTACTCCTTAACCTACAAAGTGACAGTGAGGAAGGAGTCTGATGATGATGTTGACACGTGTAATGCATACGACACGAGATTGCTTATGGTATTCACAAACATGCTCACCACCGTGGAACGCTGCTTTTGGGCTTGGGAAACAAGCACTGAGTGGTTGGATCACATCGTCGTGCAAGTCTGGGATGAAGAGCAGTGGCTGCAGAACTTTCGGATGAGGAAAGCCATTTTTATGGGATTGTGTGCTGAGCTCGCCCCCACCCTGCAGTGCAAGGACACGAGATTGAGAGCTACCCTGTCTGTGGAGAAGCTCGTGGTGATTGCAATCTGGAAGCTGGCTACTCCAGACAGCTGCCGATCGGTCACTAACCAGTTTGGAGTGGGCAAGTTTACGGTTGGAATCGTGTTGATGTAAGTGTGCGGGGCCATTAATCTTATCCTGCTCAGAAGAACTGTGACTCTGGGCAACAATGCAGCTTCTGCCCTGGCCCTTATGTGATTTTCCTGTGAGCAGCAATGGTCCCCTCCCCTGCCCCTCACGGCACAGTGGTGCAGATGTTAGCCGTACTGGGACAATGAGCACAGTGGCTCCGTCAAGGAACCTGCGCAATTGGATTGCCCTGTTTCTGCATGAGACCTTCGATGAGATCACTGAGGCCAATTACCGCAATATGTGAGAGTACATCAAAGCCCTATTCTGCATCTAGGCATGCACGCAGCCCTGACCTTCTTTCTGCAACCCTCCTCTCCCCAACAGCCCGCACCCAACAATTCCCTTCTCAAAATAAAAGCTGCTTACTCGGCACCTCCTCTGCTGTTTGTTCTTCCCCAAGCACCATCCGCTGCGAATGGCGACCTTCTTCCTGGCTTGAAAACAGCTCCTGGCTGCATGCATCTATGGATGCTGGGCTGTCCTCTGGTTCTGGTCCCCCATGCTCCTCAGCACCCTCGCTCCCGCTTTCCTCCTTCTGACTTGTTGCACTCTAGGCTGCCACGGCCTCTGAAGCATCCATGGTGCTCTTCGGAGTGGTGTTGGGGTCGCCCCCAAGTATCTTGTCCAGCTCTTTGTAGAACTGGCAGGTTGTGACGGCAGCTCTGGAGCGGCAGTTTGCCTCCCGCGTTTTGTAGTAGGTGTTAGCTCTTTCATTTTAACCCTGCACTGTGTCCCGGTCATGGCCCCTTTTTGTCATGGTCCTTGATATCTGCCTGTAAGTGTTGTAATTCCCACAACTGCAGTGCAGCTGGGACTGAACAACCTCCTCCCCCCAAACACTGATGAGGTCCAGAATCTCGCCATTGCTCTATACTGGGGATTGTGTGGAAGCATGGTCACCTGGAAAGGTGCTTTGCTGAGCAAATAGGAAGGGGACTTTCAAAATTCCCAGAGAATTTAAAGGGCGGGTCTAACAGTTGGTCACCTGAGGGCAGGGCAGTATACTTCAAAGTGATAACCAGAGTGGCTAGAACAGGCATTGTGGGACACTTCTTTGAGGCCAGTCAGAGTGCATTAATAGACCAGGGCATCCGCACTGGCACTGTGCTGTTCCAGCCGGGGCGCAGAAAGCTCTATGCTTCTCTTGGAGGTGGATTACCAGGGGTGCTCCAGCCGCGGAGTCTGGGCGTTTTACATGCCTTTCCAGTGTAGACACCTCAGGAGTTAGGGCACCCAGGGCTGATTTAATGTGCTCCAACTTGCAGGTGTAGACAAGGCCTAAGTAACTTAGCAAAGCTTACCTAGAATGAAGAAAATTGCTGTTAAGTCTTAGGATGAATAGTCAGCAGTGTCTGCTATAAAATTGGCATCTGCATGTGAATCTGCTATAGATCTAAAAGCTGAAATGTGAGATTGTCGTCTAGCTGCTGCTATTATTATTATTTTATTATTGTATTAGGGCTGTTGATTAATTGCAGTTAACTCACACGATTAACTCAAAGTAATTGCAATTTAAAAAATTAATCGCTATTAATCACATTTTTAATTGCACTGTTAAACAATAGAATACCAATTGAAATTTATTAAATATTTTTGGATGTTTTTGTACATTTCTAAATATATTGATTTCAGTTACAACACAATACAAAGTGTACAGTGCTCACTTTATATTATTATTTCTGATTACAAATATTTGTACTGTAAAATTGATAAACAAAAGGAACAGTATTTTTTTCAATTCGCCTGTAGTGCAATCTCTTTATCGTGAAAGCGCAACTTACAAATGTAGATTTTTTTTTTTTAATTTTTATCTTTTGGTTCTGTAACTGCACTCAAAAACAAAACAATGCAAAACTTTAGAGCCTACAAGTCCACTCAGTCCCACTTCTTGTTCAGCCAATCGCTAAGACAAACAAGTTTGTTTACATCTTCAGGAGATAATGCGGCCCTCTTCTTATTTGCAAATGTCACCAGAAAGTGAGAACAGGCATTTGCATGGCACTTTTTGTAGCTGGCATTGCAAGGTATTTATGGGCCAGATGCACTAAACATTCATATGCCCCTTCATGCTTCGGCCACCATTCCAGAGGACATGCTTCCATGCTGATGGTGCTCATTTAAAAAAAAATAATGCATTTATTAAATTTGCGACTGAACTCCTTGGGGGAAAATTGTGTGTCCCCTGCTCTGTTTTACCCACATTCTACCATATATTTCATGTTATAGCAGTCTCTGATGATGACTCAGCACATGTTCATTTTAAGAACACTTTTGCTGCAGATTTGACAAAACACAAAGAAGGTACCCATGTGAGATTTCTAAAGATATCTACAGCACTTGACCCAAGGTTTAAGAATCTGAAGTGCTTTCCAAAATCTGAGAGGGACAAGGTGTGGAGCATGTTTTCCGAAGTCTTAAAAGAGCAACACTCCAAAGCAGAAACTACAGAACCCAAACCACCAAAAAAGAAAATCAACCTTTTGCTGGTGGCATCTGACTCAGATGATGAAAATGAACATGCATTGGTCCGCACTGCTTTGGATTGTTGTTGAGCAGAACCCATCATCAGCATGGACGCATGTCCTCTGTAATGGTTGAAGCATGAAGAGACGTAGGAATCTTTAGTGCATCTGGCACATAAATATCTTGTGGCACCAGCTACAACAGTGCCATGAGAACACCTGTTCTCATTTTCAGGTGATGTGAACAAGAAGCGGGCAGCATTGTCTCCTGCAAATGTAAACAAACTTGTTTGTCTGAGCAATTGTCTGAACAAGATATAGGACTGTATGGACTTGTAGGCTCTAAAGTTTTACATTTTGTTTTTGAATGCAGTTATTTTTTTGTTCATAAACCTACATTTGTAAATTCAACTTTCAGAGATTGCATTACAGTACTTGTATTAGGTGAATCGAAAAACTATTTTTTGTTTTTTACAGTGCAAATGTGTAATCAAAAATAAATATAAACTGAACACTATACTTTGTAGTCTGTTATAATTGAAATCAATATATTTGAAAATATAGAAAACATCACAAAATATTTAAATAAATGGTATTCTATTTAACAGTGTGATTAATAGATTAATTTTTTAATCGTGCGATTAATCACAATTCATTTTTTTAATCACTTGATAGCCCTAATTATCTTATGTGAAGTGTAAAAGGTATGTAGAATAAAATACCTTCATTCTTAAGTATACTAATATTTAAAATCAATCATGAAAGTAAATGTCTGAAATTAATTTTTGAGCACTGTTGGCAAGATTACAAATTGGAACTTTGAATCTATTCTTTGTTGGCTTTTAAAGAGTGTGACAAAGCTCTGTCCTTGCCTCTGTGGGTCCCGCGTTTCCTGGCGGATTTCACTAGCTTCAGAGGCTCACTGTGGCCCTCATGTAACTCTTCTTTCTCTAGAGACAAGGGTTACAGTCTACTGAGCCATTTTCATCATAAGCTGTGAGGGAGGTGAGGAGAAGTTATCCTTCCTTGCACAGTCTCTGTTGTCTCCCAGTCTCAGTGATTAATCAGGGGGCAAAGGTGTGAGGGAGCCCAGGCTCACCCTCTACTCCAGGCTCCAGCCCAGGGACCCTAATAGTATCAGCTATGGTAGCTGACCTTTTAGAAACATGATGTGTACAATTCCCCGGGTTACTTCCCGCACAGCAGCCCTCACTTCCTCAAGCTCCACTTCACCCTTACCTCAGGGCCTCCTTCCTCATGCCTGATACAGTGTGTACTGCTCAGCCTCTCCAACCGCGCAACTTCTTCCCACAGCTCCTGACATGCACTCCCACCTGACTGACTGGGAGGCTTTTAACTAGTTTCAGCCAGCCCCTGGTTGGCTTCAGGTATCCCAATCAACATAGCCTTCTCCCTGCCTTCTGGAAAGTTCTTAATTGGCCTGTAGAAGCTGCCATTTCACTTATACTGGTACCAGGGATTTGTTTAGCCTGGAGCTAATATATCTATCTCCCACTACTCTTCCATAGCCATCTGGCCTTGCCCCGTCACAAGAGCTTCAGTTAAGACTGGCAGAGTGACCCAAGTGACCTTTATAGCTGTGAACTGGGCTTAATCCAAAGTCTCTAGCGGAGTTGTGCAAAAGCTGCAACCTAGGTTCTTATCCTTGCTACATATTAACACACTTTCTAGATCCTTGAATCAAAAGCTGATGTAAAGATCAAAGGCACACCCCATGAGTTCAGGCCAGCTTTATTGACCTTATTAGAATTTATATTCCAAATTGAATCTGGGTGTGTAGTCATCTTGATACTAGTCATTTGATTCCTGGCCATCAATTTTAAGGGTGGTGGGTTGTTTTGTTTGTTTGTTTTTTTGTTTTGTTTGGTTTTATTGTGCTCAACAAGCTCGGAATTACATTCATTTTCCGTTTGAGACACTGATAGCTGTTGCCAGCTCCTAAACCAGTATTAAACATGCAAGCTGTTTATTTAGTCACTTGTAAAGTATCTTGAGATGCATAATAGCGAAGATGCTACTTGGAGTCTTTTTAGCTGCCTTTGCTAACTTATAATGGAGTAGCGAGTTCTTCAAGTGCACTCCTTTGGATCTTGCATAATGACAGGTTTCAGAGTAGCAGCCATGTTGGTCTGTATCAGCAAAAAGAAAAGGAGGACTTGTGGCACCTTAGAGACTAACATATTTATTTGAGCATAAGCTTTCGTGAGCTACAGCTCACTTTGGATGCATTCAGTGGAAAATACAGTGGGGAGATTTATATACACAGAGAACATGAAACAATGGGTGTTACCATACAGACTGTAACAAGAGTGATCAGGTAAGGTGAGCTGTTTCCAGCAGGAGAGCGGGGGTGGGGGACCTTTTGCAGTGATGATCAAGGTGGGCCATTTCCAGCAGTTGACAAGAATGTCTGAGGAACAGTGGGGGTGGGGGGGAGGGAATAAACGTGGGGAAATAGTTTTACTTTGTGTAATGACCCATCCACTCCCAGTCTTTATTCAAGCCTAAGTTAATTGTATCCAGTTTGCAAATTAATTCCAATTCAGCAGTCTCTCCTTGGAGTCTGTTTTTGAAGTTTTTTTGTTGAAGAATTGCCACTTTGAGGTCTGTAATCGAGTGACCAGAGAGATTGAAGTGTTCTCAGACTGGTTTTTGAATGTTATAATTCTTGACATCTGATTTGTGTCCATTTATTCAGCTGCTGGAAATGGCCCACCTTGATTATCACTACAAAAGGTTTCCCTCCCCCCCCCCCCCGCCCCACTCTCCTGCTGGTAATAGCTCACCTTACCTGATCACTCTTGTTACAGTGTGTATGGTAAGACCCATTGTTTCATGTTCTCTGTGTATATAAATCTTCCCCACTGTATTTGCCACTGAATGCATCCAATGAAGGGAGCTGTAGATCACGAAAGCTTATGCGCAAATAAATTTTAGTCTCTAAGGTGCCACAAGTACTCCTTTCCTTTGAATCTGTTCTTGAACATGTGAAATTCATAGCTGATCAGAGCTAATGATTAATAGTTTCTAAAGTTTTCATTGAGCATTCATTATGGATGGACAGAATGACACATCAGTGCCATGGTGTAACAAGAGGAAGACAAGGGTCAAATCTAAGTAATTATATATATTTATAGTAAAACATTAAGAATTGGTTGCTTCTGAGCCTTTTGTAATGCCACAAGTGAAAATTGTCAAACCCTTTAGATGTTGCCTATCTTCCACTCTTTTAAAAGGGACATAGTGTGAATAGAATTGTGTGCGGTATTCACAGTTTTAGTGATTCTGGAAAAGCAAGATAAACTATTCTAAATTTATTGTGTGTCAGGTTCTTTACTGTGAGGTCTTTTTTACATAAATTTTTAAGAACCCTTTCAAGTCATAAAGTTGTCTAAGACATTAATCGTATTAGTTGCAAACAACTTAAGCTGTGATAACTTGATATGTTGTTCCTTGACTTTAGCAAAGCTTTTGACATGGTCTCCCACGGTATTCTTGCCAGCAAGTTAAAGTAGTATGGGCTGGATGAATGGACTATAAGGTGGATAGAAAGTTAGCTAGATTGTCGGGCTCGACGGGTAGTGATCAATGGCTCCATGTCTAGCTGGCAGCCGGTATCAAGTGGAGTGCCCCAAGGGTCAGTCCTCAGGCTGGTTTTGTTCAATATCTTCATAAATGATCTGGAGGATGGTGTGGATTGCACCCTCAGCAAGTTTGCAGATGACACTAAACTGGGAGGAGAGGTAGATACACTGGAGGATAGGGATAGGATACAGAGGGACCTAGACAAATTAGAGGACTGGGCCAAAAGAAATCTGATGAGGTTCAACAAAGACAAGTGCAGAGTCCTGCACTTAGGACAGAAGAATGCCATGCACCACTACAGACTAGGGACAGAATGGCTCGGCAGCAGTTCTAAAGAAAAGGCCCCGGGGGTTAGAGTGGACAAGAAGCTGTATATGAATCAATAGTGTGCCCTTGTTGCCAAGAAGGCCAATGGCATTTTGGGATGTATAAGTAGGGGCATTGCCAGCAGATCGAGGGACATGAGCACTCCCCTCTATTTGACATTGGTGAGGCCTCATCTGGAATACTGTGTCCAGTTTTGGGCCCCACACTACAAGAAGGATGTGGAAAATTGGAATGTGCAACAAAAATGATTAGGGGACTGGAACACATGACTTGTGAGGAGAGGCTGAGGGAACTGGGATTGTTTAGTCGGCAGAAGAGAAGAATGAGGGGGGAGTTGATAGCTGCTTTCAACTGCCTGAAAGGGGGTTCCAAAGAGGATGGATCTAGACTGTTCTCAGTAGTAGCAGATGAAGTTGCAGTGGGGGAGGTTTAGGTTGGATATTAGGAAAAACTTTTTCACTAGGAGGGTGGTGAAACACTGGAATGCGTTACATAGGGAGGTGGTAGAATCTCCTTCCTTAGAAGTTTTTAAGGTCAGGCTTGACAAAGTCCTGGCTGGGATGATTTAGTTGGGGATTGGTCCTGCTTTGAGCAGGGGGTTGGACTAGATACCTCCTGAGGTCCCTTCCAACCCTGATATTCTATGAATGAGGAAAAATTTGAAATGGTATTTTGAAGTTCTCTTTGAGGCATGCAGCAAAACCTTTCCTAAAGGAAACTTCTTTTTAAAATGGTCTTAAAATTCATGCAAATTGCCTCTCCTCTGAGTGAAACTTGCTTGTGGCATATGTACACATGCCAAGTATAGTTTTTGTGTAACACCAAATCATGCAGTACTTTCATTTTGCATTATTTTCATAACTCAACACTTTTCCAGTCCAGCAGTCACAAATCAATAAAGGGAAGGAATTGGTGATCTTGAGTGGTACATTTTCTTATGTTTTTTGAATTTATTGCATCAGCCAGTCCTTTATTAACTATTGTGTTTAATTGAATTTCCTTTTTTTATTGTGAACTTTGCTATAACCTGAATAGGGAGTTTACAGCAGTATGTAAAACAGTAGCATTTTATAAGCTGAAAATCGTTGGCCCTGAAAAACTTTTGAGCAGTAAAGCCAACAAACTAGCACTGTTCAATAAAGTAAAACTGGAATTATAGTTTAAAATGATTCCTTAATCCAAAGCAATAGAGCCAATAAGATGTGTGGCACTGATTGCATGGGAATTGGTAATTAGTAGAACAGTTACTGCCATTGAGGAGGGTACTCAGTTTCTGTAGTCTGTCAGAGCCAAGTCTGTTGAATCTCTCAGTCAAGTCAATAACAAATTGCTTCTTTACATTTGCAACAAACTATCTCTCTTCCAAAAACCTTCACTGGCTACAGAATGGAAACTAGAAAGATTACTACAGAAATTGAACTTTCATGTAAACCATGTTGGAATTTCCAAAGATATTGAAAATAAAATTAAATTGCATAGGGAAGGAATTAGAATCATCATCCCCAAAACTGTTAAAATCTCCAGTTTGTAAAGGCCTCTTTAGCAAAGCCATAATCTGCTCCTCCCATGTAAATAAGCTCCAAAAGATCTTAGAGCATACAATATTTCACAATGATTCAAATCTGTGGAGGATTGCACGGGTGGTGGATGTGGTCCAATCTGGGAAAAGGTTCTGGGAAAAGCTTAGCATAAACCTAAACAAACAGCAACTCTGCGTTTGGAACAGTGGCCTTCTTGGGACAATGCAGAAGAACAGCTCCACGTTAGAAGTCCTATTATCAAAAGCTTTAATAATAATAATAGCTCTGAGATGGAAATCTGCCCACATGTCCATTCTTACTATGGGTGGACCCTCCCAATATCAAATCCATGGATTACTATGCCATTTGGAGCCTATTTATTAAAAAACCTATTTTGCTTATATAAAAAAGAAGCTAGCCAGAAAATCATCTGCACTAGAATAACAAAATACAAAAATCAAAGAACATGTGGTTAATTTGAAAATCGCATATTAATCTGTTAACATAGGAATTGCCATACTCTTATAGGCTTGTGGTCCATAGAGACAGATTACTAGACTAGGACACTGGCCAGACGAGATGCTTCAAAGGAGGGTGTAAGAATGCAGGCAGATGTGGGATCATCTGTGCCCCATGAAAGTCTCATTCAACTTCCTAATCATATGGTTTAAATTCTAAAGCTTGCACTTTGTACCTACTCCTTTTTCAAGTAGCACTTCAGATTGCTATCACTGAAAGATTAGATTTGAAGTCTTGATTTTCCAGACTGAAGTACAAATGTATCAATGCTGCCATTGTTTCACATTTAAAAAAACAATTCTGAATCTTCTAAATCACAAATACCTTTTACCCAAATTGAGCTTTCTGTCCCTTCAGGTTGCAACAAAAGTTGTTCCAGCTCTGTTAGCAAGCATCCACTCTATAAAAGTACTATCCACTTGAATCTACAAAGAGCACTTAATGAGGTGAAGCGCTGTGTTTTAATTTATCAAGTCTTTGTTACCAAGAGACTAGATAGCATGAAACAGTGTGACTGTCAGCTAGGAGTCAGTTAATTTAGTTATTTATAGGGCTGTCAAGTGATTAAAAAAATAGATTCGGAATTAATTGTGCAATTAAAAAATTGTATTCTATTTAAATATTTTTGTATGTTTTCTACATTTTCAAATATATTGATTTCCGTTACAACACAGAGTACAAAGTGTACAGTGCTCACTTTATATTTTTGATTACAAGTATTTGCACTTGTACTTGCAAAAAAAAGAGTATTTTTCAATTCACCTAATACATATACTGTAGTGCAGTCTCTTTATCATGAAAGTTGAACTTGCAAATATAGAATTACGTACAAAAAAACTTGATTCAAAAATAAAACATAAAGTAAAATTTTAGAGCCTTTTAGTCCACTCCATCCTACTTCTTGTTCAGCTAATCGCTCAGACAAACAAGTTTGTTTACATTTGCAGCCTGCTTCTTGTTTACAATGGCACCTGAAAGTGAGAACAGGCGTTCTCGGGGCACTGTTGTAGCCGGCATCGCGAGATACTTACATGCCAGATGCACTAAATATTCATATGTCCCTTCATGTTTTAACCACCATTCCAGAGGACATGCATCCATGCTGATGACAGGTTCTGCTCAACAACAATCCAAAGCAGTGCGCACCAACGCATGTTCATTTTCATTATCTGAATCAGATGCCACCAGCAGAAGGTTGGTTTTTCTTTTTTGGAGGTTTGAGTTCTGTGTTTCCGCGTCGGAGTGTTGCTATTTAAGACTTCTGAAAGCGTGCTCCACACCCCGCCCCTCTCAGATTTTGGAAGGCACTTCAGATTCTTAAACCTTGGGTCGAGTGCTGTAGATATCTTTAGAAATCTCACATGGGTACCTTCTTTGTGTTTAGTCCAATCTGCAGCAAAAGTGTTCTTAAAATGAACATGTGCTGAGTCGTCATCAGAGACTGCTATAACACGAAATATATGGCAGAATGTGGGTAAAACAGAGCAGGGGACACACAATTCTCCCCCAAAGAGTTCAGTCACAAATTTAATAAATGCTTTTTTGGTTAAATGAGCACCATCAGCATGGAAGCATGTCCTCTGGAATGGTGGCCGAAGCATGAAGGGGCATATGAATGTTTAGTGCATCTGGCCCATAAATACCTTGCAATGCCAGTTACAAAAGTGCCATGCAAATGCCTGTTCCCACTTTCTGGTGACATTTGTAAATAAGAAGAGGGCCGCATTATCTCCTGAAGATGTAAACAAACTTGTTTGTCTTAGCGATTGGCTGAACAAGAAGTAGCACTGAGTGGACTATTAGGCTCTGAAGTTTTCCATTGTTTTGGTTTGGAGTGCAGTTATGTAACAAAAAAAAGTATATTTGTAAGTTGCATTTTCATGACAAAGATTAGGCTACAGTACTTGTATGAAATTGAAAATTTGAAAACTTGTATGAAATTGAAATACTTTTTTGTTTATCATTTTTACAATGCAAATATTTGTAATAAAAATAATATACACTCCTTTTCTTTTTGCGAATACAGATCAACATGGCTGCTACTCTGGAACTTTGATTTTAGTTACAACACAGAATATAATATATTTGAAAATGTAGAAGAACATCCAAAATATTTAATACATTTAAATTGGTATTCTGTTGTTTAACAGTGTGATTAAAACAGCGTTTAATTGCAATTTAAAAAAAAATTTTTTGAGTTAATCGCGTGAGTTAAGGGCAATTAATCAACTAGCCCTAGTTATTTACCTTGCAATCATCACCATGGGATATGAGTATCTTTGTGGTGAGCTGTATAGTTCTAATTATTTGAAGACCTTTGTTGGTATGGATACTGAACTACATATTTAATGGAAGTTATGTTTTTGTAAGGCTGCTCATTTTCTTTGGGGGGAGGGATGGAGAAGCATCTAATTAAGTTTTTTGAACTTCTATAGGTTGGAGAGCACAAACTCAAGTTTGAAACATCAAGAACTTAAGCCTGTGGACCTGATCCTGCAGTTATTCTAAAGTCCATGGTAGTTTTGCTAATGGAAAGATTCTGAAGTCAGCCCTATAATGAGGGGCTCACTAAATTTAGCCATCTGTATGTAGCTGTAAAAAGATCAGGATGGTAGAGGTGTCTGCAACATGGAATAGTTCATTATATATTTTGTTGGCTTTTTTGCAGCTTTAAAAGCTTGAAGTGTTAAGTTTGGGTGCAGCTGTTCTGCTGTAGTGTAGACATAGCAAAAGAGAAAAGCAAGTAAACTTTTCTGCACCAAATGGAAGATACAAGAAGTTTAGGGTCCCATTTTGATTTTGAAAGAAGCATACTTTATGTATGCATTTTGTGCACTTTCTCCATGGAAAGGGCTATGTCATCTTGTGCAGTACTGCATAGCCATCCATTAGACTTTGGATGATGTTTGATGAGCTATGTGTGCAAGCCATCTTACTTATTAAAATAATGCAAGTTTTAATGCAGATGGAACACTATACAGTCAGCAGTAGAGGCTGCCTCCATCAGGACATAGGAAATGGTTAGCAACCTGCCATAGACAAATTAATAAACGATATGCTCATATTGATCCCAAAAGCCACTGCCCCTGATTGCATAGGACCTTCTTTTGCCAAGGTACATTAACTGAATTGCCAAAAACTGTGATTATACTACTACTATTCACTACACCAGAGAACTAATGATCTACAACAGACTTTCCAAAAAATTTTAGACTATGATCACTCACTCAGTATACAAAATGCAAATATAATAAAAACTCTGAAGTGGGATTTTCTTTGTACTTTCTAATTGAGATGACCGAATGATGCAGAGAAGTTACATGCATGCCCAAACTTGAAGGAAACCAGGTTTGTGCTATTACAACAGAGAAAAAGGTTTGAGAAGCTACTTGTAGAAAAAAGTTGCACATTGTTGTAAATATAAGTATATGTTGTTAATATGTCTGCTTGGTGCTACTCTGGCATACTTCCTCTGTTGGATAACTACCAGATGCATGGAACATTTGACTGTTCGTATCAGTACTTGTAATAAGTTCATGAGAGCTACTCCGTAACTTAGAGAATGACACAGCCAAGTTACTTCTGTTTTCTGGAAGTAGTCCATGCTTCTGGGACCATGAAGACCCTACTTGAGTTTAGTGTACTGCCTTTCCAACCCTTACAAGTCCTGCAAGATGAGGGCTAAGAAACCCAAATCTGGTTCTGAGACTGGTAGCCTTGTAATTTGCATTCTATTTATCATGAATATTTACTTCAGTTTAAATTATGATCTCCTGAGAAGAATTCAATCAAGCTGGAGATAGAAAAGTTTAGTGCTGAGGAGGGACAGTACTATGAACTCTAGAGGTGACACTTGTGAGAAGTACTACATCAGAAGCACTGGAGCTCCACCCAGGAATTTTATAAAGAAATTAAATGCTGCCAACTCACAAACAGATTAAATATCAGCAATAATAAATTGCCTGTTAGTAATGCACTTTGCCATTTGAGACAGACACTGAAAGGAACCAAGTACAAGAGATTTCACATCTTTTCACTCCTTACACAGATTTGTGGCGTGAAATTGTGCGCCACTGGTTAGGCGAGCGTGGTAACAATGGGAATCTGCTGTAGGTTTTCCAGTCTTTGAACTCTGTCACGCTTAGGATATGTCTACACTACAAAATTAAGTCAACTTAAGTTGACGTACAGCCACAGCAGTAATTAAAAGGGTGTTTCATGTCCACACTAATGCTCCTTCTGTGCACCCTCACCAAGAGTGCTTCCAATGCCTTAACCCCTAGCCCAGGGCTGATAGTTGGAGACCCCCTCATCCTGGGGTTGACAGCCAACAGGCGACGTAAGTAACTCAGCACTTAGGTCGATGTTTTTAGGATAGACACTATCTCGTTCGTGGAGGTGGAGTTAAGTCAACGTAGTGGGTGATTTACATCTTTGGGAGCCACATCTTAGTGTAGACGCTTACACGGGTCTACGTAAGGCAGCTTACGTTGACCTAACTCTGTAGTGTAGACCTGGCCTTACACAAATTAGTAAAGTTAAACCTGTATATAAGTGTTCGCAGGATTGAGGTCAAAGTAGGTAAGAGCATAATACCTAGGACTGAAAGTCCACTTGCTATAGGAAGCTGTCCACCAGTGAATAGGGTCATAAACTTAAATTTTTGCCTAGTATAAGATTTAATTTAAAAAAAACCCAACTCTTTTGCTGACACTTGGCTTATTGAGGAAACCAGGCATTTTGCTATTTTTAACACTGGAAGAACAAATTGTTTAAGCAATATGGATTTTAATATTTATACTTAAATTTCATTTCTCATGCATTCATTTTGAGGTTTAAGAGAACATGGATTCATGTAGCATTTCCAAGGAACACAATCATATTAGAACAAATTAGTGTGGTTTTACTACGGTTGAATATCTAGTCATACTCTATCTAGGAATTGGCGTATAATTCTCTCTACAGTGTATGGGGGAGATGGATGAGGTGGCTGGTGAGTATAGTAGTTAAACCAATAAGCCCACTTTTCCAAAGTGGCTGATTGGCTTTAACTGTGTCTGATCTGAGGATGTTTTGAAAATGTTGCTCATAAAGCATACCTGATTTGCAAGTGTTTTGGAGATGAAAAGCACTAAATCATCCTCATCGGGGTTGTTAAAGTGTGGGAAAGTCAGACGTAGGGAAACTTTGGCTTGATTGTTGGAGAAAATGCAGGTGACATCTAACTTAAATAGTAATAGAAATCTAATGTTCTGTAATTTAACATTGCTTCAGTATTCGAGTTACTTTGCTTATCTCCTCTTTCAGTTGTCACTTTTAAAAAAATTATCCTTACTTTGCTCTGGCCACTAATATTTCTTGACGTGTTCGGCCTTAGAAAGAAGGAATCATCTGTTCCTAGCACAAATACACAATTGTTGATTAGAAAATTCCTTCTCACTGTAGTTGCTATTTTGTACTATTACTTTTATAACTTTATAAAATTGAAGCCTGCCCAGTTGAGATGCTACATAAGAATCACATTCTGTATAATATTGTGGAGAGAGATTCTGCTAACGGTTTCCTCAATAAATCCTGATTTACCATTATAGTTTGTAAGCATTAGCAAGATTTTCAAACTGACAACTCCTACAGAAATGACTCGTTATAATGTGTCTTGCATTTTTTTGTGGCTATACTGGTACTGAATATACTAAATCCCAATTTTAGCATGGATGCATGAGATAGTGTTATATCCAGTGCACCCTCATTATGAGAAAGTATTTGGTTTTTTTTTTTTAAAAGCAAAGTTTGAGCTACATATAGGGAATGCTCTAGTTGCACCAGGACATCCTCCTATGGTACTAAAGTGAAATTTGGGTTAGAAAGAAGCAACTCTAAAATCTGGGATTATTGGTGTTTGTTATTTTACAGATGGGGTCGAGGATTTGGTCTGTTGGGTTCCATCTTTGGAAAGGACAGTGCAATAAATCAGCCAAACAGTGTCTTTGGACTTGTATTTTATATACTACAAATGTTACTTGGTAAGTATTTAACTTTGTTTATGATCTAAAGTATATAACAATATAGATGTTAATAAAACAGGACATTGATATAAACATTGCTAAACCTGGATGAAACCACGATAAATTGCACTGGTGCAAGTCACAATTTACACCAGTCTAGCTGTCCAGCCACAGTGGTAGCTCTAAAACTCCTAATAACTTCAAGAGTTACTTTGTTTACTTGCTTGCTTTTAGTATTCTTCTATATCATTAATATGAGCACTGGCACAAAGACTGCATGTGGCAAGCAGGCAAACAAGTGAGATAAGATGTGTGACTAGTAACACATGCAAACCCATCTCTGCCCGGCCCTGTAATCTGATCTAAAACCAATGAAAATGTTCATAGATCTAACCTGATCAACTGGTAACTTTCCCATAATTCAGGAACATGAAAGATGATGATAATACCACTCACACTACTGATCAAAAAAGAACTGCAATACAAAACCTAGAAACTCTGCTCCAAATTGTGATTTGCAACCAGCATGGACTCATGGTATTTTAAACAGAGCTATATGAATACAAACTCACTGAATAGAAATAGTTAAAATTTTAGTCCTTTCTCAGTTTTTTTGCTTAACTATGGAATGAGGGCATTAAAGTAGCAATAATAACTTTGTCTTTTGTTGCAGGTATGACAGCAAGTGCAGTAGCAGCTCTAATCCTCATGACATCCTCCATAGTGTCAGTAGTAGGGTCACTGTACCTGGCATACATTCTGTACTTTGTGCTGAAGGAATTTTGCATTATATGCGTCATCACATATTTGCTGAACTTCATTCTCTTTATCATCAACTACAAACGACTAGTTTACTTGAATGAGGCCTGGAAACGGCAACTCCAGCCCAAACAGGAATAACACATGTTTGAACTTTTGACCGATAGTCTGAAGACCTGACTTCCATTTAAGTTTATTTTGCAGTAATTTTTTATTTTTCATATCAGACACTTTTCCCAAGAATCATAACTGATATTTTTAATAACTGTAAATTGGAAGGGGCCCTAGATAATTTCTGTGCTAATCTTCAATTTAAATATGGCTACAAAAGAGACGGCTCTAATACAATCAAAGACAAGCTTTAACTTTACTTTGAAGAAATTTCTTAGCCACACAAAATCTAGACTCCTCGCAACTTGTAAAGTGGGTAATGCTAGAAAATATCCTGTGTATAAATTCAACTTCAGATATGATGAGATGTGATCATGACATTTAAATGTGCTAGAATAGAGGTACCATATTTAATGTTGCCATGTTTACAGTATGTGTATTACATTTTTAGCAGATGGACTTAAACATGTAGATTTGACTAAAACATGATATTGTAAATAACTAGAAATATTGGATCCATTCCTGCAGAACTCGCTGTACAGTCAATTTTGTTAGTGTAACAACTTTAAGAATGTTCAGCTTATAGTTGATTGATTGAAATAATGGAAGGAATGAGCCCATATAGTGTCTTGTGAGAAGCACTCGTAGTGGTGAGTACAGCAATACAAGTGATGTTACCTTTGCTCCATCTTTTTTTCCCTATTAATGAAAATGGAATTAAAGCTAAAACATCAGGTATATCCAGTAATGAAATTGTAATTTAATATCCGTACAGAATGAAGACTGTTTAAAATAGCCTGCAAAAAGCCACCATTGGGAAATTAATACAGGAAGGCGGTATGCTGAAACTGGAGAAATCTCTTATATAAGATTATCTGAGTAGCACTTCTTGGAATGGCTTAATTTTCATGCAGATCTGTTTTTCATTTTAAACTGGTGTCAGACAGCCCAACACAGTGTTACCAACAACAATCTGACATTACATTGAAGGCTGCAAAATAGAATTGTAATTTACAGTGGGTACCAGAGACTTACTGGGCTAGCTGAGAAATGCACTGACTAAACAGAAATTTCACTGATCTTTTTCAGGTTCTTTGATTTGTGTTATATTTAGAAATGAACTTTAGAACTGACACGTATTGGCCTTTCAAAGGGTCTTACCTGTTTGAGTGGCATAAGTAGGTAAACATGCTCTTGAAAATGAAACACAGTAGTGCTATCATTGCTCTTTCTAATAACTATTTTTAAAACGTAAGCAAAATTTGTAAACAGTGTGTCTACACTCAATATATCCTGAAGTAGAATGTTGAAAGTGCCTTCTGTCTTTAAATTCTTAAACCAAATATTTTGTGTGTTGAACTTGGCCGGCAGAAGTGTCCTTGCTATTTAACAAATAAACTTGCAGTATGTAGAAAAGTATTCTATGGTCCATTTTAGTCCTTAGAATGAGAAGTGGTAGCAATATTATTGGTTCCTTAAGCCAATGTGTTAAACAGAAATGTAGGGCTGATAATCTGATACTTCATTTACCCTCAAACAAGCTAAATACCATATTCTCTGAAACTCGGTGAATCCAAAATACATTGATTTAACAGTTTCCAGTCGCTGGTGCCATGCCTTTTCTTCCCTCATGTCAGCTAGATTGAACTAGATCATTTAAAGAACACATCTTCAGATTTAGAAGCAAGTTTAGTTGATTCTACTAAATATGAGTCTACTTAAGGGACACTGTTCTTATGTGTTGTACTGTAAAATTAATTAAAAACACTAAAGAGTTGAAAATAAACTTAACTGTGTGAAAGTATGATGTATAATAGTGATGATAGATATTTAGGATGAATTCACAACAGTATTTAAATTACCCTTGAGGTAAACTTCTGATTCTTACCCTGGATGAAGGTGGAGATTTGATTTATGCATGGAGTTCTATGGTATGAGTAACATCTGTTACATGTGACACTAAACAACTTGTCTCTTTTGTCTAACAACCCTAGACAATGTATTCATTAAACACATTTTGTATTGACTAGAGTAGAGCTAAAGCTTGTCTTGATGTTTAGTTCTCTCAAATGCCTTGAACTTTGACATGAGCAACTTTAAACTGGGTACCTCAAAGCTTTACCCTCTCCTGGCTCAAGGTTTGGGGAAATACCACTGTTGAATCTGTTGTATGGATTTATTTTGATACATTCATGTGATCTGCTACACTAATGAAAGAAAAAGGTGAACATGGGCTGCTTGAAATTATTAGTCACAATGCTAATATCTGAGAATAAGCAGCAGTGGAGACAAGTATAAAAAGTATTATTTGGTCTAATTAATGACTTAATGCATAAAACCCCTCAAACCAAAAACCATCCGATGAAAATATAGCTATTGACTATCTTCAATGTGTCCCTGTGCTTAACTATGTGGGCATAGTCTGTAACTTTAAAGTTTGTTCAGCAGAATCATTTGGGGCCAGATTTGCAAAAGGCACCCGGCCTGTAGCCCCCGTTTGCTTGTATATCAGGCTTGGTCTCCATAAGAGTTTGCCACGATGCTGCGTGCAAACTCTTGCAAATCTGACCCTTAATTTTAAATCCTTTTTCTTGTGTGCTTTTCTAGAGTTTACTTTGTAATTCATCCTAACATGGAAATAACACTTGCTAGAAATGACCCCTTCCTCTTCTCGTGTTTCTCTTTTGTGTCAGAGAAAATGCCATTTGTGTGAATAAAGGGCAAAACAATTAGATTCTTGGTACAAACTGCCCATACTTGACCTCTCTTCTTTATTGCTGCCAATGAGAGACAGCATTTTTCTTCCAGTAAAACAGCTCAGGTCATAATTAGTAATGTGCCAGGTATCAGACTAGTACTTAATCCATCTCTCCGCCCCCACCCCCCAACCAGAGTAAATGTCATGCCAAATGTACTAAAATATGCTAATTTGGGCTTTTTCAAATTAAAGGTAACTTCTGGTAAACTTTCATGGAAAGATTGGGGTACAAGAATAAGGCAAAATGCTAACTAGTATCCAGACTTAAAAAACAAACAAAATCTCCATCCCAACTGTGGCTTCAGTACTCATACCATTTTGTGCTTTCTTCAAAACACAAAAGCTGTTCAAAATTTGGACTCCTACCCTTTCAGGTTTTGGAGGGTGATAAGAGGAGAGGGAAAAGAATCGAATCCCAAGACTTGCTTAGAAAGCAAACATACCTTCTTACTGTAAGGCATTTGCTGCAAGAAGGCCGACGAAACATTTCCCACCACTTTAAGTATCAGAGGTGAGAACAAATCTCTCCATTTAGAGGGGAGAAATTTCTGTATGATGTAGTACTCTTCTTCTACTGTACTAAGTCTCTAATAGGTCTTGATTGGTCAAAACGGATGGTTAGGTGCTTCAGGAGGCAAGTGTGGCTCCTAATTTGTTTGAACTAAACTTAAATAAACAATCTGATAAAACTTGACTTTGGTTCAGCCAACATTGTTTAAACATGATCTAGACAAAACTAGTCCAAAAAAAGTGAAGTATTCTGTTACCGTAAAACTGTATTAAGCATGGCCTAAATATTAGATGTGTGTTCTGTATAGTATGTTCCATCTAATATTTATTACTAGTGCTTTAAACTCCAGAGTAAACATCCATTTAAAGTGGAGTCGTTGGGCAGATGTTCCTTTTATCAAGTATGGGTTGAGATACTCTATATCAGAGGTTTAGAATACAATTTTTCTAACAGGTAAAGAAAACCAATGTAAATATATAAATGTTTATTTGTTGCACAACTTTTTTTGGTAAAAAAATAAATGTAGAAATGACCTGTGGGCGTCTTGCTGCAATCATTCTTACACTGCAGTAGTGCCGTTCAGACAAAGAGCTTGAATGAACTCGACCAGAGGCCTTTTTGGACTCAGTCGGAGCCTTAGAAACTGGTTTTAAAGCCAGCACTGTAATCTTGTTTGTAGAAATGTTCTCAGTTGTGATTTCCTTTTTCAAAAAGATGTATGTTAGCAGTAGAAGGTTGAAGCATTGAGTCCCCAGAGATACTAGTGCAGAAAATTCCTGTAGCTTCATGTATTGCTGAATGTTGTGCGCACGGGTACGTAAAGGTTGAGCACCATTGACTTAAGGATTTACTGTTTACAGTTCTTCAAGCAACATGCAAACATATTTCTAAGTGTGTTATTTTAATCACTGCCTACTTTTGTTAGGTCTGAAGATCTGCTTTAACTCCACTCTGACAATGTCTCAGTATTCTAAACCTGCAGTGTGTGTTCCCATTTTTTGTTTAAATTGCAATGAGCTATGGAGAATTTAAGCAGGAAATGACGCTCCTTGACATGCGTGCTTACCACACAAATGGATGTTGAACCCTTACCATCTGTCTTGTTGGAGTGAACAAAAGTGTAGCTTTTTCTACTGAAATTGCAAGTCCTGTGCATATTGTAGGGATCTGAGTCCTAGTTTGTAATGCATTAACCATGTCAAATTTGTCTCTGTATCTTGATGTGGCAGCTGTTGGTATGTCATTCTGTCAGTGTTGAAATGGGGAAAGAAACTTTAAAAAAAAAAAATTAAAGTTTAGAAATTAACAAGTTTTTAAATGACTTTCAAACACCAGTAATGGGATTAATATGGTATTCAGTAAAGTACTGGATAACATTTGAGTCACTGCTTTTTAACATGGATAAACTTTTTTATATTCTGAATTTTAGTTAATGAGGAAATATGTAAAATTTGAGTAAGTATGCAATGTAAACATTACATACTCATAGTCTGGGTTTTCTTTTGGAAACTAAAAGAAAATTGTTCTGAGTTCTGTACTGAATGTACCTTTCCTTTTTTTTTTTTTATTGCTGCATGTAGCAGTTAGAATTGCCCTTGGCTTCTAATGTGTTGCTTCAAGAGTGAAAGAACACTATGCTACCATCCAAATCCAATAAATAGTGGTAACTATTTTCTCTTCTTTGTATATGGGCAGAAATTTAAGTCCCTTACATCAGGCCATAAGGAGACATTTGCATAAAGGAGAACCATAAGTGATGGAATGCTTAATCATTCTGGTCAGGTGATGGTGTGCAGAAATGGGGACACCCATGCAGTTTAATGCACATCAGTTACTATCCAAAATCTAGTAAGCAACCGCTGTTCAGAAACATGGATCTGGCAAGGTGATGCTGCTGTAGGACTAGACTTACAATCTTTGTGTAAGAAGTTTTTATAACTACCTCCACTATACTAGCTTCACTGTCTACCCCAAATCTGTCTACCCCAAAAACATTGAGGGTGCTACAGTATCTATATTTCAACCCAGTGTTAAGTGATAGTGCTCAGGTCAGACTTGGACAAAGTTAACCTATCTATTGGGGCTACTACTACGGTTTGACCTGCAAATGTGAATTAAGCTCCTCCAAGCTGAAAGTCAGGGCTGTATCTCATCCTTGTAGTCCCAGGAGAGAAGTTCATACTTAAAAGAACTGGAGCTGCTATCCATAGGTATGTCTATTTATGTCTGACTGGCATGGTAGGGTAGAAGCCACTGTGGTACACTCAAACAACCTAATGTAGTATAGATTCCATACTAACTAGAATTAGTTATGTACCCTTATAGCAGACCAATCCTAATCAATTACAGTACTCATTCTGAGGCACCAGAGGGTAGAGGGGAAATGGTGATTCCTTCAGAACATAGCTAACTGGAAATCCATTTTCAGGGATAGGGTATGAAAACACTACAGTGTTAGAAATCTGGAGAGCTAATGCATGTCTCCCAATCTACCTCTCTCAAATATGTTAATTATTAAGAATGTTAGATATCTACTTTACCACCTGCAACCATACAGCCTATTGATTACTAATTTTCTATGGATATATTTCAATTTGCCTGGTGGTGTGTATTAAACAGAACCCATGGTATGGAAATATTTTTATTTTAGTACTATTGCGCAAACATGCACTCATTCTGTAATATTAGATTTCAGTAAAATGTAAATATTAAGCAAATATTTAATGAAAACATCTGAGCTCAATACCCACTCATAAATTGTAATACATCAGTGTTGGACGGAGATAACTGGATTCATTTGCAAGCTTCCAATATCTGTCTCTTAGGACAAATGCAGCTGCCTTTGGTTGTCGTTGACGGGTAAAGATCCCCTTCTTGTTCCCTAAAACACGACTGCTTGCTGTAGGTATAAAAAGTCATAAAATAAAGCAGGTGTTTCACAGAAGAATCACAAAATAAAGCATCTGTGTACAGAGTAAGACATCTTTCCCTGGGTAATTAACGTGACATGACTAACTCCTCAGCCAAAGGGAAAGAACGTTAGTAGCAGCTTTTCACAACCAAGTTTATACAGAAGAAACTTAAGTCACCACCTTCCTACATATGAAAGATGATTATTGTTACACTGGCTTCATTAAAACTGATTTAGCTTAAACCACTATGCACTTGCATAGGTTCACAGCTGTCAAATGAGTTGTAAATGGCTTTAAGTGTGCGTATGAATGGGCTGTATTGCTTTAATTAAACCAATTTTAATTAAGCTGGTGCTTAATAGTCTATGACCAGTCTTATCTTAAATAGCTGGGGGTTCTATTTGTGCTCTGTTTCCACAATTAAATCTCACTGAAGAACTTTACTTTGATACTCAATTAGATTTTCTTCTTTTTTCACCCTTAGCCCTGGTCTACACTGCGGGGGGATCAATCTAAGTTATGCAACTTCAGCTACATGAATAACGTAGCTGAAATAGACATACTTAGATCGACTTACTGTGGTGTCTTCACCGTGGTGAATTGACTGGTGCCGCTCCCCCATCAACTCTGCCTGCGCCTCTCACGGCATTGGAGTACAGGAGTTGACGGGAGAGTGCTCAGGGATCGATTTATCGCATCGAGAGCAGATGCAATAAATTGCTGCCCGGCGGATCAATCGCTGCCCGCCCAGCCGGCGGGTAGTTGACATACCCTTACCCTGCATTTCTTTACTGCTGTTCATGCCCTTTTGTGCACCTTACTAGTCTTTTGTTCAGTTTTTAATCATACCAGTCCAAATAACAAATCTTCTCCAAATGACCACCGTTGCTCCATGCTGCATGATGTGTATGGAGCCCAAAGCTGCAGTGATTTGCCATTGCAAACTTTGTCTAATTGTCTTTCCACTATTCCTTTTGAATCGGTATCTTTTCCCCTGCTACTCCTAATTTTGTTACGCCGATGTCTGCCTGGTCTCTTTAGAGCTTCGTATCTCACATGTTCTTTACTTAAGTCACTGAAGATAGCACCTGTGGAACAGATTCCTACAGTATTACACCTAATACAGTGCTCCCGCTGATTCTGCTGACCATCTCTCAGTCACACTTGTAACTCCAACAGATTCTCTATACTCTGGCTTAAGCTCTGCCTTGGGAATGTACAAAGCTGGTCATGCACCATTGGTGGAGACAGTAGCATACAAGACCAATCACTTTTACCATCATGGCATCTATCTAGCCCCGCTGTGCAGAGCCTTTGTGCCTACAGCCCGAGAAGCTGCCTGCGGTGTGATTAATGCAGTTTGCCAGTGTAGGTGCAGTGATGCGAGTTACTTGTGAAACACCTACAGCAACTTTGAGCAGAATTTAGAAAGTAAAAACGGATAGTTGAGACTGAGCATTTGGGAGGATGGGGAAGAGGAGAGGGTGGAATGAGTAGTGAGTCCCTCGACAGACTTCACTTGCATTCTGTCGTCGTGCACCATCTCCACAAACTGTTGATGAAGGTGCTCCTACAGCACTTCTCCTAATGGGTGGGACGCTTTGTAACTCAACCCAGCCACAGGAGAGAGACCATTCAGCATAGGAAATGCTGCTTTGTGATTAGGTCCTAGCCAGAGACTTGACTTGGTAATGGAAAAATGTCACTCTTCCCCCTGCCTTAATGCAAGAGTTTAGACATGAGCCAGCATGTTTGGAACACAACCCATTTCTAGAGAAACAGCAAAAATAGAATATTTCCATTTCTTACTAAGTCGTCATTTTAATGAACTTTGCCCAAGTTTAAAGCATTGGAGACAACTGGCCTAAATTCTAGCTACATTTTAATGAGTAGCTGTAATGGAAGAGTAGAGAGATTATCCCGTTCAACATCCAACTTTGTGACAAGGTTGTGCTCTCAGTCCTAAATCAACTAACATCTAACGGTGCTGACGCTGGAGAAATAAAGGGACCAAGCTGTGGGAATTAGCTACAGAGGCTGTTTCTGAAATTCTTCGTGAAAAGCATGAAGTGTTCTGCATGCCACATAAAGGAGCTTTGAACACTTCAGCTGACCACACAACAGCTGCCAAAAAGACAGACTTATCTTGATTTTTACAGTAAGGAGAAATGCTTGACTGTTTGCATTTTAAGAACACAGCAGACACTGTAAAAGTCAGTGATCTCCTTCTACACTCACAGTCTGGTTAGAGTACAGCTTTAGCCCCAGTGTTTGGGTTGTGAGGGGGTTAGTTCTATTTTGTAGTGTAGTATGACTCTCCCCTAAAGAGAGCTCCCCCTTTAGCTGCTTAAAGACTTGAACGGTTTGTTTAGTGTACACTGAACAACGGTATTATTTTTATAACAAGATATGATTAGGCTGCCGTTGATCTGCTTATGGTGCTCCTGTCATCTTCACAATTCCCTGGAGAGAGCACTTTTTCCAGAGCTGGCAGAGAAAATGAAGTTAAAGAAAGCTTTGGGATAGATGGTTGTGCTAGGCATCTTTGCCTCTTTCTGAGCCAGTAGCCTAATACCAGGTTTCAGAGTAGCAGCTGTGTTAGTCTGTATTCGCAAAAAGAAAAGGAGTACTTGTGGCACCTTAGACTAACAAATTTATTAGAGCATAAGCTTTCGTGAGGTACAGCTCACGAAATGCATCCGATGAAGTGAGCTGTAGGTCATGAAAGCTTATGCTCTAATAAATTTGTTAGTCTCTAAGGTGCCACAAGTACTCCCTTTCTTTTAGCCTAATACCAGAGTACTCGCTTCATTCTCCCCCCCACCCCCGAAAAAAGCTGTTCATGTGGAGGAAAGTGACAAGGGAACTTTTAAATAAGTTATGCTGCATTTAACAATCTTCAGTGCCATATATACTAACTAGGTTTTCTAGAACATGTGCTTGTACTTAAATCTTGTACTCTCAATTCTGTAACATGAAAGCCATGATGTGTGGAGAAAATACTTACCTTTACATTGCAGCTTAATTATATACTGGAATTTCAGCCTACCTTGATCTGTCATAAAATCAGCAAAGTTCCAGATGAGCTCTCCAATCACATAGTCCTTTCTCTTTTTGTCAAATACTGAATGGTATTCCTTTAGCACAGCCTTTTGGTATTCCTCGCTAAACATAAGAGGTGGGTCCTGTAACCAAAGAAGGGAGAAAAGACCCAAACATAGGACATAGCAGGTGTTGGCAAAGATTTTCAATTTGCTTTTCATATGAAAAGAGTTGTATAGTTATTCATTTGCTTTACCCACTGCTGAATTATGGAATGTGATGGCTATTTAGTAGAGGCTAGAAGTACCGAAGAAGGGTATCTAATTGAAAGTGCCAGGGGAAGTTTAGATAGTGTTTGAATTCATCTTCTACCTATGTTGGCAGTTCCTTTTTGATTCGTAGGGGAGAAACTAGTAACATTTTTTGATTGATCAACTTCTGAATGTACTTCCTGGCAATGGCTTTTAAAGTGCTACATCTAAATGGTTTCTCCAAAGCTACGCAATTGAATTGCCCCATAATGAACGGACTTTTCTCCCCAGCACTGTACCTTCCTGTCTGCTGAATATTCTCCACAAGTGCCAAAGCACTGAGAGAATATTCCAAGATGTATCTTCCGGAGGTTTGACCTCAAAAGTGTAAATCAGTGAGTTAACTGTAACCTAACTGTCAATGATTCAGCTTAAAGGGAAAACTGCAACATCGCATAAGAGCCAGTTAATGAGTTACACTGTGTAAACCAGTCTATTTTAAGCAGTGTTTTAAGTAAGGGAAAAAGGAGGACTAGCTACCACAATCAGAACGTTAAGTTTGACAGGTCTTCAAAGGGGGAAAAAAAAAAAAAACTATAGAAGGCTAGTGGCTCAGAGATTATGGAAATGTATTAGTGGCTTGCGGCATACAGCAGTGCTTTTACTTAAAGAACTCATCTCCTCAAGTGCCATCTTAGCCCCAGTGAAATCAAGGGCAAAACTCGCTGACTTCAATGGGGCCCAGTGTTTCAACAGGAGAATCCAGTATAATTTGCATGGCGGCTGAGGAGTATATTTCACATTGTGTCTAGCGTGTCTCAGAATTAAGAGGTCAGTACATTTCATGGGTTGGTTGTGACTGATCCTCGCTCCTTGACTGGCACTGTTTTCCCCCAAACTGGCACAGCTACGAAACTCACATTGTGAAGCCCAGCAATCGAATCTGCTCCATATTCGCTCTGGATAATTGGCTTTTGGTAGGCTTCATACCAGCTCTCAAACTGTGTATTGAGTTGCAGCTGAATAACCTCCAAATGGCCGGCGTCATGGTACCAGGAAAAGTAGCTATTTACGCAAATTACATCCACGTATGGAGCCTAAAGAAATAATGTAGAGTAATATTTGTAACAAACCCCAAAGTAACCTATGTATGTTCACGAGGCTACATCCCTCTCTGCTGTAGTTCTACTGACCTAAGTTGTTACACGTAGGATCAATTTGGCCCACAGCATTTTAAAACAAAAATGAGACTGCCCCCCACCCACCCTATTCCCAGAAAAAACAGGAGGAAACTCACCAAGTCAAGCAGTTTTCCCCATCAACCTATGTTAATTTGGGCATTTTCTTACAGATTAAGGTAGGCAAAGTAGCCAGTTAAACAAGATTAACTGTTTCATCCCTAGGTTTGTTAGTTTTTTTTGGAAATTCCAAGATGTGTCTTGGATCTGGTTGTGCATTTAAACATCCTTTTTAACTTATTAGATAACATGATGATCAACTTAGTGGTCAATTACTTTGAGTAGTGTCTAAATTAATGCATCAGTTGTGTAATTTAGGACTAAGCATTCTGCGAGTTGTATGCCATTTCTACCACCTGGACAGTATGACAAAGGGCACTAGCCCATTGAAGATAAAGTGATGTTATATGTAACTTATCCAATGTTCTCTTAACATGTTTTGTAATAAAGTTCTGAAATCAGAATTTACAGCGTATAAGTTCTTTAAATCTCTTCTGTGTCTCCCTCAGCTGTCGGAAAAAGCATGTTCCACTGGAGCATGATTGGGTGCATGCAACTAGCGATAGGTGGGACACTGAGGTAATCAACAGCAGTGCTTTCTTTGCTATGTTTAAAACGGAAATGAACCCCAGTGGTTTTGATCCTGTGCCAATGGAAGAAAAGTCATAGCATTCCAAAAGGCCAAACATGCTTTCTCTAGGACAACCCAGTTTAGAGAGGAAAAACTAGCTTACTTTGAAAGGAAAATGAAATGGGATTTCTCGCAGGTACTTGTGAAAGTCATTTATATATACCCATCATATGAAGCCATACAAGCTTATCTAAAAATAGACTTGTTTCAAAGACATGAGTGTGCTAAAAACATCACAAAGCCTTTTATGTTGTCTTTGATTTCCAAGGAAATTCTATAGGGAGACCAGTTTTCAAACACAAGCACTTAAACGAAGGCCCTCAATTCTGCACGTAGGGCCTCTGTAGCAGGACTAAGTCGGCAAAGGCTTTCACAGGCCCATGTCCGAGCCCCGTTTCAGAACTCCGGGTAAGCCTCCTGCAGCAGCGAGTCTCAGGGTCAGCTGACTCAGACTCGCACTGCGGAGCTAAAAGTAGCAGTACAGACGTTTGGGCTTGGGCTGGAGTCCCATCTTTGATACCCTCCTCACACGCTGGGTTTCAGAGCTCCAAACTCGACCGGCTGTACGGCTATTTTTATCTCCGCAGTGCGAGCCCTGTTAACCTGCCATGGGTCTTTTTTTTGCTGGGTAGACATACCCTTAGATTAGAGGCTCAAGCCAGGCTTGGGGGGGTGGTTAGACTATGGAAAGCTAATAGACATCTGCCCAAGAAGATCAAGGGCAATTTACAATGAGTGGAGACAAAACATTCTTTACTATACTATACGTGAGGCCTGCTCCCATCTGAAGAGGTTTTATTCTATGCTTTAACAAGCAGACTATTACAAGGGAGAGGCTCAGGGGTTAATAGGCACAATGAGGAGTGAAACAACGAAAATCCACTATAGGTTATACAGTTGCACAATGAGTCTGATCCTACACACCATTATTGAGAAGGGACCATTCTACTTATTCTCCTGGATTCAGTTTTGCCTGAGTAAAGACTGCAGGATCAGGCGCTGTGCGCTTTGCTTCTCTGTGCAACTCAAACGTTCTCCCCTCCAAAAATCTTTAATAGATTGTGCAGGGGGGCGGGCAGAAGAAGAGGGTTATTTAACATTCCTAAAATCTACCCCTTTCCCAGTTTTATTAAGCAAACAAAGGAGAAAAGAAATTAAACTTACACCATGATCATGAGCGTAATTAGCATTTGACACAAAGGTTACGGGTCTGGTAGGATCAATGGCTTTAGTGTGAGCTATCACTGTCCTGTTTACAAACAGTAAAACACAAGTGTCCATCACCAAAAAGGAGAAACAGCCCCACAAAAATCAGCCAACTTCCCCATGCGCCCAACCTTTGGAGTTGGTGTTTAGTTTAATAGGCAGGAGTTTTGTAAGTGAAACAGTGCAGGTCTAGGATGGTAGATATCCCCTGCAAAGTGTGTGTAATTCTAGCTAAGAATAATAGGCGTCACGGGGAGAGGAGACTGTTTTGCCTGGGTGAAACACACCCATTGCTCAAATCGCTGGAGGAGTGTCCGTTCCCATAAGACATCATAAGCATAACTTAAAAAGAGAACAAGAGAGAAAGGGGTAGGGGGCCAGTGTGGCTGTTGCCTTCAAGATAAGGTGCTGTGGCCTGCCGAAGCAAGAACAAATGAGTGTTGGTACTCTAATAATCACAGCTTCTTCAGTATGCAGGCCCAAGCTCTATGCTGGCCTGACTCCACAGTGTTAAGCCAGCAGAGAATTTGGATCCTGGTTTTTCTGTAGTTAGGAATGACCAAACCCTTGACCAATTGTGCCTTACCTGAACCTTAGTCTTGAAGGACTCTCTCATTCCAAGTGATCTCCTGTTATCTCTTCAGCGTTTAGCTCAGAGAAATAACTGGTTAGGATGCTGCTGCGGGGCATTAAATTCAATATGCAACAGAATAGGTGTGTTGGGGAAATATGTAGTAGGCACATAGAACATGTATACAAATTCCTAGGCTTTACAAAGAAACTCTAAAATAGATTAAGGGATCCCTGAACACCTGCCAGACTTCCCAATGCAACTGACCTGAAAAATGCTATTCTGACCTGAAAAATGATGAGGCACATCCATCACAACTGAGTGTCAACCTCCACACACAAGAACACGCACTTACTTAAAGTAGTAAGCTGCTGGCGATAGCTCCGAGGCTGGCTCATTGGCAACAGACCACATCACAACCGATGGCCGGTTCTTATCCCTGCGGATCAGCTCTTCCATCACCACGAGATGGTGTGCCAGTGATTCATTCCCAAAGTTCTCCCTCAAAGGCAAAAGGAAGCAAGAGCAGGTCACTAAACTGCTAAATAAAACTCGCCTTAAATCAATTATTGACACTAACAATGTAATGAATGGTCTTGGAGCACAGTGACCAACATTAATCCCTGGTATAAATCCGTCCACACCAGAAATGAAGATGGCCCTGTATCTCTGGATGGGGATAACATTTTGCTAGAATATCCAAGAGGCCAGCTGCTGTTCTGCAAATAATGTTTTACTTCACGCACCCCTTGAACTTGAAACCTGCTCCCTCTTCTCAGGAGCCAAACCACCACCTCTTGCTCTTTCAACTTCCAGCTTAAAATACATACTTCTAGGCAGCCTTTCAGAGACTTCTACAGCACTGCCAAGATTTCACCATCACCCAGTGCAGCTTGTGTGTCTGAAGTAAAGCGGAACCCAGACAAGAGCCTTTGAGCCAAACCTCTCCTCACCCCCAAACATTGGTGGTCTGGTTTAAACAGGCTCCAGAACCAAGCTACACCTGATTTGGGGTTTGGAAAAACAAAATAAGGCTGACAAGGCTCAGATGAACTAGGTTCTCTTTCTACTAAAACCCTCCATGTTGGTAGCTCAAGTTACAGCTTGATTCCCTCGGCCTCCCCCTCTCCCCGCTAGGGATAAGGCACAGCTCGCCCTTGCAGTGCAGCTGGGATACAAGTGTGCTGCTGCCCTGCTCCCGCCCAAGGCTGCAGTGTAGTTTAGGAATGCAGGTTGGGCCCATCTATATTGCAAGGCTGAACAGTACGTTAACTACGCTGAGAAACTGCACAGCTGTAGCCTGCTCCATCACACCAGCGAGTGTAGACAGGCTTGTTTTTACGTGGTGTCGAGTCCCCGCACATTCAGCTGAGGTCAATAGGAGCTACAGTGCCCAGCACACCTGAGAAGTCCTTTCCCCAGGCAAGGGCTGTGTACTCAGTAGAGCCGGGGCGCTGTAAATAATTGTTTTTGAGCAGGGAGAAATACAAAGGGTGGAGGGAGCTTTCAAACAATCCCTTACAGATCTCTCATCCCCACGCCTGGACATTCGTCAATAACCACAATGCCGTATGCGTCGCACAGGTCCATGATCTCCTCTGCATAGGGGTAGTGGCTAGTGCGGAAGGAATTGGCCCCCAGCCACTGCAGCAAGTTGAGGTCCTTCACGATCAGGGACCAGTCCAGTCCTTTGCCCCGGATCTGGGGGAAGAGCAGACAGGATAATCCATGATGAATAAGAACTCAGTAATACTTTTCACTGCACTTGCACTTTCCAGGCTTCACAGTCGTTTCCCTAAGCCTGACAGCACTGCTGTGTGTTACATCTGGGGAGTCCTGGCTTCAGGCTAAACATGTTGCTACATCCCTCTCTCTCAGCCTGTACCGGCTGGGCGCCATCTGCTCTCCACTCACTTTCACAGGGCAGAGGGACACGATCAGGCTTGCCTAGGTTCCATCCTGAGTGGACAGCATGGGAGCTTTCGGCTTCAAACACTACACTATTTGTCTGTCTTTGCGAGTTTTAAAAGACTCACACAGAGCTGAAAACTGAATATTTATACAGAAGAGCTTTGGAGGAGAGAGGGGCAGAAGGCTCACCAAGGCTAGAAAAATCATTAGTCACTGGAAACAGGGTTTGCTGTTTCCACGGTACTAGCTGAGGTGTTGTTTCGCAGCTGTGTACCTTCAAACTAAAGTGTGTGTCTCAGTTGCCTACCTGTAAAATGGGGATAATAATACTTCCCACCCTTTGTGAGGTGTGTCTATTTGGGATTGTAAGCTCTTTAGGACAAAGAACCTCTCTCAATAGGCATATGGACAGTATCTAGCACAATGGGGCCTGTTTCTCAGTTGGGGCCGCTATTTGTATCACAGAAGGGTCTAAACGGCCTGGTGCCCCATGGATGTCTCTGTATAAACCTCACAATGTTACTGCCAACTGCATATGTGCATCTGGGGAGGGGCTGCTAGGCAACGGACCGTTTCTAGCGGTGGGGCCAGAAGCGGTGTTTATGGAGCAGATTCCGATGGAATCGCAGAGAGCGGCCTTTCACGCCTCACCCCGCTCTGTGCTCTTACATCGGCATCTTCATGTTTGTTGACTCCATGGAAGTAGAAGGGCTTTCCATTGATGAGGAACTGACTGCTGGTGACATGCACGGTGCGGATCCCGACGCGGAGCGTGTACACATCTTCCGACAGCTCACCGCCCACCTGCGCCGACAGCTTCACCTGGATCCCCAAGAGAAACCAGCATCCGCGTTCAGCCCTGAGCGCATTGAGGAGAATACGCTCAGGTCTACCTCCCTCCCAGCCAATGCTTCCCTCTCACTGACCCCTTGAAGCAGCCCATCCCAGCATGGCACTCCCCATCCATTTTACAGCTGCCCCAACCCCACCTCTGAGCTGTCCTACACTGGCTGGTTCCTCCACATTCCCAGCCTACCCCCCTGATGGCACCCACCTCCCCTCCTATCCTCCCTAGAGGGATTGGTCAACCCAGGGAAAGTGGGTCACAGCAGGAGCCCAGGCTGGGGAAGGTAGAGAGTACAGCAGGAGGAAGGGAGGCTGGCTGACTGGCTTGGGGACTTGCTCCTCCCAAGAGCTCTGACCTGACACCCAACCCCAACAGCCAGAGCCCTCCTTTCTTGCAGGCTTGGTACCATAGTGCTCGTCTTCCCAGTAACCAAGCCCAAGACTGGAATTTAGCCAGCTCACAGGCACCATGCAGCTGGGGCTTTGCAAACTGGCTGTGGGTTAGTGGATCTACCCTACATCACAGTTAAATCCCTACTCAGGCAAAGGAGATAAAGACAGACACGTATGACATCTAATCCTCCAAGATTGCAAGCTGAAAACAAAGCCAAATGCCTGTATTTTACTAAGGGGGAAAGAGCTCACTGCAGTTGTAAAATATGTGCAGCAGATTAGCAGTTTGCTCCAGATGGTTCATTTATCTCCTCTCTCACTCCCTGGGTGCTCTCCCTCTCTTTCCTTGTTGAGTTCTCATCCAGACCTTGCTAAAGTCCATGGAAAGACTCCCCTTGACTTCAGTAAGAGATGGACTGGGCCCTGAGACAAGACAGCAGTGAGGATTACAAGCACTGTGGTAAGATCCTGAAGCCAATGGCCTCGCATTCCCTCCCCACACAGCCAGCCCTCTCTTGCCCAGTGGCTTGGCTTTCAGCTCAGTAGACCAAGAAGGTAGCAAACCTTGATTCGATTATGGCACGATTAGCAACACGGTAGCGGGCATGAAATGAAAGCATGTAGGCAGGATTCTTAGAATAGGAGGATTAAGGAAAACAGGCTTCATGATACCCATGAATTTCTGTAATCCTAGGAGGGGAATTAAATGAGAGACATGCAAAATGAGACAAATATGTGCATGTTACCTCTAGGTAATAAAGGTATCCGGGGTTTTCGTGCATCAGATAAGGCCACCAAAGCCTTGGCTCCACCACTTTCAACTCCCCGATCGGTCCCTCTCCCATAGCCACCACTTTCCCCTCTTTCTCCCGTAAATTCAGCGACAAGGAGTAGCGGGTGCTACCCATCACCAAAACCTGGTATCGCACCACACCTAGCCAAAAGAAAGCATGGAGCAGGTTGGAGCCCTTCTCCCATCAGACATGTTTCCCGGTGACCCCACTGTGATGTGGGTTCTACATCACCAAGCTTAACAGTGCTGGGTGGTCTCCCAATAATTACATCACTGACATGCTACCTGCTGGACTTCATGTTATTGATACATATTAACTGGAGTGACACAGATTGTTTCTTCCCAGTCTGAAAGCCTTGACTTAGAAGCAGCATTTCCTTTAGAGCAATACCCTGCATTAGTCAAGTTGAAGAATCGCTTCCTCACCCAACTTCTATATTGTAAATGGTCTGTGGGGACTGTTTGGCTCATGAGCTTGGTACCGAGATAAGAACGGCCATACTGGGTCAAATCAAAGGTCCATCCAGCCCAGCATCCTGTCTGCCGACAGTGGCCAATGCCAGGTGCCCCATAGGGAATGAACCTAACAGATAATGATCAAGTGATCGCTTTCCTGCCATCCATCTTCACCCTCTGACAAACAGAGGCTAGGGACACCATTCCTTACCCATCCTGGCTAATAGCCATTAATGGATTTAGCCTCCATGAATTTATCTAGTTCTCTTTTAAACCCTGTTCTAGTCCTAGCCTTCACATCCTCCTCAGACAAAGAGTTCCACAGGTTGACTGTGCACTGAGTGAAGAAGAACTTCCTTTTATTTGTTTTAAACCTGCTACCCATTAATTTCATTTGGTGGCCTCTAGTTCTTATATTATGGGAACAAGTAAATAACTTTTCCTTATTCCCTTTCTCCACACCACTCATGATTTTATAGACCTCTATCATATCCCCCCTTAGTCTCCTCTTTTCTAAGATGAAAAACCCTAGCCTCTTTAATCTCTCCTCATACGGGAGCTGTTCCAAACCCCTAATCATTTTAGTTGCCCTTTTCTGAACCTTTTCTAATGCCAGTGTATCTTTTTTGAGATGAGGGGACCACATCTGTACGCAGTATTCAAGATGTGGGCGTACCATGGATTTATATAAGGGCAATAAGAGATTCTCCGTCTTATTCTCTCTCTCTTTTTCAGTGATTCCTAACGTCCCGTTTGCTTTTTTAAGTGCCGCAGCACACTGCATGGACATCTTCAGAGAACTATCCACGAAGACTCCAAGATCATGACTTCCTGATTAGTTGTAGCTAAATTAGCCCCAATCATATTGTATGTATACAATATATGAGATACAAAGGTTTTGCCGCTTCAAATCCAGTCCAAGGGATCAGTGGATGAAAGAAGGTACCGTGTATGTGCTGACACCCAACTATGGCTTGGTACCATAGTGCTCATCTTCCCTGTGACCAAACCCAAGACTGGAATTTAGCCGGCTCACAGGCACCATGCCTGTGTGAAATGAGTTTGGTGGGTCTCAGGCCAGTTCCCATTGGACTGGTGTCCACATCACCAAAATTGCTGCTACTGGCCCCATTGCTGGCATGTAGAGTCTCACCCTGAAGAATTCTAGATAGGGTGACCAAATAGCAAGTGTGAAAAAACAGGACAGGGGGTTGGGGGTAATAGGCGCCTATATAAGAAAAAGTCCCCAAAACCAGGACTGTCCCTTTAAAAATGGGACATCTGGTCACCCTAATTCTAGACCAAATCTCAGGCACACAGCCAGGGCAGTACTGGTTGAGCTGGCAATGCCTCTGCCCCTGCTGACCTCCTGTGGAGAAAGGACTTCAGTCTCCAGGGCTGGGCGTTAACACAGTGCTAAATACACACAACTATACCTCATCAGAGCTGGCTCCCTGACAATTGTTCTCAGTCCAGCTCTGTCAGTTTGCACTGAACGACCTACCATGGCCCTGCCAAATGAGCTCAATCTAAAGACATGCCCAGAGGGGAGTGGGAAGGGGAACGGGATTCACCGGTCCGGGTACTTGATGGAACAGGGAGCTCTCAGACAGTGGGGGGGGGGGGACTGCCTGGAGAATGTTCCTGGGGAGGTTGTTCAAAGCACAGCCAGTGGAGCGAGAGAAGGAGGGCAGGCAGGAGCAGGAGACTGAGGCAAAGAGAGACGGGTAGGTGAAGCCAGGGCTGCATGTCAGAGGATTTGACATGCACAGAGATGCAGGAAAGCACAGGGTTAGGATGTAGCAGAGGAGAAGCCTGACATTTACACAGTGGGAAATGCAGGGGACACAGTGCACAGTATAAAGATAAGAGGGCCATAGGGACAGAGTATCGGAAAAGGAAACATGGAAAGTAATTGGCTACTGCTTAATATGAGCTGGGGGTGGAAATCTAAGCCAGACTTGCATTTCCTGTCACAAGGACCTGCAGCTGTCAGAAATGGGGTGAGGGAAACAATTACCCTTCTCAGCACCCACCTTGGCCTAGTATCTGTACCTGCACCAGGTAAGTTACAGGGAAAAGCATGTTTATGAGCAGCTGCCCTCAATTTAACGCTGCAGGGGAAACTAATTAAATGTATTACAAGTGACAGAGGTCCATACATGCGAAATTAAATGGACCAGTCAAGCAAAAATCCCTTCATTTCCCTACACTCTTATCTGCCTTTGGAGGTTACCTCTGTAGGGATATGAGCCATTTTATTGGACTTTTATATTCTGTGTGTACCTGGAAGATTATGGCCATTTGACATGGCTTTAAAGCAATTGCAATCATTCAGATACTCATCCTCAGTGACATATAATCAGAGGAACAATTTAAAAGACAAGCTGTGGAGATGCAGCTGAAATAATTAAGACTAATTAAAAGGAATGTAATGTGCCTAGCAACAGGGTCCAGTAGACAGAACACTGGACTGGGAACTAGGAGACCTGGATACCAACTCTGCAAGTCACTTCACCGCTCCATGCCTTGGTTTTCCCATCTGTGAAAAAGGAATAATGATCCTTTTTTATCAAATGCTTTGAGATCTATGAATGAAAAGTGCTGGGACAATCTGGGGAATCTGTCTATATACAGCTAATGAGTTTTGTTTGTGGCACCTTAGAGCCTAACAAATTTATTTGAGCTTTCCACCAAATGCATCCATGAAGTGAGCTGTAGCTCACGAAAGCTTATGCTCAAATAAATTTGTTAGTCGCTAAGGTGCCACAAGTACACCTTTTCTTTTTGCGAATACAGACTAACACGGCTGCTACTCTGAAACCTGAGTTTTGTTTGATATTGGGGATTGCATTTTGAATGGGGGGCTGGTTGTCTTCTCAGTTGTCTTTTTACCTCCATGTGGAACTGAAATTCCCAGGAGTGGTGACACAGGGTTAACAGTAGAGAGTTTTTAAAACTTCCCAGGGAAGCCCCCTGGGACATACAATTGGCTACAGAAGAACCAGTCTGCACAGGTGGGCTGGTAACTAAGTAATGACTCACCTGGTGGGAGCCATTGATCATCTGACAAGGCTGATCAGAGGGTCACATGGCAAAGGAACTGAAGGTTATAAAAGAAAGGCTTTTATTGCCCATGGGGGGCTAAAAGAGGAAAGAGAGTATGCATGCATAAAAGAGGGTACTCACTGCAGCGAGCAGACAGAAGTTCCATGATTTGGAGGAGAAGCTATAAGAAAGGAAGGATCCACAATACCCCCAGAGCACTCTGACCTAAGCCCAAAGAATGCTCCAGAGTGGTGAGGAAACTGAGGTAGGGAAATGCATGTATTTAATATTTTGTCTGAAACTTTATATCGTCTGTGCTGTCCAAAGTAAGAGTTAGTGGTTTAGAATTCCCCTTTGCAAAGCCTGTGTTATGTGGTTCAACTCTCCTGGGTCCCTGAAATGGTGAACTAGTGCTGGTGCTCGGGGAAAGGGCATGGGGCAGCCTGCCTCCTCTCAGGTCTTAGGCAGTTGGACTATGGGGTCTCAGGTCTCACGAGGGGGTGGAGACAGAGGATCTGCTCCCAACAATGTGCCTGGAAAACCAGAGGCAGTGCCCAAGCACTGCTGGGACTCAGGAAGTTTATCAGCATGGGGGAGACCCAAATGCACCTGCCTGATAAGTGTCCAGAAAGGGAAGAGCAACTAGGCCTTTGTCAGGCACTTTTGTAGGTTAAACCTGAACCATTTAAAACTACTGAGAGTTTGGCCAGCGACCCCAGTGGGAGCCAGCTTGGGGCTTGTAAGGCTGCACATTAATACAGGATGTACACAGCTGTGTGCAGAGCTCTACAGAAGGGAGGACGAGGCTGGTCGATCTAGCATTTAGGGCACTGGTCTTAGATTCTGGAGACCGGCATTCAACTCTCTGCTCTGCCACAGATTACGTGTGAGACCTTGTTTAGGCCTCAGTTCCCCACCTGTGAAATGGGCATAACAGCCTGGCCCTGCTTTCAGGCAAGCAGTTGTGAGAGTAAATGAATGAAAGACTGTCAGTGCTCAGGTATGAGAGAAATAGAGACTGTGTCAGTATCTAAGATGTGTACACAGAAGGATTTTTATGGGGCATAATGTGTGTGTTGCGGTCCAGAAAATTCCTGTGGGGATTTTGTGGCGCTCATGAAATCATCTCCATTGGCACTGGTCCTTATGCCAGTCAAAGCAGGATTGGCCCTTACACAAAATTCCCTCTCAAGGTATTACATCTGGATCCTTTCACTAGACTAGATCAGTGCTTCTCAACCTTTCCGGATTACTGGACCCCTTTCAGAAGTCTGATTTGTCTTGCGTACCCCCAAGTTTCACCTCTCTTAAAAGCTACCTGCTTACAAAAGGGTCACAGCGTACTATTACTGGAAAATGGCTGACTTCCTCATTTCTACCATAGAATTATAAAATAAATCGATCAGAATATAAATATTACATTTACATTTGAGTGTACCCGAAGCCTGAGCCGCACTGCCTGGAGCCCAAGCCCTGCCACCTGGGGCTGAAACATGTAATTTAGCTTCATGGGGGGCCCTGTGGCATGGAGCCCCAGGCAATTGCGTGGTTGCCTCCCATAATGTCAGCTCTGCACTTGCAATCCCCCCAAACCTGTCCCATGACCCCCAGGAAATTATGACCCCTAGGTTGAGAAACACTGAACTTGGCAAATATCTAGATGAGTTGACGTACCCGCTGGAAGACTCTGCATACCCCCGGTTGAGAACCGCTGGACTATATTGTCAGTCAAGTGCCTTTTTTCTTTTTTTAAACTTCTGAAGGATATTTTAACAACTTCTGTGATCAAATGAGCACATGTGGCTGCCCACATTAAACCTACTACATGATCAGTTCAACCTATCCAAAAATTCCCCAGCAGGAAGTTTTCCCATTGCCTCCGTTGGATAGGAAGATAGTTGCCATCATTGCCTAGACACCTACCAATATTCCCTGCCCAGGCTGTAGTCACAGTGATGTCGTCTATGTAGACAGAAGGGGTTGTATACAACACGACCGGCCGGTGAATTCCAGCGTAGTTAAAGAAATCAAACCTTGTGTTCTGAACAAAATAACCCCTAGGGTACCTGTGAGGGAGAGGAAAGGGTTACATTCCATTTCACAAGAATTAAAAAGCAAAGTACAGATGTTAGCGACACACTTTACTCCTGCAATAGACCACATTGTCCCATTCAACAAACACTTGAACAAGCGGGATCCAGCAGATATAGTGGATTTTCAGAAAGCCTTTGACAAAATCCCTCACCAAAGGCTCTTAAGCAAGATAGGCAGTCATGGGATAAGAGGGAAGGTCCCCTCATAGATCAGTAACTGGTTAAAAGACAGGAATTACTCCATATAGAAAATTATTCAAGCTAATTAAAGCCAAAACTGACTGCAAAGAGTTGCAAAGGGATCTCACAAAATTGCGTGACTGGGCAACAAAATGGCAGATGAAATTCAATGTTGATAAATGCAAAATAATGTGCATTGGAAAACATAATCCCAACTATACATACAAAATGATGGGGTCTAAATTAGCAGTTATCACTCAAGAAACTGGATAATTCTTAGGAAACATCTGCTCAATGGGCAGCAGCAGTCAAAAAAAGCTAAAGGAACCATTAGGAAAGGAGTAGATAAGAAGATAGAAAATATTATATTGCCTCTATATAAATCCACGGTATGTCCATATCTTGAGGACTGCATGCAGTTTTTGTCACTTCATCTCAAAAAAGACATAATAGGGAAAAGTACAGAAAAGGGCAACAAAAATGCTTAGGGGTGTGGAACAGCTTCCATAGGAAGTGAGATTAAAAAAGACCGGGACTATTCATTGTAGAAAAGAGATGACTAAGGGGCGATATGATCTAGGTCTATAAAATCAGGAATGGTTTGGGGAAAGTGAATGAGGAAGTGTTATTTACCCCTTCACATAACACAAGAACCAAGGGTCGCCCAATGAAATTAATAGGCGGCAGGTTTAAAACAAACAAAAGGAAGTACTTCTTCTCACAGTCCAGTCAACCTGTGGAACTCATTGCCAGGGGAAGCTGCAAAGGCCAAAAGTATAACTGGGTTTGAAAAAGAATTAGGTAAGTTCATGGAGGATAGGGCAATCAGTGGCTATTAGCCAAGATGGTCAGGGATACAACCCCTGCTCTGGGTGTCCCTAAATCTCTGACTGCATGAAGTTTGGACTGGCCAACTGGGTGATGGATCACTCGATAAATTACCCTGTTCTGCTCATTCCCTCTGAGGCATCTGCCACTGGCCACTGTTGGAAGACAAGATACTGGGCTAGAAGGACCATTTGTCTGACCCAGTATGGCCGTTCTTATGTTCCAACACATTTGCTATCAATACTACAGGGATTAACGGGGCCTAATGGCTCACTAGTTACTTGGAGGTGCTGAATGAGTTCCTATGACATGATGATTAATGAGGATAACTCTGGTGTGTAATTTCCACCACTGCCCTGGTAACAATTCAGTGAACTCACTTAGACTCATCCCTCATGAACTGAATGGAGCCGGGAGGCAGGGTCTGAGGTGTCAGCGTATTGTTGAGTGCAATGGTGATGCGACACGCAGCTCCGGAGCTGCCCTGAACAATCCTGCTTATGTCTGCTTCGAAGGGGAGGTGGCCACCTTCATGCTCAGTAACTTGCACACCATTGACCCACTGCAAAAGAAAAAACAAAAGGTGGAGTGGCAACATTAGATATCACAGGAAACCCTGGGCTGGGGGGAAGAACATGACCTCCCTGAACACTAATACCGGGGTCAGAGCTCTCCTTCCAAGGGCCCATCCCTGCAGCTCTTCTAGGCACTTATCTCCCAGTGGAGTCCCACAAAGCCAACATCACCTTCATGGGACAGTTACAAGGGTACCTCAGATGCATCAATAACTGGTGTCCTTCAGCCCTGTAATAGGGCAATGCTTTCAGCTACTAGCTCAGAGGATCAATGAAGCTAGAACTGGAAAAATACCGCCAGGTCTTTGTTCTGAGCCCTCTGCACTTTGGACTTGAAATCTGTGGCTCGGCTCCACTTCTTATTTGCAGACAACATAGACGTTGCAGCTGGACTCGGAAAAGGAAAAACTGCAGAGTGCTGACTTGGGTCCATAGTTTAGACCCGGCCTACTACTATGTTGGTATAACTCCGTCCATTGCTCAGGGGTGTGGATTTTTCCCTGAGCAACGTAGTTATGCCAAACTTAACATGTAGACAGAGCTGTCGATGGGAGAGCTTCTCCCGCCGACACAGCTACTGGCTCTCGGGGAGGTGGATTAACTACACCAAAGGGAGAGCTCTCTCCCCTCGCTACGGTGGTGCAGCTACATCAGGGCTGCAGTGTTTTTAGTGTAGACCAGAAGTGGACAAACTATGCCTGCAGGCTAGATCCGACCTGCCAACTGTTTTAATCCATCCCTTGAGCTCCCGCTGAGGAGCGGGGTCTGGGGCTTGCCCTGCTCCGGCATTCCAGCCAGGGAGCAGAGTCGGGGGCCGCTCTGCACAGCTACTGGAAGCAGCGGCATGGCCCCCTTCTGGCTCCTATGCATAGGGGCAGTCAGGGGGCTCTGCTCTCCCAGGAACCACGGCCAACGGAAACTGCAGGAGTGGTGCCTGTGGATGGGGCAGCGTGCAGCAGAACCTCCTGGCAGCGCCTCCACATAGGAGCCGAAGAGGGGACATGCTGCTGCTTCTGGGAGCTGCTTTAGGTAAGCGCCAGCTGGAGCCTGCACCCTGAGCCACCCCCCTGCATCCCAATCCTCTGCCCCAGCCCTGATCCCTCTCCTGCCCTCTCAACCTCTCGGTCCCAGCCCAAAGCTCCCTCCTGAATCCCAAACTCCCCAGCCCCAGCCAGAGCCCTCACCACCTCCTGCACTCCAACTCTAATTTTGTGAGCATTCATGGCCCGCCATACAACTTCCATACCCAGACGTGGCCCGCAGGCCAAAAACTTTGCCCACCCCTGATGTAGACCATAGGTGCTGGAGCTTGGGATGTTGCCACGCCCCCTGGCTCTTAATGGTTTCCATTATAAACAGGGTTTACTTTTTAGTTCAATGACTCTCAACACCCACACTATAAAAATTGTTCCAGTACCCCGGTGTAAACATGCCTGCAGTGTGTTGTCCGAACACACAGAACTGCCACATTCTTCTATAATACAGGATGTGGGGGTCCCCTAGGGCAGCTTTTACTGTGGGTATCTCAAGAGCCTCTGAGCAGGGCTGAATGCATAGCGAATTGCTACCAGGCCACCATACTTACAACTATGGAGTAGTAATGGGCACTGCCAACCCGAAGCACCACTCGGGTATTGAGGGCGTTCAGAAGCCAGCTCCTGGGAAGCAGCACCTCTTTCTCATACCAAACCCAGCCAGTGTATTTCCGCAGGTTGGGATCCTGAGTGAGCTCGTTGAAGCTGGCAGGTACAGGCATGTTGATCACAGGCCCACTCTGAGAGGATCAAAGGAGACAGAGGGTGAAATGGTTCACTTGGGACTTTTTAAAAAAAAAAAAAAAAAGTGTGAAGTTAGGCTTGTGGGTTACAGGGCGAAAAGTTTCATTGGCACATTCATTGTGGGTCAGATTCTAATGTCCGTCAACTGCTGTAAATCCACCTGGGGTTTCTGTCCCTTTATTTGGCTTTTTGGATTGGAATGGACCCCTACAAAATGCAAAGGGAAATTCCTTTCTCCCCCCCGATTTAGATTGAACCTACCAGATTCTTCATAATTTCCACCTAAAATCATGTCGCATCAGGCTGACCAGAAACTCGGGTCCCAGCCCCATCGCAAAAGGTAAATCTTGTCCGAGTTTGGGGTTACATTCATGTCGCCCTGCACTAACTATTCAGGATTTGCAAAAAGAAAAAAGGAGGACCTGTGGCACCTTAGAGACTAACAAATTTATTTGAGCATAAGCTGCTGTACCTCACGAAAGCTTATGCTCAAATAAATTTGTTAGTCTCTAAGGTGCCACAAGTACTCCTTTTCTTTTTGCGAATACAGACTAACACGGCTGATGCTCTGAAACCTGTCATTATTCAGGATTTACTGCCGATGTAGTTACACCAATTAGCCAGCAGGAAGCGCTGAGGGTTAGAAAACCTTTCAGTAACCCACACAGCAGGATTCACAAGGAAATTTTATAGCCAGTATATCTATCTGGCTGTTGTGCTCATGTTTCCCATGTGGTTATAACTCTCCCCCTGGTCGCTGCTGATGAACATGAATTTCAAACACTGACCTGCACACTTAGTGAAGAGTGCCCGTTTCTGCTCCATCAATCCCAGTCCCCCCCCCCCAAACTCCTTACACGCAGCTGCCCCACACAATGCAGGGCATGGGAATGGCCAGTTGTACAATTAGTTTGTGTTATTTCTACAAAACGGAGCCCCAAGCCCAAATAGGGAACTTTGGACACCCGCCATCACATAAATCTCTTCAGTGGCGTCCATTTCCATCGTATTTATCCTCACAACACTCCTGAATGGGAGGGAATTTATTATTATCCTTATTTGACAGATGGGAAGCCCAGAGAGTCTAAGGGCCAGCTTTTCAAAGGTATTTGGGTGCCTCAGGATGCAAAAGGTCTAGGTTGATTTTTTTTCAAAAGCACTCAAACCGGTTAATTTCCATGAGAGTTAGGCACCTAATCTGGTTCGGTGCTTTTGAAAATCCCACTGGCTGTATCTTTAGGCGCCTAAATACTTTGAAAATGTGGCCCTAAGTGCTCTGCCCAAGGTCACCCAGGAAATCTGTAGTGGAGCAGGGAATTGAACCCTAACCACGGCACCGTCCTTTCTCGCAAATAATTCAGCCAGTTAGGCACAATCCCTTAAAGTCACTGATCATAGAGAGCAGTAGTAATAGGGCTGCCAAGAATTTGGGCTGTCTGGGGCCAGATCTTCAACAGGTGGAAACTGGTGTAGCCCCACTGACACTGAGTTTGCACCAGATGACAATCTGGCCCTTTGTCTTCTGAGCATCAGGTAGTTTTTCTACAGCTACAAAATGTGGCAAATTCAGTGGGTTTTTAAGCAAGAGATCTTGGCGATATTTGCACACTGTAAAGGATTAAAACTATTCAGTGATCACAAACTATTCTGTTTGAATCTAAACTGATTGAGTACCATCCTATAAATATTAACACCCCCCTAAATATTCAAAAATAATTGCATACCTTTCAGAAAGTGTAATCAGTGGTTTGCTATTTTCCCTCCATGAATGACATAAGGAAACCCTAGAGATGGTATAATTATTTCACTATTACTTGCTTTCAAATTATATTACAAAATATAATACTCCATACGGTGTTCTCGTTCTCTCTCTCTCTCTCCCCCCTCTCTGAGATGTATTATTTCTCTAAGTGCCCCATAATTGCAGCAGCTTGCACTCCAATGGTTATTCCCCTTTAATAAAATAAACCAAAACATATCATTACATTACACCACTTTGCCTTCTTGTATTCATAACTATTCTGAAGTAAATTCTATATTTACTGTTCACGTTTTCATTTGGAAAAGATTCAACATTTACTCCATTATTTATTTTTGTATTGGCTATTTGTTAGAATCATTCTATATTTCCCGAATTTTGCAACATTGAGCATGTATAACTACTCTTCTAGAGAATGGTATTAATTTCTGAAGTACTAGGATTGCTGTAATGTTGTCTACAGTTCAATCAAACATTCACGCAAGTTCCAATCTTCCTGCTTCAGGCCCTTGTGAATGAAACCGAGAAACAATAAAAGGCTGCTCGGTTTTATTGATTAGTATTTGGAAAGCATCTTGAAGATGAAAAGCACTACTCAGATGCTAAATATTATTCATGCAATGCAGGAAGTAAACAGCAATTGATTTGCCTCAAGTTAAATAGAAAAGGGGAAGCTAAAATCACATGCCCAGATAACCGGAAAAGAACCGTTAAGTAGTTGTACTACAGAAAGATCTTTTTTTTTTTTTTTCCTAATACAGTATTCATACCCATGCCTGTGTTTCAGGAAATGGCAAGTGAGGGTCAGGATGGAAACTGATATAACAAAGAGCAATTGGAGGAAAGGGGCTCTTTTTCCCTCTTGTCTCATTCTGATATTTATGATGCTCATTTCCTGTTTTTCATGAGAGATGGGCCTGAACCAGCCCCCTGATCCGAATCTCACAGCTCTGTTTAATCTCTGTGGAGGACTGACTTTAAGGGATTGAAATCCTGGTGCAGGGATGTGGGCTTCTCACCCATCTGCCCCTTTATAGAGATGGGCTCGTGCTACTGGATCCAAACTCCGGGCCTGGGTTCTGGTTCGGGCCCCAAGCTCTGGTGACAAAGGCATTTAACTCACCTGCAGCAGGGACCCAGTGGAAACTCTCAGCTCCTAGGCTGGCCCAATGTCTCTCTCCGGTGGCCAAGGCCAGTGGCAGATACCCTCTTTGCCACTACTGCCCCAGCAGTGTCCCCCCTCCATACCTCTCTCAGGGGCTTCCGGTACCACTGCTGCACAAACCCCTTGTCCCGCTGCTCCGAGAAGTCAGCCCTGAAGCTCCAGATGCCATTCAGCTCCTTCAGCTCCCTGGAGGCAGACTCCCTGGGGTAGAGCATCCCTCCACCCAGGGCGAGAGCCTGGCCGCTGAGCAGCAGCAGGCACAGAGAATTGCACAGAGCCATGCTGCTGTCTGCGGGGCAGCTCTGCAAGAAGCAATCAGCTGATCCAGGGCCCAGCTGACTGCAAGGAACTCTCACATGACTTCCAGCTGGAGGCACCTGCAGCCATCTTGCTTATGGGCTTGCCAGGCTTTCTGTGTGCCTGGGACAGTGATCGAAAGCGGGTGTGATCCCACTGGCTGTGCCACGGGGCCAGGGGATTATAGTCTTTTACCTACACTGAGCCCAATTGCTAGGCACTTTACAGATCAATAAGAAGGCGAGATGAGGCCCCTGTCCTGACAAGCTCACAGTCTAAATAGAATGCAGAATGCATCCGATGGAGTGAGCTGTAGCTCACGAAAGCTTATGCTCTAATATATTTGTTAGTCTCTAAGGTGCCACAAGTCCTCCTTTTCTTTTTGCGGATACAAACTAACACGGCTGCTACTCTGAACCCAGTCTAAATAGGATAACAAATATTTCCCAATATAACTTGTACAGAATTTGAGCCAGGTTCTGTTCTCAGTGACTCAGGATTGCCCACCCCAAGCATTCAGAAATCATTACTCAAGTTGTCATGTTTCCTCCCCCCCCCCCCCACACACACACACACATCAGAACTGTAAAATAATAATGTAGATTCTTTTTATCTTCTGGGGTTTTTTTTAAACCTTTCGGGTGCTTTGGGGTCATAAAGCATTTTTCCACAACTGTGAGAGCTAGAAGTTAACTTTACTACAATTGGAAAACTGAGGTCCTCACACGTTCATATGACTGCAGGAGCTGGGGCCTTAAGAAACACACCACATATCATGAGAGTTGGCAACCCTGTATGTAAACCCAGAGGGACTCCACCTAAAGAGGTGGAGTTGCTCTGAATTTCAATGACAGTAGAAGTTTGCCCTGTGACTTTAGGGCCGAAATTTATTTTCAGGCTGGTAAGAAGAGAGACATGATGTTCATTTAAAATACTTGTGAGGTGCTCTGCTACCATGGTGATGGAGGCCCCAAAAGCACATATACACAGATGGATATAAACTGGCCATTAATAAATTTAGGCTTGAAATTAGATGAAGCTTTCTAACCCTCAGAGCAGTGAAGTTCTGGAACAGCCTTCCAAGGGGAGTATTAGGGGGAAAAAACTGGCTTCAAGACTAAGCTTGAAAAGTTTATGGAGTGGGTGTACGATGAGACTGCCTACAATGGCATGCAGCTGATTTCCAACTGCTATTAGCAAATTTCTCCCATGGCCAGTGGTGGGACACTAGAGGGGGAAGGCTCTGGGTTATTAGATAATTCTTTCCCAGGTGTCTGGCTGCTGGGTCGTGACTACATGCTCAGGGGCTAACTGATCGCCATATTTGGGGTCAGGAGGGAATTTTCCTCTGGGCAGATTGACAGTGGGGTTTTCACCTTTCTCTGCAGCCTGGTGGATTATCTGTAACTTGACATCTTTAAATAATTATTTGAGGACTTCAGTAACTCAGCCAGAGGTGATGGGTCTATTACAGGAATAGGTGAGTCAGGTTCTTGGACCTGCCATGTGCGGGAGGTCAGACTAGATGATCATAATGGTTCCTTCTGACCTTAAAGTTTATGCACTTATTCTGCTTGCCTTACTTACGCAGTGTGTAGGTGTTACAAAGAGAGGTGCTATAGAAATGGCTAAGAAAGATAAGCCACCTGAGTGATTGTAACTGGGGCTATTCCTGAGAGGTACTAGTGAGAAGATTGGATCCTGAGGCCCTGATTTGTCAATTGACGACATAGGGATGCACTGCTGCACCTGCATGGAACTCCATAGACTCCAGTCCATCCGCACACTGTCAGCTGCAGGGTTAGGGCTGTAATTCGGCTAGCAGCTTTCATTCAAACTGCATCCTCCCAAACCTTGACAGTATTAAATGCTGTTTAATGGCAGCAGAGGAAGACGCGCACAAAGGCAAGGGTGGGAGGAGATGGTTTCAGATGGATCTTTTTTCTAAGTAGAGTAATTTTTTTCTGGTTCACTTCAGTCTCCTGGCTTGCAAGTGAAGTGGCCACAGTGACTGAGCAGCTGGCAGTTAGTCACTGGAATCTTGTGTCCCAGTGACTCACTTACAGAGACAACAGCTCTGTTTATTCCAGCATGGTATAAGTGAAGGGATTGGCTCTACTTGTGGGTGATGGAGAAGGGGTGGGAGGTATGTTAGACAGCTTGTGTTCATGGAATGCTTGGCCATGCAGAACACCTGGGTATGATTCTCTGCGCAGCTTTCTTGTTCCTTGGCCTGGCAGTACCCTGTGTCATGCTACATGTACCCCTCTAGCTGTTTAACAGTTGATTGACATTAAAGGCCATCACATTAGTGGGTTGCTAAAGCTGCTGACCATGAGTGTGGAGATGTCTCAGCTACAGAGGTTTGGGAAAAGAAAGAAAATAGCTGCAAATTGAAAGCCAGGCGGTGAGTAACGTGGGCACTGCAGTTTTGATAAGACAATGCTTAAAGCGCACCTCTTAGCAACCCAGCCTGACTTTAATTTTTGGGGGGGGGGGGTGGAGGCTGGCTCTGCAACCCATAACACACACACTTAAGGCCAGGAGGTGACACTCCTTTTTGACTTGGCTGGCTTTGTGCATCAGTGTAACCTGTCTTATTTCATGCCCTTTTCATCTAAGGCTCCATTTGTGCAGAGGCATTGCTTTCCCTCTGCCAGCTAGCTAGTCAGAACCGAGTGAGCTCTGAGTCCTAAAATATGGAAAATGAGCAACTGAGCATGTGACCGGTGCAAACAATGTCAGGGTTGTGTGACTCTGTATTGCATCTGAAAATGAGTGAGCATTTTCTTTTCATGTTAGGGCCATGGGTCCACCCTAGTACCAGAGAAAGGAAAGCCTTGGGAAAGTTTCTTGGGAAACAGGGAATATTTTTCATGGCTGAGCCTCCCCTCCCCTTTGGAAAGGGCATTAGATGTCTTACATAGCGTGAAAGTGGCTTATTTCTACCCCAACATCCATGTAACTGTGATGGTTGCAGTTATGCCAGCTTAGGCTGTGTTCTGGTCTGATCCCCTACACTAAGCAGGGTGGCTTGTGGGCATACCTCACTGGTGCAGGTCCTTAGAGGGGTTCTCTCTCTGGGTCCATAATGAACCACTGGCCCTGCACTGAGGTGCCAGCATTAGTAGTCTAGGCCAGCCTGTTTGCTGTCTCATTCTAAACAGCCTCACGCTTGCTCTTTGGTTTGGCTCATGTTCCAAGCCGGTCTTTTGTTGAACTAAAATTGCCCATCCTTACAGAGGGAGCAGTTAGTCCTCTGCTCCCTTCCCTAGTATGCTTGTGTAGCGTGCACTCATGTTCCACCTGAGGTGACTGCACCCTTACATGTCCCACCTAGGCAGTTGCTAGTGAACTCTATAAATATCTTCAAGACACCACCATGCTGCTGTGTATTTCCTTAAGTGGAACACTTCAGGACCTTTAGCATCCCCTCTTCCCCTTTGTTTGGAAAGTTCCTGCCTTCCAGACAAAGGAGGCTGGTAAATGATTAGCGGAATCCAAGCATTAATGAATACTTGTAAGCACTCTGCTTCCAACAGAGTAGGGGTCCACCCCAGGGAACAGCGTGGCCTTCACTTCTCCACAGAGACTGGTGTGCATTGTAAATAACATCTGAAAATGCATCTTTAGTAGCTTAATGGTGTACCAGGCCCAGACCCTGATCTGCATAAGACAAAGCCATTTTCAATTGACAATCCATGTTCCATTAAAGAATGTCTTGAGGCTGCACAACCCCTGGTCAGGAAGAGGCAACACAGATGTTTGGGAAGTGGAAAGCCTTCCCCTCATCCTCCGATTCGGGGACAAAGCTAGGGAATATGATACCCTGGAGGAGACAGGTGTGTGCAAAGGAAAACCACCCCTACTCCTGTTAATGTGACTTGACTTCTCCTTAATATGCTGGATAGCCCCTTTGATGTTCCTTGATTCCTCTTTGTGCTGTGCCCATTACCCCTGCATGCCCAAGGTCTTTTTCTACTGCTATTAAACCTGGATGACTTTGCTGTAAAATCCTTCTAGAACCTATGGGGACCAAGCCTGAAACTGCCCTACCTAGGGCTTGCTCAGGTCAGGGTGGGCCTTCTGTTCTTTAGAGCTCTTGCCCAGCCAGCGCTCGTGATAGCTGAAAAAGCCCTGCTGGGGTTTTCCTGGGGAAGAAAGACACAGCAGGCATGCAGGGTTTTCAGGGAAAGACAATAAACCCAGGTTTATTAACTTGGGAGTCATGTGATAAGCAGAAACTCACATGAACGGGACAGTTTCCCCGTGCTCAAAATAGATCTTTGTGTCTCTTTAGAAGCTCCCTCAGCTGCTCGATCTGCGCCATCACGCTGCTCTTGGATGTGCCCCCTGGCGTGGTGTACTGCTCCACGCTGTTGGTGTAGTCCCACACTTGAGACACGTCTGTGCCAAACAGTGGGCTGGGGAGGCAAAACGAGGCTGTGCGTCAGTGGAGAGCGCCACGGTGGGGATCCGTCCCACAGGCTGGACTGATTTAGCTTTGCAAGCCAGCTACGCCACGCTCCAGTAGCTGCCTGGGTTACGAAGCCCACTCCCACTGAAGTCCAGGGCAAAATTCCCAAGGCCTCCTCTTGCCCTGCCTTGTACTTTGTGTTGTCAGTTATGCCTGCACACAGTGAGTACTACCCCCTCAGAAGGGCAGTGTTATACACCTGCTCTGCAGAGATGCCAGTGACAAGGCAGGGGGCAAGACCATGAAGAACCAGGTCTTCAGTTTTTAGAGCTGGTCACATGAGTTAGCACTGTAGAGTGTCTAAATCTGCGAGACATTTAAGCCCATAGGTATCTAAATATCTTTGAGGCAACTCCCATTGAAGGATCTGGGTCCTAGGGCCGGATCCATATCCTACTATATAGTCAGTAGAGAGACTCATCAAGCCACCCTGCTTCAGGGAATCCACTGCATAGTCACACACCATCAATTACAGAAGCTGACTGCAGGCCAGGCCTTTCTGGTGCTGACATTAACATCAATGAAAAGTTTGACTTTCTAGTTACTCCATGGAAAAATGGATAGTTAGTGCTTTGGTGAGAATTGCTGCAGAGGCTGTTCCCCTCCCCAGCTAAGCATACATCTCCCTGTCCATGCCTGGCTCCAGCTGAAAGGCACCTCCCTATGGGTAAAGGGAGTGCCCCCCTCGTCACACAGGCATTGTTTTAGGGCCCACTGTCCACATGTAAACCTCAATAGCATGATGGTAATTCAGCCCAAAAGGGCTTGAGATTGAGTTGAGCCCAGGTGAGATGTCCCCTTGTTGTACAACTCCCACAACAACGGGACAAGTGTTGAGGACCCCAGCAAATGGCCTTTGAAAGCTAAGTTAAGGAATACAAACCTAATGCTCTTCATGTCCTCCACACTGAGCTGATTAATGGAGATGCCCTTTGTCTCTGCTAGGTGGACAGCCTTCCCGGACACAGCATGGGCTTGTCGGAATGGCATCTGCAGTTAGAAGTACACACAACAAAAAAAGTGAGCAAGCAACTATGGTCCAGGACCAAAGAGTATGTGAACACTTAAGTGACTGTGGACCTTGTTTTACAAGGTGATGCAACAGTCCCAGTGCTGTCAGAGGTTGGGTTTTCTGGGACACAGGGTGTGCATGCAACGCAGGAAAACACTATCTGCAAAAATGTCTGCCAGGCCACAATGCAACAGTTACACTACTGGGGGTACATTCCAAAGGGTTTTCAGTCCTGCTGGCTCAGGGCACAAACTGGGCACCAGCTGGAGATCCAACATGACATAACTATGTGCCTCACAGGGAAAGGAGAGAGAGTGGCCTCTTTCTCAGACGTATCCAGCTGTTGGTACAAAATGGAATAGCTTAACATTATTCCTACTATGCATTGATGTCCAGGGACGATGTCAAGAGGAGAATTGAGCCCCATCATCTTTGTGCTCTCAAGCCAAGACACCCCTGCCGTGTGTGTCTGCGGCTTCAAAACCCTCCATCATGCTTTCCATTAGGATTTCCTCAATACTTACTCCTTTACGAACCAAGTAGAGGGCTAAGTCAGTAGCCAGCATGTCAGGGCTCAAAGCTTTTTCCATGTTCTCCTTATGGATCTGCAGAAGGGAGGACCACAAACAGAAATCAACAGGTCACTGAAGAGTCCTCGCACAAGAGATTTAATGCAGGAGAGGCCTGGCTTTTGAAAAGCCTCATTGCAAACACAACCCACTAGATTAAGACATTTACTCCCTGCTTTTCATTTTACTACAGCGGACAATCCAGATCCTGCATTTTAAACTACTGGGAGGCACAAAGGCTTCAGCAATGAGATCCTCCCCTTTATACAACCCCCCGTTCGAGGGGTCTGCATACGAGAATGTCAGGGAGAGAAGTTTCAACTTGTGGGCCCAATTCTGATCTCACTTTTTAACCAGCGAGACTCTTGACTTGGGTGGAGTTACTCCCGATTTACACAGCAGTGCACAAGCACAGAATCAGACCCAAAATACAGTAGTAAAAAGTTAGTCTTACCTGGAGAGTGGAAATGACTCCAGTTGCCACCTGTAGCACAGAACTCAGAGTATCGATAACATCGAACACGGCTTCCTTGTCTTCCTATTTGTTAAAAATAAAAATCCAGTCAGCCTAGTCCAGTGGACAAAGCAGAAAGCAGCAGCAGCCTGGTGAGTGGCCGCAATGTCCGTGCTGACCACACACACATTCGGTCTCTGTACACGAGTGAGAATAACCACACTTGGAGGAACTGCCAGCCCATGGAGCTTTGGGCATGATGACTGCCTTCTTTCCCTGTGCAGTCTCGTGCCCAGCTGAGGAGGACCTTCTAACAATAGCAATTCAGCCCAGCCAATTTCAGCGGGGGGGCTATCTGACTACACTGTAGATTGTTCTTAAATGAACCTTTGTGCTAGTGAAAGGTGCCAGACTGCCAGCCCAAGAGTGTGAAGGCCTGTATCAAACACGGAGCATCAGCGCAAGCTTTCGCCACGCAGCTCTCTGCCACATGCTCTGGAGTGGTTATTGCTAGGGGCACGGAGTAGCTCATTCCTCACACCCCCTCAGCTCTTGGCTAGAGACACCCACCCTTGGTGCCATTTGTGATGCAGAAACTTTCCAGGTAGCAACTGGACAGCAACCTCACCAACTCCCTTAATGTAGCTCAGTTAGTTATCAGAGGATGCTGGATCCTTGATCGCAGTCACTCTGGGCCAGATTTGAACCAGAAAATCTGCCAATTAAGCTATGTCCTATTATCAGCCCTCCAAGCCATCCAGAACCTGAGTCAGATCAGCAACTGGTGTAAACTGGCATAGCTGCATTGAAATCAATATACTGGATTGACACTAGCTGAGGATCTAGCTCTGTAGCCTTAAAATTCTCAATTGTCCCTTGTTCCATAATCAGTCATTAGGATTGGAGCGACTCAAATACAAATTGCAGTCTTTAAACCACCTCATCTCTGAATATGTAACAGCCATGTACCAAGCAGGTCATGTGCAGCATGTAGGTATTAATGGATTTGGAGGGAGTGTGTTCTGTTGTGTCTATGCAGAGAAATGGAATGAGAGTGTGGGTTTACCTGCAAGTCCTTGTTGTAGGTGCTTGGGAGTCCTTTGAGAATCATCATCATTCCAGAACACTGCAGAGAAGGGGAAGTTTATGGTACTTGAATTAAAACAAGAATCACAAGGAATTTTAAACAATTTCACTCAGCAGAGCTATAAAACCAAGGCTGCATCCTTGGGCCAGATTTCGGTACACCAGACACTCATTTAAAGCCTGATCCAGGGCCCATTGAAGTCAGTGGGAAGACTCTCATGGACTTCACTGGGAATAAGATTAGCCCTTTATTTGCCAGATTTATTTTTTTTTTTTAAACCTTAACCAAAGCAAACACCTACTGGCAGACCAGTCCCCCTGCCCCAATGGACCATTCTCAGAGTTCCACTACAGTTAGTAGGATTCTGTAGATGGTTATCAAATGTATACCAGATGTGCACCTTCTGATGCCTGCTGTACACAGTTGATGGACCTTCCCCCACTGGCAAGACTTGGCCTCTTGGTGGTGTTGCTTGTAATACTTGGTGGCCACCTCGTGCAATTGTTCAAGTAGTGCTGTGTGTTTAAGGATTTTGCTGCTGGTCATTCATGTTGTCCTGTTTAACCGATCTAACTCCAATCGGTGCCAAGTTGTGGTGTGTAGCTGGGATACAGCCTGGGAAGTGTGCTTTTCCTGGTGTCTGTAGCCTTGTGGTACAATCTTTCCTAGGGATTATATTCTACTTTGTCTAATAGCATGCTCAGAGGGTTGGCAGGTGTAATGACTAAAAACACTGTGCACGTACACAACATCTTCCAACAGAGAAGATCAAAATACAGTGCAACAGTGGGGACACCCTATTATCTCCAGGTGACAGTTGAGGAAACTGATATATAGGAGAAGTTAGGGCCTAATTGTTAAAGTGGCCTTGGACTTTGGGTGCCCCGAACTCTGGCAAACCTTTGATCTCAGTTTTCACCCTCTGTTTCTACTGACGCGAGCTGGAATTGTGGGTGGTCAGCACCTCTGAGCCATCAGGCCTGAGGGGTCTCATGTTCCAAACACAAGCCAAGCCAATCTTTTCAGCTGTAGCCTCTGACTTGTCTAGTGGCTCCCACAGATTCAGGAAGAGAATCAGAGTATGACAGGTGGGATTTAAATTTCTCTCCCAGCTACACTAACTGGGGATAAAGACTATAGTAACGAGAACCCTAGCGCTCAGACATCTCCTCCCCTTGCAGACTCACCCTTCCAAATACACGTCCAGCCTTGCTGCGGATCAGCTCCAGACTGTCTGGATTCTTCTTCTGAGGCATCAAGCTACTCCCTGTGCTGAAAAAACAAATCACTGAATACATTAGACTGGTGAGGTCCCTTTCTGTAGGGAGAGCAAGATGGGAAAGAGTTCACTGTGACTCTGAACACTGCACTACAGCAGACCCCTGGGGGCCCAGGGAAGCTACACCTGCCACCACCATGTACAGTCTAACTGCACGTGGCAGGAAATACCTGGTGCTCTCCAGTGTTCATGATGAACAGTGGAGCTAATTTCCTTGTGACATACCCAGTATGGGCAGGGGTTCCCAAACTGTGGAAAGCAGATTTCAGGAATTTTCCAGAAAACGTCAGGACTATTAAACCCATTGCACCACCCCCTGTCAGATCTGGCATGTTAGCAGGGGGTCTGGCATGGGGGGGGGGGACGGACGGCTCCTTGCCCCACTCGCTAGTCCTTTGTGGCCCCCAGTCCCACACTCTGAGAAATGCTGCATAGGGATGTTAAGAGACTAGGGCAACTCCTAGTAAGATACCACGGTGGAGTCACTGGGTGGAATCCAGCACACAGACAGCCACAGTTGAAGGACATGCCAGTTCCTTTACATGGCCTTAGACACATGGGGACACTAATCCCTGCAAACTCCATGACTTCAGTGGGGTTACACCAAGGCTGAATTTGATCCTTTGTGGACTGGCGCAGCATGCTATTGCTCTGCAGCCTGCTCTGCTTAGTTTGCTTACACAAGTCAGGAGTGGAGTCTGACTTTGACACTGTGGTAGCTCCGTTTTAATGGAACGAGGCTGGATTTAAGCCAGCACAGCTGAGAGCAGAATCAGAGCCCCTGCATGTTAAAGTGCTGCTGGGGTAGTGTGATTGTGAGTCTGTCTAATTAAGCCTTTAAATAAGATGCAAAATATCACATTTCCCTGGGTCTCTCAGATCCCCCATATGTGCCATTTCTCCCCTAAGACAGCCTACATGTGCCAGATTGTTTCATGGCAAGAGGGCAGGGATTTAGCTCTATCTAGATAGAAAGATCTTAGCTGTCTTATTCAACAGCTATGTACATATATTGAAGGGAGCCTGGTCCCCTAAGGGTGTGGTGGTCTTGTACCAGGATATATTAACAAATTGTGGCTTTGTAACTCTGTCAAAGTGAGAAATGAGACTAGTAACAGGAAATCTGGAAGGATTGCAAAACAAGTCTGTTTAAGGAAAGGCCCTTCTTACAGGAACTCCCAGCATAGGAGGCTTTTTATTCCTGGCTTCTCATTTACAGCCTGATTCTACAAGTGTTTACTCAGGCAAAATGCCCAATGAGTATGACAGAAGATTCAACAGAGCAGGGCTAAAGGATCTGGCCTTTACAAGGATTGGAGTCAAAATATTTTTAGTAATATGTACACTTAAAGCTTCTACCGTCTGACACTCCAGTATTCATTTTCATTATATTTCTGTGAAGCAGGGAAGTCCCCCTTTACCATACCCATCTTACAGGCAGGCAAACTGAGGCAAAGGGGCTGAGTGATTCCCCCCCCCCCCCCCCCCACCAGTGGCACAGTCCCTCTCCTAGCATGATAGAGACTGCTCAAACACATGCTGTTACTGGGCATCTGACAGGACTTTGCAAGCAGGAAGCTCCACCTTGGAGTATGGTTTAATTTTCTCTTCACACCTGATCGAGAAGCCAGTCCCAGCTCAATGACAAGCCTGTCATTAGGATATGGCAAATGTGTCTAGTGCCCATCCCTGCCTCCCCAAACCACCCAACCCTATGCTGTGGTGACAGGAGCAGGACACATGCATCTCTGCAGTGCTAGTGATACTAGTGGGTTGAAAAGAGGGTGCAGAAAAACCATGTGCTGGAAGCATGTTCCTTTGGGTTGGGGAGATGACATCTGAAGTCCAAGTATGTGACTGCCAGCCCACCAAGCTGGCTACCTTTTGGGGGGGCTATGTCATCTTTATTCTCCCTGCCCAGTCATGGAAGCCCCCCCTCTGTACTAGCAACCCACTCTGAGGAGAGCTAGACTCCTCTCCCTCCTGATCCCAGTGCAGGGTGCGAGCAATGCTGACTTATAGCAACTGGCTTGATTGAGGTTTTGGGGTCTTTTCCCTCCACGATCCCCTGTTGTATTCAAACCTTTATTATTATTTTTTTTAAATACAATTCATATGAACTCCTTTTATTTTGAATGTGGGGAAATGGGTTGGGGGGGGGGGGAAGAACGGGACTGTGATAAGCCCTAGAGAGTTACCTGTAGGCATCAGACAGGGTCACAAAGCCAAATTCCTTTGTACTATAGATGATGAGATCTTCAGCCATCTTGCTTAGGTGAATCATTAACAAGGAGGCAAAGAAGAGAAACTCCGCTGTAGAGAAGGACATCAGTAAAGAGCATATGAAGGTCTTATTTTAGCTGCCATTTTGGTAGTCAAAGTTGTAATTTAGCTGCAGGAAAATTCAGGCTGTGAACAGCCATAAGCATTTGAGGTAAAAGTCAAGTGTGACATAGGATCCAAAGACTCATTGAAGCCAATGGGACTCAGGCTCCTAAGTCACTTAGGCACCTTCAAAGCTTTTGCCTGAGATCTATTAGATTTGTGGAAGGTCCATCACTTGAGTTGTTACACAAAGCCCTGACAGTTTCAAATTAATGGTGACTCCATCTCCTTAGCACATGGTATTGGGAGTTTGACCATGAGGGACTGAACTCCTCTTGAGGGGCAATATCCTTAGCATAGCTAAATCGGCATAGCACTGGAGTCAAAGGAGCTCTGCAGATTTATGCTAGCTGAGGATCCTGACCCCAGGGTCCCAACTTCTGCAGTTTTGGATCACAAATATAACACCAGATATTCATATGTAGTATTTATTGCCAGGTTAAGAGCTCAATCTTCCCACCAGGAAGTGTGGGGGGGGAACGGGGGGAAATACCACATCTGAGCTTTTCTCCTTCTTGAAAAGTTTACTGGGAAGAATCTCAGAGAAGCAGGTTACCGGTGAACATTTGGGCGGGGGGGGAGTGATAAAGTTGCACCTACCCACGAAGTCTCGCTCACTAGTTGCATCCATGCTGTTCAGGCTGATGGAAGCAAAGTCAAGTTCTACAATTTAAAAACAAAACACATACACAGGGTCAAGCCGCTGGCTATTATTTGAGCTCTGAAGCCCTGCTTCATCAGGCTACCCAAGCATGTACTTAAACTTTAAGCAGGAGTAGTGCCATTGCTACTCACCTGTTTAACATTAAGCACACGCTTAAGAGTGGTGATGAATCAGGGCCTTAATTATTAGCCATAGACTTTAAAGGGAACAGTAGCTGATCAGCTCTGCTACTGTGTTCCTCTTGCAGGCACCAGAGCATCAAATATTTGTAATCTCATCTCACTTCAGAGAGCATTTTTATCACAAGAGAAGGACTATGACTCCGAAGCAAAGCACATTGCAGTTGATGGGAGTCTTCCCATTGATTTAAATGGGCTTTGGACCAAGCCTTCTAGTGCCAGTTATTTTCCAAGCAGCATGGCAAGGTATTGCCACATATCTAGACTGTGGAGTTGGAATACCTGGTTTAATGGCCATCTATCACAGATGGCTCCAGAGTGCTCCATTTCCAACCAGAGTCCGCTTCAGGGACCCACAAAACTCAAGGATGTACTGCCTCATCTTTGATGGATGGTTCTGAATTTAACAAGGCCTCTGGGGTCTACTGCTGTCAGCGAGCATAGATCAGCATCTTAGGCAGACGCAAAGATGAGTATTACCTGCCAGTGGCTGCTGTAGCAAAATGCCCCACTACCAGGGCTTCTCTTAAGAGTGCTAGAGAAAGGGTTTGGGGCAGGGAACTAGTGGTCTGTCCCCTGCTGCTGTGGGGGGAAAAGGAGAAAGCATAGCAAGGGGAAGTGGGGTGAAGACCCTCTATAGCAGGGGTGGGCAAACTATGGCCTGCAGATCAGATCCAGCTCACCAGCCGTTTTAATCTGGCCCTTGAGCTCCTGCTGGGGAGTGGGGTCTGGGGCTTGCCCCACTCCAGCGTGCCAGGCAGGGAGCAGAGTTGGGGGCCACTCTGTGCGGCTCCTGGAAGCAGCGGCATGTCCCTGCTCTGACTCCTACATGTAGGGGCAGCCAGGGAGTTCCACACGCTGCCCCTGCCCCAAGCGAGGTCCCCACAGCTCCCATTGGCTGGGAACCACCTGGCCATGCCTCTGCATAGGAGCCAGAGAGGGGACATGCTACTTCTGGGAGTTGCTTGAGGCAAGCGCTGTCTGGAGCCTGCACCCCAAGCCGTCCTGCCCCTAACCCCCTGCCCTCCGAACCCCTCGGTCCCAGCCTAGAATACTTTCCTGCACCCCAAACCCCTCATCCCCAACCCCACTCCAGAGTCTGGACCCCCAGCCAGAGCCCTTAGCCCCTCCCACACCCCAGTCCCCAATTTTGGGGGCATTCATAGACCGCCATACAGTTTCTATACCCAGATGTGGCCCTTGAGCCAAAAAGTCTGCTCACCCCTGCTTGAACAGAACAGAGAGGAAGGATAAGTCGAGGGGAAAGGAACGGGAAGCAATTTCTACCAACATACCAGAAATAACTATAGTGAGGGGCATCTAAACTCCTAAACCCTGTCCTGTTTCCCCAATGTACATTAAATGCATTTGGCTGACGAGAGCTTTATTCCCCTACCAGCCTCACAAAAAGAGTGTAGTAGCTACAAAAGTCAGTGTTTTGCTTAACTGATCTAGTCTATGATGCAGCAGTCAATCTGTTACCATCCCCAGACTTGTGTCACTCACTCGGTTCTGTGAATGGAAAGACAATTTACCTTTACGCAGAAACTCTCGATCGATACCCAGTGGGTTGCCAGCTACAGCACCGCTGCAAGGCAAAAAGAAACCTCATGCATGACACACCGCACTACTTACACTCAAACCTGCAGCAGCGTCCACAAACCCAGTTACAGAAAGCAGCGAGGGAAGCCAGTCTTAAGACTGGTGATACCTGGGCAGCGCAGTAGAAAAAGCAGCCATCATGCGCTGTATGTGAGCAGCTGTAGTATGTTTTGTTAGCTCCCGGCCAAAGTCAACCCACGTGACTAAGGCGCGGTTTCTATTTTGAAGTGTTATGGGCAAGATCCTGTACCTAAGAGAAGAGCCTATAGATACTGGAGATCTCTTCTACAAATCCAGACAACCATGTCTCAGATATCTGCCACCCAGGGGGCCCTGGGCTGAAGGTACAACATTACACCTGAGAAGCACTAGCAGTCTGAGTGCTCACAGTCCATGTTCGCTCAGGTAGGCCAACATCAACGGATATCACAGAGATGGATCCCTCCAAAGTAGACAGCCATAGATGCATACCAATGATTAGGGTAGTCAGAAGGAATGTATCAAAAGTGAGTGGGAGGGAGCACAAGAAGATTATAAGCTTTGCCATCTGTGCTATTTACAACTGAGAGCTCAACAACCTCCTCCACCAGCACGTATAGCTCACATTGGGCTCACTAAGTGGAAGGACCCCAACCCTCACATCTGTGTTTTCTCTGTAAGATACAGAAGTGTTACCCCCTACAAAAAAAAAAAAAAAACACTACTGAATGCTTTACCTTCCCAATGGCAAAACATTGATCCTTCTCTTCACTTCTCCCAGACGCTCAGAATCGCGGGTGAATGCAACTGCATGACTGGGGGGGTGGGGGGGGGAAACAAAAGGGAAAAATGACAGGTAGGAAAGAAGCCTGTTTCAAATTTTCCTCTTTAAAGTGGAATGTAGCTCTTGTAAAGAGTGCCAGGTTGTCAACCCTGGAGACCAGAATCCTGTTTATCAGTGGATCACAGAGCCTGTGATACACAGGCATGGAGAGCATGGTGCCCAGATACTATGGTGAGGGATGCTTTGTCAGTGAAGCGATGGAAAGGCAGCAGCTGTGCAAGCTTCCCCATACTATCCCCTCCAGTGAGTCATAACTCTGGCCTACAGGGACCACCTCTAAGTGAGGAAAAGGGGGCACCTGTCTCCATGGCCCCCTCAATGATTTTGCAGAGAGCAGATGTACTCAAAGTAGACTGTGGGCTCAGAACCCTGGTAAACTAAGTGCAGATTAAAATGGGGTGGTTAGGTTGGTCCTATGGTCTTTTGGGGCAGAACCCATGAGCTACTTTAAGTTTAGTTCCTGAGCTTGGCTGTCTGGTGTTTGTGCAGAGAGACCTTTGGATTTTATGCACTTAGCTCCTGTGGTTGTTCTCTGAAGCCACCCACAACCGAGGAAGAGCATTAAGGAAGGTTAACTCAGTGTAGGGCTTCTAGTAGCGTGAAGTTTGGTGTGCTACCCATCCCAAGTCAGACATCTTGAAAAACAGCAGCTTCTTAGGTTAGCTTTGGGGGCCCCTGCAGTATCACCATGTGCTGATGTTACAGTGTGACATGGCTGCACATATAGGTGTCAATGAGCTGGTCCCCAAGGACAAACTGTCACAGCAGATCCTATGGAGGATAGTTACCTGAGTAAAAAGTGGCTCCACCTGATTGGCTGAGCTCTTTGCAGATGAGTATAGCCAGGAAAGATCACATCAGTTTCTCTGCAATAAGAAGAAAGAGAGGAGGGAGAAAAGGGAGAAGCTGATCTACAGTTCAAAGGAGTCCAGCAAATCAAATCCAACAACCTGCAAATTATGTGCACACGATAAGCTGGGAAGCACTGAACACAATCATTTAATAAAAGATGCAGTAGCTCAAACAGAAGCTATGGGCTTGATGCAGAAATATCTGGGCGAGGTTCTTTGACCTGTGTTACGTAGGCGGTCAGACTGGATAATCATAATGGTCCCTTCTGGCTTAAATCCATGAACCACATGTCAGAGGCAGGATTAGAACTCGGGAATTCCCAGTCCAGTGCATAGTTCACTAGGCTTTCAAGATGTTTTTGTAACATTATTGGTTTAGAGTAGTGCCAACCCTTTGTTGTACAGTAGTTATTTATCCTCATATTTGTTAGCTATGAAGAGATCTGTGACATTAAAATATCCTATAATGAAGGCTCAGTCTGAGAAATTGTCTGGATCACTGTAGTTTAGTCAGCAGCTAAAGTCATTACAGTTTTTAATAGTTACAATCTGGAAAGGGTGAGCAGTGCCAGCTGCCTATGTGATTTTGCTTTATTAAAATTAAGTTTTAGCCTCTTCAACATGATTTGTTGCCAGGATACATCTGGGATAAGAGGAAATCTCCATGCAGCAGGCCAGCCATTCCCCGAGAGAAAAGAAGAGACCAAGCCTATTACCCGGACCATCAGCTGCAGCTGCATGCACTTTGCCTGACTGCACATGGACACTGTACTGAATGGAAAGAACATCGGTGACTTCAATGGAATGTTGCTGATTTATGCTAGCTAAGGATCTGGCCCAGAATTTTTAACATCACAACACACAAGTAGCTTCCCCAAGAGGCCACAGCGTTTTGTTTCCTCGCGTGGGCTTGGAAAAATAAGGACTTACGCGGCAGCCCGTTCCACCAGAGTCTTGATAAACTGCAACAGGTGAGCAGACAGGACAGAGCAGGAATTTCGCATATAGAGTCTCAAGTCAGTCACAACCTGCAAGAGATCCCCAGTCAGTCAAAATGGAGCATGATGTACATTGTGAGCAAACAATACTCACCAGATCATTTGACTTTTGCCAGCTTGGGGAACTGGATAACAATGTCAAAGTCAATTCCCCCCTCCCCCCACCACACACACTTTCAATAGGAAAAACAACTTCACAGTGCCTTATGGATGCCATTCAAACAGTTCAGGGCTTTCAATCTAATTCATTATTAAATGGGAATTTCACTATATTTGAATTTGCTCTCCAGGGGCCTGATCCAAAGCCAATGGGAGTTTTTCCATTAACCTCAATGGTCTTTGGCTCAGGCCCCATCAGTAGTTCCCTTAATAGAGGATCTGCTCCCTAAAGGAGCTGTAACTCCCCCTGATGTTAGGATCAGGTCCCAGTCACTGCAGAAGACAAACACAGAGGGGGAAAATAATCATATAAGCTAATAAAAGCATGAAGGGACTCAAAATGTAATATCAAGCAGCCCAAAGCTTAGAGGTCTGGTACATCTACCTGTCAGAGGCCAAAAGCCCACAGATAAACCTAAGCTTTTTCTAGGAAACCTGTACTCCATGCTCAAACACACAGGAGTGGATCCAGTGAAGTGAAGCCATTGGAAAGATCGTATTAATTTCAATGGGTGCTGGATCAGGCCCAGAGAGAGAGAGAACAAAATTATCTAGGGAAACAAAAAACTAGAAGGTGGGGGATGGAGAATGAGTCTGGGAAAAGTTATAGACTGTACATTTTAGTAAATCAGATCTAAACGTCCCTAAGATCAAGAATATGGCTTGCCAAATCAAATTACTGCAACAGTCAGCAGCCTGGACTAACCTCTGAAGCTCTGAATTGAAAAGGATGAGGAGTCAGTATTGCTGAGTAATGGTGATTAAAATGGAATATACTGGGACTATAAAATTAAAAAGGACAAAAAAAAGTTGCTAGAGGTCAAAGCAGAAGTGTAAAAAATTAACTGCAGGTGTTCGCCTAACCATAGCAACAGCTTCAGTAACTCGCATTTAATTGACGGAGTATATGTGTGTGAGCTATAAAGGACTATGGGGCTAGATTTGGGATTTTAAAGTCCCTCAGAAATGGAAACAGAACATACAGTGCGGTTACACACTGTAGGGCATTTTTGCCCCTCTCTGCACAAACACAACCCCCTAGCTAGGAAAATGCAAGTTTCTCTAAGGGCTATTAGATCCCAAAGTCTTCAACACAGAGAGCTAGATGCCTTCCAAAGCAGTGCATATGTACGCTACTCCTTCTGTTTAGTAGCGCCTCTAACCTGCTCAAGTGTGAATGAACTGATCACCCTTTAGTGGATGCAGAAGATAGCTGCAGTACTAGTCATAGTCTGGTCTATCTCAGATTCACCTTCAGCTCAAGTGGTCAGGACTAAGTCCCAAGTTCTGTCCTTGCTTTGGACCATTAAGTTCACACAAGAATGATGTTCAGTCCAGGTGGAAGCCACATAACCTACCATGGAACTGCTGCAACTTGTTTGAAAGAGTCTTGAAGCGCCTCAAGCTCTCGTTTGCACAGAGCTCCTATTGAGTCCCAAAGGAACGCTGTGCAAGGAGCTGGCTTTAGTGTCTTTGCCAAAAGAAATGGAGTTCAATTTGTGTTCATATCCAATATTATTGCTCAGCAATTGTGCTCATTCTGTCCATCCAGCGCTCATGGGCCACTAGATAAGCTGCGCACCTGCAGTGACTAAGTCCCAAGGGATCGTGTTGTGGATGGCAATTAAGAAAAGGGAAAGGAGGTAAAAGGAAATCTGATAAACGAGGAAAAAAAAGCAAGTACTGAATGACAAAAGGCAATTCTTGCCATACTTGATCATTCCGGCTTCGTCCGGTGTGCAACTTTCCAGCTACGTCCCCAATCAGCTCCTGAGGGCAACAGAAGAATTTCCATCAGTGTTAGCGGTATTGGAACTATAAGGACTGCAGAGAAAGCAGACCCCACCTCTGCTTAAAAGACAAGGGCTGGATTCACAAACACTGACGCAAATACTTAACTTTATGCAAGCAAATACACCGAAGCCATGCAATTCAGGGCAGTTATTTTGTGTGGTGCTGGTACAGTGCTTGGTCCACAATGGGGCCCTGATCAGGGGCCCTACATGCTACTGCAATACAAATAATCCCCACTGGGGCCTTTAGGTGCCACCAGACTGTACATATTCAATAGTAACTAATAATATGTTAAGCATGCAGTTAACATTCATAAGTGTCAGTAGAATCAGGGTCCAAGGCTGCTTTGGGCCTGGTCTAGCCAAGTCTCCTCTCACTCTGAATACAAAATAAGATGGAAAAAAAAAAAATGCCACCGAATGTATAAATAAGAGTTTTGTCATTGCAACATTTTTAATTCTCTCAACAGGGCTGTAAGCCTAAAAAGGAAACACTTAGATCAAAGTATTTAAGGACAGAAGACTTATTTTACTACTGCCGGACTGATCAGAGGCATGACCTGGAAGTTATGAGGAAATTAGAGGAACTGCACCTTTAGTCTGCGTTCGTTGGCAGTGTGGATATCCTCATCGCTTTTGTTCACCACAAAGGCTCCCCTGGACCATTCTTCAGAAATCTACATCAGCAAAAGACACCAGGCAGTGGTTAATGACCCTTCTTTATTGCACAAGGGTGTTGGAGGCTTGATTTCAATCAGGTTTGTAAAATGTTTTGCGATCCTCAGATCTAGTAATTGGGGCCTCATCCTGATCTCAAACTGGTGCGATCAAATAACTTGACTGAAAAAATCACTGAATTTACACAATGGTGCACAAGAGATCAAAATGAAGAATTAAAAAGTGCAAAGCATTATTAAGAGACTCTTCCTGTCAGATTAGAAATACATTTTAAGTCTCATTAAAATTGCATCAGATCAGTGCTACACCCTCCTTCAGTGTGCAGGAATATGTGGTGGTGCACTTTGAGGGATACACTCCATGAATCTGTTTTTCCATCCCTAGCTACTAACCTTTAAGACATAGGAGGTTAAAAATGTACTTGACAAAGTGAGTTGAAAAATCAACCAGTAATACAAACCACCATCATTTTCATATGTAAAAACTGTATAGATTCCCCATTATTCACAGTGTGTAAGCAGCAACAATGGATTAACAGAGATGCATTCCCCGGCTTATCGGCTGACTTTTCTCTTCACCCCTATAAAATATGGTGAATTAATTCAGACAGCCAGACACATGAGCATCCTGTGCGTCAGCTCAAAGAGAACATTCCCAATTTCTACTGAAACAATTCCCGAGTACTGCTTGTTCTGGGAAGGGGGTTTGCACTGAATGTACCTCAGCAGGGTCTCCCAGCTTCTATAATGGCCATTAACATTTGTAAAGACTTTCAGAACCCACCTTTCTGCCACATTACCTGGGGTCACAGGCTACCAGCCAACGTTTATTATATTAAGCACAGGGTTCTGTTTCTTCTAAGTCTAAGCAAATCTTAAACAGATGCCACTGAGGTTGTTGATCTTAAATATGGAACTGTCTCTACACACAGGCTCTTATCTTTCACACACAATGCTAGTCATTCACAAATGGGGAGGAAATGAGGGCTGAGAGATTAAGTGAGTTTTTCGAAGGCCACAAGAGCAAGCCAACGTCCGACAACATTAGAACTAGAGTTCCTGGGTCCCTGGCCTGGGTTCATGCCATTAGACTGTGTTACTCTTCAGGATTCCAGGGATCAATTGTTCTAAATATATCCAAGTAGTCCCAAGACATACACTGCCATTTTCCCAAAACACAAAAGTGGTGCAGGCATGCTACAGAAGTCAGTAAAACAAAAACCCCTCCTCTTTTTGAGGGGAAGAGCAAATAAAGGATAGAGTCATGACCATGAGTTGCTTCTTTGGGAAATCATTCACCTTTGTAATACCTTCAGATATTGTGATGCTATGCTCTCAACAAACGACAAATCTTTCAGAGTCAGAAAAGGCAGGGGCTTGGAGTGGGATTACAGATTTGTTGTGCTTGACTGTGCGTTTCTGCTTGCAGGAACAGAGACACTAAAATGGGAGAGCTCCACCAGGCAACTGTTTGGAGTCATGGAGCAGCCTAAGCACAACGTGGGTTAGAGTGCGTACAACTGAATGGAAAGCAGAGATAAGCCAAGGGTCAGGACAGATGCTGGACCCCCAACTTCATAATCAAAGACACCATCCCTATTCAGGGAAGCACATAATGTACCTACTTTTAAATAATGGGACTTAAACATGGGCTTAAATGTTTTCTTGAATCAGGACTAAGGAAGATTACAATGCAGACTACCTGAAAAGAGGAAGATCAACAGCCAAGTAGCAGTGCTTAAAGCTTCAAGTCAGGCTGGTACCTGTGGCAATGACTGACAGCCTTTTACCACATTCTGTGCTCAAGCAAATGCATACCTTTTCTAATCCACGCAGAATCTTCTCCAAATCACCCTTGGTTAGAATCCCAGACTTCTCCAGAGCCTTGGCATAAGCCATGCTTCCTCGGATGTCAACTTCCGACAACCGCTGGTCAGAAGCCATGGAAGAGTTGAGAGTCTCCATGATGGGATCAGTGCCTCCTATGAATCTTCCTCCCCAAAGTTTATCCCCCTGTGGAAAAGGAAGTTTAAAAAAGATGGAGCTTAAAAGGACATACTGGTAAATCTGAAAGAACCTTCAAACACACACTCTTTGGGATGAGTATTAATTCTGTGGGACAGCACCCCAGAATCTACCAGAATAGAAGGAACAAATTGAGACCTGGTGCAGGTGAGTACAACTCTGTCAATTAATTTGGCCAATTACACTAACTTCCATTGAAGTCAACAGGCCAACTTTGGAGGTAATGTCAAAGGTGCTGTAAGAGAGTTTACGCTGCTGTAACCTGTGCAGAGAGAGGCCAGGACAAAAAGGGAGCAAGAAGGCCCTGCTTTAAACTTGTACATTGAAAACCTCCTCTCCACAGCTTCTCCCATTACATCTCTCTCTCCCAGACCCATATCATGAGTCAGTCTCCCTTAGGCATGCTTACCAGTTTGTAATCCACCTACAAAAAAAAACTTGACTACAGTTCGGCGGCTGGTGTGCTAAGGTCACGGCCTACCATGCTGCCCATTGTTTCCTTGTGTTCCCCCATCCATCTCTCTGTAGCCACCTGTTGTCTCTTGTCTTGTATTTAGATTGTAAACTCCTTGGGAAAGGGGTTATCTTTTTGTTCTGTGTTGACATGTAGCACAGTGGGGTCCTAGGCACTACCACAATGCAAATAATTATACATCACTTCTAAATCTCAGTGAATGGGAACTGCCAGTATTCATCTAAGAGCAGAATGTGGCCCATGCTCAGATAATAAGCAATACAGCCTTTGAGTCATCATACGAGCACAGATCAGAAAAAGGCTGACGTAATATTCAGAATGCCAGGACTCTTGCATGCCATTCCAGAGATGTGCAGTTTGTCTTTGTCATTCGTGTCTAGCTACTGAGCCGTTACTGCTGGATCATGGGCTAACCAATTGTACTTTGCCCCCAACACAAGTATGGCATTTTTATGGCCTAATTTTTCAAAGCAAGTAAAAGGGCATGTGACTCACAACCAGCATTGACTCTCTTTTAAAGCAGTTGAAAGCCACCAACATCCTTTTAGAGCAAAATAATTGTCAGCAAAGGGCATAGCAAAGACTAGCACTTTTCCACTGTTTTGCACAAAGAATGATACATTTGTTATAAAGAATAAAAAGCAGGGGAGGGGTTTTAATTGAGAGGGAACTGTGGGCAGATACAAGCTACCTCAATTAAAAACTATTATGAAAGTAAAATTATGAAGTATTTTAAGTTCAGATTGTGCCAGTCTCTCTCCTCACTTATCCTGGTGATAATCAGGAATAACTTAATTTATTTCAGTGGAGTTACACCAGGATAAAAACAGTGTAAGAGGCATGAGAATCAAGCCTGCTGTGTGTTAAGTTTTAGGGACAGGTTTTGGTCTTAAATGCAGTTACTCTGGATTTACAGAGTAACTCAAATGGGTCAAAATTTACCCTGGTGTAAATCCATTGCATAAATTTGACATTGGAGTGTGGCATTAAGATATTCTTTCCGGGCACCCTTCTGAAGTGAACACACTTTAAGCCACTCAAATGCATAAACCTGTGTGTGACCTATTTCACCATGCATTTGTATAATGGCATTGCTTCATTAGCAAACAGAAACACGTCACTTGTTTACACAGATGGACACATCCCTGAAGTCCTTACACAGACACCACTCCCACTGACGTCAAATGGGATGTCTGCTTGTGTAAAAACTTCATGGTTTGGCCTAACAGATTAAAAAAGAAAATTTCCAAAACAGATATTAGCAGACGGAGAGGAGCAATTGGGAAGCATTTACAGGAAGTGCCTGTAGCAGAGTTTAAGTTGTTAAATGGATACTTTTGCCCATCTAATGTATTTCCCCTTCTACTCCCTCTACAGACCATGAATCACAGCCACCTTCTCTGGCAGAGGACTGGATAGGTTAATCAGTGCCACTATTTCATCAGCTAGCGGGGTCATTGTTAAGTAAGTCTTTCCCCAAGGACTGTTTCCACATATCTACCAACCCCTGATGAACACAGATTGTTCATGGGGCCTATCTTACAGTCCCTATAGGGACAATATACTTAGTGAAATCCTGAGGCGTTTTGCTCCCAGGACTGTAGAATTAGGGCCTATAGTTGGAGATTTAAAAAAAATTATTTTCATGGCAGCTTTGTCGATACAGCCATTTTTAATTCTAAATTTTGTCAGTCTAATTCTGCACGGCCTCAGCTTCACTACACCTACATGTTGCCATCATATTGATTTCCTCTACTGTTTCAAGTGAATGACATTTTGCCTGTCAAACCAATAAAATTACCCAGCCTGACCTCTGCAAAGCTTTAGGTGTGATTTTTTTCCTCATCAATTCTGTACTAAGGACAAGTGATGGGGGCTGAAATTTGGAGAGTGACACCAGAACATAGCAGCATTTGGACTGGGGAATGGGCAAAGACATATCTATGTGATTCATTTCAGGTTCTCCCTCTATTAATTCAGGCATAAGCAGACAATTGAGGTAACTAAACCTTTAGTGCAAGTGATTTAAAAAAAAAATTGAGCTGTGAACATGCAAACAGTTTCTCATCTTTTAGAGGTCACAGAATTTCATAATATATTTTGTACAGGATTCTCCCCAGTCCCAATTGGCTACCTTTGGCCCAACAATGGAAATAGCCAGGCTAGCAAATTTTGACAGGTGCAGGCCGCTTATTAGAATATCGATAGCACCTGTGTGCAATAGCAGGTAAGGCCAAGACGACGGCGAGAGCAATTTCTGAAACTGGAAAGCAGGAGCTGCTATGGGAGCGGGTCCGATTTTGCTAACGGGGGCAACTGCCGCCACGCAGCATTTGTCTAGAGAAGCGGCTCGGGCCAGCAACTCTACAAGTGGGCGTCCAAAGACTGACATCCACCTGCAAAAGTTGCCTTCGCCACGGGAAGAAACTCTCAAATCAACGGAGGGCTGCAATATTTTTTTTTTTTTTTAGGCCAACTCTCTCCAGAAGAAATTGACTTTGGATCTGGAGCAGCTCCCTGATAATGAGGTGGCAGCTCCGGAGGATGCAGCCGAGCTCACACTCACCTCAGATGCCATGACGGATGAGGTGGTTTTTTTTCCCCTTCTCTCCTCGGGAAACCTCAGCACCTTGTGCAACCTGCAAGACAAGAAGAGGCTGGTTCCTCCCCTCCGCCGGGCAGGGCGGCGGGCAGCTTTGGGCTCTGCTTTGTTGCTCTCCCCCCGGCTTTGTTGCACTCTGCTATGTACTCTAACCCAGGATCAAGAAAAGCACACGATGAACCCCGCACGCAGCACCGGGCTGGCTCAGGCCGGGTTGCCCAAAGCGGGAGGCAATTGGGCCGCACGGAATAACCCCCCTCCCCCGGCCAGATCCGCGGGGCTCGCCCCGGGAAACGCCCCTCCGCGGCTCACCTGCTTTGCTACAAAGCCCCCGTGCAGCTCGCTTCCCGAGCCCCGGCCCGGCGGCTTTTTCAGGCCCCCGGGCCCTCCACGCCCACCGCGGGGAGGGGCGGAGCCGAGCCTGGAAACGCCCCGGAGGTTCCCTCCCGTCCCCGCCCCCGCCTGGCTGTTCTCTTCTCCGTCCGCCTCCATTGCCGGCTCTGGCTACTGCGGCAGCCTCTTGCGTTGCTCATAAGGGACAGAGAGGGGAGAGATCGGGGCTCAGAGCTGACCCCGAGTCTATCTCACGTATAGGGAGCCTACTTTTGGGGGGGAGGGGGGGCTATGGGGTACAGGTAGAGTGAGCAGATAGCAAGTGTGAAAAATCGGAACAGGGGATGATGGGGGGGGTCATAGGCACCTATAGCAGGAAAAAGTCCTGAATATCAAGACTGTCCCGATAAAATGGGGACATCTGGTCACCCTAGGTACAGGGGAGAGACTCCCCCATTATGTATGGATGGGGGAAACACCCTCCCAGGGCGCTAATTGTAAGGCATATTTCAGAGTAGCAGCCGTGTTAGTCTGTATTCGCAAAAAGAAAAGGAGGACTTGTGGCACCTTAGAGACGAACACATTTATTTGAGCATAAGCTTTCGTGTCACGAAAGCTTATGCTCAAATAAATGTGTTCGTCTCTAAGGTGCCACAAGTGCTCCTTTTCTTATGGTTTGTTAGTTACATTACAATGCAATATTTATCTCAATCTGCAGGGTCAAGACCTTGGAGAGACTCTAGAAATGTCGCAAATTAATCCTTAGGGAAATTAGCCATCAGATCCTCAGCAGATTATTCAGATTATTTACTTTCTCATCTATTTCCTTGTTGTTTTGTTCTTTCTTCTTTCCATTTCCTCTATGCACATTTATTGGTCCCTTCCTGTTGTCTGGCCTCTCCTTCCATTCATCCCCTCTTGTTTCAATCCCACTATTTACTCCCCTTTTCCAATTCCCTTCTTCCCCCCTCTCCTTTCCTCTCCTCCTCCTCCTCCTCACTTTGGGGAGTTGTTTTCCTTATGTTGGTCCTGGGGGTCGGGGACAGCAGTTGTGTTGGCAAAACAGCCAGTACACAGTTTCCTTATGGCAAGATGAGTCATGTAAAGAAGGCACCTTTGTGTGCCCACACATGTTGCGCTGTCCCGACACCGGCTATGTAGAATGTATACAACCGTTGCAAGGATAGTCCGATGCATCCGATGAAGTGAGCTGTAGCTCACGAAAGCTTATGCTCAAATAAATTTGTTAGTCTCTAAGGTGCCACAAGTCCTCCTTTTCTTTTTGCAAGGATAGTGTCTCCCTGCAGGAAGATGATGTGGGAAAGGACTTTCCCAAAGTGAAAGGTGGACTGGTGATCACCCCCCATATATGGCAACCAGGTACTGGTTATCTATTGACTTAATACTATATATTTTCCATGAGTTATCAAGTGACTGAACCTGCTCCCACTTAAGTTAATACCAAAACTCCATTGACTTCAGATGGATCAGGACTAAGGCCAAATTGTAAATCGCTTGAGTATTATCCACCATCTGCATTCTAACTAAATTTATTTTATGTTCTTTTTTCTCTTACATGCCTCAGCACAAAACCCAGGTGATCTAGTTTTGCAAATAAAGTGCCTTTGGTGGATGTTATCAAACAATATTTTTCTTATTTATCTTGTCTTCATGGGCATTTACATGACCTCCATCACTGGTGTCCAGGTGCCTGTAGGAGTGATATTTTTTCTGGTTTATCACATTCATATACCTGCCTATCTCTAGGAGGTGATTAATCCTCTGAACTATAGTTTTTTGGCTGAGGAGTGTTTTTCTAGTGGCATTCAACTCCTTTCAGTGTTTTGAGTGGTTTCCAGAAATATGCTACAATAATAATAGGCCTAACTGTAGAAGCTCGTTGACTCACAATGCAGAGCAGAGGTGAAGAAAAGTGCTACCTTTCAGCTTCTTCAAAAGGTTCTTTTTGAACAGCGACTTTGCTTTAAAAAAAAAAAAAAAAGGTAAATCCACGATATGGACTGAAACTGCTAGTCAAATGCACTTGTCAGCTGCAGTGGTGCGGAGCAGAGTTGACATTTTTGTTAAAAAAATTGTTTAATTTTGAATACCAAAAAGACACTATAGGGTGATCAGCAAAATGCTGACTACGCCAAACATCTTTCATAACAAAGAACACAAACACTGCAGATCTGCTTTCAATAGCAGTTACAAGGCCCCCTGATTTCAATAGTTAATACCAAGGCCCCGCTCTCACCGAGGCTTAGCAGAAACAATCAAAATCCTATGCTTCGAATGTTGACACACTGAGCACATTTCGAAAACCCCACATCTGTGTTCTCTATGGATGTTCTATTCTGTGTATCTCATACCCCAGTCCAATCTAATGTGTAGCATTTGGAAACGCTGAGCTAATCACTGCTTTTGTTGCCTCTCCTGAAAAGTTGTTTGCAAGACCCATAGTGGTAATTTTGGTAATGCATGAGCTCCTAGATTCAGCAACTGAAACAAAAAGAAGCTGGGATAGGGTGTAGTTCCTAAAGGGTCCATCAGCAAAGCCTTGGAAGGAAGTCATGGGAAACTGAAAATGCAGATGATTAGGAATAAAATGGCATTCTGGGGAGAGAGATAAAAAAGAGATGCCATGAGGAAAAGTTAATATGTTGAAGATGTTGAATCCCAAATCTAATGGTATAGGGAAGGTGGAGGGCAGGGGTGAACAGATCAATCGAAAAAACTTTGAAAAATGAATACAATCTGGAAGCACTGTATTCCCAAAAGAAACATGACATTCTTCGTCCCCTTCATCAAACTGGGAACAGATGCGCACTTAGGATCTCAGGCAGAAATCCGGAGACTTGTTCCAACCAACAGAGAAGTTACAGGGCATCACTCTGCCTGTTTAGTAGTATTATGACTTTTCGGGACCTCTATGACTTCTACAGCTGGCAGGTGCGACTGACCACAGGGCCACTGCAGTAGCTCAGGCAACCCCAGGGTCAGCTGCACTGATTCCCCCCCACCCCAGCAACAGCGGCGGTCCTGGGCTGCCCCCACCAGCAGCAGTGCATCGGTCCCAAACTGGCGAGGCTGCCCATCACCAGCAGTGGCAGTGGTGGTCCTGGTGCACCCCCCGCCAGCCATGGTGGTCCCGGGCTGCTTGCTGCCAGCCACAGCGGGGGTCCCAGGCTGCCCTGCGCCAGCAGTGGTGGCTGCCATGGTCCTGGGCTGGCAGGGCCATCCCCTGGTGTGCTCCCCCGCCCCCGGCAGGCGCACCAGTGGGCGCCCTGGAAGCCCCCCCAACAGACGCACCAGCGGGTGCCCCAGGGGCCTCCCTCCAGAGCATAAGCTGAGACCCCAGTGCCCCCCAAAACACCAAAAATTTAGTCAGGGGTTTATAGTACAAGTCATGGACAGGTCACAGGGCTGTGAATTTTAGTTTATTGCCCCTGACCTGTTCATGACTTTTACTAAAAATGCCCATGACTAAATCTTATCCTTACTTATGAGTTTGAGTCAGTGCAAGACGGTGAATTCCCTATGCAGCCCCCAGAAACAAGCACTTTGTGCCTGTTATGGGAGGAATCACTGCTCTACTGTTTCTACATAGATTCCTGAATAGCAGATCAATAACAGAAGAAACTGTTTCTTGTATTCATCTACTCCTGCCTCTCAGGCAGGGGTCCAGGCAGAATTTTGCCTGCCCTTGCCAATGGGATTTTCAACTGTATCTACTCAGCAGAGTGTACAAAATATAATAAAATATATTTACAAAGGGGTGCAAGAGGAGGGAGGGGAGAAAAGGGGATTGAGAGTGCTCATGACCTGGATGATGAAATACACATAAAATTGGGTGGGTAGGTGGGAATGGGAACAGGTTTTATATATTTGTTGCAGAACTAGCAAAATTTCCTTGCACATAGTCAATAATTTTTTTGATAGACAAGTGAGATATGTTTTTCCCCCCCATTATTATTCTGGTAAAGAATAGCCAAGAGTTTTGGAACCAGAGCTAATGAAATTCCAGGACATTTTTGCAAGGCTTCTATATGTACCGAGTTCTCTGCACACAGTGACTAATTAATTTTTTAATAGGCAAGTGGAATATTCTTCCCTCCCCTGCCCCCCCCCCCCAAAAAATGTGTCAGGATAAAGGGCAGACAAGTATATTTTGGACATAGGTGAGTGAATTTTCAGGGCATTTGTGCAAGGCTTCTATAGATTGGACTCTCTTGTTCAGTATGTATAAAAAAAAATAAAAAAAATACTCATTTAATCTCTTTTAAATTAAGTAGCTGGTAGAGAAACGGCTTTTCATCACCTGCATTGGTGGTTCAGTGGTAGAATTCTCGCCTGCCACGCGGGAGGCCCGGGTTCGATTCCCGGCCAATGCAAGTCTCGCTCTTTTGCCCCATCTCCCCCAGAATCACTTGGCCTCAATGCTTTTGCCCAGGCAATGGGGATGCGCCCCCTTCCCCCCCCGAGGACCACAACCATAGAAGGGCCCCCGGGCTGCGCGGCCTGAGTCAGGCGGCCCCAGCGCCGAGCTCCGCCAGGAGGCCCGGGCGTGCGGCAGCTCCGCCCAGAGGCCGGGCGGCCCCAGCGCGCGCCTCTGCCGGGACAAGAGCGCCAGGGGCGGGGGCGGCCTCGGCCTCGGCGAGCGGCTCCGCAGGCGGCGGCGAGTGCACGAGATGGAGGTGTAAGGAGTTTCGGCGCGCGCGTAGGCCGCTCCCGGGGCGCCGCGGGGGCGCGGCTGAGGGACTCCCCTCCCCCCCACCCCGCGCCGGCTGAGTACCCACCGAAAGGGGCGTCCCCTCGGGGGGGGGTCTGGCTGCGAGGGGGGAGCCCCTCTTGGGGGGGTCTGGCCTCGGGGGGCGCTGGGGGAGGGGAGCCCCTCTTGGGGGGGTCTGGCTGCGAGGGGAGAGCCCCTCCTGGGGGGGGTCTGGCCTCGGGGCGTTGGGGGAGGGGAGCTCCTCTTGAGGGGGTCTGGCTGCGAGGGGGGAGCCCCTCTTGGGGGGGGTCTGGCCTCGGGGGGGCACTGGGGGAGGGGAGCCCCTCTTGGGGGGGTCTGGCTGCGAGGGGAGAGCCCCTCCTGGGGGGGTCTGGCCTCGGGGGGGTGCTGGGGGAGGGGAGCTCCTCTTGGGGGGGTCTGGCTGCGAGGGGAGAGCCCCTCCTGGGGGGGTCTGGCCTCAGGGGGCGTTGGGGGAGGGGAGCTCCTCTTGAGGGGGTCTGGCTGCGAGGGGAGAGCCCCTCTTGGGGGGGTCTGGCCTTGGGGGGTGCTGGGGGAGGGGAGCCCCTCTTGGGGGGGGTCTGGCTGTGAGGGGGAGCCCCTCTTGGGGGGGTCTGGCCTCGGGGGGCGCTGGGGGAGGGGAGCCCCTCTTGGGGGGGTCTGGCTGCGAGGGGGAGCCCCTCTTGGGGGCGGGGGTCTGGCTACAGGAGTAACTGGGGAGGGGAACCTCTCTGGGGGGGGTCTGGCTATGGGTGGGAGCCGGAAGAGGGGAGCCCCTGTTTGCGGGGGGGTCTGTCTACAGGAGTGGGATGTGGACTTTAGAGGATATGGGGACCCCCCTGTTGGCTGGGATCTGCCTGAAGGGGGAGCTGGGCGTGGTATGTGAGGTGTTTTCAGGGGGCTTCCTTTTCAGTTGGGGCTGACTGAGAATCTTGTGTAGGACGTGGGATCCTGACCCCACAGGGCTGCTGAGGTGAGGTGAAATTGCCCCTTAAACCTCAGGGAGTGAGGGTTCCCCTTCACCCATTTGCCAGCTGCTTCTGTGGCCAAGGTCAGGGCTGCACAAGGTGGTGGTGGTTGCACTTTGACAGTGTTGTGCCTTAAAGTCGCAGGGGTCTGTACACTCCCAATGCTGCACCTCGACATCTAGTGCTTCCCATCATGGTACCACATCAGAATAATTGTCTTCTCACCTCATTGGTGCTATGTAGTATCATCCTGCACTGATGCAGAATTGAGGCGGGATGCACGACTTGGCTGCCAAGTACTGTGCGGACCCATGAAATACATGAAGGGTAGCAGCCTTGTATGGTGGGTGTAGTGCAGTGCTTTGTTGCACCCCAAATCTAATCATTACTTCACTTTCTCCTTCTGTAAATTTAAGAGGAACATTGGGGAGGCAGGGAGGCTAAATACTTGGAATATGTTAAAACTGTAATTATTTAGGTACTGATACTCCAGAGCAGGCCAGTACTCTTGGACAGTTTAAGAGCTTTCCAATGAAAAACTGCATTTTTGTTTGCTTGAAAAATGTTGCTGAAGTTATTTGAGTAAAACACTGTGGGAATAGTTTTAACCCTCTAATAAAACCATCCTCTCTGGTCAGACGTGCATGGACATAACATTCTCCCCATCTTCTTTCTCTGTTCTTGCCATAAAGTAAAATCCAAATCCTGCTTTTGGGGATCCTTGGGGACCTTTATGCCTGCTTGCAAGAATGGAGCAGACTGGCACAGAGAGGGTGGAAACATAATATGCATGCACCTACAATTCAAAACACAAGAGGCAAGTCAAATTCTTGCCTAGCCTACAAACCTTGAAAGTAATTAAGACAATCAATCAAACAAACAAAAAATCAAACAAAATTAAACATCAAAACAAACAAACCAGGAAGTTTCTACAGCAGAAGAGTGCTGGTTCAGGGCAGTAGTGCTAGGAACTCCAGAAATTTTTTTGTTGTATATCTGGGTGCTGTGCATGTTATAAAACACAAACCTATGTAATTCCAAATAGACAGTAGTACACGCTTTCAAAAAGTTAAACTCTCTGAGACACAAAATCTAATTTTTCATTTAATCTATTTTGAATTTTAAAAACGAATTCTAGAGATAATAAACTATTATCTCTAGAAAGCAAGTTTCATAAATGTTGACTTGAGCTGTTATCTACATACGTACAGCACTGATTTCTGATAAATATGGGTATTAGGTACTAGAACCTCTGCTGATTTATGTCAGCATAGCTTCTTCGCTGACATCACTGGAGCTAATGGGTGTTCTATACCATCTGAGATGCTGTCTCTCCATTATTATAATTAAAGCTACTTATTGAAATTCAGAAGTGGATACTGAAGAGGGATGTTGTTTTTATTCCAAATATAGGATTGTATTCTGTCAGCCTTAAACCGAGTAGCAACTTTTAGAGTAAGGCCCCTGCCCCGCAAGCTACTGTGCTTGGAAGAACCTCTGTGTATGCATGAAGCAGTTAGCAGGATCAGGACAGAAGGGGCTATTCAACATGTGACAGGATCTGGCCCATTGAAAAATTCCTATTCATTCCTTTGATGAGTAGGGTCTATCATAACTGAGGGTCTGATCCTTCAAACAAATGCTTATACACATGCTTAACTCTACAACCGAGCGTGGCCCCATTGATTTCAATGGGACTGCTCATGATAGTAAAGTTAGGTATGTGCGTAAGTGGTTGCAGGATTTGGGGCCTAGGATCCTGATCCTGCAGTGAGCTCTGTGGGAGTGGACCTTTGCCCAGTGCTGAGCCCCATTGAATGTGGTGGGAATATTGTGCAGTCCTCCCCACGTAGTACTCTCGGCCCTGTTGGGGCCTCGTGGGCAAACACCCCCATCTTGTTCGTCAAGCAGTCTTCAGAAGAGGAAAATCTTAAAATAAAATTGTCACAAAGCTCTAGAGGTTCAAAGTGAAAATCTGTTTCCTCTTCCCCTCCCTCCCCCCCCAAAAAAGTTCACAAAATGTTTTGATTTAGAAATGGAATGTATTTTTCAGTGTTAGAAGCAGAAGGTGCCAATAATATTTTTTTTTAAAAGAAGGGCTCGCATACAGTAAAATAAATAGTATTGTATCAAGAAAAATCTTTTAGTAATATTTCACTTAGGACAGCAATTAAAGACATTAATATCTCTCTAAGGGACTCTAATACATTACAGAGTTGGTGTTAAAATCAAGTCAGTTTTCCTTTTCCATTCATCTCTGAGTCTCATTACAGCGGAGTGCTATGTTTAGACATCTGATATAAAACTACTTATTGAACTGATATAAAATAAGTTCTGCTATTTTATGTACATTCTTTTCTTTAAATCTTTTGGTGTTTTTTAGTACCCATAAGAGGGCTGGGACTGACGTGAAAACTGAAATCTGTACTTTATAAATGGTGCCAATTTTTCATAAAGATATAACTCAACTTGAATAAGCACACTAGCAATAATGTTTCTATTATATTGTTCAGTTTAAGATCCTACTAGCCTGGCAAAATATAAAATGTTGAGACGATCCAAGGTCCAAATGGGTTTAGGTTTGGCACACATTGGTACGTGAAAAAAGTAAAAGCCCCTGAACTGTAGAGGTATACAGTTTTTAAAACAAACCAATCCTTTGACTTAAATGTAGTTTAAAAAACTTATTCTCCACAGACTCACATCCTGTAAACCTTGTGTTTACTGCACATAATCATCTCACTTTTTTAATTGGATGACTTTATATGTGATTCTTCCATGGCATTATTATTATTTACAATAAAGAATGTCCTCATCCACAGGGATTTCTGTGGAGACTGACTGAATGCAAAGATTCTAAAGAACTGCATTTACCAAATAAACAAAAGCGATATGGTTCGTAAAACATGAATGAAAACTGATGTGTGGGTGTGAGCTTACTTGCTGAAGTTTCCCTTGAGTCAGTTTAGGAGGTCCCTTTCATTTAAAAACAATAGTAGAACCTGTGGAAGTTTGTGGAAGGCATTTAGCTTGTATGAATGTGACAGTTCTATTCAAACAGTTGACTGCTTGACAATACATTCTACCTTTTTATATAGTGCAACACAGATGTCCGAGAAAAGCCTTTTTTGTTTGTTTGTTTGTTTTTGTATGGTAACTTTCTGTTGTTGTTACTACTGTCTGTCTGCTCAGCAGAACATATTGTTCTGATGAAGTACGGTGCTCTTGACTAGTTTTTCTACATAACATGTATTTAAAAAAATAAATTACAGTATCCTCTACTTAGTTAGGGCATGCTTAACTCAGAGCAAACCTGTTTAGCATAATGATAGTGAATGTCAATGATTCTTGGTTAATTGGGACAGAATTATTATACATTTCACTTAATAGGGAAGCATTTGGTTGGTGTTAAGTGATGGGAAGCTCTAAACTTCAGTCTGCTAGTGTAGAACTTGTCAAATAAACATTAAAAGAACAAAATAAAGATGAAGTGCAATGAATATTATTTTATTCTTTCATTTGTATTCTGTATTGTATTTTTTTTTCTTTTTTATAATGGTCTTCTGTAATGGTTCTGCTTATCCTTCTTCACTCAGACAAAACGTCAGGGAGTTTTGTCTAATCCTGAAGTACTGGGGCAGGTTCTTAATTAGGATGATAAGCCATACAAGTGGGGGGTGCAGGTTAAACACTTCATGATGCTTTGTGGGCTGAGTTGTAGCCAAATATTCTTACACAGTTAGTTTGTGTAATAGCTGCATTTGGAGTGTGCAAAAATAAATAACTCCTAAAGGCAGCAGTAGCCAGAAATGATAGAGGATTTAACAGAATTTTGATCCTGAAGATTTTATTAAAAAAAAAAATCTCTGCAATTAACAAAGTGTCCCCTTTTTTAGCGTAAACACATCAGCAAAGAATGGAGAAAAGATTTCTGACAGTTTTATTTGAGACGCGCATAATTTTCTCTTTTTCAGGAAAGACGCAAATGCTGCATTGCTGAGTAACTTTGAGGTAAGTTTATTTGTACCATGATTTTAAACTGACAGTTTATCCTTTTGATGTCAGTGAGAGCATGTCCCAGTCCAAATACAAATAATGTCTCCAGGGAGTTTTAACCAGGATATCGGGGAGATTTGTGTATGACTTTTGATTTTTCAAGTGTTGAATTTTTTTGTTTTTATAAGTTTGGTAAAATGGGGGCTATTCCTGGCTTTAAAGCGATCCTAGAAATGCTGTTGTTTGTACTGTTTGCACGGTGAATGAGAGCAGGGTTTGATCCTGAATCTGAAGATGAAGGAAAGTGTAGGCCCACTACTTGGTGGGGAAGGAGAGTTAAGAATGCATGACATCAAGAAAGCTGAGGTGTTTAATGCCTATTTTACTTCATTCTTTGCTATTGAGGTTAATAGCGACCAGATACTTCACACAATTAATATTAACAGCAAGGGGAAAGGTGCACAAGCCTGAACTGTGAAAGAACAGGTTAAAGAGTGTTTAGATAAGTTAGATGTATTCAAGTCAGCAGGGCCTGATGAAATTCACCCTAGGGTACTTTAAGGAGCTAGCTGAAGCAAACTCAGAACTGTTAATGATTATCTTTGAGAATTCTGGCGGACAGGTGAGGTCACAGATGTCTGGAGAAGAGTAAACACAGTACCTATCTTTAGAACAAGGAACAAAGAGGACCCAGGCAATTATAAAGCAATCACCATAATATCAAGATGTGGAAAGATACTGGAACAAATTTTTAAACAATCAATTTGTAAGCACCTAGAAGGTAATAAATAGTAGCCAACATGGATTTTAATAGGATGAAATTTAATAGTGAAAAGTGCAAGGTCATGCATTTAGGGATTAATAACAAGAATTTCTGTTATAAACTGGGGACACATTACTTGGAAGTAACAGAGGGGGAGAAGGACCTCGGAGTATTGGTCGATCACAGGATGACTATGAGCCTCCAATGTGAAATGGCTGTGAAAAAAGCTAATGTGGTCTTGGGATGCATCAGGCAAGGTATTTCCAGTAGAGATAAGGAGGTGTTAGTACTGTTATACAAGGCACTGGTGAGACCTCATTTGGAATATTGTGTGCAGTTCTGGTCTCCCATGTTTAAGAAGGATGAATTCAACTGGAACAGGTACAGAGAAGGGCTACTAGGATGATGCGAAGAATGGAAAACCTGTCTTATGAAAGGAGACTCAAGGAGCTTGGCTTGTTTAGCCTAACTAAAAGAAGGTTGAGGGGAGATATGATTGCTATCTATAAATATATCAGAGGAATAAATACCATGGAGGGAGAAGAATTATTTGAGCTCGGTACCAATTTGGACACAAGAACAAATGGTATAAACTGGCTATCGGGAAGTTTAGACTTGAAATTAGACGAAGGTTTCTAACCATCAGAGGAGTGAAGTTCTGGAACAGTCTTCCAAGGGAAGCAGTGGGGGCAAATGACATATCTGGCTTCAAGACAAAGCTTGATAAGTTTATGGAGAAAATGATATGATAGGATAGCCTAATTTTTGCAATTAATTGATCTTTGACTACTAGCGGTAGATATGCCCAATGGCCTGTGATGGATGTTAGATGGAGTGGTATCTGAGTTACTACAGAGAATTCTTTCCTGGGTGTCTGGCTGGTGAGTCTTGCCCACATCCTTAGGGTTTAGTTGTACCGCCATATTTGGGGTCGGGAAGGAATTTTCCCCCAGGGCAGGTTGGCAGAGGCCCTGGGGGTTTTTCGCCTTCCTCTGCAGCGTGGGGCATGGGTCACTTGCTGGAGGATTCTCTGCACCTTGAAGTCTTTAAACCATGATTTGAGGACTTCAATAGCTCAGACATAAATTAGGGGTTTATTACAGGAGTTGGTGGGTGAGATTCTATGACCTGCGTTGAGCAGGAGGTCAGACTAGATGATCACAATGGTCCCTTCTGACCTTAAAGTCCATGATTCTATGATTTTCAAGAATAGGTTGGTCTAGCATGATTTGTTTTCCTTCTTTGACTGAGTTAGTGACTTAGTAGATGGGAGGGAGCTGTAGACATGATATATCTTGAATTTAGTAATGCTTTTGACACAGTTCCACATGACATTCTTGTAAGCAAACTAGGGAAATGTGGTCTAGATGAAATTACTGTATGGTTGGTGCATAATTGGTTGAAATACCATACTGAAAGAGTATTTAATAATGGTTTACTGTCAGTCTGGGAGGACGTATGTATTGGGTTGCATGGGGTCAGTCCTGGGTCCAGTTCTAGTCAATGTTTTCATTAATGACTTGAATAACGGAATGAGAGTATGCTTATAAAATTTACAGGTGGGAGGGATTGCAAGCACTTAGAAGGACAGGATTGAAATTCAAAAGGATCTTGACAAATTGGAGAATTGGTCTGAATTCAGCAAGATGAAATTCAAGAAAGATAGTACTACATTTGGGAGGGAAAAATAAAATGCACAACAAAACAGAATAACTGGCTAGGCAGTAGTACTGCTAAAAAGGATCTGGGGTTTATGGTGGGAAAAGCTAATATTATTCTGTGGTGTCCTGTATGTAAAACATGGGAGATAATTGTCTCACAGTACTCAGCCCTGGTGAGGCCTCATCTAAAATACTGTGTCCAGTTCTGGGTGCACAGTTTAGGACAGATGTGGACAAATTGGAGAGAAGAGGAGAAGAACAAAAATGACACAAGGTTTAAAAAACCTGACCTAAGAGGAAAGGTTTAAAAAAAAAAAGGTAGGCATATTTCATCTTGAAAAGAGAAGGCTGAGGGGAAACCTACTAATAGTCTTCAAATATAGTTGCTATGAAGAGGAGGATGATCAATTGTTCTTAAGTTCACTGAAATAGGACAAGTAGTACTGGGTTTAGTCTGAAGCAAGAGACATTTAGGTTTGATATTGGGAACAGCCTTTCAACTACAAGGATAGTTAAGTACTGAAACAGGCTTCCAAGGGTCGTTTTGAACCCCTGTCATTGAAGGTTCTTAAAAACAGGATTAGACAAATTCTTGTCAGGAATGGTCTTAGGTATACTTGTTCCTGCCTCAGCATGGGGCTGGACTAGATGACCTTTCAAGGTCCCTTCCAGCCCTACATTTCTGTGATCAACTGCTGAATCCATTTTCATGTTGCAGAGAAACAGAATTAGAACATGAGGAAACCTTTGCCAAAAAAAAAAAAATCCAGATGTTTTCTGAAATGGCTGCTGATAGCAGGGTCACTATTTCATGCTTAACTTGAATGATCCTGCAGCTCAGAACTTTCTTAAGTACCTACTGAAATTAAAATAAGTACTTTTTTTTTAAAAAAGTGCTTTGTAAGTCTCTCACAGCTTGGTTTTAAAAGATCTTGGAGTAAGTCCACACTACAGAAAAGATGTGTTTTCTTAAGGTGGTAAAATCTTAGTAATGGCCAATAATTTGTTGTTTGGAAATGTATTAGTGGGTCCAGGTAAACTCTAGAGGGGAGTCTAGGGTTTACCTTGACCTGCTAACACATATTAGAACTACAACTGCCTTGTCTTCATTAAGTTTTTACCATGTTATCTAAGAAGAAACCTTTTTTTCCCTAGTGAAGAGAAGGCCTTACTGAGCCACCTTATTTACTGTCTTCAGAGTGAAAATGCCTTTTTGGTGACAGTGAGGTAGAAATGTGACATTAGTATGAGGTGTAAATTCAACCAGGTAACTTGAGGATTTCAGTGCTTTTTTTTTTTTTTAGGCTTTAAAAACCATACGTCTTTCTTCAGATTATTTCCTTGCTGAAGTTTTGAGGTTATATATCCATTTCATCCTGACTTTGAGCTAAGTCTTGAAGTGTTTGACGAGGCCAGAGTATGCCACCTGGCAGTCATTAGAAGATCTTTAATGAAATATTTGGAAGGAATCTTACTGTCTAAGAAATAGAAAATAGCCCATGGTTTTATGTCAGAGGATGTAAGTGTGGTATTAAATGTCTATTTAAAAAATCTACCATTTCAGAATGGAAAGCAAGAAGTATTGAAAAGATTATTGCTTGCAGAATCAGACCTTTCCAATACGTCTCTGTATTCCTTTTCAACATGCAAGGATGTTATTGTAAAATTGGGTATGGATCCTGTCTTTCATGTACAAGAAGAATTCTTGCATTGTATAAATCTTCTGGCACCCCAGAACAAGGACCCAGTGCAGTGAGGTACTGATCACTTTCCATGATCGGACCCTTAATTATATGCACTAAATATCTACACTTATTAAAACCACTTTCTGTCCCTCAGTCTGCACCATCATCATCTTAGCCTCAGTGCCTCCCCACTATTGCCATATATACCCATATGTGCTGAGTGAGGAAAGTGAAAGGAAGTGGAAAATGGAATTACTGATCAGACTGCTCATTCACCATTTCCCTTTCTCAGCATAGTTGTCTCAGCACATATAGCTTTTTAATTCTTTTCAGGAAGGGATTTGCAGTGTCTGCAGCTGTAGGCATTTTAAGCACATTTTTTCAGCACTCTCAGTGTACAGATTCCTCTAAAACTAGTTTCAGAGTAACAGCCGTGTTAGTCTGTATTCGCAAAAAGAACAGGAGTATCCGATGAAGTGAGCTGTAGCTCACGAAAGCTTACGCTCAAATAAATGTGTTGGTCTCTAAGGTGCCACAAGTACTCCTTTACTTTTTTAGGAGTACTTGTGGCACCTCAGAGACTAACACATTTATTTGAGCATAAGCTTTCGTGATGCATCCGATGAAGTGAGCTGTAGCTCACGAAAGCTTATGCTCAAATAAATGTGTTAGTCTCTAAGGTGCCACAAGTACTCCTGTTCTTTTTTCTAAAACTAGTATCCTATTTCCCATCGGCTTCTATTTGTGCCTTCTTTTCTCTGTGTTGCAGTTTGGCGAGGGTGTCTAACTCAATCAGTGCCAAGCTAATATTTTGCACTAAAAATGTCTGAATAAAGCACAGGACTAAGAGTCAAGAGATCTGGGTTTTATCCCTGATTCTTTAAAAGATTTCATTGGGCTAGTTGCTTCACCTGTTTGTGCCTCATTTTCATAATCTGCAGACAGCTCTTTCCCGTCTCAGTAGTGTATTGGTATGTACTATGGTATACAGTTAATGTGTACACAGTGCGTTGAGATCCTTAGGTAGCAGGTGCTATAGATGTGAAAAATTATAGGAAATGATATCTCGCATATGATTAGGGCTAGTCATGTTTCTCCTGACCACAGTTAGAAAATGCCAACTAGTGTTGATGGAACAGTGCTGACGAAGATGAAGGCAGGGGGAATCTTGCACAATATGCTTTCTTCCCTATCTCCTTCTAGAAGAGAAAATATTACAAAAGAGTAGTGCATTGGTTAGAATAAGTGAAGTGTAAATACAGCTATAATTCACTTTCCCTCATTTAACCTGATACTTATTTGTATGTAGGTTTGTGGAATCAGTGTCCTCTTTCACATCCCAGTTTGTTATATTTATTTATACTCTATTTAGTATATAAAGACTGCACTTTGTTTGGAGATCTGTTATAGCAACATTTCCTGTAATGGCAGAGTTAGCATTAGTAAACTGGTAACGTTGCTCATCAGATTTCATTGTAGTTTTATGAACCAGTAATTTTTACAAGGCCATGGGATTTATAAGTGGAACTTGAGTGGGGCTTGTTAAAAATTAAGGAAGCAGAAATAGAAGGATGTCTATTACTTAGATTTTGTTATCAGCTTTGGGCATATTGTGAGTCATGAGGTGAAGGCATTCACAGTAAGTGCACAAATAGCCAAGTTGTTCCCAAGCAATGCAGTTTAATATGGATCTGTGGTTATGGATCCAGTATTTAAGGCAGAAGTAGCATTGCTGTTATGCTCAAATAAATTTGTTGGTGTCTAAGGTGCCACAAGTACTCCTTTTCTTTTTGCGAATACAGACTAACACGGCTGCTACTCTGAAACCTGTCATTGCTGTTAAAGTAAGTTTAAAAATTACAACAGGCAATTCAGAAATGGGGCACATAAGCAGTATTTATTTTTGGTTTATTACAACCTTAAAAATAGTACCATCTGCTACTCTGGGCTCAAATATAGTGAGTACAGTATAAATGCTTAGATAGAGAAATACTGTTTTAACTAAATGTTTAGAGAATTGTTTTTTAGATTTAAAGTCTACTCCTTCTTCTGAGCTCATTAGTGATGCACCAGAATGCATTATTCCAAGGCAACACATGCACCAGAAGAGTCGGTGCATGGAGACTTTTGGTATCAGCGATGACCCATATGGATGCATTCCGGGGGGGGTCTCTGTGAACACAGAACCATCAGTGGACTTTCACAGTGTATAAAAGGAATTTTAAAGAGATGATTTAAAACATTTCTGTACTGAATGCCTCCCATAGCCTGTCTGGGAGCACTTAAGCACATGAACCACTGAAGCCTAAGCGCTTTGCTGCATTGGGGCAGAAAAGAATAACAGAAGTTGTCTTTACATTTTACAACAGTTCTGACTGTCATGCAAGAAGATGTAGCAACAGTGTAATAGGTTTGTCAATACTTTATTTTAGAAACTGAAACATAATTTATTTTAAAAAATTCTTATTACATAAACATTGAATATTCAAAAATGTGGACACATCTTTATTACCCTTTTTTCAACAATATTGCTGCTTGTATTTATTTTTTCGAAGGAACTCGTGTACTAATTAAATGTATTGAGGTTTTTATACCATACTTATCACTGTGGCATCCGAGCACACTGCTAAGCTGATCCCAGAAATGCTTATTATTAAGCATAGTGCTTACTGCAAGCAGCCCCACTGAAGTGAATTTATAGTAGAACCACTATACGTAGTCGTGTTTGCAGCATCAGGCCCTAATTTTGTAGGCTTGTTACAGAAACACAGTTGTAGGACACGCATTCTTCTTGCACCCACAGCACACTTGAGTTTCTGTAAAACAGAATATTTTTAATATTTTTCTTTTAATATTGTAGGTTAATGTATACATACATTACGTACTATAAGATAGGGCCATATCTTGCTGCCTGTATTCCAGCAACACTCACATTGATTTCAGTGGGAGTGTCAATTAAGAACTGCAGGGTGTGGGACATAGGCAGCAGCTGCACAGAATAAAGTAAGTGGCTGATAGTTTCATTCTGGTAACCACTTTTTCCATTGGGGCTTTTGGGTAAGGCTTCAACAAGTGCTGATAATCCATTCAAATATCTACAGGCTTTGGTTCAACACTTCCTACATCTTTTTGTTCAGCGTAATTCAAGACAATAACCATATAATTTTTCTGTTGCCAAAATACAAATACCATTTCCATTACCAAAATAAAAATACCATTTTAATCACCCAGTCAGGGCAATCTTTTGTATTTGATTAGTAATATTTTAATAACACATGTTTAAAAAACAGCAGTAGAAAAATGCTAAACTAGATCAAAAAAATCTTGTAAAGTATTTTAGTAATAAAATACTTTTTTTTTTCCCCCCTCCCCAGGTGTTCCAGTTACTTACCGATCTTAAGCAACAGCGCAAAGATAGTGGAAAACACAAACAGAGCTCTGGCCAGCAGAATCTGAACACTATCATGTATGAAGTGAGTAGAGTTATACATTCCCTTAGCCCATTAGCACAAGTCAGAGGCTGGACTGTATCACACTGTTCATCATTTACAATCACACATGCAAAATTAAGTCTTGGAATTTTCCTACTGATAAACATTGTTTCAGTAAACACAGATTTTACTTTTGTAATATAACTTTCCTCCCCAAAAGAACAGCACAACTGAAATACAACCACCTAGGTGGAAAGTGCTGGCTAGCTGGTGCACACCATTATGTAGGAAAGGAGCAATTTTGGTCAAGGATAAACTCCTGGTCTTATGAAAATTGCCAAAGGATTTTTAATGGTAGGCTGTGGCTCTGGTTTTGAGGTGTCATTCAAAAGACCTCAACACAGCAAACTACATTCAGTATATTTTTTAAGCCTGCCAGCACATGCTGCCGGTATTTGAATTGTACTTCCAGGGAATCTAGGAGTTTCAGACCTGAGGTTTAGAACACACATGGTCTATCGATTTCTCTGTTAAAAACAAGTAAATTTAAATTCTCCAACTGAAAAAGAAACTACTACCTGGGATTACACAGTGTAACTAAATTATACATATACATTCAATCACTGGCAAATTCAGTATTAAATGTTTGACGCATTGTTGGAAAAATCTTTAAAACAGTATTTACTGATGGTTAACGTGATGAGATGGTTTTGAGTATCTTAAATTAGCAGCTTTATCAAATGTAATGAATTTTAAAAATTGTCGCCTGACCTCTGCTGGCTGTGGAAGAGAACTGTCTTTAATATCACCATGGTTAATACTGGGCCAATTCCAGTTTTCCTGGCCTGCATGAATACTCCCATTGACTGCAGGGGAACTATTCATGCGAGCAAGATTTCGTCCAGGGTTTCTTCTTTGTTTGTTTTTTGTCTGAAAGGACAAAATTGCAATTTATAAGCCTTAGATTTGATAAAACAGAAATTTACAAAAATGTAGTTTAATTTTACATTGAGATTTACTGTCTCATTCTCATGTGTTTCAAATATATGGGGGAAAAGACCATTCTGTGAGTATATTTACATCTAAACATAATTTACAGTTTAACTCTTTAATCATATTGTTGCCTGTTTATGCAATGCTTTCCCATGCATTTTCCCATCTAGACATTTATTCTGTGCCAGTAGAAAGAGAGAGACTAATTCTAGGTGTACTTGCTTTAGGTACTTGACTTAATGGAATTATTTCTGTCCATCATGCATACACACTCACAAGTTTTGTGCATGCATGTGTCCCCTGGTATTGTACTCGCTGGATCTAGCTTAATAAACAGGAGCTGAATTTTGATGTGACCATAATATGACATTTTTGTACTTTTTATTTTTTTTAATGGAAGAAGCAGCGAAGTTTTGAAAAGAAATCACTATAGAAGTGAAATAGTGCTGTGTTCCTCTAATAGAAAATGCTATTTTAATGGGGAAATTGGTAAATAATAGTAAAGTTTAGTACATTTGTACTTTATTTCAGAAAAATGCAAGAATTCTCTAGAATCCTGTTATGATCCCAATTCCTTATAGTGGGTGTTTCTCAAGCAATGTCCACAAAAGCTCATAAGTTATTGTCAAATTAAAACGGGAGCTGTAAACTGCAGTCTGCATATAGTTATTTAAAACTAAAGCAGGGATTCTTCACTAAGCCTTCCATTTAGTTAGGATGACAGGCTCAGATAAGTTGAAAGATGTATTATAATGTCATCTTGAATTCTCATTCATTTAAACAGAGAAACAAATCATAACATATCTTTTCAAGCTTATGTTAGTGTAAAAGATAAACAGAGCAGGGAAGTGAATTGTCTCTCTGAGAATATCTGAAAAAATTACTACAATGTCCTTGCAAAGTTTTTTTTTTTTTTTTTTTTAAATTATGGTCTGCATAAATAACTTCTGAGCTCTTTGAGAAAGCACTGCCAAATACGCTGATTACAGTACGCTTTCAGCTGTAAAAGAGGAAAACATCCTTATGCTAGAAGGCTTTGTTTCACTTGTGGAGCTCAAATTAGCTATTTATGGCCTGGGAATGAGAGTACCTCTGGCAATGAATTCATGAACACTTGGCAGAAAATAACTTTACATGGTCCCAAGGATGAATACCATAAGATTCTTCTTCAGTCCGGTTTTAACAACAACTGGATCCCTTTTTAAACAAGGTGTTGAAATCCTCTGTATTGTTAGAATTATACATATGCAAAACATTCTAAATCTCTGATGTTGTTAAAAATATCTTGGTCCCAATTTGATCTGCCAGTTAAGATTATTTAATTCAAATTAATAAAGAAAATATGTTACAGGTGAATACCCTTTGAATTGCATGTGTTTAAATGCTTAGCACTAAAAAAAGACCTTTCGTCCATACACTTCAGTGCACTTTCCAAATCTGGGTAGCTATTGTCCCCATTTTGCAGCTGGGCAAGTGAAGTTACAGGGAGGTTAAGTGATTGTCGAACCCTACAGAGGGAACCCTCAGAGTTGGGTTAGAACATAGGAGTTCTTGTCTTTCAGCATGAGACTGTGTTTCTCTGTATGGACCAACTTCAGCAGGGCTTCCTAGATAAGTGCTAGCATAATTGTCATCACATAATTACTTTTTAGGTACTGCCTGTTGCTTATACTTTCAGCAGAAATGAATATGGTCTTCTTGAATCAAAGGAAATGCAAATGACTGTGCCAATTATGACAGCACATTCCACCTTCTGAACGAGGTTAAAGAACTAAGTTCCCCATTCAGACTTCTCTCAAAAGGAGTGTGGAGATTTTTCGCAAAATAACCTGTTTCATAGAGATCTCATATAACTCAAAAAGCAAAAATAAATGTGGAGTAACTTGTTTTTTTCCAACCTTGTGCAGACATTGAAATACATATCCAAAACACCATGCAGATACCAAAGTCCTGAGATTGTGAGAGATTTCCTCATAGCAATGAAAGGCCATAAACTAACCAAGTAAGTAAAGATCTCCTTTTGAGTATGTGTATAGGAGTGCATGAGAATATTCAAAACCAGCTCTTCATAAAAATAATTTTGTCTGCTTTTGCTTAACTTGTCTAACCCAGTTCATGGAAAAATGAAGGACAAAACTAAATTTCTCTGTCTAACCATCCTTTTTTTTTTTCAGATGAACACCTACACACATGCACATTTGCTTTAATTTGATGTTGTTTGCTAAAGTTTTCTCAAACTGTTTGCCTGAATTTACCTTATAGTGTTCAGCATGAATTCTCATAGTCAAAATGCAAAGAAGTCTTAAAAATATGTTTGCTGAGGTAGAAACTGTTTGAGGTGGATGGATTTTCAGCAAAATAAAAAGGGACACAAAGAGAAACCTCAGTGTGATGAGTCATCTTGCTTATTCTATCCTCAGAAAAATAAATCCATTCCTAAAAAAACCTGATGTCTCCCTGGCAAAGAATAGGCATAATAGTGTGACTGAAAATAAGGTCCCCAAAGAGATGTATGGGAAATGTGTAATCTGTTGAAGAAACTAATTCTTGCCTGAGTCTGTGAGTTGTAGATGCTCAGCAGCTTCCCAGAATTGTACTCTCTAATTAATTAATGTTCAGCAAATTAAGATACTTCTTTTCCCCTTCTGTTTTCCTTGGACACTAAAGGTGTGTCCTCTGTGATTTCCATTAAATATGTATGTGTTCACTTGAATCAACACCCAGACAACAGCCTTAGTTTCTTCTGGGGAATTCAGAGTGGAAGTTTGACTGACTTCCCTCATACTTTCAACAAGCTTCAAAAACATTTTTTTTCTTAGGCATTAGTGTGAATGGGTGTTCCTAGTGCCTGAAATGCCTAGGTCTCCTGCACACCTCATCAAACTGTGAGTGAAGCCTGTCATACATTTTCAAGCTCATGAGAACTGGGAGGAGTGAGTCAATTTTCCCCCTCTGCATAGCTTTAATCTGTTTTCTTTTTCCATCCTTCCTTTTTCAAACACAGCTTTTCACAAAGGCTCAGTTGTTTCTAAACCACTCACCTAACTCCACAAGTGAACAGTGTACTCCCCGTGGATTCTCTGACTACTTTTTTCTCCTCTGGAGATTTCGTAAAGAAATCTTGCTCTTGGGAGAAGACTAACTTGGTTCTGTCCCAAAAAGACACAAGTTAAAATTATCTGTCGTATACCGTACTACAAGGGAAATGCTTACTTCTCTGGAAACAGCAGTAAGTTGGGCAGAAAGAAAATTCATTCAACCCATGTGTCTTGTGCCCAGAGTATTAGTGACATTTTGCTGATCATTTAGCATCACTCTGTTGACATTGAGGTACTAGTACTGAGAAGCCACCTGACTTAAACATTGCTGCTTTTATTCATTTCAATGGTAGTCAACATTAATTGCCCAGATAGTATGCCAGCATTGTATCCTACAAAGGAGTACTTTACATAGATCCTGTAAACCACATTCATGCAACAAAATTGAAAGCAATCTAGGGATTTCTGAGCAAATTACATAATCTAGGAGGACAATTTGACCTTCAGGCATTCAGACAAGCTCTCCTAATCCCTTCCAGGTCAGACACTGAAGTATTAGTGTGTATGAGAAGAGTCTTCACTATAAAGAGCTGACACTGAAAGTGAGAGAGTTTTTCCTGAAATCCCCATGGCAGTCATTTTCTTGTGTAGGCAGCAAGTGGCACTGAATTATATAGTGTACATTTCTCCCTGTGCTAAATACAGTATTTCTCAGGTGGATTATGACTGTTTAACATGTGTTGAATGACAATCATGGCCCTTCTTGACCTAGCTCCACCCTGCCTATCATCTTTCATTCGCTATCAAAAAATTGACTTCTGCCTCCAATCAGCCCATGATGCCAGCTTCCATAACCCACTCGTTAAATTTTCAAACAAGTGATTTCTCCGATGCTGCCCCTCACACTTGGAGAAGCTCCAGATGAACATCTGCAAAGCTACTTCATTATCCTCCTTCAAATCCTGTCTCAAAACGCTCCCCTGTTGTGATGCCTACAAAAAACTTGACAGTGGTCAGGGTACTAGTGAGCTGAGACCACTGCCTGTCATGCTTACCAATATTGTCTCATTGTTTCCTTGTGCTCCCCCATCTGTCTGTATCCATCTGTTGTCTCTTGTCCTGTACTTAGATTGTAAAGTTTGGAGGAGCTGTCCGTCTATTCTGTATTTGCCAATGGGGCCCTGGTCCATGGCTGAGACTCCTAAGCACTTTGATAATACAAATAATATAATAATCTATGATAGGAAAGAATGCTGTACCAAAAGGAAAATGCTGGGGGACTTTAGTAAGGCAGGATAGCTGGGATTTTTCAAAAGCACCAGCATGAGCACAAGTCTCATTAAAAGTCAATGGGATTTTTGCTGTTAAATCGGTTAGGCATTGTTGAGAATCCCATCCAGAATAATTGTCTGTGTTGGAATGTGAATAGGACTTCAGGGTTTACACTGCTACGCCTACAAAAAAGTCATTCAGGTTCTGTTTTTGCATGATCTTGGGACTTGTTTCCCCTCTGATTTTTTCTATTAATTTTGTCCAGACCAGATTTACCAGAGCACATCTGGCAGCCACTTCTCCAGCTTTCACCAAAACATAGAAAGCATATGGTGATGCTGCACTTGGAAGAGAACGGATTCAATCTGATTAATCTTATCTCTTAATTTCCACAATTCTGTAAATTAAGGAGAAATAACTTTGCTAAATATATTACTCTATTTAAAAAGAAATCCACAGTATTATTTTATTAGGAGAGCATTTGCCTCTTTAACCATGTAATTATAGTGTTGTTAACCAGTGAGCAACTAACATTCCTTAACAGTATTTGCTGCTTTTTCACTCTCCTTACAAGATACTTCTGATTGTACATCCCCAGTCAGCTGCACTGGTTCCTGTTTTGGTAAAATTAAGCTGTTCTTTACTCTCCCTTCTGATCCTAATCCAGGAAGAGGATTGAAGAGTGAATGATTGACAGATTTTTATCTAGAAGACTTATTTTAAAAATCTTACATGTCTCAGCCTCTGTTACTAATTCACAGGTTTAGTCAATAGTTCGTGTTTTGGGCCTTTAGTATATCTGTTTAACATGAGGACAATAAAAAGGTGTGCGTGGCAGTCTTGTGGCACTAGTTCTTTCACCTGTATTTTGTACCATTGCCAAAAAAGGGTGATCTTTACTTAACGTGTGAACTGAAGAGGTATTGTATTACTATCAATCCCTTGGAAAGTATCGACTACTGTCATGATGAATAGAATGAAGACCTCAGTGGATGACATATTACGAGAAGAACAGGCTGGGTACTGTCCAGGTAGAATATGTTGTGAACAGGTATTCACTCTTCTGCAGATCATCGAAAAAGCTACTATTTGGTAAAAACGGATCTTAATCAACTTTATCGACTTTAAAAAGCATTTGATAGTGTCACAGAGAGACTCTGTGGAATATTGCTAGAAACTGTGGGATATCAGACAAGCTGATCAACATAATGAGGAGTTTGTACGATGGAAGTAGATGTGCAGTAAGATCGGATAAGGTCCTGGGAAAGTAGTTTGACATTGTGACTAGAGTGAGATGAGGGTGTGGGTTATCACCAATCCTCTTTGTATTAGAAATAAATTGGGTGACTAAACAGACAACACGAGGCATTGTGGATGGTGTAAAATGGGTTAGCGGAGATGACTTATGTGATTTTGACTTTGCCAATGATATTGCTTTACTAAGTATGATGTGGAACAAGAATGATCTTACTTCAAAGGTAGAATAGGAAGCAACAAAAATGGGATTGAAAATAAATGCAGAGAAAATCAAGATTATGAAGGTAAGAAACTGGATAACAGATGCAAAAGTGTATGTGGATTGAAAAGAAACAGGTCAAAAGAGTTCTGCTATCTAGGCAGTGTGGTGATGTTTGAAGGTGTCTGTGATAAAGATATTCATACAAGATGAGGAAAAGCAAACACCACGTTTTGAAAGGATGAACAACATCTGGTCAAACAGAGGTCTCCCCATCAAACTAAAGAGAAGATGATACCATGTGACTGTACTGAGCATGCTACCGTATGGAGCAGAGACTTGGCCAAAGACAGAGATTGGAGGCTTCTCATCACAGATGACTGCAGAAGAGAGAATTCATTTTATAGAAAAATAAAAAAACAAATGTGAGAGGAAGGGAGATGACAGAGCAGGACATGTTAGAAAATATCATCAAAGAAAGAAGGCTCAGATGGTTGGGCGAGGTACATCGTATGGCTGATGGGAGACACACTAAGCAAACATTCAGCTGGGTATTAGAGGGAGGAAAGAGAAGGTGAGAAAGGATAAGGAAGGACTGGCTGAAGACAGTGACAGGAGGATCTTGGATGTGCTGGGATCACCAGGGAGGACGTACCATAACTGGCAAATGACTTAGTCAGTGGAGGAAGTGTACCATCTGATGCGTCAATGGCACAGGAAGAACTAAGGTATGCAATTCAATAGAACTCTTTCCACTGAATGCATCCGATGAAGTGAGCTGTAGCTCACGAAAGCTTATGCTGAAATAAATTTGTTAGTCTCTAAGGTGCTACAAGTCCTCCTTTTCTTTTTGCGAATACAGACTAACACGGCTGCTACTCTGAAACATGTGAGAATGAGAAACTTTTTCCATTTGTTATTGCACCTATTGAACACTATGGGGAGCTGTTATATAGCAGAATTTTAGATGGGTTTGTTAGCTCAGTAGCTATCTATGGAGAACCACCTAACCTACTGCTTGAGGCAGCACTACATGAAGAAATAGGCCTTTATCAAGTAAATTATTTTTATTCTGCCTTCCCTCTGCAAACCAACAAGATCAGTAGCCATGGAAGCACATTGCCCTTATGGCCAGTCATCATGTCCTAATTTCTTGTAATAGTTTTATAGTTCAAATCATTTTAATGCTGGCGTCTGGTGTGATCCCAGTAAAATAACTGCCACAAGCTTTTTCTTATTCCTCATAATGGCCTTGCGAGATGGGTGGTCTGGTCTGATCTGATCTGATCTAAGTTTCTCATTATTGCTGCTGTGCTCAGTGATGTTGATGCATTTTCCAAAACACACTTATTGGGCTTTTAGTGACCCCTGTAAGTTTATTTTTCAATCCTCTCTTAAAGAGAGAACAAAGTGGTAAAATATACTAAAACAATTTAAAACCTCTAGTTTTTAGTGCTTTCAGCCAATTGGCTTGCTAACGGACAGTTTTTCAAAGCCATGCAAATACCTAACTCACTGATACTGTCTGACATGAGATGTAGCCATACTTGGGCCTCATCAGCATTGGATGAAATTCAAGGCTTGGAACAGAGAATTTAAAAGTAAAAAAGCTATAAGCTAACATCACAGTAAATTTTATAACTACCTTGTTGAGGTCTTATGCTTTAATTAATTCATTAGGTCGTTAGCAAATCCAGCAGTATTGTATTTGGAAATATAAGGTCTAGCCTGCTTGCTTGCTTTGTTGTTTCCTTTCTTATGGGTTTGTTGATAATAGATTTATAGCTTTGTATTTAAGTATTTTGGCAGTAACTCAAGGAACCTACAGGCCGAATCTGGTATGAGCTAAAGCAGGTTAGCATACTTATGTTTGTGATCTTTGACATAGATAAGCGGCCTACCGATTGCCTTCTATGCACTTAATGGGAACACCACAAAGAACATGGAAATAACAACCACACATTTACACACAAAAACTAACATTTCTTCAGGTCAGAAATAACGGATGTGAGAATGAGCTAATTGTCATTAATACGTATGAATATGTCAGCCTATAGAATAAGCATACCGCATAATATGTGGGTGAGAAAATTAAATTTGGACATGGAAGGTGGGTACATAGTGCTCAGGCGCTAGAAGAGGGGCAAATCATCATGTTTAGTTAGGTTTTAGTTTAGTTTTTCTTGGGTCTTTCTATAGCTTTCTAGTTCTCTAGCTTCTCCTAAGTCAGGTGTGGACAAACTTTTTGGCCCGAGGGCCACATCTGGGTATGGAAATTGTATGGCTGGCCATGAATGCTCATGAAATTGAGGGTTAGGGTGCAGGAGGGGGTGAGGGCTCCATCTGGGGTGTGGGCTGTGGGGTGGAGCTGGGAATGAGGGGTTTAGGGTGTGTGGGGGGGCTCAGGGTTGGGACTGAGGGGTTTGGAGGGTGGGAGGTGGATCAGGGCTGGGGCAGAGGGTTGGGGTTTGGGAGCGGGGTCACGGGTGCAGACTCTGGGCGGCACTTACTGCAAGCAGCTCCTGGAAGCAGCGGCATGTCCCTCCTCCAACTCCTACTCGGAGGCACGGCCAGGTGGTTCCCAGCCAATGGGGCGGGGGCAGTGTGTGGAGCAGAGCTCCCTGGCTTTTCCTACGCGTAGGAGCCGGAGGGGGGACATGCTGCTGCTTCTGAGAGCCGTGCAGAGCTATGGCACATGGGAGCGCCAGAGCAGGGCAAGCCCCGGACCCCGCTACCCGGCGGAAGCTCGAGGGCTGGATTAAAACACCTGAAGATGTGGCTCCCGGGCTGTAGTTTGCCCACCCCGTCCTAAGTTTTTCATCTTCCACTCGAGACTTGAGGAACCTGGACCATCAGACTCTTTTGGCATGCCACTGTCGAGGCTAGTCCTTTGCCTCTTACTACCAGGTTATCAAGGAAGGGTGTGAGTATGTTAACCTAGGAAGTTTTATCGTAAATGGTATCAAATGTACCTCTAAGAGAGAACAATATTATTTCCGTTTTAATTCTGATTGATTACTTTTCCATTTGATTACTATTCCATTTATGTCAATAAAAGTCTTTTATTGTGTTTTGTTCCCAGCATGAGTGTCCTTGTCATACATCCCGAGGGTCCTTGCAAGACTCTGTGTAGCCTGATTCTGGGACAAGAACCTTAAGTTCTGATCAGATCAATTGGCAAGCCTATAACCTTTATTAAAATAAACAATAATATTAAAACCCTAAAATTAGGCAACAAGGGGAAGATACTGTGCGTCACTCTAGATTAATTTTCCAGGCCTAGTCCTCTGTGGAAGGATCTGATATTTTTCTATGTGGTTGTTAATACCACTTCACTTAAAGAAGCATATATCAATCTTACAGTTTGTAATTGAGCTTAAATCAAAACTGACTATTCTCTCACTTTTTCTTGCCTGTATTACTTAAGTAACTTGGAGAATCAATTTTTAGATGTCAGATGGACCTAAAGATTTGAAAGTATATTACAGTTAGGACCCAGACATTTTCCTTTTAGTTTTTAAACCGACAAATTCAAAGAAATCTGGATCTGAAGATCAGTAGCACTTTAAAATGTATTTCATCCTGATTTTACTTTTCCCTTGTCTTTGACAAAAACTAAAACAAAGCAAAACCCTTAAAATGTTTAAGGGTGGTCTGCGTGTTTTGTCACTGCTATCTCTTCCAGAGTTTTCAGAATGAAAACCTTTCTTGGAAGACAAAATGGTACCACTTAAGTAATGGCATAATTTTCTAGCTTCCTTAAAAATATCCATTGTACTTCCCATGCTTCAGTGCAATCATAATTGGGCATATTATCTATAGAGCAATTCCTGTAATCTTCATTCCAGCCAGAGGCCTAGTGGGGAGTCGTGGCTGAAGTAGGAGGATTGGGTTTAACCCTATGAGTTTGAAGCATGTGATAAAATATAAAGTAGTGGTAGCATATGCCACAATACGATCTTTCTTCTAGCAGCTAGAAAAATCATGTTCCTTAAGTATAAATCTGCCTCCATGCAGAGGGAGGAAATCCTGATTTTTAGCTCTGAATGATGGACCTTGGTGCTGATAGGCTACTCTTCCCACTTGTGTAGATCTCCACCTATGTTGCAAGAGAAAAATACTAGAGCTCAGAACTGCTGTACAGCAGTAGTACTAGATTTTTTTTCCCATGAGAATGTGGAGAACTTGAAAAGGACAACCTAGAGTAGTTCTTCGAGTGATTGTTCATGTCCATTCCAAGCAGGTGTCTGCGTGCTAGGGGAAAAATCTTCTAGCTGGTGTGCATGCGGTGCGCACCCAGGGTTTCGTCAACTCCTGCCCCGGCCGTGGTCCAGTCGAGTCCGAACCCTCCTTGGTCCCCGGACCATCTGGTGGACATACAACCACCATCGATGCCGGAGGCATTCAAGGTGGCAATGGACCTGATGCACCTACTGGTGCCATCCTCCCCCCAAAGGAGGGACAAATCTCTGGCAATCGTACGCCTCCTGTTCCACTCCAGGGGTAAGCCAACCATGATGGCCTGTCGGAAGCGCACTGTTCCCCGGAATTGAGTCGTCATTCATTGGCGACCCAGGGGCTGCTCCTCCAAGGTCATCTTATTTGGAGACCTCGCAGTCGGAGGTGAACTCAGCTCGATCTAGCAGATTGCAGAGCAGAAGGTCCAGGTCCCAGCGCAGTCACCAACCATACCCGGCACCATGGCAGCAACAGTGGCAACCACCTGCTCAATGGCCTTTCTGGACACTCTGGGCATACCATCAGAGCCAGGGCCAAGTCCATGGTCCGCGCTCCAGAACGGTGTCGGCGTCCTTGGCGTCGTTCGTGCCACTGCCGATGGCGCTGCCCTTGGGCGGAGTGGCCCCACCGACTCCCATGGTTTTGCCACCAATATTTCAGCCAGCTCTGGCACTGGCTCTCCAGGTGATGGCACCAGTGGAAGCCTCAGCACCGTCCCTACCGACCCCAATGGTCTTGGTCCCGCCGGATTTATCTGCCCTGGCATCGGCTGCAGCGCAGAGTTCTTCATTGGTACCAGCTCCACAGCCCGAGTACCGTGTGCCAAGGGACCCCGGGGGGGCCAGAGGCAGTGAACTGGGCCCTCGTCCTCACCCGATGAAGCAGTTGCAGGGACTTTGACGGCCCCAGCTTTGGAGGACAACTGGGTTCTTCTTCAGCTTTTGAGGCAAGCCGCCCAAAGCCTGGGGATTCAGGCATAGGAGGTAGAAGAGGATTTAGACCCTGTCATAGACATCCTGGCTCCCTCCGGCCCATCCAGGGTTGCATTGCCATTTATCAAGTCGATAACCGAAACATCTAAAAACTTGTGGCAAGGATCCATCCCTAAAAACAGGGATGCCAAGAAACTGGACCTGTTTGGCCGGAAGGTCTACTCGACAGGAGGCCTGCAACTTCGTATAGTCAAGGGACCCCGGTGGGGCTGAAGGCAGTGAACTGGGCCCTCGTCCTCACTCCAGGGGGCGCCCAGGCCGATCCTATGGACGCTGCTGGGGGAAAATCTTCCGTCAGGGGTGCATGCGCACACCTGCTTGGAATGGACATGAACAACACATCTCGAAGAACAATAGTTACGAGAAAGTGAGTAACCGTTTTATTCTCACTACTTAAAATATCTGTATTAAAGTTAATGTTTGATTACAAGGACTTGGTTAAAATCAGGACAATCTTTGATTGTGGGCTCAGACTGAGACTGGCAACACTGGCCTCTTGTGAAGATTATTTTTGATCGAGTTTATAATAATCAGGTTCTGTGTGTGTGTATGTGTATATGCTAGCAAGGAACCCTACGTACACTTATAGGGCCTGATCCTACGTGACTGACATCTGTGAGAGTTTTTTGACATTGGCTTAGATGGGAGCAGATCAGTTTCTGAGCTCTTTGCTCTAAAACAACACAGTTGCCTCTGTGACTTTTTTGATATTTTCCTTTGTGTCTCCAGTTGAAACCCTGTATATTTTTTTCAAATGCATTGTTTGCAATCTTAAATACCCAGTGTTTGAAAGACATTAACACTTATGCCTGAGGTTTCTAATTTTCTTCAGTATAAATTAGTATTTGCAGTTTATAACCTGGTAGGACCTGTTCAGGCATTTTAGGATGAAAAAAGACATGCATACTGTTCATGTTGCTTTTTGATTTTTGTACCCTGCTGCTAATGCTTTTTTGATGCACTTAGTCATTTTTCTGCAAGGAAGCACTATGATCAAAAGCTCAATGAAATTGCCCAGATAAAAATTTTTTAATGGCTTGCTACTTTTTCCTCTTGTAAATTATCCCCTCATTTTTCTGCACATAAATTTTGGAAACTGAGAACAGTCTGTATGATTTCATCTTTTGTTGAAGCATTTCTCATTGAGATTATATTGCATTGCTGATAAGCCTTCTAAAAAACTATATTATAGGTTATTATGTTTTCTATTGATGACATTTAAGTCAAAACACCCTTTGAGAGATGACCTTGCTTTACACTCTTGGAACCTATATTCCTTGTCTCAAGGAATGATGAGTATTTCTGCTTAGTGATCACATTAGGTGGTTCTAGTTATGATGTACATTTGTCTATAGTTGTTGTTGCCTGTTCTGCCAATAACATGGTACTGTTAACTGGAGATCTGTGTCTTTTAAAGTTGTTCTAGAAGAATCTAGATAAATAAGACTGAAATTATAAAATCTTTAATATTTGGGATGACATAGCTTTGGTATGTGACCAATATTCAAGGCATAATTGGGAAAAACAAACAAAAACTATTATGATTATGTTCTCCTTAGTGAATAATTATTTAGTAAAAAGTGAGAAAAACCATACTAGGCTTTTCTTTTCCATAATGAATTATGGTACCCCCTGGGAAGAACTGATGAGGGATTTTTGTTTTTCACAGAATTTTCTTCAAACAGCTGTATTTTTAATAAGTCTTTATTTCGTGACAGGTTCAAGGAGATGGAACCTATTACTCTGCATTGTTTGGGGGAATAAATAATTCTAAATGTTACAGATATCAATGTTAGTTGGAAAACCAACATGCTAAAGATGGTTTGTCAAACCCCAATCTCCCCATTAATAGAGTTTTTACTTGCAGAGCAAAAATGGCTTTCCAAAACAGCTTCTGCTTTTTGGTAATATTTTGATCCACCATTTTGTTTAGTTTTCATAAAATATATCCTCATGCCATTCTGTTCAGTGCAGGCTACAACTTTTAGTGACTTCTTTTTGGCTAGATGCTATAAATTAGATTGTTAAACCTGTGTATTTTTCAGAATTATATGTTTGCAATGGAAATCTTGACATCTTACTTACTCACCTGATCCCAGCTGTTGTTTTTTCTGTATTAAGTTCCTTGCCCCTTTTATTATAACTTTACTTTCTAGAATAAAACTTGTTCAAAAGCTAAAAGATGCTTTTAAATGCAATCTTGGCAACTAGCTCTCCCACCTCAAGGCAGCCATCTCATCCAAACTGGGGCTCAAACTGAGTTAAGAAACCATGTTGAAACATGGGTTCATCATTCTAAACCAGCTCCTAACACAACTGGATTGACCAATATGCACGTGGCCAGACCATGTTACAACTAATACATATATTTAAATATTATAATCTAAGACCCTATGGCTAGCCAGTATTTTGTTAGAATTGGTTCTAGCTAGATATTTGTTTAAACATATTTTTCAAACTCATTTTGAAGTCGAGTGCAGAGAGGGTCAAAATCCAAGGACATCTGCTCCTTCTAGCCTGAAAAACAAGAACAAGAGCCATTGTTTACGAATAAACAGTTTTTTCCCTTTATTTAGTCAAGGATTTTTTTCTTGATAGAGTGATTGGGTCACATGGATGGACTGAATAACATGCATCTTGCCGCAATAGAGGGAGGGAGAAACAGCTAAAAAGGCTCAGGTCTAAACATAGCCCAAGAGTGTAGTGTGAGGAACTTGCAGTTAGACTATTGTCATTTAGTATAAAAAAATAATTTTAACTGGTACATAGAGCTTTTCTTTATCAAAGTGCTTTACAAATATGAATCGCTACAACTCTTCTATGAGGGAGGCAAATGTAATCCCCATTTTACAGCTCTGGAAGCCAAGGCACAGAGAAGTTGTGTCTTGACAAAGCCACACAGCAAGCCAAATTGAAAGCCAGGATTAGAACATGGTATCGCCCATCTCTCAGGTCTGTGCTCAAACCACTGGATCATCCATACTGCTTCCCAGCTCTGGAAAAATTCATCTTGTATGATCACTCAGGTGAGCCAGGGCCTAATCTAATGCCAACTGAAGACACTGATTAGCATCTTTTCCCCAAGTAAGCCAGGACTTCTTTTTTAGATTGAGTGGGGTTGTTTGTTTTTTGTTTGTTTTGCTTTTTTTATAGTATTCTTTTCTGAGTGTAGGTTTTTTCCTTCTGTGATTGTTTTTCCTATTTAATTGTAGCATTAGAACACTTTATGTTAGTATCTTTAATCAGCATTCATTCTTACATGTCTGTGTCTTCAGTTGCGCACAATAGTAATGAACTCCAACAGAAATAAATACTTTCTTTTAGACAGAAAGCAGCCAGCAATGTGACCTCAGCTCAGTTCTAAATCCAGCTACACTCTTAACAGACACTGTATTGTTGTAAACAAGTTTGGGATTATTGGTAGAGAAATCTTCATAAATGGCTAATATGGAAAAACAGTGGAGGTATATGCAGAGTTCCCAGAGGCTAGCATATTGGACTCTTATCCTTGACTCTCCAAAAACAAAGCAAAGTTATGGGTACAGGGAATGAGTCTAATACTGACTCCTGCATGTCTTTTGTAAACCATCATTTTCTTCTTGCGCAATCAGTCTGACTTCAGAATTAAAGAGTCTAAATGCTGTGCTGCAAAAAGGATTATTGATCGGAGGAAAAAACCCTGAACAATTACTCTGACAGAAGAGAGAGTATGTAGTTGCTGCAGTGGACAAACTGGGTTAGATACATTGGATTAGATTGTGGCAAACCCTGCATGGGAGGACGTGGAGCAAGGAGATTTCTCTTCTTCACCCCTGTGTAGAGACTGCCGTGGAAGGACAGGCCTTTTGGACAGGCTAGGGACAATAGCTGACCCCTATTTCAAGGAAGATGGTATCTTTGTTTGTTCTTAAAATATTCAAACAAAAAGCTTACAAATGAACTCTTGCCAATTAATCATTCAGTGCCTTAATTTTCCCATCTGTAAAATGGAGATTATGATGTTTACCTGTTTTGTAAAATGTTATGAGGTATGCACCACCACTGTATAAGTAGTGAAACAATAACGGGCATTTCTAAAAACACTTTGAAAACTCAGTTTATTTTAGTAAATATGTACCTTTCCTCTGAAGAACAAATCTTGGTAGTTGTACTTAAGGGGATGCATGCATGCCCATGCTGTCATGGCAAGTGCTGAATTCAAAGGACACCGATGATTATAGAATGGAAGTAAGCGTCTTGTTCCTTAAAATAAAAATAATTTTATACATTTACAGAAATTAATCCAGATGTCAGACATCTTTTATTCCAGATTCTTGCCTAAGGAATGGAGAATGTGTCTGTTTGGGGGCGGGGGTAGCGGGGGAAATAAATTCTGTTGTTTTTTATAAATATGAGAGAAAATTAAAATGAAGGGAATGGTCAAAAAGTGGAGTAGAAATGGTTTCAATCAAAGATTGTCTGGATTTTTTTTTTTAATTTCATCAAAATTTGAAAAATTTTGACTGGCTCTAGTAAATAGTGTTCAGCACAATTCAAATATTAAGCAAATGTAGAGTTTTTTGTATGGTTTAAATATAAAGTATTTCACAGGTGTATTATTAAAAACTGTATTGTGAATGTATTAAAGTTGAGACTTATTTTAGAACAGTTCCTGTGCTTTTATAAAAATGGTAACTGAACGGCTTAAGGAATTAGGTAAGATAAGATAGTCTCTCTCCTTTAGGACATTGTTTTTGGCAGATTTGAAATGAATATGACATCTCTTCGGAGGCTCCTGTGAAATAAGGAGGTAGTCTGAGTTCTTAATGGGTATGCATCCACATCACAAAAATCACCAAACCTAACACTGTTGTTTCAGCCTCAGCAGCATGGTTCAGATTTGACTGAACCGTGTTGTCTCTCATAGGAATTCCATGTTCATAGAATCATGGACATCAGAGTTGGTAAAGATCTGTCAGGTCATCTTGTCTTTGGTAATGTGGGATTTTTCCTTCAGGTCAGAGTAGAGACATATTGGTGGAGCAGCCTGGAAAAGTTTGTACTACGGCTGCTTAGGCTGTGTATGTTCTTTGGATAAACAGAGGGCTTCAGTCTCCAGGGCTGTCATTCAGGCTCCTTTCATGAGTATTTAATTCACTCTTTTTGCACGCACACAAACCAGAGCAGCACATCACTTGTTACTGTTTTCTCATGTAAATGCCTTGGCTGTTGAATGGTTACTAGGGTGCATACGTAAGTGATAAGGCATTGAAGTGTCTTAAATATTATAAGGTTTTTGTCAGCCTTTGAAATCCGGTACTATGTCTGAGGACCATTTAAAACTGAAATGGTATCTGGAAGGGATGTAAATATCATTTTAAAAAGTACCTGTTAAAATTTAATCGGTTAACTGGTTAACCAGTTTGGGCCTCACGATGCCTAGGATGGTGCGTCTCCCCTCCCTCTTTGTCCTGGACAGACTGGGAAGGGCAGCTGAGCTCATACCGGGAGTGACACAACAAGTTTAACCAGGAGAGCCTGGGGCAGTTGAATGAACCCAGCACCCCCCTCGCATCATCAGTACCCAGGGAAAGAGGCCCCAGGTATCTAGTTTGTCCCGATGTGGCCTCTGCAGATGCTCTGTGCCACCCCAGCAGCAGCTTCCATTCCCTTCAAATATCAGCTGAAGCCACAGCACCAGTGGCACAGGCAGAGGCCAGGGGCTACTTTATCCTCTGATGGGACCTGCAGCCTCTGCCTGCCCCCCACGGCCTAAACGCGCTCCCTTTGCCTGGCTGGCCGCCCCCCCACAAAGCCTCCGGATTAGCGGTTTGTTCGTCCTGCTTCCCTGCACTGCCAGACGTTCCTTCGCCTAGCGAGCAGTATCTTTCTGCCGGGGTTGTCACCCCTGGGTCCGTGCAAGTATTTCCCCTCAGGTCAGTGGGGCTGGAGGGACTGTTTTTACCAACTAAAGGGTGTACAGGACCCTCCTTGTTGCTGGACCGAATACCCTGGTGGGCTAAAGCGTTAATATCGACCCAGCCCTTTTAAGAGGTGCTGGCCTCCCAGTGGCCTCTTGTGATGCCCGCCCCTTCCTGGTTGCCATAATCACCTTGTCCCAAAAATGGCATCTCTGCTTCAGGAAAACCTGTTCGAGACCTGTGCGTAGACCCCGGCCCCCAGCAGGACTTCTGCCAGCTGATCGTCACCCAGAAGGAGGTGGGTGAACGAGGGAGGGTTAATGATAAGACTGGTACTTATCAGTCAACCATTTAATCGTTTAATATTTTACTTCCCTGGTATCTGGAGGGCACAGGCTTGCAGACAATGACTAGCTGATTGCAAAGACCCAGACATTTGAGCACAGTTCTGTGAGTTTTGGCATCTCTTTCCTCTTGAAGAATGTGAGGTTTCCTCTTTCTTGAAACCTCCTACAATTCTGAGAAACTGATGAGAAGCTATTTGGAGTTGCTATAAATATACATTTAAATGCTCTTTGGAATTCTATTAAATAACTTGGAAAGAAGCTTTAGTCCTTTTAAAATTAGAGGTTACTACTAGATGGCAAACTAGTAAAACCATAAATATTAACTGATTCTTTTTTATTCTAGTTTACTAGTTAATAATAATAATAATTAATAATAACAATAATGAAATATTGGGCAAATACAGATTGCAATAAAGAAAGGAGATTCCTCTAATTTTAAAATAGTTCTTGAACAATTACTTTCATTCAAAAGGGAGGGGTTAAATTTTATTTTAACTCCTATTTTCATTGTATCTAAACTTACTAAATTACAACTACTGACCTTTTCTTATAAGCTATCTTTATTACTGCTGCAGATTCCCTCACCAGTCGTACCAGTTCTATCTCTAGCAGCGTGATATAGCTGTGTGGTTCTCCCCTAAGCCATTAAGGCCTGCTGAGATCACTGCTACTTTGATATCATGACCTGGTCAAAAGGACCAGAGTGATAAAATGTATCTTTTGAGAGCAGTGAGATACACATAGTAGCATATGACAGCACCTTTGGGCTTAGCTGTTGAGAAGACATGTATTTCATTAGGACGTAAAATAAATACTGAAATATGTTTTCTTCCATTCTTTCCACTTTAGTAATAAAGCTCTTAAAGGAGGAAAAATGTATAATATTTTTTTTAATTTGTAGATTAATGAGTAGAATTATTATGGAGAGTGAATCCAAACTATAGTGAGGCTTTATGGGTGCACTCTCTATTGAAGTCAGTGGGAGTTTTCCATTGACTTCAATAGAGGCAGAATTTAACCCTCTATTTGATGTGTGTGCTTAAATATAAATGTTAGATTAATTTTATTTTTTTCCTTGTATGTAGAGAAGGATGGAAATTGAATAATTTAAAATGCAACTATAACCCTAAATATATACTTTAAAATCAAAACAAATTTAACACAACACAGAAGGAATCCTGGCCTTTTGGTCAGAATACCTAGATTCTCCTGGGAATCAGAATACATGGATTCTCTTTCTGTTTCTGTCACGGACTTCATGTGTGGTCTTAAATAAATCACTTTGTCTTTTTATCTTTCAGTTTTCTGAAAGGTTTAGAAGGAGAATGTTTGTGATGCTTTATGATTGAAAATGACCATTTGTATCATTGCTGCTACCACTGTTATACAATTGTAACAACTCTTCTAGAAAGTATATCATGTAAGGTGTCAATGGAAAAGTTACCATCTATCAAATACAATTATCATAGTTAAATCCCTGTATCATCTTTGTATTTAAAGTTATGAATATTGGCTATGTATTTGTGTATCAAATGTGTTTGTTCCCAAGTGAAACCTCACAAATAGATATACATCAAGGCTAGACAGCTATGTGTTGATGGCCAATTAAGGACACTTCACTCTAACAATGGGCCATAGAAGAAACGTATCCCGCACAGATAGCTCTCCCTGAGGATGCCTCAGACACCGAGTGGCCAATGGCCCACCCCTGTGATCCAGCCAACTATGTAAGGACATGTGACCCGGGACTCCATCTTTGGCCAGTCACTTTCCACAAACAGGGGCTGTGGGCTTTGATTGGGACAGTACAGTAAAATTCCAAGCACATGGCAGAGGATATGAACAGACACCTGAGACCTCTCCTTTTTGTCTTCATTTCCTGTTTCATTTCTTTGGACTGGATTTTTAACAAGGAAGCTCTAAACAAGGACTGATGACCCCCAATCTACTTGGGTGATTCTAGAGAGACTTTTGCAAGCTAGCATTTCTTTCCATCATTGCTATGATCCTGATCTATGAACACTAAAAGTCACTTGTATGTATATGATCTGTTAACCATTCAATAACACTCTTCTTTTGATTATTAAACCTTTAGTTTTTAGTTACTAAAGGATTGGCATCAGCATGATTATTGGGTAAGATCTGAGTTATATATTGACCTGGCTAAGTGGCTGATGCCTTGGGATTGGAAGGATCCTATATCTGATTAAATGGGTTTTCAGTAACCACTCATCATGAAGTCCAGTGTCTGGGTGGTGCTTTCCTACCTCTCATGGATGTAGAGGCTTAATTTCACTGATTTTTATAAAGTGTTTTAAAATCCTCAGGTGGAAAGTGCTATAAGAGTCCAAAGTATTATTAATAAATAATTTGAGGCAGAGACAAAAGCATTGAAAATTCCAACTCGAAAGATGAATGCTTCAGTAAATTATGCATGTGTGGAAACAAGGGATTGTAATGGAAACTGCTTTGCCACGTTGGTCTACTAAATACCAGTTTGGGTAGATAGCCAAAGAAAAGACATCTACAGCATTATCGTGACAATCAAGGTCAGAGACCATGCATCAACTCTAGTGAAAATGACCTCTGGAAATAACTCTGTTATTAGGGAAGTGTTTGCATCTGACCATTCATTTGTTCAGAATCCTACGTATGAACAAATGAACTGTTAGCTTGCAAATATATATATATATTATATAATTTTTTTTTCTTTTCAACAGAGCAGAAAAGCTACAGTTGCTTAACCACAGGCCAATGACCGCAGTTGAGATACAGCTGGTAAGTTACAGTTCTCCTAACTGCTTAAAATCCATATATTAATGCATCTTTAATCTTGCAGATCAATTGAATAATCGTTTGCTCATGGTCACTAACTGATAGGACCTCTGTACACATCTTTATATTCATGTTTTCTGGTTTTGTTTTCTTTCCTCTCTCCTATGAGACCCCTCTTCCTCTCAGAACCCACAGTAGGGGCAACTCTTCACTCTCACGTTTGTGTCAGTGTTTCAGACGGAAAATAGCCATCAGAATTGTTAAATGGAGGTATAATCTCATGTCCTAGGAATACATTTACCTAGGGGTTTCTTCTGTTGCTTTGTAAAGTCAAATATTTTGGAATATGAAATTTGATTTAGAAAACTACTGTGGTATATTCCTTTTCATTATTTTTCTAAGGTACAAGGAAGGCAAACATTTGGGAGAGAACAATAGTTAGCAATGACTGTGCTTTTGAAGTGACTGTGTAGCATGAGAACTCTACACTGGAAAGCTTTCAGTTGGAAGTCATCCATTATCAATCTGCTGGAACATAATGTTTGGATAAAGGAATATTACAGATAAAAAGGGATAGATAGGTTAAATGTTCTCCAGAGCATCATGTAAAGAACACAAATGCTGTATTAATAAGGAGATTATTGTAACAAGGCTGTTCCTCTAATAAGGCTGTCTTGCATGGGGAACATCTGTTGATAATCTAATTCCGAGACTTGATTGTGTAATAGCTGGATTGTATTCTGTTGCAAAAGTGTATGGGTTAGAAGTGGATGCTAATACCACTGCATCCTTATTTCTCATATTCCTTGATAGCCAAGAACTAGCATTTCTAGCAGTGAAAAGAGCTGATCTGATATCTCAGGAACTGCTATTGTCAAGTTTATCTACGAGTTAATGCCACTTTCTGCAGCTGCAAACAAGAGCATGAAGGCTTCACTCGTTTTGTTAGGCAGCTTTTCAGAAGAGATGAAGTAGAGCCTTCAAATGTTTTAGAATTTCTCTCTATTTCTGTTAGCTTCCTGTATTGCACTTACAATTCATTAGGTTTCAGCACAGTTCATATTCTATCTTCTCCTCTTCTTCTTCTTCTTAAAATATACTCATCTTATTGTCACTTTCAAGACATCCTTTGTATTTGACTGCTTCCTCAGTCACTAATTATCTTGTCTAGCCACATAACATGGAGTGTATCTGTTTATGCTCCAATATCCAGCTATCAGTTTCAGCTTCAGGTCCATGAGGCAAGTTAAGAAAAATATGACTTTTGAGTTGGAGTAAATTTATTGCAAAGGTACATCATTTGTACCTCAACTCTTTCAAGGTTTAGCAATATAAAAGTTAAAATTGCTCTATTAAAACTGATGTGTTGCGACAATAAAACAAGTTAAATGCGAATTTACCAATTTTGGTATGTAATCATTCTCTAAGTAACCCAAAGCAACCTGTTTATATAATTAGAAATTACTCTTAGGAGGTAATGTGATGTTACAGTTGGCAACTAATCTTGAGTTTATCCCCAAACTGTATCCCAGACTAGACAATAGAATTAATTATTGATGAATCTGTGCAAGTTTCTCCAACATCACAATAGGTTAAGATGAGTGGATTGCTCATATATACACATGGCATTGCCAAATTAAGTCAGCAGAAAACTTAAGCTACATAGATCCTTCATTAAACTAGTCAATCTTTGGGGAGTAACAAATATTAGGCTGTCACAGGCCATTTTTGTGAAATGCCTTTGGGATCTGTGTAATGAATGGCTGTTTACTGATATAATGGCAAGAGTTAGTTTACAGCATCCTCAAGCAAGTAGAACCTCCATGTATTTATAAGGAATTTAATTAATAAAAACAGAAGCCACTGGGAGTTTTGTCATTCACTTTAGGAGGACAAGGATTGTCTATACGTACATTTCCATGAAAGCAAGTCTGTTAGCTGGATTAGAGGATTTGAAAGGCAAAATATACAGGTAAATTAATATAAACTCTAAAATGATCTTGCTTGCGCTGTGAACTTTTTTTTCTTAAAAGCTTTGACTCATCCCTGGATACAGATCTGAAGCAATTGATATGGAACATTTTTAACCATAAGATTCACAAAAAGCAGGTGAATTAATTCAATTTTAAAACAAGGCACCTTCTGGAACTAATTATAAAACAAGCCATGTCCTCAAAAGTGTGTTTAAGTGTGTATGTGTAATTTCCCCAATTTATTTTGAGTAATTTATGTAAAAGGGTATTTAATACTATTTGTTGTCTTTTTGCCTTCAAGTCTTTTTATCCTCTCCTGTACAATTCCTGCCCTGTAATAGTGCACAAGATATAAATCAGGGTAACTATATTTAATCTAAAAGACCTCTCCACGGAAAGAAAAGGAGGACTTGTGGCACCTTAGAGACTAACAAATTTATTTGAGCATAAGCTTTTGTGAGCTACAGCTCACTTCATCGGATACATTCAGTGGAAAATACAGTGAGGAGATTTATATACACAGAGAACATGAAACAATGGGTGTTACCATACACACTGTAACCAGAGTGGTCACTTAAGGTGAGCTATTACCAGCAGAAGAGCGGGGTGTGTGTGGGGGAAACCTTTTGTAGTGATAATCAAGGTGGGCCATTTCCAGCAGTTGACAAGAACATCTGAGGAAGAGGGGGGGCGGGGAAGGGATAAACATGGGGAAATAGTTTTACTTTGTGTAATGACCCATCCACTCCCAGTCTCTATTCAAGCAAATTCATTCCAATTCAGCAGTCTCTCGTTGGAGTCTGTTTTTGAAGTTTTTTTGTTGAAGTATGCCAATAGAATAGAGACTGGTGAATTGGAATTAATTTGCAAACTGGATACAATTAATTTAGGCTTGAATAGAGACTGGGAGTGGATGGGTCATTACACAAAGTAAAACTATTTCCCCATGTTTATCCTCTCCTCCCCCCACTGTTCCTCAGACGTTTTTGTCAACTGCTGGAAATGGCCCACCTTGATTATCACTACAAAAGGTTCCTCCCACCCCTGCTCTCCTGCTGGTAATAGCTCACCTTAAGTGACCACTCTGGTTACAGTGTGTATGGTAACACCCATTGTTTCATGTTCTCTGTGTATATAAATCTCCCCACTGTATTTTCCACTGAATGCATCCGATGAAGTGAGCTGTAGCTCACAAAAGCTTATGCTCAAATAAATTTGTTAGTCTCTAAGACGCCACAAGTCCTCCTTTTCTTTTTGCAAATACAGACTAACACGGCTGCTACTCTGAAACCTCTCCACAGAAAGATGCATCTTTTGTTTTAATTCAGGTCTTTTTGTTTGTCCTCCTCTTGCATAATCATTTCACTTTGTTTATCGTTGCCTTCTCCAGATTGTTGCTGAGAGAGTTTTTAAACGATAACAACAAAAGCAGCATGAAATTCGAATTCTTATCCCACTGGATAAAACATTGTATGCAATACAGCTATCTTGACCTCTAGCTTTAATCTCAAACATATGTTGTTCATGGCTCAGTGACTCACACAGAGAAAGAAGGAAAGACAGTAATGTTGATCTAACCATGACATGGGTTCCAACTTTATGTAACGCTTAACAATGATGTGTTAGAAGAGTGAGGACCTTCTCTTTAAAGAACAGATTGTTCCACATCTGTCTCTCATTGGAGCAGTAAGTGTTAATTTTGCATACTTTAAAACTAGACTTCCACACCTGGGAGTTCACTGCCTCATGGTATCCACTCCAGGCAACCAAACTGGCAGATTGTCATTTATTGTTGACCAGAGAATAACATCTATTGCTCTGGAAAATGCAAAAAGATGGAAGGTTTAAATGTTTCATGTTCTCAACAATGCACTTTGCGTACTTGTCTAGTTTCCTATCACAAGGAGATGAATCCAGCCACTCAGTCTTTTGCTGTATTTCTTTTTCTTATGGTCTGTCTTATTTGTATGTTTGTGCTGAACATCTTAGAATTACTCTACATTTGAGGAAACTGCAGGTATTTCCTTGCTTAAAGTGTCTCCTACATTTGAACAAAAGAATATTGTGATTGATAGCTCTGAGAAATACCAAAATGCACTTTTTCTCTTTTTTGTTATTGATTTTTGCATTTAATAGTCTTGAAATTATTATCTACAAAAAACCAATAATGTGTAACCACAAATTGTTCTCTTCACTGGCACTAAGTCGTCTTAGCACAACAAAAATTGTTCACCACTGCAGGGTATTTTAAAGTTCCTTGTATTGTTTATTCTCCAGCATTTGCAATGTATATTTGTGGACCAAATGCCTAAGTAAACGGCTGTTCTTCAGCTGAGAATATTTTATTCAATCATATTACAGAACAGTGCTCACTTACAATATCTTTTCTCCGGACTCCTGCATTGAACCTATCATAGTGACCGCTGCTGAGTAGAAGGAGAAAAAAATCGTGACAGTTGCTCATAGTATTAACATATCACATTGGAATGTAATAATTGAATTGAAGTATTTGTCTGTGTCAAATGGGAAGCGTGATTGACTGCAGCATGGCAATAAATTTGATCTTGTTAGTCCCACAACTGCATTTTCCTGAAGGGAAAAAAAACCCATTTTTTATACATATACAAATGCAAATATATATTGTGACAGGGTCAGGGCAGATGGCTACAGGAGAGTGATGATTTTTTTTTCCACAAGAAAAGTTGAATTTTTATTTATTAGGCAGACAATACAAAGAGATTCACTTAGATTTCTGACTCTGTGCTTGTGCCTTCAACACTTTCGCAACAATCTTCTGCTCTTCAATAAGGAAAGCTCGTTTGATTCTGTCACGGACACATTTAGCACACATGGAACCGCCATAGGCTCTACTAACATGCTACTTTGTTTTTGACAACCTCATAAGGACTTTAGGGCGCACAGCATGAACACCGCGAAGTCTTCCTGGACACACACCACATGCAGACTTTGGTGCCTTGCCAACTTTCTTAGTGTAAAGGTAAACAATCCTGTAAGAAGGCAGATATATTAGCCCCAGGTTAAGTAGGTCCCTTTTCCCTGGGTAAGGTAACAGGGAAGGTTCCAGAACAATCAGGAACTTTCTGGAAACAATTGAGGCAGACAGGCTGATTAGAACACCTGCAGCCAATCAAGAAGCTGCTAGAATCAATTAAGGCAGGCTAATCAGGGCACTTGAGTTTAAAAAGGAGCTCACTTCAGTTTATGGTGTGCGTGTGAGGAGCTGGGAGCAAGAGGCGCAAGAAGCTGAGAGGGAGAAGGCGTACTACGGGAAGACTGAGAAGTACAAGCATTATCAGACATCAGGAGGAAGGTCCTGTGGTGAGAATAAAGATGGTATTGGGAGGAGGCCCTGGGGAAGTAGCCCAGGGAGTTGTAGCTGTCGCACAGCTGTTACAGGAGTCACTGTAGACAGCTGCAATCCACAGGGCTCTGGGCTGGATTCCTGAGTAGAGGGTGGGCCCGGGTCCCCCCATCCTCCCAACTCCCTACTTGATATTGGAGGAGTTGACCTGGACTGTGGGTTCCACCAGAGGGGAAGGTCTCTGGCCTTTTCCCCGATCCGCTAAGTGGATCAGCAGAGACTGCGGGGATTGTTCTTCTTCCTGTCCCCATGCTGGCCAGTGATGAGGCTGACTGAGCGAACGGCAGATTTGAGCCACGAAAGTGGCCAAACTGAGGGCTGCTGTGAACCTCTGAAGAGAGAAAATCCGCCAATAAGCGCAGGATCCACCAAGGCAGAGGAGGAACTTTGTCACGATATAAATGCAACTCATATGCATCCGATGAAGTGAGCTGTAGCTCACGAAAGCTTATGCTCTAATAAATTTGTTAGTCTCTAAGGTGCCACAAGTACTCCTTTTCTTTTTACGGAGAACATAGTAAACATTAAAAATGTCTAGTCCAATTGAAAAGTTGGCTGATTATGCTATACTGTCGACATGGCATCATTTGCTGAGGTAATCTATCTCCATTTGGATTGTGTGGTCCTGCCAATAAATACACTATATATAATTCATTGACCAAAAAAAATATTTTTTCCTAGCATAAAGTTTTGTATTCCCTTCTGTTTAGAGTTTGTATTTGTTGCTTTTACAACTTTAGCCAGTTGCAGGATAGAGGTTAGCAGGACTGCTATATAATCCATGAGTGATTTGGTATTTGTTCCTTTGTTTGTGAAACTTTAGATATAAATGTTAGTACTTAAAATGTTTTTTTTTTCTTTCCCTCCTTTTGTGTTTTTTCCTTCTATATTATTTTTTCTGCAAGGTTAGTGATTCCACAAGAGACTACTATACAGTAATCGGGGAGCATTTTGTCGTCTTGTAAATCAGGAGCCTGTGTGTAAATCAGAAGACTGTGTGCTAAAGTCTGGAGCACTTAGAATGAGCCACTGAATCTCCTTCTGTTTCCGTTGTTTGATGTTTTTATTTGACTCATTTCCATTTGTCTCTTTATCTGTATCTTGTTCATGCCTAATCTTTTGCATTTCTCCTTTAACATGTTACTTTGCTGTTTTCTAATTGCATAATACATTTCATGTCATTACACTTGCTGTTTCTTTTTTTTGCGGGGGAGGAAATCTAATTTTCTAGTTTATTCTTTTGATCCTTGAACTCTTTGGTTATACTCCACCTCTGCAGAAAAATGGACCTCAATAGCAAGCGCTCAGCCCATCCCAAACACACAGACTTGGCGTGATGGCCCCATTCCAATATATAAGAACTTCTAAAGAAGAACGAGGGTGCGTGCTTAAGTCACTGTTTGGAATCAACCGGTCCTGCAAGATTTCCTTATTCAAATATTATTATTAATATCAGCATGATTGTTCACATGAGGAGTTGCAGCAGGATTAAACACTACAGTTTACCAAATGCAACAACACTCTGGACAATTAATGCACTATCATTAGCACCGAGAAATTAATCATTCAGTCTTAACTAGCTTTGACTCTCTAAGGAGCAAAAGGCCTGTCTCTTTTTGTATGTTTGTACAGTGTCTGACACAATAGGGCTCTGGTCCTACAATAATACTTAGTAATTGATAATATAATACTATAATACGGTGCACAACCAGGTAGACCAATCTCTCTTTCTACAGCACTGTTAGTAATAGGATGACAAGTCAGTTGTTTGAATACAAGCCTTTTCAGTTGCTTTAGCAAGGAAAAGTAAATTGAAAAAAGCTTCAAAGTTTTGAGGAGTTTAATTTTGGATTTAGGAGCCTAAAATGGCAATTAGGTGCCTAAATCCCTTTGTGGATCTAGTTTACTGTGTCAACAGATATGAATGGCCCCCAAAATATAATTTATAGTTTCCATGGAAATTTTACTTCAGAAAAAAAAATCAACTGTTCACTTCCAGACTGTCATACTTTTAAAGAGATGCAGTCATTTTCTTCCTGCCATGCGTGTCTCCAAACTTGCTATCAACCCATGCAAGTTACACCCTCCCATGTTGCCTGTACTATATCCCCCTGTGTTGTGTTCTAAAGTAATAATATTTTGTTGGATGCATACAGGAGAATTAATATACTGCTCACTCCTTTAGAGCGAACTGTTTCAAAATTAAGTACTTAGGGTGCCTTAGCGTATGGCAGAGCTCCCTAAGTTTTCTGCTAGTGCACTGTGTTGAATGAATAGTTAAACTTTTTATGAATAAAAAGAAAAACCGTAAAGGTGGGACTCTGAAAAGCATTCACTGTTGGCCTAACTGTTCCCTTTGAAGCGTGGCAAAGACTCCCATTGATTTCAGTCAGAGCAGAGACCAGTGCTGAGCACTCTTAAAAATCCCACCCAAAATGTTTATTTAAAAATAACATCCTTAAAAACAAACAAACAAAACCTAAAAGGCATTTCTTTCCTCCGCTGGCTAAGAGGAAAAAAAAGAAATTTGGAATCTCTATACCAAAGACAACATTTGCAAAAGCACCTAAGTCCCTTTTTCAAAAATTATCTGAGCACTTAAGTGCTTACGCCTATTAACTTTAGGCTTCTAGGCTCCTAAGTCACTCAGACACTTTTTGACAATGTTATGCCAAGTCATGTTTGAGAGGTCCTGAGCCCAAAGTCTTAGAAAAATGTCCAAAAGAAAACTTCTGCCAAATTTTCATAACATTATAACTTTAAAACTGGCTCATTTTTAACACATTTTCTTTAAAAATACTAATGTACCCTGGGATGACATATGGAAAGCGACATTTTAGAAAAATAAGTTTCTTTTTGGAGAAGATGGGGGTCTTACAAATCCGGCTTATAGTGTGGAGAGCTAGTTCCCATCATAACTATGGAGCAACTATCATTCCGCAGCACATTTTTTATCATCAAGATCCAGCTTTTTACAAGCAAAAGTTTGCATAATGAGCTCAGACAATGCGTAATGTCCAGTTAATGCAGCACCTCCTAAGTGGGTAAATCTTCCCTCTGGAGGTGAGGGAGGAAGTGTGGATTTTACAATGACAGTAGGTTGTTTTGGATTTGCAGATGGTAGAGGAAAGTGAAGAAAGATTAACAGAAGAGCAGATTGAGTCACTTCTTCAGACACTCTCCAGCATTCTTCCAGGGAACCCAGAGGAAGAGCTGCAGAGACAGGCGACAATGGCAGCTGAAGAAGAAGGTGACCCAGAATAGACAGCATCTGAACCTAAGTTGGCAACATCATCAAATGCTTAATGAGAAAAGAACTAGCTAAACTTTCTGATTGCAAAGACCATGTCTGGGGTTTTTCACCCAGGGCTTAATCTTGTGTGACATCGTTGTACAGTATATTAATGTTTTGTTGTATAAATCATGAGAGCAACAGTTCTTTATAAGAAACAAATCAAAGGAGAGCTCTCATGTCAGCCTTTTTTGAGATGCGAGAAAGATAGTAACTGGCTTCACAACACAGCAGTTTGTGAAATAGGGAAAATAAACCTTATGCTGGAATATTCTTTCTTTCCATTACCCATGTAAGAGCTGTTCTTTTTCTGAGGAGGGTATATGCAGCTGACAATGTTCTCATTATCATAGCAATACACTATAATTATAATTGATTTCATATGTTTTTGAATTACTCAACTGTTTTTCAGAGTGCAGTTTACAATGCAGTGCAATTGTGTGTGGAAGAAGCCATTTCAGGGTATCAGTACGCAGAATAAAGTTCAAAAATTGTTTAATATCCATATAAGATCAGTAGTAATAGATCCTTATAACTACTAATATCTTTAGGGTTATACCATGGAAGTGGAAGGAATGTAAAGGCTGTATTGATATGGTAACTAGTCTCAAGGACACCTCTGATATGACCCAATGTTATTTTAAACATAGGGCCAGATCCTCAGCTGATGTAAATGGACAGAATCCCATCAAAGTCAAGAGGGTGATGCTGATTGACACCAGTCAAGGATCTGGCCCATAAAGTTAGGGTTGTCAGTAATACAAAGAAAAAAAATTAGAAGTATAAGGCTGCTGTTTTCCTTTGAATCACCTGTTGTCTAGGTCTAACACAGGGGTGGGCAAACTTTTTGGGCTGAGGGCCACATCTGGTTGGGGAAATTGTATGCAGGGCTGGGGCAGAGGGTTGGGGTGTGGGAGAGGGTGCAGTGTGCAGGTACGGGCTAAAGGTAAGGGATTGGGGCAGAGGAGGGGTACAAGGTGTATGAGGGGGCTCAGGGTAGGGGTTGGGGTGCACGAGGGGGCTCAGGGCACGGGTGCAGGAGGGGTGTGGACTGCGGGAGGGAGCTCAGGGCTGGGGGTTGGGGTGCAGGAGGCGTGCGGGGTGCGACAGGGCTCAGGGCAGGGAGTTGGGGTGCAAGAGGCATGTGGGGTGCGGTGGGGCGCCAGGGCAGGGGGTTGGGGTGCACAGTGTAGCAGGGGGCTCAGGGCAGGGAGGAGGGGTGTGAGGTGCAGGCAGGGTTGGGAGGTGGGGTGCAGGAGGGGTTTGGGCTCCGGCCTGGCACTGCTTACCTAAAATGACTCCAGGGTGGCAGTGGCGCACACTGGGGCCAGGGCAGGCTCCCTGCATGTCATGGCCCCACGCCGTACCATTCCGGCACCACATTCCTGCTTGTCCCCTGGGGGAATGGGGGACACAGGGCTCTGCGCGCTGCCCTGGCCACACCTCCAGGTATCTCCCCCGAAGCTGCCATTGGCTGTGGCTCCCTGTTCCCATTGGTGCCTGGAGGCAAGGGCAATGCACGGAGTCCTCTTCCCCTCTCTCCCTCCCTCCCCGGCCCCAGGGACGTGGTGCTGGCTACTTCTGAGAGTGGCACGGGGCCCGTGGCACCACGAGGGCAATCCCGTGGGCCGGATCCAAAGCCCTGAGGGGCCAGATCCGGCCTGCAGGCCGTAGTTTGCCCACCCCTGGTCTAACATGTAGAAGATTGCACAGTCCACATGAACTATGCTATCATGGCACACCTGGGTGAGTTAATGATGACATGAGAGCCTTAACTGTGAATTTCCCTATTTTGTTTTCAGAAGTTTAACGAGGCTCAGTCCTTGCTCAAGCAAAACCACTGAAGTCAATAGTTTTTTCTGACCACAGGATCAAGCACTTAATGTTGAAAGTGTTAGAGATTGTTAAATCACAGATCGTACATATATGGTACAGGCAACGCTGTTTCTTCTTATGCTATGTCTGCAAACAAAAATTGTACCAATCATTATAATATGTTAAAAGCCAAAATAAAAAGTTTGAAAAAAACTCCTAGGAATTTTGTGGTTGATAGCAGTGGGAGTCAGAATATCTGATTTCTGTTTCCAGCTTTTTCACAGCCTGCATTTGTGCCATTGGGCAAATAATTTACCATTGCTGTGCCTCAGTTTTCCCTTATGTAAAGTAGAATGCTTCACAGGAATGTCGTAATGCTCAGTTCATAAATATTTGTAAGATTCTTTGAGATACTGAGATGGAAGGTGCTACTGAAGAAATTATAACTACTGCTATCTTTAGGAAGTGTATAACTATATATCAGGTTAATAAATTCTAAGGCTGAAAGCCAAGGTGTTTATTAGCACAAGGTATAGTGATTATGCTGTTAAAAAGAAAGGTCCGAGTTCTTTGTTAAGTAAATGTAAATATTCATAGTAGAGGGTGGAGGGAAAGCCCTCCAAAATGCTTAATGGACTATCAGACTACTGAAAGATACATTTTTAAATTTGTTTTAAAATTAACCTTTTTGGCTCTGATGAGTCATTACTGGTGCTCAACAGCTTGCAGGGATGGGCCATGTCTTTTAGAATTTAATTGTATTTTCTAAAAGCCAGCTCATGAAATGTCATTATAAAACTAACAGAGCAAACAGAAGCAAAATCACAAGTCCCTTTAAAATACAAGTGAGTATTTTAACCACTTTCTTAAGCTGGTTGTTCCACGTGGGAAATTGTTGAATTTGTATCATAATATATCTGTGCCAGAGTCAGTGTGGTTTTATGTTGAAAATTGAAAATGTGTTTGGATTTCTAGTAAACTGTCCTTTTACTACATTATTTAATGTACTTAACAATAAATCACTTCCAGATGAATAAAAATATTTATTTTTGTACAAATACAAGAATAGACTACTTACCTCAGTGAAGACACAGAAATGATCATTTTCTTGGAAGTATTTTGCCAAATGATATTCTGTGAAAGATTATATAGGGTTCCAACCTCTGCATTGCATTAAGGAATTTTGTTTTAACCTGCTGCCTGTATTTTCTGAATGCACAAAAACAGGCGGTGGATTCTGGAACTATAAATGGCTCTTGCTTCATGCTTGTTTGCACTCCGATTGTTACTTGGAAGCCATGATCCTGAGACAGAAATGGTTTATGGAAAACAAATGTTACCTCATGTGTGATATCTTCTTGTGCGCTGTACGTTACATGAAAGAGCTGATCAGTATCTTTTTTTTTTTTTTACTGCTAATCTGTTATCTAGTACTGCAAGTGTTTGCTGAGTTATAAAACAGAGAGCAATAGACATTTCCTGCCCCAAAGATCTTACACTTTGAGACCCTGATTCAGCAAAATACTTAAACATTTGCTTAACTGTAAGCATTTTTATAATCCTTTTAACTTCAATGAGACTACCTACATTTTTAAAGTTAGCCATGTGCTTAAATACCTTGCTGACTCTGGGCCTGAGAGACCGGATGAAACATATCACAGAAGTTTAGCTAAAGGAGGGTGTTGAGGAAATACTGCTGCAGAAAATAAAGTAGGAATTCTGAAAGAAGAGGATTTTGAAGAAAGAAAAGAGAGAGCGCACTTAATAGAGGAGAATTTGGTAGATGTTTCCAAGCAGAGGGGACGGCATGAAAACAAGAGAGTGAGATGATGAAAGGGATAGTAAAGGGAGAACTTGGCAGAGGAGTAAAAGGAAATTAAAGCAGAGGTGTAGGCTGGGTAAGGTTATGTAGGGTCTCAAAGGTGAGGATGGGTTTGATGATGTTGCTGTAAAAGACAGCAGGCTAGTGAAGGGATTCAAAGAGGGGGGCAAATTGTGAGGAGATGAAGTTAACTACGGTTTAGTGTTCTGGACAGACTGGAGATAGGAGGGGACAGAGACTTACAGTAGTCAAAGTGAAAAATGAGCAAGGCCAAGGACAAGAGCTTTAGGAGAGGGGCTAAAGAGAAAGTGGAATAAAAAATGACAGTGATCTTGTATTAAGTATGTTTTTACAGAAACTGAGATATCAAGTAATAAGGTGTCTCAGGTAATGCATTTATGACTCTACAGATAATTTACCTTCTAAACTGACCCATCCAAGTGCTACTATATGTCGATTCAGAATGCTGCTGCAAAGATAATTTTTCTAGCCCAATGCTTTGACTATGGCACCCCTCTCCATGCATCTCTTCACTGGCTCTCCCTTCTCATTGGGTCCAACATAAGCTGCTTTTTTCCCCACTTTTCACCCTACATATGCATCTCTCATTTGCTATTGAGATGCTGACTTTTGCTGCTAGTCAGCCCGTGATGCCTGCCACCATCCCCTTGTTAAATTTAAAAAAAACCAAAAACCTTTTGTGCTTTCTCTTCTGCTGCTCCTGATTCTTAAGAGCAGCCCCCTCTAAAGATCCCAAAAAACTAACATTAACTTCCTTCAAAACCCTCCTCAAAATTGTCCTTTGCCATGATACCTACAAAAAACGTAACGGTTAGATAGCTGCTATCCTGAGATCACTGCCTGTCATGCTGACCAATATTGTGTCATTGTTTCCTTGCACACCCCAATCTGTCTGTCAATCTTTTGTTTCTGTAACAGGGTTGGCACCCTCCTCTCGCAAGTTCCCCCTTCTGATGGGGCGTGTCTGTGTTCTTTAGGTTTGAAGACCCCTTTCAGTGGTTATCAGATGGGTTTTCAGTGGCTCAGCCCTCTGGCTGAATCACACTGTCTTCAAGTAGTCCAGCCCAGGTATGGGGCTGTATTCCAGGGCTTCCTCCCTGGAAACTATCTTTCTGTAGCCCTCCCCAGGCTCAGTCCTTACTCAGTCCCTAGCAGCCAGCCAGGAGCCTCTTGCTCCCTGAGTCCCTACCAGCAGGCTTAGCTGTCCGTAATCCTGCTACTCCAGGCAGCCAGCCTGCAGCCCATTCTTCTAGCTCGCTATGTGCATGTATACACAAAGCACACAATTGGACAAGGAGTTCTGAAAAATATGGTCCTTAATCTTGAAGGTATAGGAAACTATACATATTAAAGAAGCACATCCCATATCATTTCTAGCTTCTTCCTTTGCAATATTTTTTTTTTTTGTATTCCTTATTTCTGTTCTTTATCTCACAAGTGGGCCTTGGAAGATTGAAAGCTTTGGTTGTGACAGCACTTAGGCTGTAGAAACCTCTCTTTTGGAGAGTTTATGATTTAACTGTCAAAAATCCTCTTGCATTTTAGTATTTTAAAATAGAAGAATAAAACCAGAAATCAGTTGACTGGTCACAAACCTTAGCATGTGTGCTGCATGGGAGTTCCTGCTAGCCTTGTAACTTTTGTAGTTTATGTTCTGAGGGATAGTATGAGGAAAAACAACCAGGTTCATACACATGTCCATGCCCATCCAAAGGCTGAGCTGTGCATTTATCACAACATTGCTATGAGATACGGAAAGGACTGAAATAAGATCAGTGTTTAGTCAATGTCTGTGTTGCTTTCCCTCTCCCATATCTGCACAATATCTTCCCTTACAACTCTTTGACCCAGAGGTTGAAGGATGCTTTGCATTCCAGCTAGCAGTTGAATGGCAGCATGGACTAATAGATAGGGCATTGAATAGACCACAGAAGACTTGGGTTTTAATTCTTGACCTGCTGTGTGAGCAAATCTTGGGCAAATCACTTCACCCGTCTGTGCCTCTGTTTCCCCTTCCACCCTTTATCTGTGTTGTCAGTTTAGACTATTTAAGCTTTTTGGGATGATCCTTTTCTTTGTGTTTGTACGGTGCCTTGTGCAACAGGCCACCAATCTCAGCTGGGTGCTCTAGGGACTACCATAATACAACTAGCCAGGAAACAAATAATTGTATTATTATTAGCAGGAATCCAATGGAAAATCTTCTTTTGCATGAAGGACACTGAGAGGTTGGGATGCAGCAGAATCTTGCATTGTGTCGTATCAGTAACTGCAGCCTGAAATCACTGCAGGTATGTTGAAGCTGTCCTGTGTCAAAGTCTTCAGGCTTCGCATCTTTGATAATGGTTTGTCTTCCAAAGGAGGCTTGTATGAGATGCCAAGTGCATGACACAAACTTAGTAGACCTCATGAGTTACCGTATGATCACAGACTTGCACTCATGTTTTTTCTTCCATTCAATGGGCCAGATTCATCCCTGCTATCACTCTGCTGACTTTAACTTGGCCCAAAGTCTAGAACAGTTTGCCCATTTACATTGGTTGGGCCCAGTCCATTGGCGTCAATGGGAACAAGGTTGGAATCTTAGTTTTAATGAGGTAAACTAAGCCCCATTCATAGCTGCGTATAATCTAGATACTGGTTTGAAACACTCACATTTATTCTGTATTGCATTTTCTGTGACTGCATTCTCTCTCTCTATTGTCTCTGTCTCCCTGAGGTAATACCTTTATCATGCCAGCTCTACGAACAGCACATTCTGTATCGCAATAAATGTTTCACATTATACAAATGAAACATGCAAACTTGTATTTAAACACATGCTTTTTAAGAATTGATTTAACTGCAAACTGTTGTTTTTTCAATGCTATTTGCAAAACTGTTGATACATCCACATGCCCCTTGATGGATCCAGTTATAATCTGTAATTATTTTCCCTTTTAGGAGCAAGTAGTGTTCCCTAATGGTTAAAGCAGGTGACTCACTGGGAATAGGGATTGAGAGGTTTTGTTTCTGGATCTGTCACTGAATCTCTGCAACTTGGTACAAGTCTCTCCATCTCCTTACTCCTCTGTTTTCCTTCTGTAAAATAAATATAAGTCATTGGGCTTAATTAGTTTTAAGTGCTATGGGATCCTGCAGTGAAAGGTGCTATAGAAGGAATAACACTTAATCCAAATTGTATAAATCATATCTTATACCCAACCTGTTTGATACTTTTAGCCATAGTGTTTCAGCAGAGGGAGGTGGTGGTATTGAGGGGAAGTGCTAGGGTAGTATGCTCACCTAAAGCAGAGATTCTCAGCCTTTTTCTGATTGTCATCCCAAATCTTCCTACGTGTAACTTTCAACCAGGCCCACAGGTCCTCAGATCAAGTGCTGGGTTCTATGGTGCTTCAAAGTGTGCAGCATAGAAATAGTGGATTTCTTTATGTGCTGGTGCTGGTAGCTGAAATGGATGGATGGAATGGTTGCATGCAAGTGGCTGAGCGAATCCATTTCATCAGACACTGGCAATGGGAACAAACTCACAACTCCTCAGACAACGGCAGGCGACCCCCTCTTGACTATATCTGGCCTATAGAGCAGAGAAAACCTTTTTTCAACAACTGAACAAGTGTATATACACCATGGCTGCTTGGAACTTTTATAGTGGGGGGTGGGAATAGAACTTAAATCCTCCTACTCCAAAAGTACAGGCCTCCAAATCTTGTTTCCAGTTTTCGGGTCTATGATGTATAATTGAGAAGTTTTAATTCCTCCAGTAGAGGGCAGTGGCAGAATGAGATTGGAGTGATGGAGAGACTGATTAGGATGACCACTGCCCAGATGTTCTGATTTTACACATACAGCCCTTGTTTTTGGGGCTTTGTCTTACGTAGGCGCCTATTACCTTCCACCCCATCCGATTTTTTACACTTGCTATTTGGTTGCCCTAAGACTGATTGATTCCTAATAATGGAGGATGACCGTTGTAGCAGCATGTGGTATATCAGCTGATGCTTTGCTAGTAAGATGACAAAGAGGAAATTGAACCAATGTCTTTGGAAACGAACGTTACTTCATGTTGGAATTGTATTTAACTATTATTATTAATTGTTATAGCATGTTATACCTATGAAGTGCTAATTATGTCTCAGAACAAACAGGAAGACACAATCACTGTCCCAGAGTTTACCATCAAGGTTTAGACATGGCACAGCTAGTAAAGATAACTAATCATAGAAAAGTAGTGTTCTTTAGTGGTTAAAGAAAGAGACTGGGAGTCAGGAGACCTGAATTCCAGTATCAGCTCTGACACAGACCTGCTAAGTGTCCTTGGATAAATCACTTCTCTCTTGGCCTCAGTTTCCACATCTGTACAATGGCATTCTTACCATTTATCTTCTTTCTAACGCACTTTGAGTTCTATGTAAATGCGAAGAACCAGGATTGTTAAAGGGATGGTGCCAGGAAGGGCAAGGTCAGCAGCCGGGAGTCTGCAGAGCCACTCATTTTAGACAATTGTGCATCCTGATGGCTGAATTAATTTTTTTAACAATGACCGACTCCCAACGATGCTGTGGCTTTATTGAAGTGTTTGGTTTTTCATGTTGTTTTGGGATTAGGGTGAAAAGTATGCAGCATAGACCAGTGTGGTCATTTGGCAGCACTGTCATTAACAAAGGCCTTGTCTCTACAGGCATTTTAGCCTCCACTGGTGGCTAAAAATCCAGCATACACAAGCCCCAAAATGGTTCTCAAGCTAAACAAAAAAGCAAGATGCTAATGTCCAGTTAATACTATTGACTGTATTATGTGCATTTTATTGATCTGTGAGGAGAGAGTTCATTACAAGGAAATTTATGTTAGTTATTAGAAAGTTAAGCTCCAGTCTTTATCAGCATTGGTGTTTGTGTTGCTGGGAATTACCTTCCGATACAGGCATGTTTTCCCTATGCTGGGAGTCATTTCAATCATTTGTAATAGAGGTAGCACACAATTGAACTGTGTGGTAAAATAATGTTCTAAAGAAAAGCCTGGCACTCTTGCTTCAGTTACAGGATCCAACCTTTTAAATTCAAGATGGGCCTGAGCGGTGGAATCTGGGTCCAGAGCCAAACTGGAACTTTCACAAAATTATTGGGTGACCGTCACAAGCTATTGAGTTCTGCGGCCCGTGCTATGCAAGAGATCAGACTAGAAGACCTTTGTAGGTCCTTTCTGGCCATAAAAACCTGTGTGACAGCTCCTCAGCTAGTGACCTCAGTGGAGCTGTGGTGCTTTACACCAGCTGAGTGGTTCCATCCATCTAGGGACGTTCAAGAGGAGTGGGATTCCGGTGCTGCAGTTTCTCATTCGAGCAGATCTGTTTTGCTTGTCTGGTGACATCAAAATTCATTATCTCAGGGTAGGCTGGATCAGAGCTCTGTGAGGACAAAAGATTGGCATTTTTCCTCCTTAAACCAAGTGGTCTGGTAGAATCCTAGAACTAATGTAAGAGGCTTGTGGTGACGTAGCAGAGACCTAGAGGTGGAAGGTCCTCAAGGTTCTTGGGTAGCTGGAGACAGCTAGGAAACTGGCACAGAGCAGGGACCAGCCTGTGAAGTGAAGGAAGCTGGTACCTGAAGCTCTGTGGAAAGGCTTGGATGTAATTATTCCCTACTAGTCTTACTACTGTCCCTACCCAAGAAGGTCTGCAGTGTCTTGCTGCTGCCATTTGGAAGGGCTGCTGAGAGCTTTTTGCTACTGTTTTTCCCACAGTGGTGTTTCAAAGCCAGTTTGGGGTGGTCGGTGGAGGAACTGGGGGGGCGGAGGGGGGGGGAACGCGAGAGAGAGAGAGAGAGAGGTGCTGCTGCCACCGTGTCCCTGTTTAAGATTGCCATAACTGTTATTAACAAGGGGCTGATGGAAGCCAGACAGCTTTGCTGCCATGTGGGAGCGTGAACCACAGCTAGTGACCTTCGTGTCCTGCAGACCCTAAATGTAACCTTTCATCGGGCAGATAACACTCACAAGTCTGCATGTTCCCCAGGAGATTTTTGCTTGCTCTGCACAGTACAGATTGATTTAATTAATGTTATGGGATTAATTAACTGGAGGATTAATTCATTATTAATTATTTGCAAAGCACTTTGGAAAGCAGCCAAGTGAGAGAGAACTGGTATTGTAGCGGGGCAGTCACCCCGCTCCGGCCCAGAAAGGGTTAAAGCCAGCCCTTGGAGAGGGCTGGGGCTGAGAGAAAGACCACACCCCAGTCAGGCTGCAGCTGGCCCTATAAAAGGCCAGTGAGCCAGGAGTTGGCAGAGTCTCTCTCTAGCTTCTGAGAGAGCAGGACTGGCTGCCTGGAGAGAAAAGGGACCTGGAGTGGGGCAGGTCTGGGGGAAGGCCAGAGGGGCTGGGGAGCTCCAGCCTGGAAAACCCCCAGGCGGCAGGCCTTGCTAAAGGCCCGAGAAAGGTACAGGGGCTACAGAGGGGCAGCCTTGGAATTGGCAGAGGCAGCTGGTCTAACCCCCCTTGCCAGTGATGAGTGGCCATGACAGACTGCGGTCTGCACCAGTGAGCGGGGGCTAGAGGATGACTGGCAGTAGCCACTGAGGCAAGGGGGGGGATAGAGGGTTGGGGGTTCCCCTGGGAGGGGAGACCCAGAGTGTGGGGGCACTGCCAGGGAACAGCACCCCAAGGTAAAGGGGCACTGGGGTCTGGGAGGGACACGGAGGCCAGCAGCAGGTAAGACACCGGCCTGTAGAGGGCGCTCTGGGCTGGAAGAGCTAATTCCCGAGACAACCAGCAGGAGGCACTGCACCGGTGAGTCATCGCCTCGCTACAGGTATCAATATTAGTACAATTATACATTACCAAGCCTTCAGATTTGAAGCATTAAGCTTCTGTGTTTGCCTTTCAGCCCCAATCAAGTATATATATTTTTTCCTGATTGCCGAGGATAGATAAACACAGATGTTACCCTCTGAATATAGGGGTATTGCAGGTATGAAGTTGCAGGAGGGAAAGGGGTATGGCTGAGAAGACAGCACCTTTGAGTTTCTCTGGAACAGTATTATGGTTTAATCTGTAGTGACAGTTTAGCCATGCGATGTCATAACACAGCCCTCTTGTGCTAATAAGAATACTTTGCATGTACATAGCCTCTTTCTTCAAAGAAAGCCAGAACTCTTTACGAACATTAATTAAGCATTTCAACACTCCTGTAAGGCAGGTAAGTGGCATCACCCCCATTTTAAAGATGGTGAAACACAGGCCTGGCATTTGTGATTTACCCAAGATCCCACAGCAAGTCAATGGCAATCTGTTTTTGGTTGGAACTGCGGTAAACCTCACAAAAGTAAATATTCTGTTACTGCTGAAAGATTTCAGACTACAAGAATTAACTGAACTAAAAGAGCTTCAGCCAAGTCGCTTTGGTTAAATGTTCAGTGCACTTAGAAGACATCATTAAACTCTTAAGTCCTTTGCATGCCACAAGCAATAGAATCTGTCTAAGCCTATTGGTTGAATTAATTTCCTTACCTATTAAGAATCTTTATTATATTAATTTTACTGGTTTTTAAAGTGACCTTCAAAGGTGTGTGAGAGATGTAAAAGTTTTAAGATTATAATTGAAAGCCCTGGAGACCAAAGTGCCAGATGCAAAGAAAAAGGTAGCTGCAGTCTTCACTGACGTGCTTCAGCTCTGACTGGGAGGGGCCATGTCGATGGCTAAGACTCTCGTTGGCCTCTCTGCTGAGGACGCTACCCAGAGTGGCAGTAACTGCCCTAGCTCTGACTGATGGGGGCAGTTGTCCTCCAGGTCTGACTGAAGCCCCTTCCTCTCCCCCCCTCACTTAATTTCACAGCATTGAAAACACTCTTCTAAATAAATAACTAAGTTGAAGTAGCTACAGAGGGTTATGGATTTGTAGCGCTCTGTGGCTGAATCACCCTTTCTCTCTAAACCAGGTAAGATTATCTGTGTAACCCCACTTGAATGCAAGGCAATGGGTATGATGAACCCGTTTCTTTTCCCAGCCTCTTGTTTGCAGCTCCCTGATTTGATACCACGCTTGTAAGCTTTGATACTCAGGTTGCTGTCTTGTGTTTGGATCCCAGGCATCTCCCCCAGTAAGAACCATACGAGGCGTCTGCACGGTGGAGAACAAAATCCAAGTGGTAGCACAGCATCAGCCACCCTGGACGTGCTGCAGTTGTCACTGGGGCTTGGGCCAGATTAAACACCACAATGGTATGTTTGTCCCTGGCAGTCTGTGACTCGGGGGTCATGGAGCGATGTCCTCGTTAACAGCCTGGAGAGCACACAAGGCAGATGGCCTGTCAGATAAAGCCCCACAACGCACCCCACGTGCTCACAACAAGGCTGGGAAGACCTGTTCTTGCTGATGACCTTCTGAGGGTGAGGGTGCATCTACAATTCGAGCTGGGGGGGAGGGGCGTGATTCCCATCTCCAGAAAACATACCTATGCTAATGCCGATTGCTAAAAATAGCATGTAGCCACATCGGCATGAGCCGTGAGAGAGGCTAGCAGCCCATATGTGCCTATGGTCTCAGACAGATCATACTCCCAGGGGGGCTAGCCGCTCCTGCTGCAAATGCACTCTGTTTTTAGCATGCAGACTCTCATTGAGCTAGCGCAAGTACGTCTCCTCGAGCTGGGAAGCACTCCCCCAGTTCCCAGTTTAGACGTATCCTCTAGCCAGCTGGGGAGGGCTGCTGTTAGGGCAGCTGTGGGAGGGCTACAAACCCAGCTGTCCCTGTGAAGCCAGCTACAAAGCACTGCCCCACTCTGCCAGCTGAAGAGGCAAGGTCCTGGCTGCTGCAATTGTTAGAGCAGCCAGGGAGGGGAACCGGCCATTCCCACTGCCCTGAACAAGGCCTGCTTCCCCAGCCCCTGGAGCAAGGGGCTCTGCATGAAGTGGGCATGAGCCCTGCCCCCTAGGACAGCAGGCCAGGTAGGGCAGAGGGGTTGCTCAAGAGAGAAGAGGGCCCCACTAATCTGTTCTGTGCATTGACTTTTTTCCTTTATTTAACACTAAAATGATGATGACTTCATTATTTGCCACGGCAGAGCCACAGCCTCTCCCATTTCCTGCCATGGCCACTAGTTTTGCTCATCACCAGTCCCCGAAACCATCCAGCCCCATGTACCCTCTCCCTCTGCCGGACTCACAACCCTATGGTGGCAGAATTGTTCCTCTAATGCTTGAAACCCGGTTGCTTTGATGTACTCTCTGTCTAGGCCAATGTGGTTTAAAATGCTTGTTTATGAATTCCAGTGCCAGTGCCTTGTTTTAACAGACATCTTTGCTGCAGACCACGTATGTGTATTTAGTGACTTGGCCCAGCTGAGCTCTCTTCTTGACATCCTGCAGCACTCAGAGACCCGCTAAAGAGAAGCTGGCACCAATCAGATGGACCTTTTTATTTCATGGGGCCAGAGAGCAGTTTCATTGTTCATCAGAACAGCAGTTCACTACAGTGGGAAAGTGTAGTTCAATGAATGTCTGTAGAACAGACAGTTGGCCAGTGTGGGCTTCTCTGGGGCTCAAGGAAAGCTTAGAAGTGAACGTAAGGAACCTACTCTAGACATACAGCAAATCTCAGCTGATTCTTCCTGCTGAATGTGCTGCTTATGCACCAAATGCCTGACTCTCTCCTGTGAAGGATCTGAGTTGGGCATTCAAATACAGAGGGGACCCTCCTGAGGGGCCCGGGTATTTGCTTGCCCACTCTGGGCGTGCTCCCGGTTCACCCCTACTTTTTCAGCCTATTGCCCAGGTCCTGATCCTGCAAGGGGACAAGCACTCTGGTTCAGATCCAGCAAAGCATTGAATGACATGCTTAACTGTAAGCCTGTGAGTAGTTAAAGTTAAGCAGGTGCTTAAATGCTTTGGCCTTGATCCAACAAAGTGCTTCTCACCTTGCAGAATCAAGCACGTATGGCGTACCTAGAAGAGTTATTCCAGCCCATCCTATCTGTGGGGTGTTGGCAAAGTAGGAGAACCCAGAGCAACCCATCAAAGGAGAAACCTGGGGAACCAGGGCCTGCTCTAGTGCTAGCTCTGCACATGGAACAATCCTAGGAAAAGGACAAAGGTATCTCCCGCTGTCCCAGCCTGGAATGGCATTGCTGCCTAGCTTCTGTGTAAGAGCTGGGCAAAAAAAATTTTCAGCTGAAACTCTTTCTCTCTGAAAGATGCCCATTTGGGTAAACCAAAGCATTTCCAGAGTTCAGGTTGATTTTGGAGAAACGAAAAATGATTTTTTTTAAATGTCAAAATAAACCATTTTAACAACACTGAAACAAACCATTTTGATTTTTCAGGCTAGATTCACCAGGGGCTTTAGGTGCCATTTACAAAACTGGAGGAGGAAGGGGTGATGTCCCTGTTATAGTCAACAGCACAGTCGCCTAGCGCACTCGCCTGGCACAGGGGAGACGCCAAGTTTGAATCCCTACTCTGGAGCAAGGACTTGAACTTGGGTCTTCCCCCTCCCAGATAGATGAGTGATCTAATGACCAGGCTGTTGGGTACTTGGGTGGGAATCTTTCCTGTTGAATCTGTTCCATGTGGTATAAATGATTAAATTATTAATTGGGGCAGGGACTAAAACCTGAGTGTTGTCCCCCTCCCCCAATGAGCTATAGAGTCATTCTCACTTGCTCTCTGGCCCAACACCCATGCAAGTCTTTTATACAAAGCAGAGAATCTTCAATGGGAGAGAGGGAGAGCCCCCCACCCCAGAATAGCCAACATCCCAGTGGTGAGGACACTCACCTGCGATGGTAGGAGACTTGGATTCACATTTCTGCTCCCCAGCAAAGCGAGTGCCCTAACCACTGGAATATTGGGTATAAGGGGTGCCACCACCAGTGGTTTTGTGACTCTCGACCTTCATTTCTATTAAAGACGGTTAAAAATGCCCCGAATCAAACTGTAACATTTCATTGCAGGTCAAATAGAACATTTTTTTTTCTTTTTTTGCCTTCCCAAACGTTCCAGTTTCGATTTGACCAGCACTGATATTTTTTCTGGAATTGTGCCAGTGAACCAAAAAATCAGTTATTCACCCAGCACTACTTCATGTGCTTATTTGTGCCCTCTCCTGGTGGCAGAATTGAAGACTAAGAAACATGTAGCCGGGCAAACAAAAATGGAACAAACAGAGTACAGCTCCCCTTAGTATCTACTATGTGCCTTGCTCCTCCCAAGCGGCAGGGGCAGCATGGGAGAAAACACAAAGGGGCTTTTTTTGAAAATGTAACATATGGGCAGTGGAGGCTGGCATCGTGGGCCAGTAAGAGGCAAGCTTGATTGTGAAAGAGAGATGATGCGGGTGGTGGAGACTGACAGTGAAGGACCTGGAAAGTAAAGACAAGGTAGTTGAGAAGCTATAACTTTGTATGCCCCATTCAGCATTTCTGCAGTGTTAATTCTATGTTTGTGATGTCCTCACCAAGGTAAGTAAAAAGTAAGGATCTCCATATTATTCATATAGCAATTTGGGCCTGATTCTCATTCTGGCAGTGTACAAAGGTCTTAAAACAGGTATAAAAGTTTTAAGGCTCCTTTACATTTCCCGAGTCGTGTAAAGGAGCCTTATTGTAAATGGCAGTATGGCCTTATAAATGCTTATGGTGCTTTAATGATTAGAACTGGTCTAAATATTGGACCATAGGCGCCAACTTCTCCTGGCGCTGGTGGGTGCTCAACCCCCCCCCCCGGCCCTACCCCGACTCCGCCCCCTCCCTGCCCCATTGGATTCCTTCCCCAAATCCCCGCCCCAGCCCCACCTCCTCCCCTGAGCATGCTGCGTTCCTGCTCCTCCCTGCTCCCTTCACAGCTTGTTATGCTGTGAAACAGCTGTTTTGCAGTGGCAAGCACTGAGAGGAGAAGCAGGGACGCAGTGTGCTCAGGGAGGAGGTGGAGGTGAGCTGGGGCGGGGAGCTTGGCTGCTGGTGGGTGCAGAGTACCCACCAATTTTTCCCTGTGGGTGCTCCGGCCCCAGAGCACCCATGGAGTTGGCACCTATGTTTATTGTTAATGACAATATGGCCTTATAAATGCTTATGGTGCTTTAGTGATTCGAGCAATTTTAAATTTTTGGACTGAAAAATGTTCCTATCAAAATCAATCTTGGTGGGGGCTTCACAAAGAATTTGCACATTGCTCTCTGCTGAAAGTATTGTTTTCTGTGTCTAATCATAGGTGACCACTGCCTAAGAGCAACCTTCTGTGTCTCGCACACAATACGATTCTCCAGTTTCAAAGCACTGTATCAACTTACCCAGGTGAAGAAAATTAGCATTTGCCACTTTTGAAAGCCAGACGTTTGTTCTTTGTTTCTTTGTGCCATAATCTTTAATGTCTTCCAGCTCTGGGTTTGTGAGTTCTGTAAAGATGAGCACTAACAGGGCCTCAGTCCTTTAGGGTCTTCTGTCATGAGACGTAGGGATTGGGGAGCTGATCCCTTTTGTTACAGACCAGGTGCTGTCAAAGAAAGAGCATCCAAAATAGAAAGTCCGAGCTGTTAAAACAACCCAGCTACGTGGAGAACGTTGTATTTTTAGTTTCTTGTGCAATTCATCCAGGAGAAAAATTGGATCCAAATCCTTGCATTTCAGTGGCATTAACAATCTTGAACCTGGAGCTGCTTTTCACTAGCTTTATCATTATAGTGGGCTGACCCAAAATTCTGGATCCAAACATCTCCAAACTTTGGAGTGTTCCAAATCCAGATCCAAACGTTGCCTCTTCGGCATCTCTCTGCTAGTTTATAGACACTAGTAAGAGGCATAAGGGTTATTAGTCACATTCTGTGATTTTTCTATCTTTGTTCTCATTGCAAAGGCAGTTTGTACACTCTAAAAGTTGTGAGGTGCAGAAGGTCAGAGCTTTGGAGGAAAGATGGCAAGATATGCACATGCCTAATTCTAAAAAAAAAAATGGGTGGTGAGAAAGAAACAGTATCGATTTCCGCAAAAGCATGTATTGCATGATGTTGCTTTAGTTCTTGTTCCAAGCCTTCCTTTAGTCACGCTGCAATGATCCTCATACCTGTGCAGCCAACCCAGTTTTAAGACCGTTCATTCCGCCTAACCTAGAACTAAGAACTGACACTCATTGTACTTTCCTGTTTGTGTGTTTGGAAGACAGCCTTCTGGGATCTGTGCTGATATCAAGGGAGTGAGGAACCCTGAATACTTTCTCTGGAGCAAAGAGGATTAAGAATGAGAAGGTAAAACTCCAAACAAGGTTCTCTAACGAATCACAACAGTCTACCCAGCATCATAATAAAGTAGAGTAAGGTTCCTATTTGGCTCTGGGTGTGATTCAAGATGCTGATGATATTATTGCTTTATATATTCATAAAGAGCGAGAGCCAGTGCCAAACCAGGGCTCCACTAGAATACCCAGAATAGGGGTTAAGTGGTGCATAGCCTCATGCAAGCCCTCTATATGGAGGCAGATTTCACTGTGAGCCTCCAAGACCATTGTAGGTGCTATACAGACAATTTAAAAAGCTACAGCCCCATCACTAAAGAGTTTACAGTCTCAGGGCCCTGATCCTGTGGACACCAGGCACATATGCTACCTCTTCACTGAGGTCCTGAAAAGGGGCAGCAAGAGAGAGGGAGGGGGTTGGGGGATAAGGGTGACCAATACAAACTGATGAGTTCTGTTAGTGGTAGGCATTCCTCAGTAGAAATCACAGAAGGGAGTTGTGGGTTGTTCTTGGCAAAGCATCAGGGGTCTGCATATCTATGCACGTGTACTCATTGGTAGGGCAACATCCTGTATGCATCCCCCCAAAACAGCATTAGGCATAGATTATATGAGGTGGGGGGTGCTCACTGGGCTCATCACGGTTGGTACTGGCCCATGTTAACCTTGCTCCCATTTGCGAGTGATGACTCCTGTTTCCAGATGCCAGCCCTTTAAGTGTTTGACCATTTTGGATGGACTATGGCTCCCTTCTAGAAATCCTGTAAAATGTGCCATAGCCTCTGTCTGAGCTTTACTTCTGAATTGGCTTGCACAGTGGAAATGATTTCAAGGAAAATGAATACGTTTACGAAAGTGACTACTCCTATTCAGTTGATTTTTCAGACTGTTCAGTTGTTTTTGATTAGCAAATTTAGTGTCAACTCAATGAGTTATAGACTAGATGACCCTTGTGGTCCCTTCTAGCCCTGTGATTCTATGAATTGTTGCTTGACATAGACTGTTGGATAGATTAAACAAGAATGCAAGCAAGCGTGCTCCAGCTAAAGCCTGAAGAGATTTCAGCCTTTTCCTTTCATCGGGGTTGTGACGTCGTTACAGTGAAAATTGTCAGACCCACCAAACTGTTTCAGCTTCCAGCTGCAGACGCTACAGAATTTATGAACTTCTCTGTAAACTCTTCGGGCTGTTTCCAGGGGTCGGGAAAAAAAACAAACTCTTTTGGCCAGTCCTGGCTGGGAATGGTGGAGGGGGATAGTGGAATTTCTAATCCCGGCCAGTGTAAACATTTAGCTTTTTCCTGTCCAAAGTCCTGCCCCCAAGGGTCCACTTCACAGTTCTGTGAAAATTAACCTCTTTGCACAACTTCCAGTCAGGGCTGCCGGGCTGCAGCAGGCATGGAGATGTTGCTCAGAGAAGGGACAGCCAGGCCAGGGCTATCCCTGCCAGATGTTGCAGCATTTTAAAGGCATCCTGGTGGCTTAAACATTCAGGAGCACTGAAAAAGACACAAGACAAAAAAACCCCAAATTTGGGCCTTTGGTTATATTCCGGACCCTTTATGCCTCTCTGGTACTAGAAAAAGGCCTTAAAGTGAATGGAAACAGTCCCTGAGAATACCCCTCAACAGAAGGCATTCCTGGATGGCGCATGGCTGGCATCAGGCTTCTAGTGTGAGAGATGTGTTGGGAGAATTGTAGTACAGATGTTCTCTGCTTTTCTGGACCCATAGGGGCCATGGGAGCCAGTGTGTAAGTTAGTGCAGTCCTGAGGCTGCTCTACCTTACATCATGGACTAGGATGGGGCTTGCATGGCGCCGCACAAAGATGTTTTAAAGTCACCTTTTCTGCCCCGCCCTAACCCTGTCCCAAGCACAGTAGCAGAGTCTCTGGAGAATCAGACCCAGAATCGGCTTTCAAATTCAGAATCTGGGGAGGATTTTAACTCTGCCATCTCTGGGGGGCCTTCATGATACTTTCACAGCAGCTCAGCCGTGCTAACCCTCCGCCTTAATCAGAGGTCTAAATCTGGCACCCACCTTTAAAAAACAGGCCAATCCTAACAAAAAGTCTTTAACATCTGAAGAGCCACGTTGACACTAGCTGGATATGGCAAAGAGCCATGAAAATGAAACCGATTTAGCATTCCGCAGAGCACATAAGGAGTTTATAATAAAAATCACAGTTAATACATCAAAATAGCTGCAGGTTATGATAGAAGCAGTATTATTTAGAGCTTGCAGAGAGATCTGGCAGGTGGAGTCTGTCAGCAGCTTCAGCAGAAGTCTGAGTCTAGAGATGTCACTGCCACCCACCCACATAATAATAATGTTTAGCACTTTTAATCTTCATAGCTCCTTGTAAGTATTAACTAATTGATCCTCACAACTCTCATGAGGGCTAGGGCTAGTAGTCAGCTAGCAGCTAACTGGATGGGCTTCTGGCTTTGCCACTGGCCCCCTGCACCTTGGATAAGTCACCTGGGGACGAACTTTTAATTTTGGGTGTCAAAACGTTTGGGTGCTCAGCCTCAGGTAAGATGGGTGTGCAACCTACAGTAAAGCCTGATTTTCAGAGGTGCAGAGCACCTGCAGTTCCCATTGGTTTCAACTGGAGTTTTTATGAGTTCTCAGCACTTCTTCAAAGGGGCACCAAAAAAACCGAGGACACTTCTGAAAATCATCCCTTTGCCTTTCTGTGCCTCAGTTTCCCCATCATGGGGCTAATCCTACCCAACTCACTGAAGTATGTGGAGGCTTCATTCATTCATGTTTGTAAGGTGTTTTGAGATCATCAGATGGAAGGTGCTATACAAGTGCAAATTATTATGTATTACCTTAGTGGATTTTTTTTTTAGTTGTATCCTTAAGAACCTCATACAAGAGTTAAGGCGGCTGATCAAAATTGGGAGATTTCTTTGAAGTCATCCACTCCAACTATGCAAACGTTACTGTACTAGTAGGATTTTTCTGAATGTGTTTTCTGTTTTGAGGCTGTGCCAATAAGGTTAGACTGGCACAAGATGAAGGATAATTGTGTTTTATTCTGTAATTTTCTTGGTGCGTTTTCTAGCTATAATTGATTTCAAAAGATATATTGCCTGTCCTGGTAATCATGGATGTAGTGAACCTAAGGCTTTTGGCCTTTATATCCAGTCCAAATTCTGGCCTCAACTACTTCATTGCTAGGGCCCAACCAAATTCACAGTCCATTTTGGTCAATTTCACGGTCATAGGATTTTAAAAATCGTAAATTTCATGATTTCAGCTATTTAAATCTGAAATTTCACAGAGTTGTAATTGTAGGAGTCCTGACCCAAAAAGAAGTTGGGAGGGGTCGCAAGGTTATTGTAAGGGGGGCAGCAGTAATGCTACTCTTCTGCGCTGCTGCAGGGGGTGGTGCTGCCTTCAAAGTTTGGCAGCTGGAGAGCGGCAGCTTCTGGCCAGGAGCCCAGCTCTGAAGGCAGAGCCACTGCCAGCAGCGGCGAAGTAAGGATGGTCTGGTATGGTATTGCCACCTTTACTTCTGTGTTGCTGCCTGCAGAACTGGGGCCTCAGTCAGCAGCCGCCACTCTCCAGCTGCCCAGCTCTGAAGGCAGCAGTGCAGAAGTACTGGTGGCATGGTATGGTATTGCCATCCTCACTTCTGCACTGCTGGTGATGGGGTGCTGCCTTCAGAGCTGGGTGCCCAGCCAACAGCCACTGCTTTCCAGCCACCCAACTCTGAAGATAGTGCAGAAGTAAGGGTGGCAATACCACGATCCCCCTAAAATAACCTTGTGACACCCTCCCCCCCCGCAACTCCCTTTTGGCTCAGGACTCCCAATTTGAGAAACTCTGGTCCCCCCCCCCCCCCGTGAAATCTGTATAGTATAGGGTAAAAGCAAACAAAAGACCAGATTTCATGGTGGGGGGAAACCAGATTTTACGGTCCATGACATGGTTTTCATGGCTGTGAATTTGGGAGGGCCCTGCTCATTGCCTTCACCTGGCTTTCATGGGGGTGACTGAAGGCAGAATATGGGAAAAGTCTTAAACCCCCCACTGAAGGTAACAGATGCGGTATAGTCAACTATTTCCTTCTCTTCTGCTGAGCAAGGAGTTCCTGGAGGGTGGCCCAGCTTTTGAGAAATACAGAGAAACTGGAAACTGGTGGTGGTTTTTTTTTTTAAAGGTTGGCTCATGACATCTGTGGAAAAAAGGAGTATGAAACCTGAATGCCACAGCAGGAGCTGCCTTCATCAGTTCCAGCCTACTAAAAGTATGAAACTGTAGCCTAGGGAATGTGCCCAAATGAGTCTCTGGGCTAGATTCACTGCTGTGTTACTCCACTTCTACCCCATTGGCACTACACTGATCTCAGTGGACTCACATTGGTGTAAAATGCACTGTAGAATTAGGCCCCTTGTGTTGGAATGAAGAAGAGTCGAAGCTGTGCTCTGAGTTACATAGATGTAGCTCACACTGATGTCAGTGGGACTTGCACATATAATTCTGGCCAAACTGAGACTTTAAATTGTATCATTGCCAGCCCTGCAAAATGCTGTGGGATAGGTTCTGGTCTCATTTACACTGAGGCAAATCCAGAATAACCCCACTGAAGTCAGCAGGTTGCACTGGGGTAACTGAAAGGCAAAATATTGCCCTTGGTCACCCAGTTGCTAAAGAAAGGTTTTTCATGTTTGTTAGAACAAAACTCTAAGGAAAATGTATTACGTTTTGAGTTAGCAGGCACCATGCCCGAGTCTTCTCTGAGTTACAGTGGCATGAATCCAAAGTAACTCTATTGACTTCAGTGGAACCGTTCTGGATTTATAGCTTTGCCAGCTAGTACTCTGGCTGACAGACTTCTCTGTCTGTTGTTCACTGCATTATAAACACACAAAGCTGTTTTTTCACAATGTGGGTTGCACCAAACAGTTTTCTTATTTTTGTATATGCTAGTGTAAGGGAAAGAATGGATTGAAAAAATTAACAGAGTAAGGATTTATTTTGGGGAGGAAAAGGGGAATTGCAATAGTGCCAGCCCCTAAAATCATAAGTCAGACCCTAAAAAAGTCATGAAATGGTCTTAAAAAGTCATGAGATCAGGGGTGCTGGAACAATTTTTATAGTGAAGGTGCTGAGAACCATTGAACCAAACTGTAAACCCTGTATATAATGAATTCACTTCGAGCCAGAGGGTGTGGCAGCACCCCTATTTCCAGCACCTATGCATGAGATTAAAAAAAAAAATAGATTTTCTATTTGCCTTCTGGTTTTTAAGCTTTTAGAGTTTGTTTACAAGCTTTTCTCCACAATCACGGGCTTTAATGAAAGCTGAGACTGATCAAATGATGCCAGGAACTGGAGCTTTAAGAAAAACACTAAATATTGCAAGACTGGTGATAAAATTGTGAGAACTGGCAATGCTAGAAGTGTGTGTGTATCTTGAGTTTATAGTTTTGCATTTTTTGCGGGCCCCTTAGTGAAGCGTAACACTTAATGATTAAAATGTGATTGTATATAACTAGTATATACTTGTATATAACTAATCTCTGAAAGACAATTAACTTAGAAATTACTTAAAACAGGTCAAATCAGACATAATATTGTCCAACCCAAGCATTCTTCCATTCAAACCAATAAACCATAAGACCCATGTTAAAGTGGAATACTAAGAGCTGGAAACACACAGGCCACAAATGATCAACGCATGAGTGGAAAGATCAGGAAATGAACTCTGCTGTAGTTCAAATATCAACAATCCCTGCAGCCACCTTTGGTGGCTCTGATATCTGGGAATGGGCCAGATCTGAAAAAATCAAATGCTAAAGGTTGCATTATGGCCTCTCTCCCTGGCTTCAGCTGCAGCTGATATTAACCAGAGTTGCATTCCAGAATATGGATGAGTTCACCTGTGACATAATGGTGGTCCAAGTTACTCAGGTCAGGTGTGAGTGGATTAGAAAATGGGTGTGTATAGCAAAATAGTATAATGTTTACCAATTGATGTGCAATCTAAGTACAGCTTACACCAAGTAATTATTCGTTGGGGACTAAACTAGGCCTTGGCATAAATATTGAAGTCAGGAGCTGCATATGCTTCTTATAGCCTGGCTCAATTTGGCTCTGCAAGTGATGGCGATGGGGTAGGCATATATTAGATCAGGGAGGGGCTGCTCTCCCTCTGTGAGTTAAATTATCTGCTGTAACAGCCTGTTTACTCTTCTGCTTTTGTTTGCACAGGTTAACTCTGCTTAACTCTAGAATAACTCCATAGAAACGAACAGAGTGACACTCCACAAAAAGGTTAGTGAGATTAGTATCAGGCCCCTAGTGTTCAGATAACTTTAGGGTACTGGTCTAGTTTCAGATCTCAGTTTCCCTGTTGTACATCTGCACTCATTCCAGCAGCTTCAGTGGAGTTACTCTGCATTTACACCAATGTTATTGAGATCAGAGCCTGGCCCACTGAGATTTACACTAGCACGCTTTGGGTTTATTCATCCTACAGCCTGTAACTGTGTTGAACCAGGTTTCAGAGTAGCAGCCGTGTTAGTCTGTATTCGCAAAAAGGAAAGCAGTACTTGTGGCACCTTAGAGACTAACAAATTTATTAGAGCATAAGCTTTCGTGAGCTACAGCTCACTTCATCGGATGCATTTTGTAGCTCACGAAAGCTTATGCTCTAATAAATTTGTTAGTCTCTAAGGTGCCACAAGTACTGCTTTTCTTTTTGTGTTGAACCAGTTTGCAAACATGGCTCTTCCCAAACACAGTTGCAGCATGGTTTGCCACCACTTGCACCACACTGTTGCAACTCTGTTCGGAATCTGTGCTATGGAATCGGTAGAGAGAAAAGACACAGCATGGTTTCTGCTAGCTTGGTTGTTTTTTTAAGAACCCTTGTCCACAGTAAACATGGACACTGCTCAAATAGTGTTGTGAACAATTGTCAGGTACAGGGTACTTGTCACTTCGCTGCATTGTTATTTATTTCCGCAGCTGTAGCAATGCGTGAAGATATGCCTGCCTCTGAATTTTGTGATAGGAAGTTAATTATCTTGCCATCTCTATAGCTCAATCTCACTCATTTGCCTCTGGAAATCTGTGGAGATGCATGAGCTTTGGGAACTGAGCCCCCAGCTTCTTCCATGAAAGAAAGATGCAAAAACCTATCTCACTCCATTCCAACAGAAGAATGAACATGAAACCATATGAGCTGAAACATTTGATGTTTCCACTCCCCTGAGTGCAAGTAAGCCAGGCTTCCTGAAATGAACAGAAACATCAGCACTGAGGTTTAGCACATCATTCTTCCCTGACATCTGGATTATGACTGTGAAGAATGCAAGAAAATGGCAGGTCATGTGACAGTCCTTCCACAAGGGGTGGAGGAATTTAGCTCTGATTTACATGCAGTTTTTCATAGGAAAGTATCTGAAGATGTTTGACTGCTATGAAATTCCTCTCCAGCTAGTATACCTTTCCTTAAGGAACCTGCACAAAATAGACATCACATGGTGTTCTTCCAAACTAATCATTTGTCACATGGAGAACGCCAAGCTCAGCCTGCAGCCAGTGGTTCCTGTCAATTGTCAGGGCTCACGATCCAGCCCACAGGATTCTTTTCACTTTGTGATTGCTTCCTGCTTTGCCAGAAAGATTGCTGTTTGCTTACTTGTTAACTGCCTTGCTGCAGGACCTGTTCCAAAAGCTGGCAACCCTAGCACCATAATGTAACGTCATGGCCTCGCGCCACAACATGAGGATGCTGTGCAAAATCATCGTGTCACAAGACAGTGTTGTGACTTGAAGAGATTTTGTTGGCGTGAAATAATTTTTGCAGACAGTCAAATCATCAGGGTTGCCCTGGTTAAATAGGGACAATCCTCTAAAGTCAAAACAAGAGGCAATACTCTTCTTTCTTAGTCCCACAGAAGGCAGGAGGAGAAGCAATCATCTTAGTTTGCAGCAAGGGAGATTTAAGTGGAACATTAGGAGAAACTTTCTAACTAAAAGGGTTGTTAAGCATTGGAACATGGTACTAGGGAGATTTTGGAATCCGCATCATTGGAGGATTTTAAGAACAGGCTAAGTGAACAGCTGTCAGGGATGGTCTAGGTGTACTTACTCCTGCCTCAGCAAGCAGGGATGGATTAGATGACAGGCCTCAAGATCCCTTTCAGCACTACTGTTTTTATGAGGCTATGATTATATGCTTCTGGCAATGGACATAGCCTGGAATTCTGTGGATCTCCCTAGCTTCTTCTCACAGTTACGCTCTGTCAACCTGACTCTCCCATGGAATGACACTGCCCTTTAGTGAAAGGAAGTAATAATTCTCCTTAAGAGGCTTCTGCATTTAAAAGCAAAGGCAGTTGCTATGCCGTCAATCATTAGCCAGGCTAGACACGCCAATTGTTCTGACCTATTTACCATGCTATAATGCTCATATTTTAAAAAGTGATACGTCAGCTGCTGTTCCATCTTGTGCGGTGTTTTCTGTCAGGTTTGTGAGCTAAGCAGAGTCGCACTGAGTCATTTCTTAGATGGGCTACTTCCACAGAACACCTAGGTAGTGTGGTGGCAGTCCTCCCAATGAGTCAGTTTTGAACTAGTTTGGAGACTTTAAGATGCTGTCTTTCAAATTAAATGTACAACCGGCGCCTATGGCTAGTAAAGATCTTACGGCAGCTTTTGTCAGAGTAAACCCAGTGCCTTGATGAGACTACAACTTGAGTAATTATAGTCTGCAACCTAAGTTCCCCCTGGAGATTCAGTTGGATGCAGCAGTCTTCTTTCCTTCTTGTTCTAATGGTTGTGCCATGCAATGTTGCTGTCAGCTGCTGAACAGCAGCTGCAATCCAGAGGTCGTTGCATCTCACTGGTAGGTGAAGTGAGTTGCACGTAAAGCTTGTATATCCATTTAACTTTGTAAATTATTTGGGATGAACAATCAGTATTTAATTGTAAGGCTCTTTCATGGTGCACTGAGCTTCCAGGATGAGTTTTTCTCCCATATCTTGACTCTGATAGAAAACTGCAGGCTTATAATGACCTAACTGTGGAAGAGATTAATTCAAGGATAAAGGCCTTCATAGTTTCTACTCCGTTATATACATATATATAAACGCCACTAAAGAAAGCATTCTGTGATTCTACCACAGATAATTTTAACATTAGTCAGTGCATCACAACTTGACTGGGAAAAAAAGTAAAAATTAAATTATAAACAGTTGATTTGTGCTAGAAACTGCATTATATAAACTCAACTTGTTTTTTCCCCTTTGATCCATATTGTCTGGGCTTCTAAAGTACAATATTTGTGAGATGTTTTGCAGGAGATACCCATCCTCAAAATGGATACTTGGCAACTGATCCGGAAAATAAAGAACAATCTGTTTCCTGTTAAATATTGCTGCTCACATTAATTTACATTGTTTGTCTTGTGTTTTACTGCTTCCACATTGATGTTGCATTAAGTTGGCTGGAGTTGAGGTAAGAAATCAAATGCAGGCACTGGCAAAGATTCTCATACACTAATAAGGGTTGTTCATGTCATCATTTTTTTTTATGCATTGAAATACAAATACTGCAGCTGTCTCTCTAACTTCTTGAATTAGTGTGTGTTAATGCAGCGCTGGTGAAATTGCTGGATTGAAAAACCCTGGAGATTCAAGCCTCGGTACAACACGGGCGTTGGCCATGCAAGCTTCTCCCACTGTTGGACTTCGCTTCCCTATGGGTTCATCTTTGGCCTTTCTGCTGTGGCTGTTGACAGTGGACTTAGTAAGTGCCAGTTGTGTTGATATTAGCTTTTGTGCCTGTCGTGTGTTTACTTGTCCCCGGGCAACTGAACGCTGACCTAAATTTCTCCCAAGCTATCAAACGATGAATGGAACTTCCAATCGCTATCTGCTTTTCTGGATTTGAACCAGCATCCCACCGTATGGGAAGTGTACAATATCTCATTAGCTGTCCTCTGAGTCGTCTGTCCCCCATAAACAGTTTTGTTTGCCTTCAAACTGCAGCAACAAGTGATGGCATTGAAGGGGATTATTTCATCAGACACACCCTGCTATGTAACCACCGTTATGCGTCCTCCTCGCCTAAATGGGACTGCTTACTCTGTTTATTTAAAGGGAATTTAGAACGGGTGGAAGTTGCCAGTTTGACAATCCTGGAAACTAGAGGAGGCAGGTCAGTCCATGGAGCAGCTAAATGTTCTTGTTTGACACTGAATGGACATTATATGCCGGGTCAAAAAATGTGTCAGATAAAATTAAGTTGAGCACAGCGCCTTGTTTGGATGAAATCTGACAGGATCCAGTTCTTTTTTCTTCACTGTCAGCTTCTTTAGATTGCAGAGCTGCCTACAACCCTACCCCTGCATCTCTGGGCTCTTAAGATAAAGGCAAGATAAGTTAAGCACATGGGGCAAATCCCGGTCCCATTGAAGTCAGAAGGAATTTTGACATTGACCCCTTTAAAAATAGGATCCTCGAGTTTTTAAATAAATAGGTCTTTGAGCAAAATCGGCCTCTCCTCATGTGCCTGTCAGAGTCTGAATTGTCTAGTGTCCTCCAACAGCTAAACTGGTCCTTATTGTGCTGCCGTAGGTGGCTGCGGTAGCATTGGTTTGCTGGGAAAACCCAGAACTCTGAACGTTGTGGCTGTGCACAGAACAGGAAAGTGAAAGAGAAGGACCTGCTTGTCTGTATGAATATGTATAGTGCAGATTGGGTCTATCTGGCTGTAGTTGTTAGGTGTGTTGCAGATCGGGGGCCCTGCGCTGTCTGATGTGATCATTCATGTTGGCCGACAGGATAAACTTCTGCAGACACGTCCAATAGTTAATCTCACAGCTGTGATATCTCTGTACGTCACTGATATCCTCATGCACTCACATCACCTCATTGTCTTCAACAGAGCGTTGGGGCTTCAGCTGGTGTGGTTGGGGCCTGAGACAGGCTGTACAAGCAGGCCCTTGAGTAGCCTAATGATGCCCTCCATCCCTCCCCCATCCTTCACTAGCCATCACCAGTGCTCTCCTTTGGTCCTCTTCCCCTGCCTCTCTCCTTGACTTCCCCTCTCTCTCTTCAATCACTTCTGCTTCCTGCCCCTTCTTTTTTCTTCTTGCTGTTCCCCGGGGCTTCCTATTAGGACTCTTTTCCCGACACTGCTCTTTCTTCTCCTATGGCTCCCCCTCTTGCTCAGTTAGTCTCCTCCTTTGGCTCCTCCTCCATCCCCCTTGCTCCCTATCTTGCTCCTCATTTCCCCTGCTCTCTTCCCGGTCCCATTCACTGTTGCATTGGGTAGCAGAGCAGCGCTCCCCATAGCCTCTCTCTGCGTGCGTGTGCGAACGTGTGCACCCATTGGCAAACTAGCAAGTTGCATGTAAGGGGAAATGGTTAACAAATGCCAAAGGGAAAAGCAATCACCACTTGTCACTGTTAATTTGCACTGTACTCCGGAAATGGTTGCCATAGTCTTCTGTCCATTTTTTTTCTTGATGGTCTGACTGACTCACCAGCACTTAATATAATGCAAGTCATGTGAAATAATTAATTTAGCTCACATCTGTCTCCAGCAACACGTGTGCTGTGCCTGATACAGCTGCTAACTGTTGCCAGTGTTAGCTGTAGAGAACTGAGCTTCTATAAAGAATCAGCTGCTTTCCACCAGGCCCAGGTTACTTGAAGGCTATCTGCAGCAACCCTAGAAAAGGCGGCAGAGCGAAGCAGTGATCTTGGCCCCAACTGAACCAAAGGATTTGGAATAAAAAGGCTGGAAATAAGGACAAAAGCTTTCTCACAAGCAATATTCATAAAGAAGCTTTACAAGAGCTGTCAGATGGCATTGCCTTGGAAGTGTTTCCACCCTTTTAAAAACTATTTTTCCCTATAGAAACATTTTATAGATTTTAATAACAGGGTAGAAACCAGCAGGGTTCTATAGAAAACTCTCTAAATCACCTATAGCCAGGGTTCTCAACCTTTTTCTGTCTGAGGCCCCCCACCCCAGAAAAACATGCTATAAAAACTCCACGGCCCACCTGTGCCACAATAACTGGTTTTCTGCACATAAAAGCCAGGGCTGGCATTAAGGGGTAGCAAGCAGGGCAGTTGTCCAGGGCCCCATGCCAGAGGGGGCACCATGAAGCTCAGTTGCTCAGGCTTCTGCTTCAGCCCCAGGTAGCGGGGCTCAGACCCCAGGCTTCAGCCCCATGCAGTGGGATTTGGCTTTCTGCCCTGGGCCCCAGCAAGTCTAACACTGGTCCTTCTTGGTGGACCCCCTGAAAAAGGCTAGTGCCTTCCAGGGGACCCGGTGCCTTGGTTGAGAACCACTGACCTATAGAATGTAACAGAGAAATTTTAGCTTTCAGCAGAATTGTTAAAACAACTTATGGAGTTTAAAAGGGATCCAGTGCACAGAATACTGGAGTCAGGAGACCTTGATACTGTTCCAGACTCTGCCACTGAGCTGCTGTGCAACTGTAGGCAAGTCACTTACCCTCTCCGTGCTTCAGTTTCCCCACCTGTAAAATGGAGATCATGTTCCTTACCTTCCTAAAATCTTTTGAAAAATGCTACCAAGAGCTAGATGATTATGTTGTTTTATTAATTATATCTCTGCTTAGGGACTAAAAACTATGCCTCTCAGCTCACAACATCCAAGGACAGAAAGTAAAATATTTACCTCATTTATCCCTCCCTGATCCCCTTCCTATGGAGCTGATGCCAAATTTAGCCAGCAGATAAGATTTCAAGTATTCAGAAAAGCTCATTGGATGCAGTGTCCAAATGATCAGAGTTTCACAAGGATATCAACATTCACATCAGAGCAAAACAAAGATTAGGAAACGATTTTTAAAAAAAATCTGTGTTCCTCTTCCCTATCTTGTCCTCTGCAGGCTTCCTCTTGTTCTCTCAGGGGATGACCCGTAGGCGAGAACCTAACTCATTACAACAACCAGTGTCCTCATGGTGTTTTTTGAAGACCTGATTTAAACAGAAAAGGCAATAAACCCTTCTGGTAATAACTGAGAACTCGGCTATTCTCCCCAATGTGTGTGTATTCCTGAGCAAATCACTCCCGGTGAGGGATGCATACTCCATGTTGAGTCTTTCTCAGAAAACTGTATTTTTGGAAACATTGCTAGAGAGCATCAGGCTAGCATCCTAACATCACCCCAGTGCTCAGGGCAAGGTGCAGTCACTGAAATGCCCGTACTTGCCATTCGCTATTCCACAAGCAGCAGTACAGGAATGGCGACATCTCTGGAAAGAGACTGAATTTGATTCTTTCATTTAATGCTTGAGCTCATTCAAAAAGAGAAAAAAAACGCCTCCCCTATACACACTGGATGTTGCATTATGGGAGGAAAATAGTCTTTGCATGCAGTGTCATCCGCTCTTATCGTGCTAATTATAATCCAGCCAGAAACCAAGCCTATGTGTATGATCACGAGTGTTGCGAATAAAGACAGTGTTGTTCTTTCAGCGCTTTAAAAAACCAACACTATATTTGCACTTTTACTGTTCCTCGAAAACTAGCCAGCTAATAAAAAGAAGAGTGACTCACTGGACACGCATTGTACAGTCACTGCTTTCAAAGGAACGTCTGTGCCTTGTAAGTGAGTTAGATGTCAACGTATTTAGATGACAAGACATTTTGTTTTCAAATCTGCCTGAGTGGCAACTGGAAAGTGATAGTCTCCTATTTTTATGCTGGAGATGCTGGCACTGCAGAGTAATTCATCAGATGGCAAGCAAAGTGCAGCAATAGGAAAAGGTTTTCACAGATGTTTCACTGCCATACTTGTAAACAGAGCTTAGCTGAATAGCTTTAAATTGATGCAAACAAAATTCCATTTCTTTGGCACTGAAGTTTTGAAACCCCAGAGCTGAGGCTGGGCCCCACTGACTAACACCCCCTCATGCCATTTCCAAGACTCAGCTGAGATCATTTCTGTATTACTGGCATTATAATTAAACTAATGGATACTTAGCTCACTAACTGGCCATTACATGTTCACAACCCTCCATTCATCTTACATACTCAAGGCTTGTCCTTCAAGGTGCTGAGTATCCTCAGCTCCCAAAGAACCCATGGTGAACTTAGCATCTTGCAAGATGAAGCCTTTAGACAGCACGTAACTCATTTCCACCTTAGAAGGACAGGATGGAGTGCTGGACTGCTTCCCTTGTGGTTAGCACACTGCACTAGTAGATGAAAGACCCACATCAAATCTCTTGTCTCCTGGGCCAGCTAGTACTGGGGGGGAGGGGGGAGCTTTGCATAAGCAGCCCTTGAAGTAGGGGGCTCTAGAGACAGTCCTGCAGTTTACCTGCTTGTTGATCTAGTAGCAGCCCAAAAGACTCCTAAAAGAGCTGCAGGCCAAAAGGTCTCTATGAGGTAGTCTTTATAGACAGAGGAGTTAAAGAAGGGGGGGAATTGGGCCAAGGAATCTTCATAGAAAATGCCCCCCATCCCTCAAAGCAGAATAGCATGCAATCTGTGTGCATCCATCAAGCCACATAGACAGCTGTTTGCAAGCCAAGAATATGGAAAGATGCAAAAGAGGGGGAGCATTCACTCATGCTTTGTGAGTGGAAACATGGCTATTTATTGAACAGCTAAAGCTGCACAAAGACTGGGGAAAAAAGCACAACTTTATACATCCCGAAGCACTGTACAGATGGGGGGGAAAATCTCCTAATGAAATATATTAGATGTCTAGTTCTCCATGCCGACTCGAGCAGAGATGAAAATTGCATGAAGATATTCATAGCATAATTATTTTTCTAGCTTGAAAATGCTAGACAGCACCTGAAAAGACCAATTTTTAGCTGTCTCATATATAAGATGAATGACATGAGATTGGGGACAGATGCAGGGATACAGAGCCTTTAATCCAGTGGTTCTCAAACTATTGTACTGGGTGACCCCTTTCACATAACAAGCCTCTGAGTGCGACCTCCCCCCCTTATAAATTAAAAACACTTGTTTATATATTTAACACCATTATAAATGCTGAATGCAAAGCGGAGTTTGGGGTGGAGGTTGATAGCTCGCGATCACCCCCTGTAATAACCTCATGACTCCCTGGAGGGTCCCGATCCCCAGTTTGAGAATCCCTATTTTAACCTGTAGGCTGCTGGCTGTCTTGATTTATTAGTGAGCTACAGTCACTACCAGCTAAAGGGAGTTTGATGGTTTATGTGCCATGAGTTTGCTGGTCTCAATCCAGTTCCTATTGAACTGGTATCCACATCAGAAAAACCATCATAACAGATAGTGCCCCTGTTGTTGTCAGTGTGATCGGAGACACCAAGGGCTAAACAGTGGACTTGGAGGCTGAACTATCTTCTCCTTTCCAGAGATATCCTCAGCCTACAGGTTGGTTAGTGTGGGGGTGCTTGCACGGCTGCTGCCCGTCAGATCTACAGATAATAAAGCAAACAGGCCTGATTCTCTGTGGCCCCACACCTTCTGTGGGATGCTGCATTTTGTGTCCCCTGTGCCAGGAGCGGGAAATTGTGCCCATGCTGTGGCCTCTGTGTAGCTTTGCAGGGCATGGGATCAGAGGCATTTTAGCGTTGCCAGTATACACTTAGCTGCCAAGGTGATGACTACGAGTTGCACTGGACGCATAATCAATACAGGTTTCAGAGTAGCAGCCGTGTTAGTCTGTATTCGCAAAAAGAAAAGGAGTACTTGTGGCACCTTAGAGACTAACAAATTTATTTGAGCATAAGCTTTCGTGAGCTACAGCTCACTTCATCGGATGAAGTGAGCTGTAGCTCACGAAAGCTTATGCTCAAATACATTTGTTAATCTCTAAGGTGCCACAAGTACTCCTTATAATCAATACACAAGATGGTCAGGCCAGAGAAATAAAATGGGCAGCAGTGGGAAGTCATTTAAAAAAAAAAAAAAGTCCATGTGCCCCTGGAAACCAGGGAAAGACATGAACATTCTTCCAAGCCAGACAGCATTTCCTAGGGTTTAATGGCTGGCAGGTTTATTCTGTCAGTAAGATGGGCTGCATTAGGCCTACGGCATGATTTGAGGTGTAGAGATGTACATCTTTAGCAGACGTTAAACTTCTTTAAGTGTGTTGTGAGGAGGTGTGGATAGATGTCCTCGAATTAACGTCTGTTGTGCCAGTTATCCCTGAGCTTAGGAGAGCATGAACACAATTCTCCAACTTTGGTGCTGATTTTTGGAGCCTGAGTCTTTCCATTGACTTCAACGGGCTTTGGACCAGGTCCTTTGGGAGCAGCCTCCTCTTCTGCCTATATCTTAAAGATGAACTCAGGGTCTAGTCCCCTTGCTGAGTCTCAGGTACTCCCACTGTTTGCTTCCCTATGCTCTCTAACAAGCAGCGAGTCTTGGGGTACCCCAAATAGCAGCTCTTGCCTGATTCTGTGATTCTGGCATCTGGAGAAACCAACAGAACTTACAAGTAAGTTCCTTGGGGCAGGGATTGCCTGTTGGGGCTGTGTTTGTACAGCACCTCACACAATGGGGACCTGCTCCATGACTAGGGCTCCTGGGTGTTCCAGTACTAAAAATAACAGTCCATGGCAAAGTTAGTGTGTGCACAGCCGAGGGGCAGTTTAATGGGGTCCACTATAGAATAGGAAGCAAAATGTATCATTCAAGCCCCGATTCAGCCAAGCACTTAGGTGCATGCTTAACTAAAAAACATGAACTTAAGTCTATCCTTATTTGGCGAAGCATTTAAATACATGCTTAATGGAGTTGACTTAAGCATGTGCTTAAAGTTAAGTATGTGTTTGGGCACTGATTCAGCCAAGCAGTAAGACGGAGTTATGCGAGAGGCTGCTGAGTGATGAGAGCAGGTCCAGCCATGTACGAGCGGTTCAAGTCCAAAGCACCAATATTGGTACATATGCAAGTGGTTTGGAGCTGCTAGCCTAACTCATCCTGCGTCTTCAGGACAAAAGAGTTCCCTGTGCTTATCGAATAAATCAGGCCCAGTACCAAGGGTTCTCAACAGCATATCATTCCAGCACCGTCCTTCAAATTTCTGACAGCTGAGAATCTGGCCCCCGGTTCCTTAATTATGCCTCACCCCTGGCTTGGACAGATCTCCTGCAGAGATGAGGGGAGTGGAGTTCGGTCTCTATGGACCACTCAGTCCTTGGATTCTCTGCTGAAACTGGCAACAGGGGCATCAGTCGTAAGACTGTTCCTGTGCTATGCATACTTGTCTGTTGGGAACTAGACTCGTATTATATAGGCCTCTGAACTGCTCTTAGATGGCAACAACTTTCAGGGGTCAGTTCTCCCCTGCAGCTGATCTTTGCTAACAGAGACCCAGTCCCACTTCCTGGCTGCTCTTCTTGGCATTGGTGAATCTGAAAACTGCAGGACGGCAACTTCAACTTACGCTGCTGCGAGGCAAACCTTCCATCAGTAAAGAATCAGGTATAGAGGAGCCTCGCTCTGCCAGCACTCCTCCGTTCTCCTCCCATTTTCTCATTGACTTGAATAAAGTGAAGATTTCACCTAACGGCTATGGCTAAACCATATTAAAGGAATTGGCACCTGAAATTGCAAGCCCATTAGCAAGAATTTTTAATGAATCTGTAAACTCAGGAATAGTACCGAATGATTGGAGAATTGCTAATATAGTTCCTATTTTTAAGAAAGGAAAAAAAAGTGATCCAGGTAACTACAGGCCAGTTAGTTTGACATCTGTAGTATGCAAGGTCCTGGAAAAAATTTTGAAGGAGAAATTAGTTAAGGACATTGGTAAATGGGACAAAATACAACATGGTTTTACAAAAGGTAGATCGTGCCAAACCAACCTAATCTCCTTTTTTGAAAAAGTAACAGATTTTTTAGATAAAGGAAATGCAGTGGATCTCATTTACCTAGATTTCAGTAAGGCATTTGATACCGTGCCACATGGGGAATTATTAGTTAAATTGGAGAAGATGGGGATCAATATGAACATCAAAAGGTGGATAAGGAATTGGTTAAAGGGGAGACTGCAACGGGTCCTACTGAAAGGCGAACTGTCAGGTTGGAGGGAGGTTACCAGTGGAGTTCCTCAGGGATCGGTTTTGGGACCAATCTTATTTAATCTTTTTATTACTGACCTTGGCACAAAAAGTGGGAGTGTGCTAATAAAGTTTGCAGATGATACAAAGCTGGGAGGTATTGCCAATTCGGAGAAGGATCGGGATATTATACAGGAGGATCTGGATTACCTTGTAAACTGGACTAATAGTAATAGGATGAAATTTAATAGTGAGAAGTGTAAGGTTATGCATTTAGGGATTAATAACAAGAATTTTAGCTATAAGTTGGGGACGCATCAATTAGAAGTAACGGAAGAGGAGAAGGACCTTGGAGTATTGGTTGATCATAGGATGACTATGAGCTGCCAATGTGATATGGCTGTGAAAAAAGCTAATGCGGTTTTGGGCTGCATCAGGAGAGGCATTTCCAGTAGGGATAAGGAGGTTTTAGTACCGTTATACAAGGCACTGGTGAGACCTCACCTAGAATACTGTGTGCAGTTCTGGTCTCCCATGTTTAAAAAGGATGAATTCAAACTGGAGCAGGTACAGAGAAGGGCTACTAGGATGATCCGAGGAATGGAAAACTTGTCTTATGAAAGGAGACTTAAGGAGCTTGGCTTGTTTAGCCTAACTAAAAGAAGGTTGAGGGGAGATATGATTGCTCTCTATAAATATATCAGAGGGATAAATACAGGAGAGGGAGAGGAATTATTTCAGCTCAGCACCAATGTGGACACAAGAACAAATGGGTATAAACTGGCCACCAGGAAGTTTAGACTTGAAATCAGACCAAGGTTTTTAACCATCAGAGGAGTGAAGTTTTGGAATAGCCTTCCAAGGGAAGCAGTGGGGGCAAAAGATCTATCTGGCTTTAAGATTCTACTCAATAAGTTTATGGAGGAGATGGTATGATGGGATAATGGGATTTTGGTAAGTAATTGATCTTTAAATATTCAGGGTAAATAGGCCAAATCCCCTGAGATGGGATATTAGATGGATGGGATCTGAGTTACTATAGAAAATTCTTTCCTGGGTATCTGGCTGGTGAATCTTGCCCATATGCTCAGGGTTTAGCTGATTGCCATATTTGGGGTCGGGAAGGAATTTTCCTCCAGGGCAGATTGGAGAGGCCCTGGAGGTTTTTCGCCTTCCTCTGTAGCATGGGGCATGGTTGACTTGAGGGAGGCTTCTCTGCTCCTTGAAGTCTTTGAACCATGATGTAAGGACTTCAATAGCTCAGACATGGGTGAGGTTTTTCATAGGAGTGGATGGGTGAGATTCTGTGGCCTGCGCTGTGCAGGAGGTCGGACTAGATGATCAGAATGGTCCCTTCTGACCTTAGTATCTATGAATCTATAAACCAGGCATAGCCAAACCCAGCTTTCCTGACTCTCCCGGTCCTTTGTGTTAGCCACATGATCATTCTTCCCCTTCGCGCTCATAGTATCTGTGCATAGCATTGGTGCACGCTGTAGAACCCCACGGCTAGAGTACTTTCACATCTGTCCAGAGGCAAAAAGAAATAAATAGTAGCCACAGATTATTAGGTTCACTGTCAAATAACGAGCAGTGAATGCTATAATTTAACACAGTGTTTATATACTGGCTTCAACAACTTCTTTGCTGAGCGTTAGAATTTCGGTTAGTGTGTCTGCCTCTTGGAACAGGGCAACAAGACTTTGTGTGTACGCTGTATAATGAAATGTTTAACAGCCTAATTGACCTATGGCTAAGTGTTAATTAAGGAAAGGAAACATGGGTCAGTGTTTGGCCCAAGCCATGTGCAGCGGCGTTTTCATTTTCCTCTTTCCCTGGGAGGATATTTATTTTGTTTTGGAGGCACTGCTCCATTGCAGCAGACAAGCAGTCTTTACGAGGGACTGAACATGTGAATCACAATGAAAGCCATTAAAAAACCCCAATAACAGTAAAACAATAAAGTAAACCGAAAAGAGCTTTTTAATGGACTGAAGTGAACTGCCTGGCTCAGGGGACTGGTAACAGGATACCGAGTGTTTCAGCTCTAAAACACCAGTTCAAATCCAGCCCTGATTGGTTGTAAATAACATTTATTATGGCCCTCTGATGGCTGCGTGGGAGCCCATGTGAAAGGAATGTATGGGCTCTGTCCAGTTTTTAGTGGACATGTGTCTGTATTAGAAAAAACCCCAACCAAACACCACAATGCCCCACCTCTGTAGGTGCAGTGTGGAGACCGAATATCTAATTTCTCTCACAACTACTAGTGATGAGTTCTGCTTGTCGTCATTGTGTGGCAGATGGAGGAATGGCCCTGCCTGGGCACTACCTGTCCTGTTGACAAAAGAGAGAATGTAGGGATGGCAGGCTTGTCTGTACAGTGCCATTCCCCAGAGTTCAATCAATTTAAAAACACGGCAGATTTTCAAGAGGTCAGCTCTGATTTAGGGTCCTAAATGAGTGGCTAGAGTTTCAAAAGTGCTCAGTTCCCATTTGTCATCATTCACTTGTTTGTTCTGTGGTAGTGTCTCATGGCCAGGACTTCATTATATAAACACATAATAGAGACAGTCCCTGCCCAGAAAGATGCCTAATTGAAGTGGTCAGATTTTCAAAAGTGATCTGCTTCCAGCAGTGCCCTGGGATCGAGCTGTGGATGCTGAACACTTGAAAACCTGGCCTTCAGTCAATGGACCCTTTCCTAATATCAACCTATTGCAACCTTAAAACGCCTCATTCTCCTGCGTGTAAGCACCTACTGTTGCTGATATCCTTGGTTTCTTTTTTCACACCCGGAAATAAAATGCATAGTGCCACATATTAACCCAGTATCAGTAAAGACCAATTTTTGGGCTCATTGAGGGCTCTGCCTGCTGCTGAGCTTTTTAACACATGAATTTCAGTCGGATGTGCCTGGTTCTCCTCTCCCTTACAGCAGTGTAAACCAGGAGTAACTCCATTGATTTCACTGCAGTTACAGCAGTAAAGCTGATGCAAGTGAGACTAGAATCCTGAGCCCCGGGTATTATTATTTGTTAGTAGATAAGGTCTCATAAGCCACATCAGTTTGCAATTTGGTTAATAGTCTCAGCACATCTGAAGAAGCCCAGTAAAATTAATCTATTAAAAATATTCAAGAGAGTCCTCTGAATATTGGCCCTCATTTTCTACCCCTGGCAAGAAAGAGGAAAATTAGGCACACTCTTATAAATTCTGTGGGTGGCATCGGCAGCAAGAAGTGGCTCATTGCTATTAATGGAAAATATGTCCCTTCACGCTCATAAAAGTTTTAAGACATGCTGTTGGGAAGATGTATGTTAAATCAGATAATGGTATGTTGATAATTTTTTCATCTTCTCCTTCTTAATGGCATCAGCCAATTCAGTCATCAGCCTTTTACTGTTTCATGAGTATCAGCTGATAGTAAAATGTGTTCCATTACTGTCTTTTGTTTTTTTCCACTAAATGCGTCTGATGAAGTGAGCTGTAGCTCACGAAAGCTTATGCTCAAATAAATTTGTTAGTCTCTAAGGTGCCACAAGTCCTCCTTGTCTTTGGAGTCACAGGAATCAGTATCATCTCACTGGGAAATTCAGAGAGTAATGCCTGTGAAACTATATTAGGGGATTTGAGATGGAAATGGCTGCATTCTGTAGGAGATGGGCCACTGAGGATACAAAGACTCTTTAATGATGACTAATAACCATCTTTCAAATGCTTAACTACTTAGCACAGAGTGTGGATTTCATAGATCAGGTTTACTAGTTTCTTAGATAGGAATCTTGTTAAATCCCTCCAACCAATATTTCCTTTTGCCCAGGAACATGAACTAGGGCAGGGGATGGGGATGCGGGACGGGACATTCCCTTGCCCTTGGTCACCGGACCTGGGCAGCCTACAAACTTGTTTCTTCTTAATATGATTCTGCAGCATAGTGTGACACTTTTGAGATGTGTATCTGTCAGTGTATGGTGGAAATCTCCAAGTCACCTGGACTAGGACCTCTAGGTATAGAGAAGTAGTTAGCACTGTGATTGTGTTACTGAGCCAGATTCCAATCTTGTTTCCCCTTCCTCTGTGGTGTAAAAGCTGGTTTTATATATAGGGTAGTGATGGCAGAATTGTGATCAAAAGGTTCCAGACACGATGGACATGTGGTCTGATTCTGGTTCTAAAGGGCAATATATCTGTAAGCAGCCAGAGACCACAGAAAGAACCTTTATGATTAGGGCTCTACCAAATTGATGGCCATGAAAAACGCATCATGGACCATGAAATCTGGTCTCCCACTGTGAAATCTGGTATTTTGTTTACTTTTACCCTATACTATACAGATTTCATGGGAGAGACCAGAGTTTCTCAAATTGGGGGTCCTGACCCAAAAGGGAGTTGCAGGGGGGCCATAAAGTTATTTTAGGGGGGGGATTGTGGAATTACCACCCTTATTTCTGCGCTGACTTCAGAGCTGGGTTGCCGGAGAGTAGCAGCTGTTAGCTGGCATCCAGCTCTGGAGGCAGCGCCCTGCCAGCAGCAACGCAGAAGTAAGGGTGGCAATACCATACCATGCCACCCTTCTGTGCTGCTATCCTCAGAGCTGGGTGGCCGGAGAGTGGCAGCTGCTGACTGAGGGCCTAGCTCTGCAGGCAGCAGCGCAGAAGTAAGGGTGGCAATACCATACCTTGCCATCCTTACTTCTCTGTCTCTGCTGGCGGTGGCTCTGCCTTCAGAGCTGGGTTCCTGGCCAGCCGCCCTTCTCTCCAGCTGCTCAGCTCTGAAGGCAGCGCCAACACCAGCAGCAGAAGTAGGAGTAGCAGTACCGCAACCTCCCCTACAATAACCTTGCAACCCCCCCACAACTCCTTTTTGGGTCAGGACCCCTACAATTACAACACCATGAAATTTCAGATTTAAATAGTTGAAATAATGAAATTTACAATTTTAAAAATCCTGTGAATGTGAAATGGATCAAAATGGACTGTGAATGTGGTAGGGCCCTATTTATGATGGAATTAAGCTCTCTAATACCAGTTCTCTTATAGTCTTGCTTATACCAGACTTCTAAGAACATTTATTTGTGTATCCTTTTAATTTCATCCACCCATTATTGCACTATGCTTAGAAATGGACTGCTTAAAAGGGCTGTTTGTTTTGGGAAGTTTTTCACATCTGATTTATATGTCAGCTGTGGAACATTCAGAAGAGAAGCATTCAATGCCCTTTGCAAACTTTCTTTTTTCCAGGCAAGACTGAACAGCAAATCCATACAATGGAATTCTAAGCTTTAGACTTTTTTCACCTGCCTGTTCTCTTCCTGTAATTAACTGATTGTAAGCTTGGCAATATCCTAGCCAGGCAGCACATTCTACTTGGAGTTCATAAGTATCTATTCACTTGTGGTTTCTGTGGTTGGAACTCTTGCACTTTCTTAAAGATTCTTGTAATTCAAGTACACATTATAACTTTCTTCTTTGGATGTGGTAGTATACACTTGTAGAGTTGGTGTGGGTATATTTAGAGTAGGTGAAAACCTTTGTCATACTATCTGTTGTTTTCTTGCAAGACTGGGATTCAAACATTCTAGACATCACAGTAATAGCCAATTTATCTATAATTTTTTTTAGCAAACTGTAACACAGTTTTTTCAGGATTAGTTACTAGTAGTTCAGGCTTAGTCCTACTGGGGTGATGTTTACTCCAGCCACTTTTTGTGAACTGGAAAACCTCTGTGAAAAAATAAAAATGACTGAGCAGTTCAGAAGTGAGTTAACTTCAGTGCTGTGATAGGTGAAGTGATTGCTGCACACGTGCCATATGCTACTTCTGCAGCTTGCCATATGTTTATGTTTTAAACATTTTGGAATCTCTTGGACTGAAAAGCACTGTATAAATATATATTATGTGATTATCACAGGAGGCTGTATTTAACAAGGTCTGAAATAGCTGGCAAAGTTACATAATGTTTTGATATTTATTCATCCACAAGCTTTTAAACCCAAACTGTTTACTTAGACGTTGATTCATATGTTTGTCCAAATCTAAATGTTGTCATCAAATTCTAGATGTTCTTCACCACAGTCATTTGCCTGTATGTTATATCCCTGTTCATAATAATTGTGACAAGTGTCTAGGTGCTCACCCTGACCCAGCTGTTTGCTTAGATATTCATCCTGGCAAACCCCAATCCAGCTGCTTATCGAGGTGTTATATCATGGCCAGATGTTGACCTAGCTGTTACTCTAGATCCAAATGTTTTTGCCCAAAGCAGCTGTTCAGACAGGTGCAGTGAGGTGCATGCTTTAAAGCCCAATCTGCAGAGAGGTGTTTCACTCACGTTCAGCTGTTTTCTTGGGCATTCATCCAAATCGAGAAATGTATCCAGCTGTTGACATTGCTACAGATGTGCCCGTGCCCCTCCCACGCGCCAGGGGACCCTTTTTTTCTCAATCGCAGGAGGGCGGCTGGAGCCACGCCCACGACCCTGGGAGCCCCTCCTACCCAGCTGTCAATCCACTGAGTCTGGCCAATCAGCCCCCGCGACACAAACCGGCCCCGGCCCGGAGTGTGGCCAATCAGGGCGTGTTTGTGATTTCCATGGCAGCCGAGGGGAGTAGCGGCGCGGGCTGAGGGGCAGGAGCGGGCAGCGGCGGGAGCTTCCCTCGGCGATGGTGCCGGCCGGGAGCAGCGGCCGGGACTCGGCGAGGGAGGCGGCGGCGGCGGCGGCGGCAGCAGTAGCAGTGACCCAGCCGCCTGCCTCCCTCCCGCCTCCTTCGCGGCGCGGCGCGGCGCAGGTGAGGAGCCGACCCCGCGGGGGGGACCCCGACTCCTCTCTCCGTGGCCAACCCCCCCCGTGACCCCGCTCCCCGTTGTGCCCCTTCCCCCCCTGAGCCAGCCCCCCCGTGACCCCGCTCCCCGTTGTGCCCCTTCCCCCCCCCGAGCCAGCCCCTCCCGTGACCCCGCTCCCCGTTGTGCCCCTTCCCCCCCCGAGCCAGCCCCCCCGTGACCCCGCTCCCCGTTGTGCCCCTTCCCCCCCTGAGCCAGCCCCCCCGTGACCCCGCTCCCCGTTGTGCCCCTTCCCCCCCCGAGCCAGCCCCTCCCGTGACCCCGCTCCCCGTTGTGCCCCTTCCCCCCCCGAGCCAGCCCCCCCGTGACCCCGCTCCCCGTTGTGCCCCTTCCCCCCCCGAGCCAGCCCCCCCGTGACCCCGCTCCCCGTTGTGCCCCTTCCCCCCCGAGCCAGCCCCTCCCGTGACCCCGCTCCCCGTTGTGCCCCTTCCCCCCCCGAGCCAGCCCCCCGTGACCCCGCTCCCCGTTGTGCCCCTTCCCCCCCGAGCCAGCCCCTCCCGTGACCCCGCTCCCCGTTGTGCCCCTTCCCCCCCGAGCCAGCCGCGCTCGCCCCCCGTGACCCCGCTCCCCTTTGTGCCCCTTTCCCCCCCTGAGCCAGCCCCCCCGTGACCCCGCTCCTCGTTGTGCCCCTTCCCCCCCCGAGCCAGCCCCTCCCGTGACCCTGCTCCCCGTTGTGCCCCTTCCCCCCCGAGCCAGCCGCGCTCGCCCCCCGTGACCGTTATTCTCGAGCCAGCCCCCCCGATGACCCAGCCTCAGATGCCTTCCCCCCCCCGTGACCTAGCCTCCAGCCAGCCCTTTTATACCCCCAATATGATCCATTTAGCACCCCCCCCACCTCTGAATCATTCCTCCATCGCCCCACCAGGACCGAGGCCCCTTCCCCCTCCAAAACCAGCTCCTGTCGTTCACTCACTCACTGCCTCCTCATCCCCTATCTACTCCTTATCGCCAAATCCTGGTTTAGCCCCCCCGCCGGTCTTCCCTCATTGCATTCTGCCTCCGCCTCCTGCTTCCCCCTCTCTCCAACACCACCGTTTTCAGCCCCTGCCACCAATGTCTTTCTGCTCTCCCCATGTCTCTTTTTGGCCACATGTTTCATCCGAACAGAATACACGAAAGTGTCAGTGGTTGCAAGGGCCAGGAATCCTGCTTGCCCGGTGTCTCTGTTTGCCTTTGGTAGCCAACCTGTGTGCATGCAGTGTTTGGAAATATAAGTGGTGCTGTGAACTCTTTCTACAGTAGGTGGTTGCTCTTTCACCTGGGAAGAAAATGTTATACAACTGTATTTGGTATTTGCTGGCCAACATAATTTCAAAGCAGGAAAAGTTTAAACAATTTAAGATTGTTTCTGCAAAGAAGTATATAAGAGCTAGAGCTCCATTGCTGAGTAACTCTAAGGACCACGCTGGGCAAATATCCCATCTTAAATGATAAGATAAGGCTTTCAGGAAGTTCATGATTTGCAATAGGAATGCCCTGTTGTATTTTGTGTTTTGTATGCACATCAACATAGAACATATGCATGTTCTCTGTTTACTAGCTTTATGCTAATACAGCTTTGTAAATTTCATCATACAATATGTGTGCACATTGTCCTTCCTTTACTCACCTAACTGAAAAGGGCTTTCAGCTTTTCAACTTTACAGCCATTTCTTCTCTTCCAGAAAAGGCTGGGATCAACCATTAGAAACTACTTCCAGTATTAGCAGAAATACAAATGATTTTCTAACAGGATTTGTTCTCCTAGAGGCTGTCTTTGTTTTCAGTAGAACTGGTTTCACTCTTGAATCTGAATTTTATACAGCATGTTGAAACAGGCAAGGAGAATGGAATTCAGTGATGCTACCTTTCCATAGCTGTCGGATGCATAGGGGGAGGAAAGATAGAAGATAGAGTTAGTAACTTGGGTCATTTGGAGAAGGAGCTTTACTTCTGTGTTATGGAGCCAACACTATCAATTAGCAATATTGTAAGATCTCTCCTAAAATTACAGGTTCAATTCCCAAAACAGAGCAGCTGTTTATTTCTTGGTTCCTTATCAGGACAGAAATCATCCTTTCCTGATATTCTAACTTTGAATTTAACCTTTACAATTATACATAAAACAGAATATTGTTATAAAATCTTTGAGTAACCTGTATATTGCAAGACCTCTGCTGGTTCAATGTTAATACATCAGGGAATCCTAGAACATGATACTACATAATAGTAATAAAAATATTCTAAAAGTAAATTGATTTATTTTAACCAGTGCCTTAGGCGTGTGGTTTTAATCTATAGGACAGATGTGACTTATTCTAATCAGGAAAAAATTCCTATAAAAATTGATTAACATGATCCTAAAAGCGCAAAGCTGTTTTAGACTGTTTGGCCAAGATTGTCAGTTAAGCTGTTTAGTAGGAAGACTGTCATATAATATTGATCTGTGGGTATTATTTCACTATCTGAAGTTGGTATAAATGTATGCATTAGGGATGTAAAAGGCAGCTTGTATATAGCTGTTTCATAATCTTTTGCAGTATTACACTTATGTGGGCGTAAGTCAGTACAATTCCAGAAATTATTCATGTCATTTGTATCACTTTAGAAATGACCTAATTACAGCTACATTTATTCTGCAGATGCAGGGAAATGTACTATATAAATACAGCCCTTATGAAATAAATTAATAAACTTCTCCAAGAGAATGGAAATGTATGGTACTATATTTGTGTACCTGGGAGGTATGTAACAAACTACAGTTCTGTTGTTGCTAATGGGTATATTGCAGGTTTACTGTTGGAACAAAATGTAATATGGGGGAGTATGATAAAAAAGAGTGTATATAATGCTGCATGTAAAATATGAAATATATTTTTATATATTTTTAAGTTGGCAGTAGGCAACTGTTTTAATGTGACAAGATGCAATCATCTTTTTTTGGAATGTAAGCATAAACAATGTGTTCCAGAACACTCAAATATGTTCCTGAGAATATGCAATATATATAAATATGAAATATGTGTAATTATAGCGGAGACTCACATAATGCTATAGTTAACGCTGAATCACAAATCACATTATAGTCTTGTCTTAAATATATTCATTAAATTGGCTTATCTGCTTTCAGATGAGAAGGGCAACTCCCCCTGATCCTAGTACAGTAATCTTATGTTTGGTGCTCTGTTTGGTACTTTTGTAGTTGAATGGAGAAATCATTTGGGTTAGTTCTTCACTCTTGATATCTGGGAACAAATAACCATAGGTAATGATGGTTATCACAGAGTTACTAGAAGGAAAGGTTTGTTACCATGACAGATTGTAGAAATTGTGGTGGAGAGAGATTTCATGTTACAAACTGAAGCAAAAAAAAAAAAAAAAAAGGAAAAGGTCTCACTTTGTCCTTAACTCACCAATTGACTTTTTATGTATCTGTAGCATATGTGATACATGCACCTTTCACAGTCCCTCCAATATCTGATTGTTATGGGGCAAGTTACATGGAAATAGCCACATTCCATTAAATGTATGTGTGTGTCTTTCACAATATGGAAATCTCAAATTCAGCGGTGATATAAATTGGCAGTGGAAAAACTTAATTCAGGTTTTCCTAGTTGTGGTCAATTTTCTCACCACTTCAACAATTTTAAGAAAAGTTTGTCTTGAGTATAGATGTGGTACTTGGATCTCTCTTATGTATATTGTAAAAGAAGTAGGAGATTAGAACAATACATAAGAAAGTGATGGAGAGAGACCATCACTTTTGGGGGAGTGTGTGTGTGTGTATGTAAATTAGATAGGAAACTGGATTAAAGTGATTGCTATGTACTAGTCCTTTATGTAAACAAAATGCCAGTGTCATGTAAATGGGGAAAGAAAATGAAAAAGGAGAGATGACAATATGATGGAAACAATCATAGAGCTTGGAGAGACTGTATGGTCTGGAAGACTGAGCATAGTATTAGAACTTGGGATCTCCGTATTTCTAATTCTGATTCTGCTATTGATTTGTGACCTTGGGCAAATTACTTAATTTCTCTGCTTCTGTTACTCAATCTGTAAAATTGGGATAATACACATTTACCGGCACTGCAATTATGTCATGAGAATTAATGTTTGTATAGTGCTTTGTACATGTATAATGCTACTGAAGTATTATTTCTTTTTTCAGAGTGAAGGGGAAGGGTGGTTTATAATGACCCCCATTGGAATGGTCTGTTAAATGAGCCTTTCTTGAAAGGAGCAATTTGTGCAGCTGTTTTAAGTGGTATACAGTAAATACTTGAGTTATGTTTCTCATGCTATAGTGCTATAACATTTTGTTTCAGTTAACTTGCCTATACAGTCTTCTTTGTGGTGAACATACATGAAAAATTAAAGGCAGGTCAGCTGATTTAATTAGAGGATCTGTGGAATTCATTTAAGCCCTTTCTTTAAGTGTGCATTTTGGAAAGGTTGCTATAAACTCATACTGGTATGTGATTGTTCCTAGCATTTCATAACTGTTTAAATGGGTTTAATCTAGATCACTGGTTCTCAATCAGGGGTACGCAAAAGTCTTCCAGGGGTACATCAACTCATCTAGATATTTGCCTAGTTTTACAACAGGCTACATTAAAAGCACTAGCAAAGTCAATACAAACTAAAATTTCTTACAGACAACTTGTATGAAATGTATGTACAGTATTTATATTTCAGTTGATTTATTTTATAATTATATGGTACAAATGAGAAAGTCAGCATTTTTCAGTAATAGTGTGCTGTGACGCTTGTATTTTGTGTCTGTTTTATCTGTAAGTAGGTAGTTTTTAAGTAAGGTGAAGCTTGGGTTACACAAGACGAATCAGACTTCTGAAAGAAGTACAGTAGTCTGGAAAGGTTGAGAGCCACTGATCTAGATCACTTCCACTGATACCTGTAGGTACCTTTTAAAAACAATATTACAAACATATTTTTGTTTCAAAGGGATTTCTTAGGGATCTTCAGTATTTCTTGTTGTCCTAATGGTCTTACTGTTGGGGTGATTCCTTATAGAAAATACTGAGCCAATAGTAATGATCTGAGGCAAAGTAGGGAAGCAAAAGGCTGGCTGTACAAAGGTACAAAAATAGCCAAGTTCCAGAAATGAAATGGCTGAGTTTAAACAAAGTGTAATTTGGATGAATGTGTTCCCTCTGGAGATGTGGTAATGAGTTCTGGGGAAGGGTGAAGCGTGGTGGGCAGAAGAAAACGTGTCCCAGTCCAGTATTTTACTTCATGTTAAATTGGCTAATGCTTGTAATTAAACTCTTTGTAGATGTCCTAGCTCAATACAATCTACATTTTGGTTCACCTGGTAACATTTTTGTTACATCCTGTAAGAACTTGATAGTAATTTTTTTTTGCCTATTGATTAGTCTAGTGCAGTAGTTCCCGAACTTTAACAATCCGCGAACCCCTTTCACAAAAATACCAGATCTCACAAACCCCCTCCTAAAAATGAATATTTCCAGGGATTTTCTCCCTTACTTGAGCATAAATGATAAAAGCAGTAATCTTGGAAAAAATTTTTTATGACATGCTTATTACACACTGTTTATTATTATTTATCATTACATTATGAAAATAGCAACACTCTTCCAAGATTTCACTTTTGTAGTTCATATCACTTCGATTAAGCCTCCTACATGTTTCATCAAGGAGTACCAGACGTGAAACAGCATGAAGGTATTTAAGAAGCTAACTCAAATAAAGAGTGCCTCTGTCAAGGTTCCTTCCCCACTCTGAACTCTAGGGTACAGATGTGGGGACCTGCATGAAAACCTCCTAAGCTTATTTTTACCAGCTTAGGTTAAAACTTCCCCAAGGTACTTTTTCTTCTATTAAAATTCTTCTTTTAAGAACCTGATTGCTTTTTCATTGTTCTTAAGATCCAAGGGTTTGGGTCTGTGTTCACCTATGCAAATTGGTGAGGATTTTTTTTACCAGGAAAGGGGGTGTAGGGTTTGGGGAGGATTTTGGGGGGAAAGACGTTTCCAAGCGGGCTCTTTCCCAGTTATATATCTGTTAGACTTTTGGTGGTGGCAGCAATAAAGTCCAAGGGAAAAAGGAAAATAGTTTGTACCTTGGGGAAGTTTTAACCTAAGCTGGTAAAAAAGGGAAGAATCACCTCTGTAAAATCAGGATGGTAAATACCTTACAGGGTAATTAGATTCAAAACATAGAGATTTCCTCTAGGCAAAACCTTAAGTTACAAAAAGACACAAAAACAGGAATCTACATTCCATTCAGCACAGCTTATTTTCTCAGTCATTTAAAGAAAACAGAATCTAACGCATAGCTAGCTAGATTACTTACTAAGTTCTAAGACTCCATTCCTGTTCTGTCCCCGGCAAAAGCATCACCCAGACAGAGTGAGCCTTTGTTTCTCCCCCCCCCTCCAGCTTTTGAAAGTATCTTGTCTCCTCGTTGGTCATTTTGGTCAGGTGCCAGTGAGCTTATCCTAGCTTCTTAACCCTTTACAGGTGAAAGGGTTTTTCCTCTGGCCAGGAGGGATTTTAAAGGTATTTACCTTCCCTTTATATTTATGACAGCCTCCCACAAGCGTTCAGGTCTTGAGCTGTCCAGGCAAGCAACACATGATTACAACAAAGCTTAAACTTGTTCTGCCAGGGAGTCATGGTCACGGGGGTTGGACTGCCGTCCTCCACGCCCAGGGTTCCTAGGGACGGTTCTGTAAGCCGTTACAGAATTTTTTTTCTGAGAACCCCCTGATTCATTTCATGAACCCCAGTTTGTGAACCACTAGTCTAGTGACTTCTGTAATGCCTGATTTCCTACTGCCCACAGAGTATTTGGTGGTGGGGTAGAACCTTTGTTCTGCACAGGAAGGTTTAAGAACCCTTTACAACAGGTTTTTTGCTTGCAGTTTAAAGGACAAAACTGGACTTGGGTGGGACTGGAAGAAAGGGTATGATCCAAGCGGCTAAGGAGCTTGCCAGTTCTTGTGTGTGTTACCTCAGCTAGAGGCAGGTTTGACTGGATAGGCTTCGGCTCTTTGCGCAAAATAAGCAAGGGCTATTCCAGCCAGGGATTACTTAAGCCTCCCTCTGTTGAGCAGGGAAACAGGCTGGTTCAAAGAATTAAGTGTCAGCAAAGCAGAGGCTTCTGGGGATTCCTGTCTCATTTCCTCTCCTGCCTCCCAGGAGGTCTGGCAGAAGTAAGTTGCTGTTAAGTTGGATGGAAAGAATGCACAACTGCCCATGCATATATCATCAGCCATTGCTATCCAACCGTCTCTTTTCTTAGCTCCAGGCCATGGAGGAAAGGGTAGGAAAGCAGCTTGGACCTGAATGACCAAATAATTGGGGCACTTGGCCCACCTCATCCTTTCAATCCACCCCTTCCTGCTGTATTTTTACCAGGAGATTATTTAGCTCCTTTATGATGCCACTCTAAAATGGGTTTCCTTTTACAGCTTCTGTTGGAAGGTTTAGCCTAGCATCTCTGGGTAGAAGAGGTTAACTTCACCAGAATGGTCACTGGACTGCTCCTTGACCTCAGACCTTGCAGGACTGAGATTTGTAACCTTTCGGGATGTAGATTTGTGGACAAGAGCAAGTCCTGTTATTCCTCAGAGACACAGGCCAGGAGACTAAGGAGCAGGGGGAAGACCTCTTTCTAAGAAGGGAAGCAAAACTTTAGGGTGTGTGGGATAGAAGGTTTTCTAAGACAAAAGTAAATCCTCAAAGAAGTTGGAGAGCCCTATTTTTCCTTTGCAGTTGGAGTGGAAATCTAATGGGTGGAGACATAAACCAAAGAACTGTCCAGAACAAGGCAAAGCTATCTCGAATTGTCTATACCTGCTGAGGGAGAAATGAGTCGTTGTTCTCCTGCCTCAGTCCCCTTTATCTAAATCATATCAAGGGAATGAACAGGCTCCAGGGAAAATGACCAAAGGCTTGGTGGCCTGATAAAACAAAGCCAGATGCTATATGGCAAACCTTCCTCCCAACAATTCTCTTCAGAAGCACTTTGCCAAAAAACTGAGGCACACCATTCAGTAAAAGCAAGATAAAACCCATAGAAATCTAAACAGTCATAGGTGGCAAGTTATATGGGCCCATTGTTCCCGTGTTCCACCAATACTTAGGAAAGTGGGCCCGGCTCCACCAATGTTTGGGCTTACCCATGCTTCAGGGGGACTCAGGTTTCAGGGCGGCCTGGGGGCACTAGCGGGGGGCCTGGCGCCAGCAGCAGCAAGCGACCCGGCCACAGTCCACTCCACCCCACCAGCTCCTGGTGTTGATAGGGGAGGAGGCTTGGGGGAAGGGGTGGAATGGGGCAGAATAGGGGCGATCTGGGGCCGGGTCACTCGCTTCTGCCAGCGCCAGGCCCCCTCTAACCCCCAGGCTGCCCTGGACCCCGCGTCCCCTTGAAGCGCAGGGCCCAGAGCGGTTGCCACAGTCCATGGTATGGATGGGATGGCTCCGTTCTGGGCACCACCAAAAATTATATAAACCTGGTACCCATGAGTACAATTACACTTCGTCTTTTTGGGAAGAGGCCCAGTTATCAGAATTTGATCCAGAGGTTCAAAAGAAGGAAGTGGAGGACAAGCGAACTGTTCCAGAATATTTGACGACACCTTTAGAAGGGCAGTAGCAATACTGTTCCCCTGTTAATTCACCTTTGTAGAAAGTTGTCTCTGGCCAAACAGTAGCTGCAGCAAAGGATTAAATGTGACGCTCACTTGCTCCTTTCTCCTAACTAAGGTTTGAACTTTAAAATGCACTGTACTGCTTAAATGCTATAGTGAGCACCGGCAGCTCCACTTCTCTTAAACAAGGACATTATTATTTTTTTAATTGTTCTAATGCAGTACAATGGGAAGTGAAACATTGTTATCCTACTAACATTAACTTGGCATGTACTGGTCTTTGCTGGAGTAACTCCACTTACTGTGACTGAATTCATGACTGCATAGAATTTAACTGACTTCATATTTGTAGATATATTCAGTATGTGCAATGTGAGAGAGTTAATCACTCACTTTGCTTTGTTAGCATCCCCTTGTGGATTCCTGGCTCTGGTGCTCTCTGTGAATAAATTCATTTACTTGTACTTCTGGCCAAAAGTACAAAGTATGGCTAGGATTACAGGGGAGAGAGTTAAAATAGGATCCACAAGTTTCAGCAAAAATTGTGGAATATATTCTGCAGTAGGCTTGATGTATATGTGGGTTTTCTAAAAATATTCCAATTGAAAACACCTACAGTAAACTAATACCTCCGATGGTTCGTATTATGGTAACCAGAAGTCCCTTAGGACAATCAGTACTCCTGACATGTAAATTAGACTATAACCTAAACCTTAAATAGCAGTCGTTATTCAGTTTGTGCAGGGCATTTGGCATACTTTGAATATGAAATATTTTACATTATATTTTTCATATTTAGATTTTCTGCTAATTTATATTTGATTTACCAAATCAATTGTAAATGTACATGTAATGAGGCTCTCTATATATGTGTATATACATGTGTGTGCGCATATATACATACAAACTTCAGTACATAAGAATATATTGTACATGTTCTAAAAACCAGTGGTATTTACTGGGTAATATTTGACTTAAAATATATTTTTGAATTTAGCAATGTTTAGACTATTATTAGATATAACATAGAGAGGGGAGGAGCGGTTGGAACTGAAGCCATCAGGGATCTGAACAGGCCCACACTGGCTTGTTTTAAGTCAGTTAATTGTTTTTGTTTTTTGTTACAAATATACTTTGAAAGACACATGATATTTAACTATAGATCTTTTTGTATATCTGACACCCTTAGAGGCTCAATTGAAGGCATAACTTTATTCAAAACTAACCAGTATCTAATATGTATAAATAGACACACTTTGTGATGTTGGGCAAATCATCTAACCTCTCTGCACCATTTTTCCTTCTTTAAAATTGAAATAACAATTCTTGCTTCAGAGATACCGCAAGACTTTAAAGCTAAAGCATTTTAAGATCCTTAGTTGACAGACATTATATCAGTGTAAAGTGTTATTTACACTCTGTTTAGGTTTAAAATTTGACTTTCCTTAAAATTATAATCTGGAGGAGAATGTGTTCTGGAGTATATATCTTTAAAAAGAATTCTGAGTATTTTACACATCTAATTGGCTTTGAAGAGTTGAGTCATAGTATGACTCTAGAAAATTTATTAGAGCAATTGAGGGGGAAACAAGTATCTAGCCAAACCACTGTTGCTTATGTACTGGTACTGCAAATCCAGCCTGGGAAGTAAAGTAAAGTAAAACTGGTACTCAAACAAGAAAGTAAAAAAGAGAGCTAATTTGTAACAGGGAAAATATCATTGTTTATCCATCTCCATTTGGTGAAATTGTTACGGAAGGAAATGATGCCTTTAAGAGGGTGTTTAAAAACTGGACTGTATAAAATACTTCAATACATAGCATGTTTCTGAACCAGAAGAGGGATTGCGCTGTAGTGCGTTAGTTTAATCTGTTTTGACAGCATTCATTTCTGTACCTTGACAAAAGTGAAATGACTTTAAAAAAAAAAAAAAAAAAAAAAAAAAGAAAACTCCACAAATAAGTTAACACACAAGTACTCCTTTTCTTTCCACAAATAAGGGCTTTCATGCTGTCTTTAGAGCCTGGGGAGATCTGTCGGTGCTCTTGCTGCTGCTGTGCTAATTGGCTTTCTCTTGTTTGTCATATGGGTGCTTGCCTGAAGATTTAATGAAAAGCAGCCATGTATTCAGATTGCTAACCTTAGGTGATGGATTTTTGGCAACAAAGGGCCCTCCTCTCTTTTTACGCATTAATAGCATGTATGTGCACAGACCTATGTACATGAAGCTCAAGATGGGCTAAAAAAAGGAAAGAACTTGCAGGTGCTGTTCGTAGAGAATCTGAACATTGTCTGATATATCTTATTTCCACCCATGGATCAGCTTCACTTTCTATTTTGGGAAAGCTTTATTACATAGTTTAAATGTTAAAACATTATACAAGGTGCAAGGTTTTAGCTTTTCATATTGAATGGTAAATCTTACATCAGGATTTACTATACATTCTCCCCCTCCCTTGTTTAAATAGCTGTTTAATATTTTAGCTGAACCTCAGCTGAAGTTTAATACATTCCTACTTCTATAAGTAGTTTTTCAACTTGCAGCATGGCCAATTGATAAGTTTAACACCAGTGAGAATATAAATATATAATTTCTCTGTACATCAAGACAGAATTCAAAGCTTTGAAGATGGTAGAGGAGTAAAGGCCAGATTTAAAGCCTGTCTAGTGAAGAACATTTTAAATAGAGGAGGGGGAAATGTCTTATTCTAGAAGTTGTGGATGTGCAAAGAAGAAAAAAATCTGAATATTGGAATTGGGGTGGGTGGAATTCTCCCATTTAAAACGTGAAAAATTATTTACTCAAGGGCCAAATCTCACCACATTTGCACACCCAAAGTTCCCCTTGAAGTAGAATTTGAGTCCTTGTTTACTTGTTGCTGCTATGTTTCCTTTTTTTTAGTGCCTGGAGGCCCCAATCAAAACTGAAGCCCCACTCTGGCAAGGTGCTAACACAAAGTAAAAGATAAACCCTGGCCCCAAAGAGCTTTCAGTCAACAGTATTGCAATCAATTAAGTCAAAACTTGTATTTTGTGATTATTTAACAAATAAATCTGACTCACTAGCACAGTTGGAAATGTAAAATGGCTACATATTTTCTTTATATTTAAAAGTACTTTAGTTTACTGGATATATTATTTCCATAATCTTTTGTTAAAATAAACAATATATTTTTTTAAAATTACTATACTCATGGTGGGTTTTGTTTTTTTGTTTTTTTGTTTTTTTTTTTGTTTGTTTTTTTTTTTTTTTGGTACAAACAACTGGCAGACATTTGTAAATAGATGTGTGTTTACATCTACCGCTTGAGATGGTTCCGGTTCTCTCTCTGCCTCATAGATAGGGAATTAGTTAAAAGTTGCTTCTTCATTGGTGCCTGAGCCTTGGCACTAAAGTTGTTCTTTGCTCCTGGCACTTTCTTTCCTGAGGTCAGAATTCATTTGCGCTGTCCGAGTCACCCGTCAATAACTTCTTCAGTTGAGAGGTCCATTTCATATTCTCATAAGCAAAAGAATACTTATTTTAAAGTTTATGGAAATAGAGCACAAACAACAAAATAAAAATAGTTGACGTTCCACATTCCAAACCTAAAAAGAAATAGAAATATTTTTGTGGGTGTATTTTGTTTTGACTGCTTTATGAAAGTTCTTCCTCTTTTTTTCCCCCCTCCAAAGCAGTTTTCCTGAAAGCTCTAGAATTTTTTTTAATTGCATTATTTAAACACATGTTTTTATTAAGGCATTTGCAACATGTGGAGTTGTATAAAGTTGACAAAATTGTTGACAGTCAATTAGTGCCATTAATGATCATTGGTTGCCACTTTCTTTAAATGATGATATTAAATTTATGCTCTTTTTAATTGGGAGCATGCACTTTACATTCAGATTGTATGCTAAAAATACCTTATGGCTACTACTAAATTGATTTGATTCAAGCTCCTTACTGAAGTATAAAATTTAATTTATTTTTACCCGATGTCAGTTTTCTGCTGATCATTTTACCTTAACAATTTTATTTAGCTTGGTCTGTTAAACAAATATAATGCAGTAGTTTCTGTCATTGATCTGACTGATTACATTCAAATTACTTTGCTGATAACAGAATCGTGTTCTGAGCCCATTCCTGCAAGTCTTCTATGCGTGAAGCTCCCATTTATGTCTGAACTCTCATCTTGGAGGGTTTGCAGAATCAGGGTTTTTATTTGATTTACTGAAACATAACTTGCTTCATTCCACACACAAATTTTACTCTTCTCAAAAAGAGTAAATGAAATTTTCACATTATTTCCATTGAAGAGGGTTTTCATTAACTTGAGGTATGTGTTAAATTTTTGGCTGATAACAACAACTGGTGTTGATGCCCTGGCAGCACTCAAGCTTGAGTCCAATGTAGACCCTCATCCTGTGTCTTGATCCCAGATCCCCTCTTTGTTGCCTTACATACAGTAGAACCTCAGAGTTACAAACTCCTTGGGAATGGAGGTGGTTCGTAACTCTGAAATGTCTATAATTCTGAACAAAATGTTATGGTGGTTCTTTCAGAAGTTTACAACTGAACATTGACTTAATACAGCTTTGAAACTTTACTATCAGACATGCCAAACCCATGAATAAAATGCAGAAATTGGGCTTGTTTTTGGCTTAATTGGCTTGTGAGTTGCTTGTTGGCTAGTTTTTGGCTTGTAACTTGTTGATTGTTTGTTTGGCTTGTAGCTTGTTGCCTCTTTTTTCGATCTGCTCCTGGCAAGGAGGGGCAAGCAGGGGCAAGGGTGGGAGAAAGTCAGGGATGCACAGTGGGCCCACCACAGTCCCAGACTGCACGCCGGGGGAATCTAGTTACATAGTGTTGGGGTTCTTAGAGATTGGCTTGTTTTGGGCTTGTTTTGAAATGGGATTAGCTTGTTTTTTGTCTTATTGTGAAAGTCGGGGTGCCTGTTTACTGCATGAAAGTTGGCAACTGTGTTTACTATGCAGAAGAAAAATGCTGCTTTTAACCATCTTAATTTAAATTTAACAAGCACAGAAACAGTTTCCTTACCTTATCAATTCTTTTTTTAAACTTTCCCTTAAATTTTTTTTTTAGTAGTTTACATTTAACACAGTATTGTAATTGCCTTTTTTGTCTCTGTTGCTGCCTGATTGCATACTTCCGGTTCCAAATGAGGTCTGTGGTTGACCGGTCAGTTCGTATCTCTGGTGTTCATAATTCTGAGGTTCTACTGTACCTCAGAGCCGCTTAACCTCATCTTTTCTGTTTCCAAGGAAACAGCCCCTGTTTCCTAAAATCACTAGCCAAATACAAACTGTAGTTGCATTTTAACAAGTCTCTCTTATTAGGCTTAAAGAATATAATGGACTCAATTGTACAATGTTGTACAGGTGTATCTCCACTGACTTCAGTGATATTGCACCAATGTATCTGAGAGCAGAATTTATTTCATTCTCCTTTCAACGTGTATGCAATACTCCAGAGATACGTGGAAAGACTTCACTCCTATCTGTACTGGGTAAGATGTCTGAGTGAGTGAGTCGTATCTCATATGGTCATAAATATTGTCGATGCAGCACTCTTCTTTCTCTGTCCCCTGCATTGGGATATGTAGGAAGATTTTTAAAAAGCTCTATAGGATTCCATGCTTATATCAGTGGCTCCATATTGAACTTTAAAATTTTGCAAGTATTAGAAAATTCTTTCCTGTCAGCCCTCTAAACTCAACATGGAATCTGAAAGTTGCATCTTTATGAGTAATAAAGATGTTGCCTCTGATTTATATCTGTGCAAATCCACTGGAGGCAATGGGGTTTCACAGATATGATAGAAGGCAGAATGTATTTATGTATCTGGAAATGAGACGTGACGTTTATCATGTTCCTGAGACCACATTATCTGCCATTTATCCATCAAGCTAAAATGATTCTAATATTCCAAATTTTGCAGCAGTTTCCAACATCTATAGCCCAGTGGGCCAGCTTACCTGGATTGTATTTATTGCTTTATCCTGCTTTATTATATTTAGTAGTAATGCAAGGAACCTACAGGCTTTTATCCTGTAAGATTTGGCTTTAGTAGATAGTGTGAGGCTTGAGGCCTATAACCTTTGGCATAGATAAACTTAAGTAACTCATAAGTTATAGGGAACTGAAGGTGGCATGCCAGAAGGGGAATTTTGTCCAGAATAGTGACATCAGCCACCCACAGAACACAAGTGACCCCAGCACAGAACATAGCTGACACCAACATCCAGAAAGTTCTGGACAGGACCTCTGACCACAAAGCTGCCATGACAGCAAATTGACGTGTACGCTAATAGGGTAACATCATATATATACTAACCTATAGAAAACAGACACCTTAAGGGGAGGAAATACAAATAAGGACCTTTATTGAATATGCATTGGTCATGGCAGTGTCAGCGTAACCTACTATAAAAGTAACATCCAGGGGCAGCAGGGAGGTTGGAAAGATATAGATCTTGGGAGGGGCCAGAATGATGGCCACCAGGGAAGATGAGGACGATGACGGTGATGAGAAAGATAATGGTTAAGTATGAAAGATAAGGGTGTAAGTATGGACATCCAAATGTGCTTTCTGTATTATCTCTGTCTGCTTTGTTGAGTTTAAGTGTGTGTATAATCTTTGCTAAATTATTAATAAATCTATATCTATATCTATATATCTATATATATATCTATATATCTATCTATCTATATATATATATATATATATATATATATATATATATATATATATATAAAGAGTTCCTATAGTGTGAGTGTTGCACCTGTGCACGTCGGGGTTCCCAAATTATATGATAACTTTACAATAATCTTATGGGGCCTGATCTTTGGACAAGAACCTGTTAATCCTCAAGTTACAATTGTATTTACCCAACTTGGGTTAGGCTACACAGCCAACTTACATTTCTATTCAGATTTGATTTAAATTATATCCTGCTTTCCACAAATGTGAAATTGTATCTATTGATTTATTATTTGTTTTTTATCTAGACAGTTCTTGCCTGAAGGAGCTCTCGGTTGCTCTTTTTTTCCCTTTTGTGAAGTACTAAGCGCACTGTTAAACTTCCGCAAATAATAATGAAATACATATTTTGAATATTTTTCCTTTCAGTTTGCAGACACTTGCATAAGTGACATCTTTGCTTGACCATACCTTTTAGTAGTAGATATCCAGTGGTTCAATTTATTCTGAATATTTTCTTGATAATGGAGCTGACTGTTTATCTTACTAAACAGTAATAATACAGTCATCTGGCTGGCTGTAGACAACACACAGCTTTGGCACTATCACAGAGAAACAAAAGAATTGAACCAGTCCTCATGGAATACATCCACTGGAGGAGATGATGGGGTCTCACTGATATAATGGAAGTACATGGTATAACATGGAATACATATTCTGTTTCAAGAATTTGTATATATGTACTATGTTCAGTGTCATTAACATCACACCATGGAACTTGTAATTTATCTCCAACTGAAATATCTGGCATTGTGATAGATGTATGTTAATCTGTAATAGTTCTTAGTGCAGTTGTAATTTTTTCTTTTATTTCCACCAGATCTTGATCATCTTGGACTATAATCTTCATGGCGTGAAAATCTGAAGATAATCCGGAGCAAAAGAGTGGTTTATTTAAAGTGACTCTTTTATCAAAATGGTTGGAAAACTCAAACAAAACTTGTTATTGGCATGTCTGGTGATCAGCTCAGTGACAGTGTTTTATTTGGGGCAACATGCTATGGAATGTCACCACAGAATAGAAGAACGCAGCCAGCCAGTGAGGATGGAAAGTGGGAGAACCACAATAAGAACTGTCTTTAACTTAAAAGCAAATAAAACCTTTGCTTACAATAAAGACATGCCTTTAATATTTATTGGAGGGGTGCCTCGAAGTGGCACTACACTAATGCGTGCCATGCTAGATGCTCACCCCGATATCCGCTGTGGAGAAGAAACTAGGGTAATCCCTCGAATTCTGGCAGTTAAGCAGATGTGGGCCAGATCAAGTAAAGAGAAAATCAGATTGGATGAAGCTGGGGTGACAGATGAAGTTCTGGACTCAGCCATGCAAGCCTTTTTATTGGAAATCATTGTTAAACACGGGGAACCTGCTCCCTATTTGTGTAATAAAGATCCTTTTGCTCTGAAGTCCTTAACTTATCTTGCCAGAATTTTCCCCAATGCCAAATTTCTTCTAATGGTACGGGATGGTCGTGCATCAGTACATTCCATGATATCTAGAAAAGTCACCATAGCAGGGTTTGACCTTAACAGCTACAGGGACTGTTTGACCAAGTGGAATCGTGCTATAGAGACTATGTATAACCAGTGTATGGAGGTTGGTTTTGAAAGATGCATGCTGGTACACTATGAACAACTTGTATTACATCCTGAAAGGTGGATGAGAACTCTATTAAAGTTTCTCCACATTCCATGGAACCAAGCAGTGCTACACCATGAGGAAATGATTGGGAAAGCAGGTGGTGTCTCTCTTTCAAAGTGAGTACAAGTGTTTCTTGGTGTCTTGTATTGATCTAAACTTCACTGTTTAGACATGGCTTGCATTTTGATGCCAAGTATAATTACAGGTTATTGTAGAATTACAAGTGCTGACAAGTCTCAGCAGTAGTGTATTTTCTTTAATCACTTTTCACTATGGCCGTTTTAATGTTCCTGTAGATAGAGACCAGAATACACTGCAGCAAGTTGGACCTAAATTCTGCAACAAAGCTCTGTGTCACCAGAGTAGCTGACATGAAATTTTACAGCAGCTTCATTTGGATTGAAGGGTTTTACTGGATTACGTAGGAAATGAAATAACCCGTACAATAGCCCTTTTTTTTTCAGTCTTTTAATTTTAACATTAAATTCAGTTTTTTTTCATTGTCCTCACGCTTTGGGTGCTGCAGATTTTTATATTGAAAATGCATACTTATCTTGTAGAAGATATCAAGGAAAGTTGTAGGTTTTTGCTCTGGGTAAGGGGTAGTTCGGGCTTTTGACCCCCAATAAGGTGTAGGAAGTCATTTGGGATTGTGAGATGAGCGTGCTGGATGTTTCTTCTAAAGGTCCCATCACCACTACCAGTACAATCATGGTTTTTCTAACCAGTTGGTGACTTGACTTGCTAAAACAAACACAGAGTAGTTTGCACAGCAGCATCATTGTGTCATAGCTGTAGCTAACTGTATATTTGCACCTTCCATATTGCCTAACCATGTTTGTATTAATGCATTCTGGGAAAATGTAGGCAGCTACCCTGTTATGCTATACCTCAGCAAGAAATATAGGGTACCTGGACAATGCGCACTGAGTGGACGTAGGTCACTATGCTCTGGAATATCTTCCTTCCAGCTCCCTGTGCAGTAAGTAGGATTGGCTACGTTGGATTACTTAGGTACAGTTATGGGGGTCCCATCTCCACTATAAAATGTGCTGAACTGTTCACAAGAAGCTATTGTGACAGTCTAGGCCTCTGGCAGTGGCAAAACACACTACAAGATGCCACATTTGCTAATAGAGTATTTATCATAGTTAATGTGAACACAAACCATGTATAGAGCAAAGAAAGCATTAACTGGTTACAAACTCAGTTAAGAATTATGTGGACAGGCTGTGAAATGAACAGCAAGGAAATAGTTAACAATGGGTTACAGCTAAATTATTTAGATTTCAGAATTCATCTCCTCGGCTGACTGAAGCAGTTCACATCTCAGAGTTTTTGTTAAGGCTATCTGCAGTTTGGGAAGATTATGTATCAGTTTATATTTCACTTTCTTGATTTTAAATATTTGGATAAAAGCTGATGATGAATTATGATTACTTGGATATGAAATCCATTTTTTCATAGGATTAAAGATAATGCCTATCTTATTGACAGTATATACATTTTTTAAGAGATTAGTTATATCTAGGGTTCAATCTTAAATGGTTTAGTAATTCCTCAGGAAGCTGAGTCCTAATGTAGAGTGTCTCAAAGGGTTTGTCTACATTAGAGGGGGTTTTTTAACCTCAGATTTATGGATTTTAAATCAGCTTGAGTTTGCTACCACAATCTAATGTGGAAACTCCACAAATGTGTGTGGAGTGTCTGCGCTAGCCTCTACAGACAGAATGGATACCTCTCATAAATTAGTAATCTGTCAATTAACTTGAGGTTAAAAGCCTCTCATGTAGACAAACCCAAAGGGAAAACTGACCTGCTCTATTTGGCATGGCATTATTAGTTTTTCTCAGTAGTGTTGGTTCAGGTACTGGTTAGTATATTGTCAATACAAGAAGAGTCCTGAAGATATATCTGCCAAGAATATAATCTTTCAGGAAATTTGAGGAGCTGTTGTTCCAGTGAAGTAGGACCCAGAATTGGCATGCTTTTTCTTTTAGCACAGCCTTCCGAGAGGATTAGTATTTTGAATATAAGAAACCTGTTGTAGACCAATCTTTTACTAATTGTCTTTCATGCACACTGTGCATTTGACTTCCTGAGTAGAGCTGGGTGAAGTATCCGGGTTTTGATATTCTTCAGGGAGTTTAAATGATTTAGTCTTTCCTATGATGTCTAACTTACTCTTCACTGACCAGCTCTTTTGATGTGTCTACCCATATGTGTAGCTGGAATTTGAGAGAAGTGGAAACTCATTATTCATAATACAGAAAAGTCTTTCTTTTTTCTTTCCCCCTCCCCTCCTCTTCCTAAACACAGTTCTTTCAATACGTGAATCATGTCTTTCTTGCTTTCCTGATATTGCAAAGCATTTACCGTATTATGTCATCTCTGTTGGACTGCTAGAGGGACTCGGTTACTTTTTATATTAATTAAAAAATGATGTCCTAGCTGTGGGATGTGACCAGTTAAATTTCTTGGACACAGTGTGTAACTGCCTGTCTGTGCTCAAGTACTCTTGCAGTAGAAGAAAGAAAGAAGGAAGCTCCTCTCACAGTGAGTAGGGTCACTACTTTTTTCAGTTGATTCAAATAAACTAGTAATATTAATTGAACAGTGGAGAGGATAAATGCTAGACCTAAACAGTCGGGTAACCCAACAGGCAAAATCCTCTCATTTACACTGATGAATCCTTCAAAAACCTAAAGCCAAGTGATTTTATATTAAAAATTGGAAATCAGCTATGAATGGCTACTTGTTAAATCCATAAGCCAGTATTTAGTACAGAGTGGGTTTTAAAGACTTTATATTGATTTCTGGCATCCCCAGTAAAATATCAGGCTACTGATGCTGCTGCATTGGAAATGGTTGCCTTTGTGGCAAGGGAAGATTTAATGCAAAGAAACTCACTCTTCTGTGCAACTGTCCATACGTTTGATTGTCATCATTAATGAACATTTTATATTGTGGTAGTGTCTAAGGTCCAGTTTGTTTGTGGTCTTTATTGTGCTAAGTGCTGTACAGACATAATCAATGACAGCTGGTGGTCCAAATTGCTTACGGTCTAAAAGGTTGGATAACACTTTTTTAAAATGTAAGAGCAGAGATATTTTGACATGAACCCTTTTATTTATTAAAAAGGGTTATCACGTTGATTGGAAAGATAGGTATATAAGTATGCAAAAGCCCCATTGGTCTGAGGAATAAGCTAGATATGGGAAGTGGCAATGGGATGTTTTGGGGAACAGGCCATAAAAAATGCAATGGTAAACTTACACTACCATTGAACTAATGGTTTGAGTCACTGGCATGTGGATTGCATAAGTACTCTTTGCAGATGCCTTCAGGATTAAGTGGCTGATGGAGACCAATAGTCCATAAAATGGAAGATAATGAACTGGGAAGTCCTCCTCACATAATATACAGTTGGTTCAGAAACAAGGATTGGGAAAGATGAGATTGCTATCTAAGTGCCTCATAAGTATTTAGAAATAAAAAATAGACCGCTTTCTAATGAGTCCCTGCTTATGTTGGAACCTTGGGAAGTAATTGGATTTTTCAGGCCCACCTCTGTTTGTTCTGATACACTGTAATGACTTTGAGTCAACAGTAACTTGCCTGAGTCACAAAAACTAACAAACCATTAGAACACTTGTGTCTTCAAGGCTGTTAGTCTCCACAGTGTTAATTTTACTATAAAGGTAGTCATATTTTCTGATGGAATAATAATTTTTAAATTGGACACTCCTAAAAATGTGGGAGGATCCAAACCAGCTTTATGTGCAATATCACTTCAGTGTGCAGTGCAGGGATTGATTACTTCTTACTAATGTAAGGGTTCTGACTTCTCTATCTCCCATGCACTGATTTATTTAAAAAAAAAGGAGGGGGGGCTTCAGTGTGGTTTTTATTGCTAGTTTTGTTTTTGGGAGTAGTACTATACCTCTTAACCCTGTTTCTTATGCAGTATTTTTACTTTATCACTTGATGATTACCTGTTCTGTTCATTCCCTCTGGGGGACCTGGGATTGGCTGCTGTTGAAAGACAGCATACTGGGCTAGATGGACCTTCGGTCTGACCCAGTTTGGCCGTTCTTATGTACCAACATTTATTGAGCATTTTGCTCAGAGGGGTGTAGTTAATGCAAACATTTAATGTGTAACTTCCAAATATTTGCATTGGTGTTCTCCTGTCTCACACCTCTCCACAAGGGATTGTGAATTGTGTACATATTTGTAGTTGAGCGGGTCCAGATGTCAAAATGCTGCCAGAACACAAAAGTAGACTGCAACCTGTGACTTCTCCTGAAGTAATAAACCCCACCTAGTCTTTCGGGCAATGGCAGGATGGGACCAGTCCCCCAGCTCCCTGTAGCTAATAACTAATTTTTCAGATAACTTCCCTCTACTAGATCACCAGTTCCAAATAAAATATTAAATTATTTTAATGTATAAAATACAATTTAAAAACCCTGGATCCCTGACCAAGCAGTCTACAATATCAAACTCCAAACAGTTTATTGGTCAATGTTTTCCCCAAAACTAAATTATCAATCTTCTCTGATGTGATATTTGATCCCATTTACTCATGTTGTTGGTTGTGCCATTTCAAGATAGTTGGAACAATAAACACATAATAATAAGTACGTTAAGTAGGTAAGTTAATCTGTGTCCTGTTCACTTAAATAAAGTAAAACAAATCAATACAGTTCTATTGGCCATTTCAATTGTATTTAGTTTTATGGGCTTTTTTCCTGTACACTGAAATACTGAGTACAATAAATTGTGATTTTTCCCTTGGCATATCTTCCATTGTAATTGTTGTAGTATAACTGCTTTCTCAAGTGTTTGATTTCATTCAATATTAACATTACCTACTATCTCTCATTTTATCTTTTTTTTAGTCAGTGCAGTGATGTAAATATAGGGCAAGTATTCTCTGTAGCAGGCTTTTCTGATGTTGGTACATAGGTAGCATAACTGAGATTATCCTTCTATTCTGTATAAGGAGGGAGTTTCTGATTCTTCACAGAATTAGGCCATATGCACAAATGGAACCCCATTCTTACTTCAGTTCTGCCATATATTTCAAACTATTGTCTGATAATGCTCTAGAATATAGTAGTTTCCTTATTGATTCTGTTGTGTCAGGAAATATGTTTGTGCTTTTTCTCCTTTGTCTTATCTTCTGGCTGTTATTTAAACCCTATTACCTTATTTATAAAGCATCACATCCAGTAATGACTAACCATCTGTTCCTTAAAAAATGACCAATGGCTTATGTTAGTAGTGAACAAACATCAATATCTTTGTGCATTGAGTGGTCTTTTACTGGAATATTTTCTTGGCGAGAAGAACACAGCTGGAACTGGTAACATGTGGTCTTGATTATTACAAAGGCCTTCATATAGCCTCTTTAACAGTTGTTTCCCTCATAAGTCAAAGTTAGTAAGTATGTCATGGTTTGATTTACTTTTTTATTACAACATTGTGTTAAAACTTTTTCGCTTGTCAGGATATTTGACAGTATGTACTACTGCACCAAAATTGATTGCATGGTGGGTTGTAAATTGTCAGTAATCAACTTTTGTTCCACTTAAAAACTGGTTCAAAACCAAATTATTAATATTAGATAATTATTCTGGAATTATAACTGAATTGCAAAATCTTGCACATTCTATCTCCTTATCCTAAACCTTCTGATTGAGTTGGAATAAACCAGTGCATCGCTGCCTGTATATCAGCAAATTATGTTTACTGTCGTGACCTTCGGATTTTAGGTTTCCATTTCATTTTGTTACTTCACTAACATTGCTGCTTAATTGTGGGATCCAAAAAGCTTCCTTTTATCTGCAGAAATATGGGACTAACACAAACTTTGAATTGGGAGGAAGGTTCCTAATCTGCAGAAAGGAGAACGAGGAGCTACAGAGCACTCATGCACCTTTGATACCATTATTCAAGACTCTAGTTGCACATGAATGAGGCATATGGATATCTGCAGTGCAATGTACACCCACATCATCTTAAAGAACCACTTAATGAAGGATAAGTAACAGTCTTGTATTGAAGGAGACTATTGCGTTGTCTACATGGTGCGGGAGCGTGCGCAGTGGGGCTCTTCCTGCTAGAGCAGGCTTTCTTCGGGTGCACGGAGAGACTGCTCAGAAGCTGACGTAGCCTCCTCATTGGTGTTGTGACTTCCTCTTTCTCAGATGATCAGTTTTGGAGTTCTGGAGCTTCAGTCTTCCCTTGGGGGGTTTTTCAACCCAAAAGGCAAACCTCCTCGCCCATATCCTTGATTTCTATAGCTTGTGAACTTTTCTATAGCTTGTAGCATCTCCTCCAAGATCTTTGGAAAAGTCAGGTGCAAGGCCTACCAAGGAGCCATGAAACCGTGTCCAATCAGGTTAAAATTAAGTCCTTTTTAGCTAGTTGTCAATTCCAGAAAAGTCCCATTTAAACCAAGTATTTGGGGTTTTACATACTACAGAGAGTGAAAGTCCATGACATCCCCATTCTGTGCCTCATCCCCTCAAAAATCAGAAATTGGACATAAAACCTCTTTGAGGAAGAGGGTACACTTCTGTTTGGGTGAAAAATCTGATGATGACATCACTATTTTACAGAAAGTTCAATTAGCAATTATTCACCCAGCAAAAAAATAGGAAATAAATTGGAACTTATGACAAAATTACAGTAATCTTCCTGTTTATAGAACTAGGCTACAGTGACATAGGTTATCTCCTGAAACTTTCACCATGATAGAGGGAGCTTACTTTAAAACGTCTGAAGATGAAACTCATTTAAGATTTTCAGTTTTATATGGAGCCTGTATTCTCATGAAGGCTGTTTCTCTCACACAGATATATTGGTCACTTTCAGATACGTGGTTTGCAGAATCTTGAGGCAAGGACGTTTTGCCTTCACGTTCTTTTCCCCTCCTAGTTTTTGACTGAGTTCCATCCTGCATGCTCCACTCTACTAGTGGTAACTCGGGATACGAGACGCATCTGATGAATGTTCTGACTTTTTATTTTGGTTCCACTGCCACCTTGAATGGGCAAGTCATTATGGGTGTCTTTGTCTGCATTTGCTTAATAATCTTCATCTTCATTCTTCTGTTTCTTATGCTGATGCTGCTGGAGCCTCATTATTATTAAGAGAACAGGAATAGCAATTTTATTTCAGTTTGGCTTCTATCTATCTAAGACCTTTAAAGATGTATATTGCAGGATTTGTAGTACCACAAAACCTTCTGCGGTTTGAAGTGTAATAGCCAGCATGGCTGTTGAAGGAATGTATTGTAGTATGTAGTAGTCTAGCCATAAGGAATATTGTTAATATATCCCTGGCATTTGTCACCTAACTGAAAGCAGCTGTGGTGACCACAAATGCAAAGAAATGCCATTCCTTTTTCAATGAGGATTTGGCAATGTTTTTTTTAAACAAATATTTTTTAGGTTATTGTGAAAATAGCTGAATAGGCAGAAATAGTACTGGAATATTCTTTTTTTGCAGATCATTTTTTTTCTTTGTTGTTGCCATGCAGTGACAGAAGTGCTTGTGGTTAGCTCTGGATTACATGCTGTCAGCTGTTTCACTGTCTCAACTATTACTGCACTTTTCAAGTAGGGTCTGGAACTGCCATCATATGTGCGTGTTTTTCTCATCTCCCTCCCTCATTTTCATGACTTTCTGCTCAGATGCTCTAGACTAAGGTTCTTTTCCTGGTCTTGTCCTTTTTTTCCTGTGTTAAATATTTTTCTGTGGAGACGTGGTTTACTTAAGCAAAAACAAATTTGGTACAGTATTTTCTGGGAATTAATGACTGTCTGGGAGGAGCTAATATGCTTCTAGCATTAACCCAAGGCAGTTGTTAACTGCCAGGAAATGTCCTGTGCTGATGTTATTGCGGTAAACAATGAAAAAGGCAAGGGGCAGGATGTGGATTTTTTTTCTTTAAAGTTTGAAGGGCTGTTTGTCATGTGCAGGGCATTCAGTAAGTGTCCTTTATGCTACTTATATTACAATAGCCCTCTGGGGCCTGATCTCTGATTGGGGTTCCATCGTGGTTCTGTACGAACAATTATTAGCCAATCCGATTTACATAGATCTTATTTCAATGCTTCTTGTTGTTTAGAATCAGAGTGCAAAGAGAAGTGCAATCTTTGCTAATTTTGATAAGGGCATTTCAGATTTGATCTGTTGTGTTTTTTTCGCTCTGCGAGTCTTTGAATGTCTGAGAACCTTCAAAAGTGTAACGCTAGTAAGAGTTGACTTCAGTGGTTGTGCTCATCTTTTGGGTACTGTCCCATCTCTGCAGACTTCTTTTGATGTCCTGACGCTTTGTGCTGTATTTGCTTTGCCAGCTTAGTCCTCCTAAAATCCAATTCTAATGATTCTCTAAGGGTATGTGTACAGTACAAAATTATTCTATTCGAATTTTCGGAAGCTATTTTATACATTCAGTCTTCTTTGTCCTCACTAAAGCGCGTGAATTCGGCAGATTGTGTCCAGAGTACCAAGGCTAGCGTCGAATGTCGGAGCAGGGCACTGTGGGTAGCTATCCCACAGTCCCCGCCGCCCATTGGAATTCTGGGTTAAGCTCCCAGTGCATGATGGGGCAAAAACATTCTCGCGGGTGTTTCTGGGTGTGTGTCATCAGAAAGCTACGGCAGACAATAGTTTCGCGCCATTTTGGTGTGCGGACGCCATACTGCTTTCAGCAGACGGTGCACTGCTGCTCTCCATGAATCCACCTCTCCAACTCAGCTGTGCTCGGCCATCGTGAACCAAGCAGCACAGCTTCCACTGCCAACTCTGCTCTCCTGCTATTGTCACGCTTCCGAGCTTCTCCATGTTGTCTGTGCTGGGCTCCCACCTCCATGAAAGCCACAGAAGACAACCATTTTCTGCCGTTGTTCGGTGACCATGAACTGAACAGTACAGCTTCCGCTGCCATTCTGATCTCCTACATTTTGCGCCCTTTTTCCAGGATTACCCGTGCAGGTGCCATAGTCATGGAGCCCGATCAGATCTCCACTACTGTTTTGACCATTGTAAATACCTTGCGTGTTATCCAGCAGTATGTGCAGTACCTGCAAAACCGGGCGAGGAAGTGATGACAGCGCAATTACTATACTGATGAGGACATGGACACAGTCGTTCCTAGAAGCACGACATGTGGCGATTGGGAGATTGTGGTGCTGTTGGGCCAGGTTCATGCCGTGGAACGCCAATTCTGGGCCCAGGAAACAAGCACAGACTGGTGGGACCACATAGTGTTGCAGGTAAGGGGTGATTCCAAGTGGCTGAGAAACTTTTGTGTGCATAGGGCCACTCTCATGGAACTTTGTGACTTGCTGTCCCCTGCCCTAAAGCACAAAGACACCAAAATGAGAGCAGCCCTCACAATTGAGAAGAGAGTGGCCATAGCCCTGTGGAAGCTTGCAACACCTGACAGCTACCGGTCAGTCCGGAAACAGTTTGGAATGGGGAAATCTACTGTGGGGGCTGCTGTGTTGCAAGTAGCCAACACAATCATTGACCAGCTGCTATCCAGAGTAGTGACTTTGGGAAATGTGCAGACCATTGTGGATGGCTTCAATGCACTGGGGTTCCCTAACTGCGGCGGAGCGGTAGACGGAATGCATATTCCTACCTTGGCCCCGGAACACTGTGGTGGCCAGTACATAAACCGCAAGGGGTACTTTTCCATGGTGCTGCAAGCACTGTTGGATCACAAGGGACGTTTCACCGACATCAGTGTGGGCTGGCTGTGAAAGGTGCATGACGCTCGCATCTTCAGGAACTCTGGTCTGTTTGAACAGCTGCAGGAAGGGACTTGCTTCCTAGACCAGAAAATTACCGTTGGGGATGTTTAAATGCCTATAGTTTATCCTCGGGGACCCAACCTACCCCTTAATGCCATGGATTATGAAGCTGTACACGGGCACCCTGGACAGTAGTAAGGAGCAGTTCAACTATAGGCTGAGCACGTGCAGAATGGTGGTAGAATGTGCGTTTGGACATTTGAAAGCGTGCTGGCGCAGTTTACTGACTTGGTTAGATCTCAGCACAACCAATATTCCACTTGTAATTACTGCTTGTTGTGTGCTCCGCAATATCTTTGAGAATAAGGGGGAGACGTCTATGGCAGGGTGGGAGGTTGAGGCAACTTGCCTGGTGGCCAGTTTTACACAGCCAGACAACAGGGCGATTAGAAGAGCACAGTAGAGTGCGCTGCACATCAGAGAAGCTTTGAAAGCCAGTTTCATGACTGGCCAGGGTACGGTGTGAGAGTTGTATTTGTTTCTCTTAAAGTTACCCACCCCTTACATATATATGAAAGGAAATAAAGTCACAATTGTTTAAAAACTGTTATTTATTATTTGTTGCACAAACATTGGGAGAAATCAGAAGCTAGATGCGGGGGGGGGGGGGGGTATTGGGTTGGGAGGGTGGAGGAGGAGGGAAAGACAAGTCCAGAAATTAAATCAAAATTTAAGATATGCCAGCTTTCTGCTGCTTGTGCAATCCTCTGGGGTTGACTGTGTGGCTCCCCATAGCCTCCCCCGTTGTGTTTTTGGGCATCTGGGTGAGGAGGTTATGGAACTTGGGGAGGAGGGAGGGCGGTTATTCAGGGGCTGCAGCGGCAGTCTGTGGTCTTGCTGCCTTTCCCGCATTAGATCCACCATACAGCAGAGCATGTCAGTTTGCTCCCCCATGAGCTTGACCATAGCATCCTGCCTGCTCTCATCGTGTGCGTCCCTCCTCTCTTTGTATTCATGTAACGCTTTACGCGACTCTGCAATGGTTTACCTCCACGCATTCAACTGGGCCCTATCATGCGGGAGGGCTGGATGAGCTTGGCAAACATGTTGTCCTGAGTTTGTTTTTTCCGCCTTTTAATCTGGACCAGCCTCTGGGACAGAGTAGATAGGGGCCGCATTGAAACATTTGCACCTGCTGCAGGAGGAGAAAAAGGTAGGGTAGTATTTTAAAAGATGCATTTTAGAGAATAAGGGGGACACTGTTTCTCAGTGAAACAGGCAATTCATAGTACACAGCACATATTCTTTCTGTACAAGGTCTCATTTTGCCTCCTATATTGAAGTGCCTGCCACTTTGGTGTGAGTAAGCCATCACATGCGGCCAGGCAACAGAATTCAGCTTGCAGGCAGCGGCCAGGCAACAGAGTTCAGCTTGCAGACAACCTGTGGGCTCTCTGGGATGATCACTTCACGCAACCCGCCCCCCCCCCACACACACACTGCGGGGCTCTGATGAGCCTCTGAGCAGGGATGAGCCCTTTAAACTAAACGTGAACGGCCCAGCACGGCTGGGTTTCTCCCCACCACGTGGCTCCGATCAAGCTCTTGCTCACCAGAAGTGCCTTCTCCAGGGTTATGGCCCAGGAGCGTGCTTTGGGAGTAGGGGGTGGCTATTGGCTCCAGCGTTAAGAATAGTTCCTGGATGGGGGGAAAACAGATTCCTCACTTGCTGCCTGTGTACTGTCCTCCTCCTCCTCTTCGTCCTCCAAAAACTCATCCTCCTCGCTCCGTGCTACTCCCCCCTTGCAGGTGTCCACGGACAGTGGTGGGATAGTGGTGTCATCACCCCCGCATAATTGCATGCAGCTCACGGTAGAAGCGGCACGTATGGGGCTGTGACCCAGAGCGCCCGTTTGCCTCCCTGGCTTTTTGGTATGCTTGCCTGAGTTCCTTGTTTTTTGTATGACACTGTTCTGTGTCCCTGGAGTAGCCTCTTTCCGTCATGGCCCTGGATACTTTAGCATATATATTTGCGTTCCTTTTTTTGGAATGTAGTTCTGCCATAACAGATTTGTCTCCCCAACGTGCAGTGAGATCCAGTACCTCCCGTTCAGACTGTACTGGAGCTCGTCTGCGAATCCGGGACTGTGTGGAGTCTTGAGATGGTGGACTCTGCATGGTCGTCTGTGATGGTGGACTCTGCATGGGAGCCTGTGCTGATGGTGACCCCAAACAGGAAATTCAGAAGTTCCAGGGGCTTTTACTGCCTACCTGGCTAGTGCATCGGAGTTCAGAGTGTTGTCCAGAGCGGTCACAAGGGAGCATTCTGGGATAGCTCCTGGAGGCCAATATCATCGAATTGCGTCCACAGTACCTGTAACCCGGAACTGCAATCTCAATTTTAGCGCTACTCCACTTGCCGAGGTGGAATACAGAAATCAGAGTAAAGAGCCCTTTAAATTGAAAAAACTGGTTTGGTCGTGTGGACAGAACCAGTTTTATTTCGAGGTAATTCGGCTAATTCTGAAATAACACTGTACTGTAGACCAGGCCTAAGTGGGAAACTAGTGTACACTGCATTTAAAACTGCAGCAAGGTAGAGAAGGACCAAAACCAACTTCACAGATCTTGGAAGACAGGTCAGTCTTTGCTTACAGACAGCCCCCAACCTGAAGCAAATACTCACCAGCAACCACACAACAGAACCACTAACCCAGGAACCTATCCTTGCAACAAAGCCCGTTGCCAACTATGTCTACATATCTGTTCAGGGGACACCATCATAGGACCTAATCACATCAGCCACACTATCAGAGGCTCGTTCACCTGCGCATCTACCAATGTGATATGCCATCATGTGCCAGCAATGCCCCTCCGCCATGTACATTGGTCAAATTGGACAGTCTCTACATAAAAGAATAAATGGACACAAATCAGACGTCAAGAATTATAACATTCAAAAACCAGTTGGAGAACACTTCAGTCTCTTTGGTCACTCGATTACAGACCTAAAAGTTGCAATTCTTCAACAAAAAAGCTTCAAAAACAGACTCCAATGAGAGACTGCTGAATTGGAATTAATTTGCAAACTGGATACAATTAACTTAGGCTTGAATAGAGACTGGGAGTGGATGGGTCATTACTCAAAGTAAAACTATTTTCCCCATGTTTATTCCCACCCCCCACTGTTCCGCAGACATTTTTGTCAAATGCTGGAAATGGCCCATCTTGATTATCACTATAAAAGGTCGCCACCCTGCCCCCGCTCTCCTGCTGGTAATAACTCACCTTAAGTGATCACTCTCGTAACACCCATTGTTTCATGTTCTCTATGTATATAAATCTCCCCACTGTATTTTCCACCAAATGCATCCGATGAAGTGAGCTGTAGCTCACGAAAGCTTATGCTCAAATAAATTTGTTAGTCTCTAAAGTGCCACAAGTACTCCTTTTCTTTTTGCAAAACCAACTTGTTTCTCACTGGCATCCCTTTGTGATGACTTACTTCAAAACTAGAAGGGATTCTCACAGCTTTCACTGAAATCAATAGATGTTCAAAATACAGTTTTCACTGTAATCTGTGGGAGTGCTTGGTGTTCAGCATCACTGAAAATGAAACTACTTATTTGGTTGCTTGAGTATGAATTTAATGGTCTCATTTTTAGGCATGTGCTTTTGAAAACTTTGACCTTGGACTCCAGAAAATTGGCAATTTTAATAGAATACTTCTCCAAACCAGACATCCTCAAAGTCAACTAGCTGCTTATGAATCAGTAATTATAATCATTACCTGTGAGGCAAAAACTGTTCAGTTTCTTCTCACAATTATCAGGTTAATTAGATACGCTCATTATTGTTGTAAAGTGACTCAAGTCAATGAAGTTATGACACTTTGGCCCCCTAGCTTGAAGCTATTTGGACTATTCGACCAAATTTCCCTTTATTTTTCTCAGGCGATATCTGCTGTCTTAATTCTGAGTCAGTTACCAATTGCTAAGTCTTACCTGGAATCTCCATGCTTCATTAACTTGCATTGTTTCCTGTTTGTTCTAGTAGGGAGGAGCCTTTTTAATAGAGCAAGAGTTTGGCTACTGTTCTTGTGTTTTGGTTTTTAAATGTAGACTAGAACTTGGTTTTATGGCCTATGCGATGATCATGGGCAAATCCCTTTGCCTCTTTGTGCCTCAGTTTCCCTACCTGTAAAGTGGGGAGGATGATAATTACTGTCTTTATAAAGTGCTTTGAGATCTACTGAAGAAAACTTCTGTAACAAGAGCTAGGTATTAGAGCCTAGGTAGAGCCTTTTGTGCTTAAAATGCTTTACATCAGTAAGTTAGGTACAGGTAGTGCAATGACTGTAGGCAGACATGACAGCTATGTATTTAGCAATAGTTCCCACACATGTTTAGCTATTCAGTTGGAATTGCAGTTGTATGATGACATACCACGTGGTATTACTTATGGTACAGGAGTTAAATATCCCCCGAGGGACTCTTTGTGCAAAGGTTTTGATTTTAACCTGTTTTCACAGAAAAAAGATGAATACTAACATCTAAGGAGCTGTGTACTTTTCTAATTGGGAAGAAAGTTTGGAAAAATGAATCAAAGTATTTTACTTCATGGTAGAGCCTAGAACTATTCAGTCTGTGCTGTGGACCGTATATTAAATAGCTGGGAGTCAACATTTTATTAGCACATAGTGTGTCAATCTTCCTAAACCCATAATGAAAAGCTGAGTTGTACATGATCTTATCCAAGGAAGAAGTAATCATAAAAAAGAGTGGGTGGCACCGGATTTTTAAAAAATCCTTTTGAGTCCTACTTATGGTCCAGGAGAAATGATAAACAACAAACCCTGATTTTCCCTGTTTTCTTGCTGTCCCTGTGTATGTATGGACCAATGCCTTATCTCCTAACAGCTTTATGTAAACATGCAATTATAAAAAGACCTAAAGATCTTAATGCCAATTACACAGTAAACAGTGGTTGGGTGAAAAACAGTAACTACTTCTTTTTCTTTTTGCAGAGTTGAAAGATCTACAGATCAAGTAATCAAACCAGTCAATGTGGAAGCTTTGTCCAAATGGGTTGGAAAAATACCTTCAGATGTTCTACAAGACATGCCAGTGATAGCACCGATGTTAGCAAAACTTGGCTATGATCCATATGCCAATCCACCAAATTATGGAAAGCCAGATCAAAAAGTTCTTGAAAACACACGAAGGGTAAAGTATTTTTGTGTATGAAATCTAGTTGGCTAAAAGTGCATCTGTCGTTATGAAAGAAATGTTGAGATTTTGTTTTAATGTGAGGTTTCAGAGTAGCAGCCGTGTTAGTCTGTATTTGCAAAAAGAAAAGAAGTACTTGTGGCACCTTAGAGACTAACAAATTTATTAGAGCATAAGCTTTCATGAGCTACAGCTCACGAAAGCTTATGCTCTAATAAATTTGTTAGTCTCTAAGGTGCCACAAGTACTTCTTTTCTTTTTGTTTTAATGTGGACTCTAAAACAGTCATTTATTGCTTTCCTAACTGCAACTTTTAAAAGAGCTTTTGGAGGAGACTTTCGTAGACACTGTGAACAGTTAGGCCTCCAACTCCCATTGACTTTCAATGTGACTTGTGTGCCTTATAGCCCATTATGCCTTTGAAAATGACCCTCTTCATTGCTGCCTCCCACATACTGGCATGCAAGGAGTTGTTAGAGCTTCAGTGCTAAGTATTATAGGAAAGTGTATAAGACTGAGATTTACCATTGCAGATCAGACCATTACTTCTGCCTCCCAGTGGTTTTAGAGGAAAGTGAATCTCTCTCCCACATTCCATGATGCACTAGCTAACTGAGTATACTGAAGGGAAGGAGGAAAATCCTTCCTGAGCTCCTCAGTGACTCATCTGCAAAGCAGGAGAATGAAATACTCCTGCTTTAGGTTGCTCAGATACAAATATTCATGGATATAAATACTTCTAGCTCCTCTTTAAAGCTCAAACTACAGAGACTTTTAAAAAACTCTTGTTTTTCATTAACCATTTGTTTCTGTACTATGGGAATCTATTGCTCTGTTAAGCTTGGAATTGCTTTGTATCTTTTCTTTTGCATTTTCCAAATCTCAGAAGCAGGAAAAAAAGTTTTTCTCCTTTCTCCTGTTGGCACTTCATAGTTTTGTGGGATGAAGTGTAAAATGAAGATGCTCCCATGACTCTCCAAGCTCAGTGGCAGAGATTTCCTTAGGCTTTCTCTCTGAGGGCTGTTTTTCCTCAGGACTATTAGCCAACTTTTTCCCTCTCGCTCAAGTTTGATCTGACTGGCAAGGAGTGGGGCTTTGGGGAAACACTTGAAGAAAGGCTTTGGACTTCCCTAATATAACAGTAGATTCCCAGTTGATTCACTGCTTGAGTATAGAATCATAGAAATGTAGGTCTGGAAAGGACCTTAAGAGGTCATCAAGTCCAGGTCATGGCACTGAGGCAGGAACAAGTAAACCTAGACCATTCCTGAAGGGTGTTCATCCAACCTGTTCTTAAAAACCTCCAATGATGGGATTCCACAAACTTCCTTGAAAGCCTCTTCCAGAGCTTAATTATAGATAGAAAGGTTTTTCCTAGTAGCTATCCTAAATCTCTCTTGCTGCAGATTAAGCAATTTACTTAGCAACCAAAGCAACCATTACTTCTTGTCCTATCTTCAGTGCATGTGGAGAACAATTGATCTCAGTCGTCTTTATAACTTTGATTCCTGTGTTTGGTTTCACATTTTCCTCATGTAATTTCAACGCCTCTTCTACATCATCACTTGGGAGTCTTCTCTTCAGCAGATGCTTGTCTGTTGGCCATATTCCCTGCTCCTCCTGTTCCAGTACCATGGCAAACAGGAAACTCAGGTTGACAGTTGAAGAAGACGTGGGCAGGCCCCCCAAACTGGCATGATGGTTGGCTCCTGTTGCTACAGTTAAAACTGATTCTGTGTGTTTTGTTTAGCCTGATGTGTGTGTCCCTACGTTCACTTACCTGTCTTCGGATGTTGCCTTCACTCGGAGACCTTCAACCTGCCTCCTTCTGTCCTCTCTTGCCTTCCCACAAATTCAAATTATTCAGAGGTTCTTGGTCTCAGATACCTTCCTTGAATAGTTTCCTTCTCTCCTTCTTGCTCTAAGCACCGTTTCAGGATCACCTTTTTCAGATGGTCAAACTAAGGCCCATAAGTGCCAGCCTCTAAAAAGCAAACTGTTCTTTTCATAAAAGAGTTATCCTAGATTTAGCAGGTATTTGCCCCAGTACTCTAGCTTCTTCTCACAATTAAGTGCTCCAAATGAGATGATTTGAGTTACCTATTTGCTAATGAAGATGTGTAGCTCTTGGCTGGATTGATTAATTCCATTTTCAAGATAGCCAAACCAGCAATCCAGTCTCTCATCTGCCAACCCTCACCACAGAACAGATCTTTACTTCCAGAGAACTTGGTTCTGGAACCCTTTGGACTGAAACTTTTTTGGCAAGTCCCTAGCAAAGGCCCTAAAGTTGTTGGTCATCCCAGTAGCCAGCCTGAGATGTGGGCTTCCAGGTATACCACTAGCTGTATGACCTACTAATGAAGGTACAATCCTATGTGGTGACAATTTGCCATGCCCTCTGACCCTACGTGTTACTGGGACATCGTGGATTCATAATGAACTATAGAATACCTGAAGCTGTTGTTTAGGCTTGGAAGGATTAGCTTTCTATCAGTAAATGACCGTAAACTTTGATTTCACCATACACATACAAGGACTGAGTGGACTTGTAAGCTCTGAAATTTTACATTGTTTTGCTTTTGAGTGCAGTTTTGTAACCAAAAATCTACATTGGTAAGTTCCACTTTCACAACAAAGAGATTGCACTAAAGTATTGTATGAGGTGAATTGAAAAATACTATTTCTTTTGTTTATCATTTTTACAGTGCAAATATTTGTAATACAAAATGTACACTTCGATTTCAGTTATAACCCACAATACAATATATATGAAAATATAGAAAAAACATCCAATGTATTTAATACATTTCAATTGGTATTCTATTGTTTAGCAGTGCAATTAAAACTGCGATTAATTGTGATTAATTTTTTCATCACGATTAATTTTTTTTGAGTTAATCGCATGAGTTAACTGCTTTTTACCTGCTGCTTCTATAGACTTCCCGTTTTTTGGAAGATGCACCACATACAAGAAACTCCTTCACACTCTCTCATTGCCAAGAGAAACAATGTAGTATTTCAGACTCCTACTAAAATTGTATTTTCTGACTCTGAAGTTCGCCCATTTTATCCATCATGTTGACTGAGAGAATTAATAACCTTTGTGGCCATTTCCATAGAACAGTATTAAATTTGAACTTTCCCAGTTACAGCGGTTCTGAGGTGTGCAGTGGACTCTGCTAACACAGAATTTCTCTTGGGAGAAAATACCTTGTCCTCTTTTTGTCAAGATCCCCCTTTCATTTTGAAAAAAATTATGTACTCTTGATCTGGTAAGGACAGTAAACATTCTACTTGCATAGAATTAAACTGTGGAAGAAATCTGATGCTCTGTTGGTATTACACAGGGAACCTAGAGGATTTTGATACTGAAGCACTGCTTTCTGCCTTCAGGCTTATAAGTAGGGCTCTACCAAATTCACGGCCATGAAAAACGCATCACGAACTGTGAAATGTGGTCTTTTGTGTGTTTTTTACCCTGTACTATACAGATTTCACAGGGAGACAGGTGTTTCTCAAATAGGGGGTCCTGACCCAAAAGGGAGTTGCAGGGGGTTGCAAGGTTATTTGGTGGGGGGGGTCACGGTATTACCACCCTTACTTCTATGCTGCCTTCAGAGCTGGGTGGCCAGGGAACAGCAGCTGTTGGCTGGGTGCCCAGCTCTGAAGGTGGCGCCCTGCCAGTAGCAGTGCAGAAGTAAGGGTGGCAATGCCATGCCATGCCATGCCATCCTTACTTCTGCACTGCTGCCTTCAGAGCTGGGTGGCTGGAGAGTGGTGTTGGCTGCTGACTGAGGGGCTCAGCTCTGTAGGCAGTAGTGCAGAAGTAAGGGTGGCAATACCATACCGTGCCATCCTTACTTCTTTGCTGCTGTTTGTGGTGGCTCTGCCTTCAGAGGTGGGCTTCCGGCCAGCAGCAGCCACTCTCCAGCTGCCCAGCTCTCAAGGCAGTGCCACCAGCAGCAGTGCAGAAGTAAGGGTAGCTATGCTGCACCTGCCCCCCACTCCTCCTCCCCCCACAATAACCTTGCAACCCCTCCACAACTTATTTTTGGATCAGGACCCCTACAATTACAACACTGTGAAATTTCAGATTTAAATAGCTGAAATCGTGAAATTTATGATTTTTAAAATCCTATGACCATGAAATTGACCAAAATGGACCATGAATTTGGCAGGGTCCTATTTATAAGGCAGCAAATCAAGAACTTCCCATAAACATAGTTGTTCACTACACCAGGAGAACAGCTACCAGTGCTGACTAGTAGTTGTGGTTTTATTTGCATATTAAATTATTATTAAATTATTTGCATATTAAATGTTTATTGTAAGGAATAATCTCCCCTAAACTGAAGCCTAATAAGGTAGTTAGTAAATTCAATTCCAAGAGCAGAGCTAGAATGGACTGTTCATATTACTAGAACGCTGAAATTAAATGACCACCTCTTTAATTTATGTGCATTTTAGCAGAAAATTAAATAAGTATAACTAAAAAGACTAATCCCTCATGCTCTGTCATATTTATTTTCTATCTCACATTTCCTTCTTTATCTTTCTGGCCTGCCTCATGGTTTCCCTAAGGCTTGGCACTTTATTTTTAAGCAATTTACACTGCAGAGTGTAACTTGTATATTAGAATACTGATATCTATTTCATGTATAGAATGTATATATGTATGCATGCATGTATATATATCGTGTGTGTATATCTATATAATATAAAAATGCCATAAAAGTAAGCCAGTTACAGATTTGCAGATCAGAAAACTATATTCCTCAAATTCGGAGCTTAGTAGAAAGCAGGAAGACATTTGACTACTGTGAAAATTTGTGAAACAATATATATTTTGTTAAAGATGAAAAGGCATTTACATGTAAATATTTAGGTAGTCAGTGTGGATTGTTTGTACAGTCTCTGAACTGATAGGAAGAACCTTTTTCCTTTATAAAATAAGTGAGGCATAGTCTATAAATCTGGCCATTTACATATCTGAATAAGTGGTATTTTTGAACTTATACATACATTAGATGGTAATGGTTTCAGTAATATCATATTGAAGGAAAATTTCTTCAGAAGTTTTTCCTGGCTTTCTCAAGAGTAAATCATAAATAACAATACCATTGTGTAATATTTGGTGATCTAGAAAATATTCCATAAACACACTCTAAATATCTTAATATACACAACTTATTCTGTTGTTTGGTATGAAATTAACATGAAATACTGTTTGTTGTTAGAAATAGTATGCGGTGTGGCCTGTGTAAATTACTTTTAAGACTTGGCTACGTTAGCCACGAAATTCATGATAGTAGCTGTTTAATGAATTATGGTTCTTGCTAGAATGGTGTTAACCCAGCTCTGTGTCTTATTTAGACAAGGGCTTAGTGATATAGGTGTGAAAGGCACCCTGCTTCAGTAAAAAGCAATTATTTGGATGGCTGGTGCCCCGTTTTAAGTAAATAAACTTTCTTTATCTTTATCACTTAAAAAAGGTCTATCAAGAACTGATACTTTATGACATTATTATAGTTTGTAAATCAATTTTGTTCACAATTGCTTCAAGATTAGATTTTTTTTTTAAAGCCTTTACTGTACTTTGGCAGCTCATTTTTTCTCTTCTGTCATGCATGAGGTTTAACTTTCAAGCTTTAGCTTATTTCCTTTGTGTAAGTAACCAGACTTAAAACTAGTTCCCTAACTTTTAAGGACTGTAATCTTTAAAGCTGGCTGGTCTGGTTGCCAAATTTTGAGTTTTGAACTCAGTCTTTTGCCCCTGGTTTGGCAGGAGTAGAGTGTTACAGATATCCTATGTAAAATACTTGGGGTGGATTTAAAAAGCAATCTCTGGAAAAAGTCCCAGGATGACTGAAATGTCAGGTTATCATATACTTTGCTGTCCTTTGAAGAATAAACAAAAGATGTCACAGAATCTGATGGTGATTCACCAAAACACTGGGATTTTAAGTTTGCTTGATGATTTTGGATTGGATTTCTGTTGGAATGTAAGTAGTTAAATTAAGTAGTACTGCTTATCTCTGGAGGTACCTGGTTAAAAATAATTACAGCTGCTTGTAATAAGAATAATTACCTCTCTACTTCATGCTTGTGATAACTTACGTTGTTAATAGAGGGTGGCTTTGCTGCCCCAGTGATGACTTCTGTTTGATTGGGATTTTTGCATTGGTGGCTCTGAGGGCTTTTGTCTTCATGAATAGTAATGCCCTCTCGCCTTTTTAATATCTAAAACCCATTTGTCCATATGGCTGATTGTGAGAAGAAAAGTTATTTATTCACAAGTTAAGGTTAAGAGAAACCTGAGAAAAGTTTCATTTCAACAGCAAGAACTTTGTTCTGTGTACAGTATCTGGCAGTGTAACCTCAATGGCAATCTATTCCAGTTGTTGGGAAAGCATCCAAAGAGCGACATAGAAAATGGATGTTAACATTCCCAGCAAGTGAAGAGGATATGGTGAAGACAGAAGATTCAGTTGTAGGTACTGCTGAGCTGAATGTGAATGATTCATATTTTGTATAAGGAGTTTGGAAATGAGGATATAAAAATTGAGGATGATTATTAGCTTTTCAGTAATTTGGGATGCCCTTCTCTGACCTACATCAGTTGAAAGAAATAGATTATTATTAGCACATGCTAAGAAAAAAAAATTCTGTGAAGGAGCAGTTACTAGGACGAACAAGACAACAAACACATCACATCTACAGGGAAGAAATAAGAGTAATTAACTTTTACAAATCTTAAAAGTTTTGTTTTTTTTAAAAAGTTGTGTTTGGAGAAGCAAAAACCTTGCATAGCAGTTTTTCAGTGAATTATAATTTTCCATTCCTGGCAACGTACAGCTCATTTGAATAACATTTCACAAGTTATGAGCTTCCCTTAAAATAGCTTTATCTTAAGATATTTCTGGTAATAATAAATTATTGATCTTGCAAGCAACTGTTTTTCATTGTGGACTAATTGCTTCATTAATTTCATGTTGGGCCTTGCATGCTTGTACTGTACTGTGTGGATGCATGTAAGATATCCATTCTTATGCAGGGCATTGGGTACGGAGGTGGAAGATGTGTGAAACTAGAGTCTGAATAGTGCTGGATATAGATCAGTGCATGCAGAGGGAAAAATAAATAAAAATACTTCTGTCTCTTGATGCATACATGGCGCCTGCTGACTTCAACACTAGTCTTCTGGGCATTTACGCAGAATTTTGCGCTTTAGTTTTTTTATAATATAAGCAAATCTTTTGGTGTTCTTGTTGTGCTCATTCACTTTACTTTAAGGATCGCCTTGCAGTGACTCAAGTTTGGTGTGTTAATAGTTAACCTTACAGTGGCTTTTTCTAGAAATATAAGAGGTAAACAGATTCCATATCCTCACACACAAAGGAATCTTTTGTAATTGTGTTCATATGTACACATAAAATATTAATAATTGGTGTTTTCTGAAATGCTACAAACTAGTAGCCCATTTACCAAGTGAAGAATATAAGGTATTAGAATCACTTCATTATACTTTAAGAATATTTGACTGTAGCTCAGTCAAAATAGTGAACTTGCACAAAGGCATCTGTTAAGAGTTGAATAGAGTATAGCAAAAACTGGAGGATTCCTTCTGACTATTAGATTTTGACTTATGCCCAATTGAAATTGGCTTATCCTTGTATTATGACTGGCTGTGCAGTTTCCTCTCACATTTGTAACATTACTCTAGTTTTTCTTTGGCACGCACTCCACACTGAATGAATTTGTGGACACTGTATTACATATTCCAGTCATTTCTTTTGACGATTCCTAAAGGTTCCGATGCTCACCATAAAGAGATTGTGAGAAGAAAACTTACATGCGCTTAGAGGAAAAAACGTGGGGGTTCTGCCTGACTAACTGGTGGGCCTTCTTATAATAACTTGTGCAAACTATATTTTTCTCTGTCATGTCACAGAAAATTCTGTTGACTAGTTGTAATAGCTGGAGAAAGAAATTGAGTCTTATCAACCCTTCTGTTTCAAAGGCACAGCTTATCCCCTGCTTGGATCTTGAAGACATTTCCTCTATATTAGAGATCATGTGTTTGTCTTTTTTTTTTTTTTTTTTTTAAAGGACATATGTCCTGCAATAGTGATCTGAAAGTATTATAAATAGTGCATATGACATCAGAGTGGTTGAGCTGCTCTGTCTTGTATAAGATGTAGTGTATATTTGTGTAAGGTATACAGCAATGAGATGTAGCTGTGGAACAGACCAGAATGAAGGCCATGATTGTGCTATAGCTAAGCTACGAATGGGCGGTGCTGGTGACCACAGAAGCATTTCGCAGTGTGTATTTTGGCTTGTGTTCTTTGCTCTAACTTTTAAACTAAAAAAAAACAAAAACAAAATTCCATTGTGGTTCTTGTATTATAAGTGGTCACCCATGAGAGATGGGCTTCCTTGAAGAGAACCCACAAATCTCCCATGTGACTCCTTTGGTAGAATCTTTATAGTCGTGTGTGTGTGTGAGTGTGAGAGTGAGAGAGAGAATTTTCTTTGAGCTTTTTAGATATAGGATACTCCACTGCCTCCATTCTCTCTACAGGAATGTTTGTACGGTTTGAAAAAAAAATCAACACTGATTAATAATAGGATATTGAGCTATTCACCACTGGAGTATAAGTTTGTTAATTACTATTGGTTGCCATCTGGTGACTGTTCAGTGACCTATATTAAATGAGTTTGCTCTCTAGTTCCTACATGGAGTCTGCAGTGTGATTTTTTTGCTTTTCTAAAATAGTTTCTTTAAATGTTTGTAAACACCTGATTTTTAAAAAAGTGTAAAAGCTTTGTTATAGGTATACTTTACAAGACATATTCAACAATGGAATTTGCAGAAGTTTATAAAATAAAATGAAACAAAATCATGAAAATTGCTGTCGTGCCGTTTTGTATTGGAACAATTGTTTTCTGAAATTGCTGCAGGTACAGCCCCAGTTTTTGGATTTTATTATGGAGATTTTTATCCAGAAAACAATCCATCTCAAAGTGGAAGTCTCAGTATATTTCTGAAACTTTTATTTCTGAAAATATCAGGTGCCAATTCTCTTTTTAACTTCTTTAATATTCCGCTGAATATTAGTTGCTTGGAAATCTTAACAGTTAAAATATTACATAGTAACAGATTTAATTTAAGAAAATGAAATGATTCCATTTAAAGAAAAACATGACACCCTTCTCTAATGACCCCACATGACTGAAGAAGTGGTTTTGACTGGCATTTGAAGGAGATTCCCAAATCTCCTTGCTTAGTAGATTGCCATTATACAGGGTCTTGATCAAGACACACAAGTGAATGAACCACAGACACACAGGATGGATTTAGGAGGCAGGCTACAACTTTATTACTACTGGGGAATGTCACTATGTGTCCATATCCCGCTCTCACACACCAGGCATTTAATTGGTTCCATTGTGGAATTACAGGGCTCCCACCATATCACCAATAGCTGGAGGTACATCTGCCTAGACCAACCTCTAGAACTTAGTTTGTTTCTGAACCCTGTCTGCCTCCCCTTGTATAAAGGGAGGTGCGTGGGCAGAGGTTGCCAAGGGGTGAGCTCAATCCACAAAGACTTCAGGTTTCCCCTTCTGCTAAGTCTCATCAGCTAAATCCCAGGTCTCATTTACCTTGGGAACTGACCCTTCTATCTTATCTGCACTGGACAGTACCACAAATTGTAATAAACTAAGCAGTCTTACCTTTCCTAATATTACACTTTAAAGTCTTAATGCCTACAACCCAGGTGTGCCTCCATGAAGCTGAAGGGAAGGTGAAAAAACCCACCAGAACTGTCAAATTTGTCCAACAGGAAAAATTCCTTCCTGATCCCAAAAGAGGTGATAAATCAGATCTGCAGTGTCCTAAACACAGTTCCAATAGTACAACTAAGATGAGAGAGGCCAAGCAGCTACCAGAAGGAAGAGGCTTTTGAAAAGTCTGATAGATTGGCTCCCTCCTTGTTCCCTACATATTTAATTGGCTGTCCCAGTCACCCATCCCAGCCAATAGGAAGGTGGCAGAACGGGGGATGGAGGTTATATGAGGTGAATTGAGTTATGATGGCATTACAATTCTATTGTACGCACCATAGCGTTAAGTACATCATTTTGGTCGTCTCCTGAAAATTCATAAACTGCAGAAGAGGACTGAAATCTAATGTGATTTAGACTCTGCTAACAGCATAAAGTAAACGATCTTTTTCTCATCACAACTGTAGAACATAATTTCCACAGTTTTACATTAACAAAGTAAGTGGTGTGGTTTACTTCAGAGCATACTTCCTTCCCATACTAAGCAGAGTAGTGGATCCTATGATGAGAACAGGTGAAATTAGTTTCTTGCCTATCATTTTAACTCTTTGAAAGCGGGATCCACTACTCGGGATACAGTTGCACTTTTCAGGTTTTGTATTTTTAGCTGTCTCAAATTAAATGGCGAGGAGAGATGTTTTTTCTAGCACTCTTTTCTGTGTCTAATTTAGCTGATGGATAAAAATAAGACCATGTTACTCTTTAGTCTTGTTTATTTTCTATCGCTCTCAGATTGTCTACTGCAATGCTGTTGATAGAGCTGTTGACTTGCCAGCAGGGGAAGTTGACAGTGTCTGGAGAGTTAGTGAAAGGAGATCTTAGGACCTGTCCCTAAGATAATGGAAAGGGCAAATACCCAAAAGTAATAGCTAGAGCACTAGTATTAGGTTATAAATAGGTAAGAGAACTAAGTTTGAATGCCTTCATTTATTGCTACTTGCCCTAAGACCTACTGCAACATACAGACATGTGGCCACATCTTTTTATTTTAAATCCCTGTTAGTGGCATAATATTTATTAAATCTGCCATGGGGTCTCTCACATTCTGTGCTTTCTTGTAGAGTGTGTGTTTGTGTGCACACATTCATCCACCCAGCCCACCCCATAAGCTGAATGACTTATTTTCATATAGCATCACAATAGGGTCAGAGTGAAACTTATGAAGAGTGGGCACTTTTCTTTTATTTCACATTTTTCTTAATGAACCTTGGAAAGTATTACCGTGGACCACATACCTGCTTGTTCTGGGTGCTTCTCTGTGGTTGCAGAGGAAAAGAAAAGAGGGATACTGAAAAGAAAAAGATTCAAACATAGTGACAGTCTTAGTTACCAAACCTATGCTCCCATGGCAGGTGCAAAATAGCCTTACTCTTCATACAAGTTCTTACCACTATTTCAAATCTTCATGCTTACAACCCAACTGTGTCTCCATGAAGCTGAAAGGAAGGCACTCCCCTCCTTCCCACCAGCATCTGGCAAGTTGGTCCATCAAGAAAAATTCCTTTCTATCCCCAGACTATTCTGATCTGCTTGTGAAAAGGGTTGCTAGTGAGTTGTTGCTCAATGTGGCATGTGTACAACTCAGAGTAAATGCACTCACTTAAAAAGTGGTCCCTACGCTGCTGTCTCTTGTTCTACTTAATGATAGTGAGTAGATAGTGAGTCTGATTTCCGTGCATAATAAGTAAGGCTATGATTTAATCATGGGTATTTTTAGTAAAAGTCATGGACAGGTCACGGGCAATAAAAACTCACTTATACTATAAATACCTTTGACTAACTCTTGGGCGGGGGTGGGGTGTGGAGGTCGCTGCTGGGAGCGGTACTCGGGCGGGAGGCTCTGTAGTATAAAGTGCTGGGGGCTGCTGACAGCAGCTGCTCTGGCCACCCCAGGGTCTGCCAACAGTGGCCGCCCTGGGACCATTGCTCAGACAGTCCCCAGGGCCAGTCGCGTTGATGCAGTTGGCCCTGGAGCTACTCCCAGCAGCAGCCACCAGTGTGGCTGGCTGTGGGGCCGCCCGAGCAGTTGGCTGCATAGCTGCTCTGCAGAAGTCTCAGAGGTCGTGGAAAGTCATGAAATCCATGACTTCTGCAACCTCTGTAACAAACACAGAGCCCTAATAATAAATATTATAAATCAAAGTACTGATCGTTGAAGCAGGTGGTCTTCTCAACAGTAATTCATATTTGTGCAGGAGTAGCTGTTCCTAATTTTCTTTTACCTTGTGCCAGAATACCTTTTGCTTTGGTGTGCTGTTGATAGAATATATAAGCTGTTTATGGTATGGGTTTGATTTGTCTTTTTCACTGCCAAAGACGTGCACACCCAAATGTGTAGATTTTTTTGACTTGACATAATTCATGGTATAAAAGGTTTTTCATCCCCACTCCATTTCATAAAACCAAGATGTCAATCTTGCCTTGATTCATGGGTTTCAGTCAAAGCTTCAGCCCTTTGCTTGCTTTATGTATGCTCAACATGCTTTTTCCCATCTGCCTAACTTATGAATAGGTATGGATGAAGAATAGCGGAAATAATGTTTTTATAAATATTATGCAAATTATTAAATAAATTATTTCGCTACAACTACAGCTCACTCTCGCTTTCTTAAAAACTACTGATGGTGCAGTATGCTGACATAAGAAGCAGAAAAATTATAAAGAAGAAAGGTGGCCCAAACCAAGATGCTATATGTTGCACATTCTGGCCAAGACTCTTGTAGAACCGTCTGGAGATACAATACACAAGGTGCAGCTGAGGGTGAGAGGCAAAGATTGTTTAAAGCCCTCTGAATTTTCTGGGCTTCTCTGGAGTCAAAATGGTACCGGATGTAACTTAGCGTTTTGGCAGCCATTCTAAGTTATGGCATCTTCCTCAGGTCTGCATCTGGTTTGCAGCACAAGCCAGAATGGTCCTATATTGGGGCTTGCAGGGGCCAGAGCAGGGCTAACTTTGGCTGCACAATCCTATACCTGTGTTGGGTGAATGTCATCTGGCCCTGTTAGCATCTGCTAGGATGGAATGGAGACTCTCAACCATTTTTATATCTAAGAAAAATTGGTGCATAAATTCGATGCTTCTAGAAAAGCTTCGCCCCATCTCTCCTTACCATGATGAGTAGTTAACTGACTGCTAAGCTACCTCAGAAAGAAAAATCTCATTTTTCCTTTCAGGTTTTTTTCAATAAATCTTTCAAAGAACTTTACAAGGAAACCGTTAATGTTAGAGCTCCATCCTGCTTCCAAATATGTAGCTTACATCTGCCTATTTTAAAAAAATTGCCAAGTTGTATGTGAAATTCAAATATATTCAAATGGGTTTTATCATACACACTGTAAGGAGAATGATCACTTTGGCCTACCTTACTTGTCACCATGAAAGGTTTTCCTCCTTCCCCTCCTCCCCCGCTGCCGGTGATGGCTCATCTTAAGTGATCACTCTCCTTACAGTGTGTATGATAAAACCCATTGTTTCATGTTCTCTGTGTGTGTATATAAATCTCCCCACTGTATTTTCCACCAAATGCATCCGATGAAGTGAGCTGTAGCTCACGAAAGCTTATGCTCAAATAAATTTGTTAGTCTCTAAGGTGCCACAAGTACTCCTTTTCTTTTTGGAAAATGTCTGTCTGAACCAAAAGTAGTTTTTCTTTAGTATCTACATTACAAAAATGAAGCATGTAGCAAATTACAATATCACTCTTATCTGCAGTAATCTGATCTGCTGTACCCAATTATGCTTATGGAAAATTGATAATGCTGTGTGACTAGAGGCTTTGTTGCACCTTTGATTCTGCCATAATATTAAAATATTATCTGAGATGGATTTGTCTTTGGTAGTATGTGAATAACTGCACCGCTGTCTTCCAGGTACCTGTTGCTGTATCTCTGTTGCATGAGAATTTTATTTTGTCAAGTTCTTAACATTGTACACTGAACTGACCAAATAAAACATTGCAAAATATAACAGGGAGAGAATTATATCTGCATTAAAATCCTGACCCAACCCTATTATTAATCCTGTTTCGATGGGCCCCTTTTCATTAAACAAATGTTGAGTAACATAGTGATGCTTGGACTATATCGACCTTTTAACTTGCAGTTTGGAATATTTACTACCTCACGCGAATTCAGTACACTGAGTTATTTAGTATTTGGCATTTTAGAAATAACTGAGCTGATCATTTTGGCTATTAGTCTTTTCCTCTTTGTTGCTAATTTTGATTGATGTAACATCTCTGTATTGTTTTCATGAGCTATGTTTTCTTCTACTAAAAATTCACGTTAATATGGAATTTCATAGCCTAATGCTTCTGAGGCAGTTCAGTTTCTTTCATGGATATGAAATTAGCCAAAATGGTTTCATGTTGTGGATAGGTGAATAAATTGTTTGTAGTATTAATGTGTCAACGTTGTTGATGCATCACTTTCTTAGCTGCTGTCTAGAGAGATGAACTTCATTTTAACAGCTTAATGAAAAGATAAAAATCTGAAGTAGTCTGCTGAACTTTACAATACATTTGGGATCTCATGGACCACACACTGAATTTTTGACCAATGAAGCTTTCATTAACCTTATTGTGAGAAGCTATGGTTATTGTGGGAATGGCTTCAAGAATGTGAATGAGAGCTGTGTCTATCATGGATTACCATTGTTGTTCTATCTTTGTCCACTCCTTTGGAGATAACTACTTTTAAGGTTTTGCAACGTATAGAGATGATTCCTTGCTCCCTGATTATATTTTTTAGTAAAGTCTGGGTCCTTGCATGTGTTTAACCAGTCTAGTTATAGAAATAGAGTAGTGAAAGCTTGCAGCTTGCTTAGTCCATTCAAAATTAATCATATTGTTTAATGTTGCAGTCATATTTGGGGTGAATTATTTTGTAGACAGGAAACTCTGAGCTGACTCAGCTTCAGAGACCAGGCCACTGCAGTGTACTGACGTAGTAATTATTTGAGACCATTCTGCTCCTAATCTGAGCTCATCAGCGTAAGATACTGCAGACTTTATCTAGTTTAGACTCCCATTCAGAAAAGATGGAGAAACTGTCAATTTTGTACAGGCAAGATCCTTCTATTCAATATTAGCCATGTCAGGATAACCTACTGCAAATTGTACTAAATTCCTCTTATTTTTTTAAGTCAGTAATTAGTCATTGGTTTTAATTTTGAAGAGATTTTTGCATGACACCACATAGTAAGGAAAGACTGACTTAAAAAAGAAATGCATCCGATGAAGTGAGCTGTAGCTCACGAAAACTTATGCTCTAATAAATTTGTTAGTCTCTAAGGTGCCACAAGTACTCCTTTTCTTTTTAAAAAAGACAGTATTTGTTTGTGTAAGTGGTACTTTTTTGTGCGATAGATCTGATGTAATTATCATACAAATTATATATCTTCATACTAAACGTGCTTGTCTGCTCCTGACATTTCTGGACGGACGGACGGACACACTCTCTCTCTCTCTCTCTCTCTCTCTAGGAACTAAACATCTGCTTTTGAAAAGCATTGTTACTCATGGAAAGCATTAGTTCCTATGTAAGCTGTTGTGAAGGTGCACCAAATGCAGTAAAAGCCATTCTTAATTCTAAACTGTAATTAAGCCCCAAAGAGTTGGAACTATTCCTTACAAATTCTATTTATACACTGAAGTTTTAATAAACTTTGGAGAATAGATCGTTTTGTGGTGAGTTTATAAATATTTAACTTCAGAAGACCAAATGAGGGCATTTGTTACACTGAACTATTCCATTAACAGTCCTAATGGTCATGATGCTTAATCATAGTGTAGAGGTTTAACTTCCAAAAGCCTGTTTCTCTATGAAAACAGAAGTTTTAAATTAGTATATAGTTAAGTTAATATATAGTGAATACAGTATATTGGACTTGCATCAAGCATAATTTGTATGAGAAAACCTGAGAAAACTTAAATGTAATGTAAGTTATAAGATTTTGCCATGTATTAACCTAGTACATGTTTCTTAAATAAAAATTTGCATTAAATGCCATTTACTTCGCACTCTAACAGAACAGTCAGTCAATATGTGACATTATTGTTTGTATTACCATAGTGCCTCTGGGCTCTAGTCATGGACTAGGCTGCCATTATGCTAGGCACTGTACAAACACGGAACACAAAGACGGCTCATGCCCCAGAGAGCTTCCAGGCTAAGTTTAAAACAAGAAATAACAGATGGGTAGAGACAGATTGGGGAGCACAAGAAAATGCTACAATTGTTCAGCATGATAGGCTGTGGTCTCAGCGCATCAGCAGCTTAACTGTTCTCAGGCTTTTTGTGGGCATCATGGAGTTATAAGCTGGAGAATGTGTGTAAAGGTGTAGAACTGGATCAGACTAACACAAATTCTCATTAATGAATTAAAATTAGAATTTCTAAAATAAGAAGTGCCACAACCTGATGGATAAAAATCAATGATTTAAAAGATAAAATACAATCAGTTTTTTATAGTTTTATTTTTTTAAATAAACAATTTTAAAATTAAATTTGAATTTGACAATCCATGTTAAGGCTTAAATTTAGTATAATCATTAAAATTATTTAAATATAAAATATTAACAAGTACATGTTTGAACTTCATGACTAAGCATTTAGAATCAGAGTTCACTGAAGTACTAAGCCAGTTATTCAGGAGTATCCTCTTCTGGAGGTTCTGAGAGAATAATTTCTTCATTTCAGTTTATTCATATTCAATTTCAGGTTCAGTGACTACTATATTCAAAGTTAACAAAGCAATTGGGAGTTGAAAAATTAGGAAAGCTTGTTTTCCTTTTCCAATCTATGAATAAAAACTAGTTGTGAGAATGAAATCTACTAGTTCTTAAAAGAAGCCTAAATTTAGTGTAAGGGCTATATTTAGTTGCAAATCAATGTTTTAGTGAAAAGAAAAGGAGTACTTGTAGCACCTTAGAGACTAACAAATTTATTAGAGCATAAGCTTTCATGAGCTACAGCTGCCATGCCATGTACATTGGCCAAACTGGACAGTCTCTACGTAAAAGAATGAATGGACACAAATCAGACGTCAAGAATTATAACATTCAAAAACAAGTTGGAGAACACTTCAATCTCTCTGGTCACTCGATCACAGACCTAAGAGTGGCTATCCTTCAACAAAAAAGCTTCAAAAACAGACTCCAACGAGAGACTGCTGAATTGGAATTAATTTGCAAACTGGATACAATTAATTTAGGCTTGAATAGAGACAGGGAATGGATGAGTCATTACACAAAGTAAAACTATTTCCCCATGGTATTTCTCCCCCCCACCCCACCCCCCACTGTTCCTCTGATATTCTTGTTAACTGCTGGAATTAGCCTACCTTGCTTGTCACCATGAAAGGTTTTCCTCCTTTCCCCCCCCTGCTGCTGGGGATGGCTTATCTTAAGTGATCACTCTCCTTACAGTGTGTATGATAAACCCATTGTTTCATGTTTTCTGTGTGTGTGTATATAAATCTCTCCTTTGTTTTTTCCACCAAATGCATCCGATGAAGTGAGCTGTAGCTCACGAAAGCTTATGCTCTAATAAATTTGTTAGTCTCTAAGGTGCCACAAGTACTCCTTTTCTTTTTGCGAATACAGACTAACACGGCTGCTACTCTGAAACCTAACATAATGATAGCATCTGTTTAAAGTTTTACTATGTTTTTTTTTCCCCCAGGTCTATAAAGGTGAATTTCAGCTTCCTGATTTTCTTAAAGAAATGCCACAGGTACAGTATTGGATTATATTCCTTCTCTTTGGTGAAGTGATATGGCGAAAGTGCGTGAGTGCGAGAGAGAGAGAGAGAGAGAGATGTGATAGACAACTTTTATTAACAATCACTTTATAGAGAACTGATTTTTGCATTTAAGTGTGATTATACATGGTTGAGTCATAGGTAATATGTCCTCCTATGAATAGGTGGGCCTTACATGACAGAAGTTGATACTAATAATGATCAGATTTGTGAAGCCACATAGTGCTTTGTTTCCCTCTGAAGGAATGCTTAAATGATCTGAGTTTAAAGGGCATTACATTTTGCTTCTCTTTAGAGAATTTCCTAATCTGAATTAATAAAGTATGTGCTAATTAATAAAGTATGGGCATTGTATATAGTTTGTCCCACTATATAGAGTAATTTGATTTTTTTTCCTCCTCCATGCTGGGGCCTTCTTGTATCCTACTTCTAATATTTAGTTCCAGGCCTACTTTTTCTACTTGATGTCTTGTTTGCTAGTGGGTGATAGGAAAAGTGTGTGTCTAGCAGCTTTCCCACAGAGCTTGAGACCTTCATTGCTCTTTTCCTGCACAGTTCTAGAGCACGTCTTGACTAGCAACGTTAAAGCGCTGTTGTGGCAGCGCTTTAACTTGGCTAAGTAGTCCTGGCACCAGCGCTGGGAGAGAGCTGTAAAAAAACCAACTCCAAGAGGGCAGTAGCTACACTGCCACTTTACAGCGCTGAAACTTGCAGAGCTCAGGAGTGTGTTTTTTCACACCCCTGAGCAAGAAAATTGCAGCGCTGTAAAGTGGCAGTATAGACAAGGCCCTAGAGAGTCCTAGCATCCCCACACTATTCCTGAGTCTGCTTGCATCTCTGATATGGAATGTAGCATGCTAGATCCAAACTAGAGAGGAGTCCAAGACACAGTGCTAGATCCAGACATTCCTGGAACCTTGGGAAACGTCAGATCTGAACTTTGTTTCATTCTAAATACCTCTAAATGGAATGTTGTGTATTACTGTCGGTAGTAAAGAAACTTAATCTGCTATCTGTTGCCTTGTTCTGAAAGGTTCTAAATCAAGTACAGAGCAGATAGCATGGCTATCTCCAGAGTGTTCTGGCACACTTCAGTAAAGTGGTTCAGTCCTGGGCAGTAAAGATAGATTATCTCATCAATTACTAAGAACATTGAACTAGTTAATCTACTTCACAACTTTAATTATAATTCAAAACTGGGTACATTAAGATACATTATTCTCATTGGCTAACTAGTTCAGGGAGTTTTGCTGACCTTGTAATGCAATTAAATGTATTGATTTCGTGGGTGGGATTATCCCCTCAAAGTAGTCAGGTGTATTCTTTTCTATATAATATAATTATTTGTTAAGCACTACTAATAATGTGATGCTTATACATGGCACAGTCCTGTCCCAAAGGGTATTGAAGAAATTAGAATAGGGGCTATGTGAGCAATAATAACTAGAGAAAGTATTTACTTGTTGTTTCAATAACAGACTTGAGGTCCTTCAGACATAAATTGCCAAGAGAGCGCTTGATCTAGGATTGGTATCAATATAAACTCAACAAAGGTTATCCATCTCTATGTGCGGCATCTCAAACTCTGGGTTCTGTTGCTGGTATCATTGCTGGTCTTCTGATAACAATTTAATGACCTTTACTTTTAATCAAAGAGAAAGTAGGACTTAATTCTCAGAATTCCATTAGATTAATATGTAGATGTCTTGTAACTACAAACAAGTTTTAAAGAACTAAGCAATATAAATAGTCTGTCAAACAGATATATTTTTCAACTGATCAATCTACATTGAGGAATTATTTACAATAAATATACATGTTTTAAAATTATCAACCACATTTTTTCATTGCTTTTAATATGGTGACTCTAATGATAAAAAAGAGAAAACTGCATCTAAATGTGCATTGTTCTATCCTGTTAATCTGGCCTTGAAAAAGCATCATGCAGATCCTCTCACCCAGGAGCAAAACATGCTCAGTCACGTTTACCATGAAGATAGTAAACATATTAATGATATTTTACTTGCCTGTTTTACAAAACCAAAACAAACCCAAAAGAAAACAAAACACTGTCCCTGATGAGTGAGAATTTTACAAGGTTGGATTAAAAACAAAAATTGATCATGTTGTCATTTGTAGGAATGCATACAAATTATGAGCTCAGTCCTGACCTAGGTAAAATTCCTAATGACAGTTACATGAGGAAGGACTATAGGGTAGGACCCCTGTAATTGGCAGCACTTCTGGTGATGTATCTGTGTACAAAGTGCTTGAGATACCAAAGGCTGGAAGTGCTTGTCGTTGTTGTTTTAGGGCTTGTTCATGAAATATTAATTAGAATAATACAAAAGTTAAATTGAAAAAGATCTAATGTTAATATGATTCTGCCCTATAAAAACGGGAGAGCAATAGTCCTGGAGGGGTGGGAGATGAATTGATGGGGGCTTTGGGGCTGAACTGAGCGGGGTGGAGGCTGATGGGATGGGCATCTGAACTGAATAAAGGAGGCTGAACTGATAGGGTGGGTGCTGGGGGGGGGCAACTTGTAGTGGAGTGGGGAACAAGATTAATTGCTGGGGTGGGGGCAGGCATGTTTGAGGCCAAGAGCTCCTGCAGCGGGGACCAATACATTTGGCAGAATGTCCAACATTAATTGTCATGCCCCCATGCATTGGGGATGGGTAAGTGGAGTTCAAAAATCAAGACAGCCTGAAAAAAACACAGTATAATCTTTTCTGTAAAAATCTCTTGATTTTGATGGGTGCAAGTCATGATTTTTGATTTCTTGAGGTTAGCATTACTACAAAAATGGTGGTTCTAAGAACCTGGAAGCCATGCAGAATTGCATATTTGGGGAGGACCAGGTAATTAGGTAACTTGCTAAACACTTCATCTTTTCCCCCTTCCTCACACTGATGCCATAAGATCATATGTACTAATGTCAGTCACATAATTGGCAATTTTAAAAAGTTTGAGTGCACACAGGACACTGGTTCAGCCCAATGTGCTTATGAAATTTCATTTCACTCCAACAGAATTTCTCAAGTGGTGAGTTGTGACCCAACAGTGGGCCATGGGCAGGTTCTAGATGGGTCGCAGGTCCGGTGCTGGGAGGAGGGGGTTGGAGGGTGAGCTTGCCATGCACTCACCTTGTAGCTGTGACTCCTATCCTGCGTGGTTGGGCCTTGCTCTGGGCATTGCAATCTGGCGCACGGCATCACCACGCCACAAAGGGTTGGCCCAGCCATAACAGAAGGGTTCATGTGGTTGTAGCACCATGCCTATTTGGCCCAGTCATGGTGGAGGGGTGGCTGAGTCAAACCTGAGTGGTGCTATGACCCTGCGTGCCTGGTCACAATGCCCAGAACAGGGAGCTGGGCCCAGCTTCATGTGACAGAAGCTGCCACTGTAGGGTGAATGTGGAGCAAACTTGCTCTCCATCCCCCTCCACCTGGGCCTCCCTTCTGCCCTGGGCCAGGATTAAGGTTGTGGTGCTAGGTTGTAGGGAGCTGCTGCAGGCTCTGTGTCCCCTTTGCAGGGTGAGGAAGAGGACGCTGGTCTGTGATTTTTGGGGATTCCCCCATTAATTTGTACCCTGGGAGGGTTGCAAAACTAGACAAATTGCAGTTGGTGGGTGTCCTTAGTAAAACGCTTGGGAGCCAGCACTCTAGAGGGGGTATTGTGACTCTGTGGAGTAGTGGGGCGCTGGTAGTTAGGACATAGTCACTTTGCTCTCTTACTCAGTTTTCCTGTCTTTAATAATATACAGGAAAAGCTGAGCTATCCGGCACTTTACCAACTGAAAAGCTCTATAAACCAGCATTTTTGATCTTCATTGTAAGTCCGGTTTATAGTTCAGTTGGTGCTGGGCCAGCAGTGTGGGTGGCAGGTATCATACTTGGGGGAGGCTGTGCCTTCTCAAACAGCCAGGTGTGGCCCCGCCCACGTCCCAGCCCCAGTGCCCCACTCTGCAGCTCCAGTGCTCCTGTGCGGTGGCCCCGGTTCAGGCTGGGGCCATGGCGCCTGCCCTCCTGGGCCTGTATGGGGGCCGGGGCCATGGCACCCATCCTTCCAGCACTCCAGGGCTGCGGCTGCAGCGCTGGTGCTCCGGGGCTGGGGGCGCTAGCTTGGGGCAGGGGCTGGCAGCTGCAGTGGGGGGGCCCTAGGCTCTGGTAGGGGGACATAGAAGGGGCAGGGCCTCAGACCGAAGGGGCAGGCTAGGGGCTAGTCTCCCCCAGCTGGCGGTTCACGTGCTGTCCATGGCTGGCAGGCTCCCTACCTGGCTCTGCGTGGCTCCCTGAAGCAGTGACATGTCCTTGCTGCCTCCTAGGTGGAGGTGTGGCTAGGCAGCTCAGTGTGCTGCCCCCAGCCTGGCCTGGCCCGGCCCGGCCTGGCCCGCCCCGCCCCGAGCACTGGCTCTGCAGCTCCCATTGGCTGGGAACCATGGCCAATGGGAGCTGCGGGGGTGATGCTGCGGGCGGAGGCAGCATGCAGAGCTGCCTAGCCGTACATCCGCCTAGGAGCAGCAGGGATACATCGCCGCTTCCGGGGAGCCGCCCAAGGTGAGTGCTGCCTGGATCCAGTGCCCCACTCCCCCTCCTGCACCCAAACTCCCGCCTTCTTAGTTAACTGGAATTTTTCACTTACTGGCACCCCCATTGCCCCAGCATGCCAGATAAAAAAATGCTTTTACTGTACTTGCTTACCTCCTAAGGTCATTGGGAAGGTTAATGTGATGTTTGTAACCAGTTTTTCAGAAAATTTACTCAAGTTTTCACGTCATGCTCTCAGGATAAAAGAATAGGCACATTTTATAATTCCATATCCAAAAATATAGGAACAAACTATTTTTCTTAAGGATTGCTTTTAATTATTTTCGATATGTTAAAACTAGAGATTCAGGAAAATACACAGAATTTCACATGTGAAAATTAAACCTTTCGAGTTGCCCCATCAGTTCAAATGAAAAATATTTTTTTATTTAAAAACCGAAATTGGTTTCTTTTGTTCCAGCCAAAGAAGACAGTAGAAAGGAAGTCCCGTGGCAAGATAAAATGAACGTGGACCAGTAAAGTAGAGTAGCTGTGGTGTCTGTTTCATGTTTTCAGAGCATATACCTCTTAGCTGTGGGCACCTTGAATCTTTCTGATAAACTTTCTTTGTGTGCGATCTCTAACCTGGGCTTTGCTCTGTTACTGGGTGTTTGCCTGTTCTTACGTTTTGAACAGTTAGTGTTCATGCTTTGCAAGCTGTGCTTAGCTAATATAAAACCATTAAGAACCTGACACCACTAAGCTAAATGTGCTGTTGCTCACAGTATTCACGGTATCGCTCAGTTCTCAACTGCTGGCCAAAGTGTCTATGCAGCTTAAAGGTGAAAAATTATTTAAATGTCTGATTTTTAGCAGTAGTACTTCAGCAAACTGATTTGAAGAAGTTTGCAGTGGTTATTTCATAGAACTAAATGATGACAAAGGCTTGTTAAGCTACAATGTTACATGTGTAGTTTTAGTATATGTTGTACATGTGCACAGCTGTCTAAAGAAAGAAAAAGTTAGTAGTACATACCTGTTTGTTCTTGAATTTCTGAATAGCAGAAGTTAAGCTATTTAAAAAATACTTCATAGAGCACAGTAAATAGACATGGTGCTTCATAAATCCTAAGTTTTCATGTTTCCTGAAGCCTACAATATCAGTTATTTAAAGTATAAATAATTCCTATTTTTAAAAAATTGACCTGGTTTTAAGTCAGCAGAATTTGGTCCTTAACTTGCAGCAAATGTCTGTTGTGTTCCAAGTGAGATGGTTAAACAGTATTCAAAATGGAACTCTTCTAATTCTTCATAGTAGAACTGATACAGTTGCATTTAAATCTGCTTAATTTAAAAAAAGTATTGGTTTCGGTTTCTCCAAAAAGAGAAAAACATGTAAACTGAAGTCATAAAAAAATCTTGAGACACAAAGTGGATGAGGTAATATCTTAATTTTACAGACTTTAAGGCCAGAAGGGACCATCATGATCATCTAATCTGACCTCCTGCACATTGCAGGCCTCAGAACCTGATTTACCTGGCCCATAACTTCTGGCTGAGTTACTGAAGTCCTCAAATCTTGACTTAGAGATTTCAATTTCAGAGAATCCACCATTTACTCTGGTTCAAACCAGCCAGTGAGCCATTCCCCTTCTGCAGAAGAAAGCAAAAAAAAAAAAAAAAAAAAAAAAAAAAAAAATCCAGGGTCTCTACCACATACTTGACCATTACATTGATTACTTCAGAAAAAAAATCAACTCTGACATTGTTAACAAACACCCCATCCACCGCAATCTCTCCACTGTGGAGAGGACAGCTGTGCAGTCCCTAAAAGCCAACCACTAAATAGTGATCAAACCAGCAGACAAAGGGAATGTCACTATAGTTCTCAATTGTGATGACTACATCAATTAGGCCAACTGACAACTCTCCGACACCACCTACCGTAAAGAATTTAAAGAAGATCCCACATCACAATTCACACAGGAATTTAAGGATATTGTCAAATCCTTCCCCAGACAACTCCAAGACAAACTCTACCACCTCATCTCCCACAAACTCACACCAGGAAATTCCACACGCTACCCAAGATACACAAACAAGGGAACACAGTCACACCCATCATATCTGGCCATGGTACTCTTACTGAAGGAATATCAGGACTCATATAAACTATCCTCAAACCACTCTTTACTCAAAGGACTGACTTCTTCCAGAAACTCCACACCACCACCAACTTCCCCCAGAACACCATACCTGCCATTATGAATGTTGCCGCCCTATACACCAATATCCCTCACTATGGCTGCTTCAAATATCTGTAAGACAATGGACAACATTAAGATATTTACCTTAAACACATTGCTAAACTCATCCTTTTCATCTTCACCCTTAACAACTTTACATTCAACAACAAACTCCCTGTCCAAACCATGGGAATAGCCATGGTTACTAGGATAGTGTCCCAATATGCCAACCTCTTCCTGGGTCAACTCAAGGAAGAATTTATAGAAAAATGCAACATGAAACCAATGATCTATCTGAGATAAATCAGTGACATTTTCATCCTCAGGACAGACAACCTAAAAGCCCTCATAGATTTCTACCACAATTTCCACCACTACCACACAACCATCAGACTCTCTTTAGAACACTCCCACAGCAGCATCGACTTCCTAGACACCACAGTCTGCTTCAGCAGTGTAACTTTACAGATAACTATATACAAGAAACCCATGGATCACCACACTTACCTCCACAGATCACGCAACCACCCCAGACACAGCAAAAAATCTGTCATCTGTTGCCAGGTACTCAAATACCCCAGAACATACTCCAAGGAGAAAGTCCTAGATACACAATTTAACACACTTTAAAACTGTCTTCACCAAACAAGGCCACTCCATTAGAGAAGTAGATTGCATCTTGGAACAGGCCACCTTAATTCCCCAAGAAAACCTGCTTCAATACAAGGGGAAAAAAATGACTCAACACCCCAAGTTGTTACTCATCATCCCAAACTGGAATGCATACGGAGTAGCAGCAAAGAGTTAAAACCCATACTTGATGGGGACCACATCCTGAAAGAAATCTTTCCTGAACCCCCCCTTTTGGCCTTCAAACAACCCCTCAACCTCACTAAGCTCCTCATCCAAAGCAATCTCCCCACAAACCAAGACATCCCAACTCATAGTGACACCAGACAGTGCCATAACAATTGCAAAACCTAAAGCCATATCTCTACTGCTGCCTTGATCAATACAGCCCCTCAATATACCTTTCAAAATCCATGGCTCATACACATGCCTATTGCAACATGTGTTGTACCTCATCCAGTGCATCAAATGGCCCAGCTACTGTGCAGGTGAAATGAGACACTCGCTACACACCGAATAAACTCAGGGTATTTTTGTCTTTTATCATTTTTTCTATCATCTGTAGGTTAACACTTTTCACAAAATGATCACTTCAAATCTGATTTTTCAGTCCTCATCCTTAAAGGAAATCCGCATAATACCTTCAAAAGACAGGCCTGGGAGCTTAAATTCATAACTCAGCTAGACACCAAAAATCATGGTCTCAACAGAGACACTGGTTTTATGTCTCATTACAACAGTCTGCAGCCCAGTAGCTCTTCTTTGCCCTATGACTGCAGAGGTGTTAATTGCCACTTCAGTTTGAATAAGAAAAGGAGTACTTGTGGCACCTTAGAGACTAACAAATTTATTAGAGCATAAGCTTTCGTGAGCTTTTCGTGATGCATCCGATGAAGTGAGCTGTAGCTCACGAAAGCTTATGCTCTAATAAATTTGTTAGTCTCTAAGGTGCCACAAGTACTCCTTTTCTTTTTGCGAATACAGACTAACACAGCTGCTACTCTGAAACCTTTCAGTTTGAATAGTTTCTTGTAATGTGTTATCTCCTTATGTTTAACAATCTGTTCCATTTTGTGTTTAGCTGTAACACTCTGAGTACCTTTCCCAGATCTGAAAAAGAGCTCTGTGCAGCTCAAAAGCTTGTCTCTTTCACCAACAAAGATTGGTTCAATAAAAGATATTATCTCACCTACCTTGTCTCTCTCATATCTGGGGACCAACAACATTGAGCATAAAATAACCTTTGTGATATAGCAGTAGAGTTAGTATGTTTCATGGGCAGTATATGCTAAAAGAACTATAAAATATATATGATTGCTTCCCTTTTGGAAAATATGAAGCTGGAGTTGAAATTGCTTCTATTAAATTAGTCTTACTACTTAATATTTTGTTCTGTTGATTGAGTCTTGAGTATAATAAAAAGAACCAAACAACTAAATGGCACTATTCGTGATAGTTTTATTTTGTAATGGAAAATAACTAATTTTGTTTTAATGGGTGGTAGCAATTTATATTAAGATATGTATATATTTTCTTTAACAGACAGAACCAGTGGAGTAGAATATCTGATGGACTTACCTTGCACATAAGGTAATAAAATGGAGTATCACAAGGTTATTTATCTGCTCCAGTTATTTCAGTTAATCTGGTTAATTGTGATCTTTTTTTAAAAAATCTCAGATCATTAATGGAAGTTTCAGAGTAGAAAATTGTATTCTGCATTAATATATTTGGGGCTTTGGGTGGGAAATAGATGAAGGTATTTAGTCCAGATTCAAAAGTTAATATATATGAGTCAATTTGGTATAATTCAATATGCTGAAGAGTTGAAAAAGTGTAAGTTACATCATTTCAGGCTTGCTAGACAACTGTACATGATAACATCTCTGAATTTAAACCATTTTCTCTATTCTCGGATTTGTCTGCACTGTGGTACAGCTGGAAGTACAAAGGAAGATATAAAATGAGCAAACTATTTGGCACTTTTTAGTAGATATTCATATTTTTAATTTGTGTTAAAATTAATATACAGATGACATTTGTACATCAAATTGAAATGCATTTTAATAAGACAAAGGTTTTTAGAATAAGCTTTTTATATTTTTAAAGACAATTCTTTAGCTAAAGAAGGGGATAAGAAGTAACCAAAAATAAGCTAACCGTCTGTTTTTTGCTATAGTGTCCCATACATCCTGAATCAGGAAAATTGTGTTTCTTTGTCAGTGGACCAAAAATGGCCAGGATATGGAATGGGTATTTTAGTGCACTTGTACTGGGACACTGGTGAATGGTGAAGGCATTACTGCTAATGCTATAATCAATAATGATTTTATTTTTAGGGCACTCCTTGCTTAAAATATTCTGGGTGCCCACCAAATTGCAACATCCTTCTTAAATTAAACCAAGGCAACATAGTGTTATAAATAAATAACAAATAACATATGTACACAAAAGGATTAAGTTGCATTATAAAGAAATAAATTCAGCTTGGAAACGTTCTTAATTTAGAAATCTATGTGGAAAGTATTCATTTAGTAGTATAAGATAAACATTTAAAACTTGTATGTTTGATAATTTTACTTTCCTAAATAATTGGCATTGGAGTTTGATTTAGTGCTGTTTTTTACATTTCAAAGCAGCAAAATCTCCTTGAAAGCATCCTCAGAAGCAACTTCACTGTCAATTTGTGATGGAAGAGAAAGTTAGTAATAAAAAAAAGAATTTGCACTATGTAGGTTTATTGAAACTTTCCAGAGATAAAAAGCTTTTCAGTGTCTTTGCCTTACAAATGACTTACTTCTGACAAGGTTTCATTGTTTAAAAATATCCATATGGGGTTGAAGGAAAGGTTTAAAAGTGGCTATGCCTAGCTTGGATGGTAATTTTGGACCAGTTGAGATTGTTGCCATTCCAACTGTGAATTATTCTTTGTATTTGTGAAAATGTATGGGGTTGCAAAATGAATTTTAACAAAATGAGTGCACAAATTCTAACTTGTTTAATATTATTTTCTCTTTGACATGACATTATAAGGACTGTCTTACCGAGATCAGTGAGGTGTACCGCTCATGGCCTGCTTTTTTCAGAATATTCTCCCATTTGCCTCCAGACTGTGGTTTTTGTTTTATTTGGGGCTTTTTTGTTTTGTTTTGTTTTTGTTTGGCGGTTTGTTTTTGTTTTTTTGTGAGCACACTTAAACCTGTAACAATAAAAGCACTTTTCTGATATGGAGAACACTTTCACTGATGATGATGTACTGAGTTACATTTATACAACTGTTTCTACAGTTTGAAAATGAAATTAAAGCAAAATCTGGCCTATGTTGAAACTGCTATTCTGTCTATATTGCTGTTTAGTTCTAGACCTTAATTTTAAAGGGTTTGTAAAAATGGTTTGTGAAACATTTGGAATTTACGTGTATGAAATTTTGTAAAAGTGGCCTGTGCTTGTCCTAATTTGTGGGTTTTTTTGGTAGAACAGTTGTGCCTGTTTCAATTTTATTGATGTGGAAATTGTTAAATATCTTTCTTTTAATTATTTAAAAAATAACTTCTGAGATGTTGATAAATTACATGTACATTTACAATGCAGTGATCTTTTGTATTTTATTTTTCAAAATAAATGCTTTAAATGTGATTTTTTTGTTTTGAGTTATTAATGCAGCTTTTAACTTGAAGATAAGCATGCAGAAGCAAGGTGTTACTGTACCATTCAGGTGAATAGCTGTAATAATGAAAGATGCAATCTGAGGCCTGAAATGTCAGACATTTCTGTAAGTGCTTAGCTTTAATATGTGACCATTAGGAGTACTCATGTTCTTAAAGTTAAGCACATGGAGATTTGCTAGACTGGGGCCTAATATAATGGAAATTTGTTTCCACATATGTAAATCCTGTTTTTCTACATTTCCAGCATGAACTAATTTGTTTGTTTGATTTTAACACGGGGACGCTAAGCTAATAAGACATTAGTAGATAATTTAATAAGTAGTTTAAATAAGTATTTTCTTTACCAAGATTCCTCTAATAAACAGTTTAATACCTGTCTTCTATAAAAACTATTGTTCTCCACTCATAATAATTCAAGAACCCCTGAAATGTCATTTACACTTTTTTCTCCACTCGAAGGAAGTCGTCTTGGTGGTTGCATGACAGCTGAGTGGGAGGATCTTTGTACTACAGTTACAACTGCTTGTTAAAAATTATAAATGTCTCACCAGAATATTTAAAGGACTCTGTCAAGGCATTAGTCATCATTTTGAAAATATTTTTTCTTTTATTTAAAGTAACCCACTATTTCCTTGCTAGAAAATGTTTCCCCTGCATTTCACATGCATTTGCACCCTGGGTTGTCAATAGAAGATTGCTGGGGAAACTTAGCTTGGGTTTTCCTTGGTAGAAAAAGACCATTGCTTCAACTCTTATTGAGGAGAAAGAGGAAAGCAATGAAGGAATAACATGGGGTTTGCAAACTAATTTACAACAAAAGAGGTAGATCAAGTTTTGAGCCTACCAAATATGACACTGTCCCTTGAACGTTAGCAGTATGTCTCGAGAGAGGGGAATCCAAAAACACGTTTGCTTTTGAACTTTTTGTTCATAAAGTATTGAAATGTAAATTATACTGCTAAAAATAGAGAGATGATTTGTCATCAAATCTTGTCTGGCAAAGTATTTTAAGAATGATTATTCAAAGGAGTTTTGTCCACTTACTTATTTCCTGGTCAATTGACTGAAGCTTTAAAGTTTGAGGACATCTTCACTCTTTTCCTCAAATATTTATTGTGGGCTCTCATCAGAATTTTTCAATATTTAGCCTAACTCTCCCTTTTTTGTGGATGAGAGGGACAGATTAATTATTTTTTATTTTTATTGGCAGTTTAGGGAGTTTCCTTTCCTTTTACTGCAGTACAAGTAATTCGATTTGAATTGGTTAAAATGTTTAAAACTTTTTAAAAATCTATATCGAAAGACATTTTTGTAGATGCAAACAAGGAAAGAGACATGTTTCTTTGACAATTGTTGAGTTAATTTGCTATGCTCAATGTTTAAGGAAAATTCTTCTGTTCCTGATAGCTTAGTAGAGCCAAAGAAAACACAGAGCATCCCCTAGTGACAGAATAGAGAAGTGCTGCTTTATAATTTCTGGGTCTCAACAATCTATTAGCGAAGTAAATGATAAAACCAATTTTGTCTTGAAAATGGTCTTTATTATTTTCAGATTGCTATCAAACTATTAGTCTTTTCTGGAACAAAAGTCCTCTGATGTTAGCCGCAACCTTTTTTTTTTCCTTTCACGAGCAACAACAGATTTATTTATTTATTTTGCGATGTTCTGGTATGTATTATAATTGCTGCATTACACCCAAGTTCATGTACTTCAGAGCAGTGATTCATGACATATGTTTGTCAGTTTAAACACATGAAATAGTTTCGGATCTTTTAGAATGAAATGTTATATAAACATAATCATTTACAGCTAAAAATGTACAACTGTAAATATTGTCATTACATGATGTCCATCAGTCAGATAATGAATACTAGTCTATACTATCAGATGTTTGACTTGTATGTTTTTCTTCAATTCCTTTCTCCTTTAATAGCTTATTCATAGAAACGTAGGGCTGGAAGGGACCTTGAGAGGTCGTCTAGTTCTAATCCATTACCTTGTGCTGAGGCAGAACCAAGTATATCTAGACTATGCCTGACAGGTGGTTGAGTATAGCCTGTTCTTAAAAAATACCCTCCAATGATGGGGATTCCACAACCTCCCTTGGAAACCTGTTCCAGTGCTTACCTATCCTTATAATTAGAAAGCTTTTCCTAATACCTAACCTAAATCTCCCTTGCTGCAGATTAAGCTGATTACTATTTGTCATGCTTTCAATGGACATGGAGAACAATTGATCACCAGCCTCCTTATAACAGCTCTTAATATATTTGAAGACTGTTAGCAGGTCCCACCTCAGTCCTCTTTTCTTAACACTAAACATGCTCAGGTGTTTTTCACCCTTTCCTCATAGGTCAGGTTTTTTAAAAACCTTTTATCATTTTGTTGCTATACTCTGGACTCTGTCCAATACGTCCACATCTTCCTTAAAGTGTAGTGCCCAAAACTGGCCACAGTACTTGAGCTGAGGCTTCACCAGTGCAGAGTAGAGCGGAACAATTACCTCCTGTGTTTTATGTATGACACTCTTGTTCCGGCACCCCCAGAATATTTGCCTTTTTCACAACTGCATCACATTGCTGACTCGTATTTAATTTGTGATTCACTATAACCACCAGATCCTTTCCAGCAGTATACTGCCTAGCCAGTTATTCCCCATTTTGTATTTGTTCAGTCTAAATATTTTGTGGCCTGGAGTGAAAGAGCTGTCATTAACCATGCAGTGAGTGATGTAAAATATTTGACTCTACCTGATGGCGATTTAAAAAAGCTCTTACACAAAAGATGCTGTCCCCAGTTGACTTGTAAATATTGTACTTATTGCAAGTGATCCTTTACATGCCTGCGTATAACTGTCATATGTAAAGGTCTTGCACTTTCTCTTACTGGAGATGGGACTGTTAAGTATTGGGGTTGAGACTGGATGGCCATTGTTCCCATCTGCTGTCTTTTTGATGGCCTGTTTGAAATGAGGTGGTGGTTTCAGCCTATGCAAGTTCCTAGTGAACAGGTGATCACAGCACAAAATGCATCACCACTGTTGGTGCTAAATGAGCATAAAAACAGCCATACTGGGTCAGACCAAAGGTCCATCTAGCCTAATCTCCTGTCTTTCAAAAGTGGCCAATGCCAGGTGCCCCAGAGGGAATGAACAGAACAAGTAATCATCAAGTGATCCGTCCCCTGTCGCCCATTCCTAGCTTCTGGCAAACAGAGGCCAGGGACACCATTCCTGCCCATCCTGGCTAATAGCCATTAATGGATCTATCCTCCATTAACTTATCTAATTCTTTTTTGAACCCTATTATAACCTTTGGCCTTCACAACCTCCTCTGGCAAGGAGTTCCACAGGTTGACTGTGTGTTGTGTGGAAAAACTTCCTTTTGTGTGTGTGTTAAACCAGCTGCCTATTAATTTCATTTGGTGGCCCCTAGTTCTTGTGTTACGATGAGTAAATAACACTTATTTACTTTCTTCACATCAGTCATGATTTTATAGATCTCTATCATATCCCTCTTAGTCGTCTCTTTTCCAAGATGAAAAGTCCTAGTCTTACTAATCTCTCCTCATAGGGCAGCTGTTCTATACCCCTAATAATGTTTGTTGCCATTTTCTGAACCTTTTCCAATTCCAATATATCTTTTTTGGGATGGGGCAACCACATCTGCAAGCAGTATTCAAGATGTGGGCGTACCATGGATTTAGAGCAGTCTATTAGCAATGCCAACTCAGCCTACCCTCTCTCAACCCTACTTTTTAACCTACCCTACGTTGGCAGAGAACATACTGAAGAGAAACTGTCACCTATGTTTTGTCTGGACTTCAGATTACGTTCTTTAAAAAGAAGGGGTAGTTGCAGCCCTTAGCCCAATGCGCATCATCAATCTGTTATCAAATTAAAATGTTCAAAGGCTGTAAATAAGGGTCTTCCATTTGTTGTCTTAGTTGTGCTGCTTTTCATATTACTTTCAGATGCCTCTACAACTAGGGTGACTTTGAAAAGGCTAGCTGAAATTATATTTTGAAATCCAGTTTATCATGCAAATGTAATCATAGCTAAGAAAATGACAGGTTTCAGAGTAGCAGCTGTGTTAGCTAAGAAAATGTAAGTATGCAGTGTGTGTGTGCGTGTGGAAAGTTTTATTCAGGCACTAACTGTTAGCACAGATGGAAAAAAAAGGATGGGGGGTAAGAGGGTACACAGCCAATGGTCAACCACCTGGCAGGCAAGGTAAAGCAAGGCCCAGGTATTGTGTATTGTGTTACGATGAGTAAATGACACAATTTTTAAAATGTATTACGGGGCTGGGACCATGGCTCTGTTTCTGCAGCACCGTTTTCGGGCTGGCTCGCTCCCTCCCTGGGGCGGGGTTTTCTCCTTGCTTTACTTCCCTCCTTGGTGCCTGGGGGCGACGCCGTTCCCGCCCGCCCGTTTAAAAAGGCACGTGGGCGGTGGGGCGAGACCCTGCCCCTCCACCCCTCAATCCAGGGGCAGGAAGGGGGCTCTGGCACGCAGCCAGCTCTCAGGGGCCCGCGATCCCGGCCCCGCCCATCGGGGGGGGACAGGCCACGCCCCCTCCTCCGCTCCTGCCCGTCGCTCGGCCGCTCGCAGGAGCGTGTGACGCGGCACGTAGAGCGAGGGCCACGGGGCGGGGCTGCGGCTCCTCCGAGGCGGGGGCGGGGCTGCGCATCCCTTCGACGGCCTCCGCAGCCGGGGTGCCGAGGCCGCAGGTGAGGGGGAGGGCGCGCGCCGGCGGCCCCGTCCGTTGGGGGGGGGGCGAGGGCCCTCCCCCCCCCCCGGCTCTAGCTGGGGGGCTTCCCAGGCAGGGGCGCCGCCGGGCTCTGCCCAGGAGGGGAGGCCACAGCCCGTCTCCGCCCAGCCGGGGGCCGTGCCCCATGGGGGGGGGGATGGATGCATGTGCCCCCCCCACCCACCTCCCCCACCAGGGGCTGCGGCAGTCTCGGGAGTGAGGGGCTGGCTGGGCCGGCGGTGACCCCGGGGCTGTACCAGCCGAGCGGACAGCCACGGCACATCACCGCTTATTGCTCCAGCCCCGGGGGTGGGGGGTGTTTCTAGCGGGGCTCCCGAAATGTTGACGGTCTGTGCGGAGCCTCCCCTCCCATCCCCAAAGCCTGGAGCCCCGCTGCATAAGGGGCACTATTCACCTGCATATACTGGGGGGGTTTCCCCCCTGTGGTGCCCGGAGTGCCTTTCTCCACCGGGATGTAATCCGAGTCGTTTACCAGGGATGTTTTCTACCCTGTGATAGTGGGATGCCTGCAGCCAAATGGGTCCATCCAGTAGTGCTTTTCTAATTGCTTAAAAAAAAAGGGGGGGGGCAGCCCATGGGTAGACACCTACATACTGTGGTGATGGATGTAGTTTTGGCAGGTAGCTGTTTATTTTGGTTCTTAAACAGCTGTCACTCCCAAGCATCTAAGTGAGGAAAGTTGCAATAGGGTCAGACAAAATCAAAATTGAAACTGTATAGGTCTGATCGAAACACACAGCAAAATTCTTTAGCTGAGAGCAGTACTCCCAAAACTGCCTTAAAATTACCGCCTGGCAAGTGGGGAAACACTCCCTCGGAAAGGCCTGGTAGGGCTGCAACAGGTGTTTTACAAACAAACAAAAATAGGTTACTTTGGACTATTGCCACCAGGTGGCATAAGAATGGTTGTCGCAGTATGCTGGCCCGTTCCTGACTCTTGCGAATAGCACTGCTCCTAGAGACTGCAAGTGCCAACCTGTCAGGTGAGAAAAATAGTTTTGTAGGAAGAGCTGTTGAAGGGGACAAACATCAGCCACACTATCAGAGGCTCGTTCACCTGCGCATCTACCAATGTGATATATGCCATCATGTGCCAGCAATGCCCCTCTGCCATGTACATTGGCCAAACTGGACAGTCTCTACGTAAAAGAATGAATGGACACAAATCAGACGTCAAGAATTATAACATTCAAAAACCAGTTGGAGAACACTTCAATCTCTCCGTCACTCGATTACAGACCTAACAGTGGCTATCCTTCAACAAAAAAGCTTCAAAAACAGACTCCAATGAGAGACTGCTGAATTGGAATTAATTTGCAAACTGGATACAATTAACTTAGGCTTGAATAGAGACTGGGAATGGATGAGTCATTACACAAAGTAAAACTATTTCCCCATGGTATTTCTCCCCCCCCACCGCCTTCCTCAGATATTCTTGTTAACTGCTGGAAATAGCCTACCTTGCTTGTCACCATGACAGGTTTTCTTCCCTCCCTCCCTCCCCACTGCTGGTAATGGCTTATCTTAAGTGATCACTCTCCTTTCAGTGTGTATGATAAACCCATTGTTTCATGTTCTCTGTGTGTGTATATCAATCTCCCCTCTGTTTTTTCCACCAAATGCATCCGATGAAGTGAGCTGTAGCTCATGAAAGCTTATGCTCAAATAAATTTGTTAGTCTCTAAGGTGCCACAAGTACTCCTTTTCTGTTTGCGAATACAGACTAACACAGCTGCTACTCTGAAACCTGGTGTTAGTCATTGTTACTGTCAGCAAATGCAGAATGGGCAATACACACAGGCAGACTTCATCTGTTCTCTGGCATCCTCTGGTTAGTTTGGATAATCTCTACTTTTCAATTCAATTTCCCACTTAGGGATGCTACTGCTGGTGATGCTGCTTCCAGTCATATCCACCTATACAGTATGTCTTTTGTTTTAAACTGTTCCTGGTCCAACCAGACAAAATTAATTAATGATATGCATGCAAGATACCCTTTGGTCTTTCGCTAAGCATGTCTCATGTACCCAGGCCTTTCCATTTACAATCAGTTATATTACTGACATGTTAAACTGATTTGTAGCATTCTGCTTACCACATCTCAGGGGTTCCTTTGCTGTTTGAGAATATTCTCTCTCTTGCTTGGGGGCAGCTTTCCTTTCTCAGACTAAGGTATCTTTTCTTCCACAATTTCTTTTTTCTGCTCAGTACACACAAACCCTTGACCACATGGGATTCATTTCAAATGTTACTCCTGATCTTCCAGTAGGCTGCTGTTCAGCCATGCACAGCAGCCTGTCCCTGCAAAAACCAAGATTCCCTTGAAATCATCTAAATCCTCTTAAAATTCAGCACAGAATACTTTTTTACATTTGAATAGCAGTGCTCTGGAAATAGGGTTGTAAAATGAACAGGCTAACTGATCCCTTGTGTTAACTTCACAAATGATACTGGATTATACATTGTTTATTATGTCATTTTTCATGTACATAACTTCACTGACACCACATCTCCGGAGTACTCTGCCTCAGAAGCAGTTATTTAAACCAATCTGAAAAGAGCTGAGAAAACAGCAGTTGTGATAGCATTTGTATGAAACACCTCATATACTCCTCCTTCAATCTGGGTTACAACAGAAGGTGAGACAGTACTAGGCACGTTGTCTTCCCTAGAGAACGAAACAAAACTAGCAAGACAGGCTCATTCAGTAACTCTGAGATTAGAAAAAACACGTATCTAGGGGAAAAATGTCAGTTAACAAGTTATGGGGAAGTAATCTTGTCCACTAAATGGAACAGCAGTTTGTAAATTGGGAGGATATTCCTTTATAATTGGATTAATTAGATGGGTCTAAGGTATCTGATGTCTAATTTAGAACAATGATACATCCTATTAGGGAAGTGTCTCCATTCATTTTCTTTACTAGATTTGGCCTTAGTATGATGTTCTTGAAAAATTAAAGGGGCCCCAGCTACTTAATTTAGGTCCAAAATTTTTTTTATGTAAAAAAAAAGAACGATTTACAAAACCTAATGTGAACATACTTTTTTAAAATAATGAAAATATTTATCAGTTAAACAATTAAAGCAGGATTTTATGAAGGGAGGAGAAGTTTGGGAGCAAATTACTTATTCTCCTGCACTTCTGTGAACCCAAATACAAAAGCATTGGATTAATGCCTGAGAATCAGAAAGTGTAACCATCCACTCAGAAAGATTTGCTTATCTTTTTTCTTTTAGGCAGACTTCTTGTTCCAGTGCTGGTCAACAGTGATAGTGATGTCATTAGTTCACGGCATGTAGGGATGTCTGAGGGTGAGCAGGAAATGAAGCAGGTTTAGACAATAACTTCAGCTGCCTATAAATGAACATCAAAACTCAGGTTAAACAAAATAAGAATGTAATTTAAATTTTTTCTTCTGATCATTTGAATATTCATCTTCTTTCACTAATGACTGAAACATCTTACTAACAAAATCAATCTGTTCACCTTGTTAAAAAGACAAAATAAATGTTATTACAAATCCTTGTTCTTGGGCTCTGATGATGTAAACTGAGCTTCATTATAGAGGCAATTGTATTGCTGGAAAGTTCAAATGGAAATGCTAGTTTTGTAGCCAAAGTTTTCAAACTTGGGTGCCTAACTGAGAACACCAAATTCCATAATTGGGCAGCCAAACAGGATGCTGTGGAAGCATATTAAATACTCATTTTAGAGGCAGAATGGAAATAAACATAGAACTAGTCTCCCAAATGTAGGTGCCCAAGTTTCAAAATTGAGTTCAAAGTTTGAATAGCAGCCGTGTTAGTCTGTATTCGCAAAAAGAAAAGGAGTACTTGTGGCACCTTAGAAACTAACAAATTTATTAGAGCATAAGCTTTCGTGAGCTACAGCTCACTGAATGTTATCGCTGTGAGTAATCCTATAACTAAGTAACAAGGACTAAGTTAATACCAGATTTACCAGATTAGAATCAACTGGGATAGGTTCTGCCAATTTTTCTTTTGACTGACAACTAATGAAAATTGATCCTTAAATAACAGATAGATGGACTGTCACTGTTGGATTGCTATTATATGTCTGGATAGAAGCATACTTTTATTTTTCTCTTTCTAACATTTTTTTCTTATAAAGTTTGAATGATAAAAGTTGATTAAAGGCCTTTGGAGATGGAGTAGGGAAGTTGCAGAGAAACACTCCCAATAATTCCTCCTCCTCAAAGCCTTACTTTATTGGAAAGAGGGAATTTTTAATGAGATTTTGTCACTATTGGTACTTCACAGATTATGATATTCCATGATTATCCAAAATTCATTCTTTCTCCCTGAATCTGACATTCATATAGAATCTGAATTTTGTTAATTCAAAACAAACTCCAATGATCTGAAAGATTTGGGAGTCCCCTGAGAAAAGTGGATAATTAGCGCTTATCAGTAATAACTGTACATTATTATCTCGGCTTCTGTGAGATGATAACTGGGAATATAGCAGCCAAAGCACTAGCTTTCAAATGGCAATGTTATAAATAATACATTACATGTAAAGAAGATTGAAAATCCTTCTGTGGCACAGTGCAAGATGTAACCATGCAACTGAAGGCTCTTGCAAGCTACCATGCAGTTTTAGGCATGTGAAAAAATTATCATTGAAGGAGTCACTATCAAAATTCTTTTTTGCTTGAACACTCTTGTTAATGTGCATTTGGGGTGTGTGCAGTGCACATGACTTTTGAGTATCAGTTGTATTAGATTAAAAATAGGTCTTTATTTCATAACAAGATTTAAAATAATTGCCAAAGACAAGTCTGTCTACCTTCATATATTTGCCTGTGCATTTTATATTGTGATGAAAAGAGGGTTATATAATGAAAACTCATCATCTTTGTAGTTCTAGGATGTTTTTCTAATTACAGTCAGTGCCCATTTCTACCATTTGCAATGCAGATGTTTCTTATTGTGCATATGAGTAATATATGATATGGTCTCTAGGCCAGTCCTGTTTATCAGACCAAGAAACATGTTACAATCTGATAAAGCAGCAGACCCATTTTCTGTTCTCAGAGGCCATATGCTCTGGGTAACTGAGGTTGGATCGTCTTAGTTTAAAAAAAAAAAGTTAAAAAAAAATTGTCATCTGATCAGCTAAACGCAGATAGATACCACTGTCAAGGAAATGGAGTATAATTTGTCTTTGCGGGGTCTGTCTGTAAACTCTGCCAGTGATGGAAAATCTATTTTAGCGTTTTATTCTGCTGCCCATCTCCTGAGTATCTGAGCACCTTATGTGTAAGATCAATAGCAATAATAATACTAGCTCTTACTTATCATTTTTCATGTATACATCTTGGAGCACTGTACGAAAGAGGTCAATATCATTATCGTCATTTTGCAGATGGAGCAAACTGAGACAAAACAGAGGCATCCTGATGTGCTCAAGGTCACTCAGCCAGCCAATGGCAGAGCCAGGAATAGAACCAGGGCTCATGACTTCCGGCCTAGTGCTATATCCATTATGCAACACTGGCTTGTAGTGCCCAAAAGTGAAGTCCCAAGTGGACTTCCTGGACTCATTTCTCCCTTTCAAGGGTCAAAATTCTCTTAGGAGTAAGTTTTTTTGGGGGGGATGGCGGGTCATCTGAATTTGGGAATAAATGTAGTGTTTGAATTGCGAGTTTCACTTGTGGGGAAAAATCATTTACAAATTTTTTTTTTTAATGTTTCCTGAAGATGGTCAGATTCTGGATTCACTTGATCTCCTTTGGAAGATTGTTGTATCCACTCTGTAATGGTGGTTTTATAGCAGCTTGAAAGAAGGAACTTGGAGTGATGCAGAGCTATATAAAATCTTAAAGCAGTACATTTTCTTTGTTGGGATGATATTGTGTAGTCAGAGACACCACAACCCTGCAAACATAGGGACCTCTGTTGACACCAAAATGTAATAGTAAAGGAATAGCAGTATTTCTAGCAGACATATAGGATCCTCTGCTCTCTATCTCTCACATTCTGCTGATTCCTCTAGTTTGCAGTTTCCCGGCTTGTTGTTAACCTCTTCTGTAGGTTGATGCTTCCCCTTTGTCCACCTCCACAGCCTGGGCCAACACGCTTTTCTTCCAAGCTCCAGGAGAGGTAACAAGATATTAGATAACTAACTGCCTCTGTTTCTACCAGCCTATGTCCGATTGTCCAGATTGCTCTTGGTCCTTGAATGACTTCATAATACTTTGCCTCTGTGCTGCAGAGCCGTTTTGTCTTGCGTTTACTGAGGCAAAATATTTTGAATCCAAGTGAAGATATTGTTAAACTTGAACAAGTAAAGTCACAGGTTGTTATGATGCTTTGCTCCATGTGTTGACCACATAGGGCAGCTCAGAGGGTCACATGGCACCTCAGTTCTGGAAGCTGAATGTAGTTCTTTAGTCTGGTCACTAGTGTCTCAGACTAATGTGTTTCTCTTAGGTGTTGTCAAGAATGATCTCTAGCCACTAGATAATAGTGACCGCAATATAGTTCTTCATCCTTGGACGAGGAATCATAAAACAATGACACTAAACTTTGGAGAAAAAAAATTTTTTAAGTGGAAACTATTGAAAAAGGCCCTAAAATCAAACATAAATAGATTAAAATCCTTGGATTTAGCATGGAGGCTATGATATCTTTGCAGAGTTCCAGAAGGAATGCCTAACCCTAAACAAAAAAGGAAGCTGCAAGGCAAAGACATAACTAGAATGGCTAAGTGGCAAGGTTCAAGAGGTTACTCAAACCCAGCAGTTACCCTTCAGATAATGGAAAGCCAATAGGAAAGAGCATAGACTATCGCAGGTAAAATGTAAGATGGAAACTGGAAGGGATAAGAGAGAACAATTAGCCGAAGACATGAAAACCAATAAGAATAAATTGGCTCTGGACAAAAGACTAGAGGCTGAGGATAGTTCCCTCGATTATAAGTCCGCTGAAGGAGCTGTTCTCCAAGGAAAGGGTTCCTCTTATTATCTTTTGTTGCAGGACTCTCAGTGGGAACAGTATATAAATCTCAATAATTCCAGCTCCTGAATGTTACTAATCTCAAATCTCCCAATGGATCCTCTACCATGATTTCTACTTTTACATTTGCAGTGTTTGAGCTGCAGAGAGCAAACACAATGTTTTAGGGTCCCAGTCTGATCTGCTCCATTAGGCAAAACTGATACGCTCCGTCAGGCAAAATTATCTGGATATTCAATATTGATGTAGGGTCTAGGGCTGCTTTTAGCCATCTTCATTACAAAAAGGGCATCTGCTCCATTGCTTTAGCTTTCACAGGTCTTTAATTGAGGATGGGTTTCAGAGTAGCAGCCGTGTTAGTCTGTATTTGCAAAAAGAAAAGGAGTACTCGTGGCACCTTAGAGACTAACAAATTTATTAGAGCATAAGCTTTCGTGAGCTACAGCTCACTTCATCTGATGAAGTGAGCTGTAGCTCACAAAAGCTTATGCTCTAATAAATTTGTTAGTCTCTAAGGTGCCACAAGTACTCCTTTTCTAATTGAGGATGCTACATTTTGTTTGTTTGGAGATCTTCTGCTAAATCATCTTGCCTATTTCATGGCTCCAACAGATGAAACTTTCCCTGGCATTAATGGTGAGTGTGGAGTTAACTCTGTTCCCATTATGCCTTTTTGGTGTAAAACACATTCCACTAGCATAAGACACTTGTTATAAACCTTTATGCTGTTCTCTTTAAAATAAGTTGTGTATCTTTTTGTAATAGGCACAATGATTGTAATCTGTTAATTTCAGTACTGTATATTTCCTCCCTAGGATGCTTATGGAAAAGAAATACTGACAGTTTTTCCTATAAACACGTTAAAAATATGTGTAGTCACTAGGCAAGAAATGACCTTGTTAATTTCAACATCAGATAAAATATTGGTGGTAGGATCAAGCAGTTCTTAGGGAAATCTGATTAGGGAAAATGGTATATTTTCAAGATAAGAGGCTACAAACAGTGGAATATGAAAATATAGTAGCTGAGCGACCTTTTAAGATACTTACCCCTCCTTTTGTGCTAAAAGTGAGTTGGGAGAGTGTTTAATATCCCCAATGGTATGCACATGCAAAGTATTCTGATGTGTGTTGCTTTTGGAGTAATAGAGAAGGGAATTCTTTGCAGTTAATATAGCTGGAGCGTTCAAGTAAAAAAATATTTGGCACCAAGAGCTATTCCAAAGCTAAAAGTTGAGAGGTTTATTAATGGATAATACAGTCTTCTGTTAGGTCTGTATTTCCCTCATGAATAATTAAAGATTTTTATTTTGGGGCTGGTTGGGGGTCAGTTCTGCTTGCGGTACATCAACTGGCAGAAAAATTAAATTGTTTCCTTTTCAGAAGAAATAGAGGCCAGTTGCTTGCTTCATGGAATGCTTATTTTGATTGTTTGCATCTATTGCCGTGTCTGTCAGAAAGACGCTGAGATGGACGTTGCTATTATAAGCCATGTTTTTGTTCAGTCTTTTTAAAAACACTTTTTTAGGGGGTTGGGGATTAATGGAAGCTAGGGCCAGTGAAAGGTGTTGGACTGACAACCCATGGAGACTGCAGTTCTCCAGCTGCAGGACAGATATAGCATGGGAGGCTTTCTACCCTCAGCATTCTTCAAACCCGAGCTGGATGTATAGACTCACCTCTAGAAGGTAGTTCAGTATCTATGTCCATTAAATCATTAGTCGTTAATGTTAACTGCCCACTGCACCTTGAATAGTCTCTTGCAACATGTTAACTCGTTATTTGTTCCACCCTTGTATTAGCTGTGACACTCTGAGTACCTTTCCCAGACCTGGAGACGAGATTTGCGTAAGCTCAAAAGCTTGTTTCATTCACTGTCACTAGTTGGTCCAGTAAAAGATATTACCTCACCCACCTTGTCTCTCTCTAATATCCTGGGACCAGCATGGCTACAACAAGGCTGAGACTGCCAACAAGGTTGCTAGTTTTGGTGATTTTTTTATTTTATTTTTTTTTAATGTTTAAATTCTATTCTCTGTGGATTCTTATGCTGTGTCCATCACTGTAGTGTCTAATGGGATCCTGCTGAGATCAGGAGTTAGACCACCAAACTCACTTCACATAGCCTGCTAAGTAACCATTGATGGTGGTTGAAACTCTCCTACAGGAATAATGTTTCAGTGGTTAAGATGCTAACTTGGGAAACCTAGCTTCAATTACCTATTCAGCCACAGACTCGCTCTATGACCTTGGGCGAGTCACTTAGCCTCTCTGAACCTCTGTTTCCCCTCTGTAAAATCGGGACAATTGCACTGCCCTTCCTCACAGGGATGTCATGAGGATACACACAGTAAAGATTGTGAAGTGCTCAGATTCTTTGGTAATGGGAGGCCATGTAAGTATCGTAGTACATAGCTACGTTGAGAGTGCTGGTGTATCTGACATTGGGGGTGCTGATGGTTGCAGTTTTTTTAAATAAAGCTACTGTAGACATATGTGGACACTGTCAGAGATAGTTGGTCCAAAATTAGGGTTGTTTTTGGTCAGGTGGGAGAGGGTAAAGTCAATTCTCTCGCTCCCCTTCAGATAAATGATTTGGTCATATTATTACTATTAATTTATTTTTTTAAATAACTCAGTGCTGGTATCTGTTACCTGTGAGCAGCCTGGCTTTGATAAATAAGTGACATTGGATAAGGAAGCAGATCACTGTTAATGTAGAAGCTTAAAAACAAGAGACACCTGAAGTGCTAGGTTCTGAAGGACTACTGCAGACAGGATCCGAGAATGGAGAAAAGACTCCAGGAACTCATACTCCTTCAGCCAGAAAGGGTAGGAATGTGGGGTGGAAGCAGATGGTAGCTCATTACAAAGAGCTAAATTGTTGTGGGAGAGGCTACTGGTAGCCTGTTTTCCTGTGAAATGGAAATAAAAACTGTTTAATAATACAGTTCACAGGTTGGTTATACTAAAAACTGCAGAGTTTCTGTATTTTACTTTCTGACAGACTGAGAGCAATGGTGATGGGCTTTGAAGGGAATTCAGTCCCCAGGCTGGAGGGATGATGAGGACACCCTGTGGATGTGTTGGAAATGAGGCTAGAATGCCAATGTGAGAGAAAGATAAGACCTGTAAGCAAAGGTCCTAATATTGGAGTGATGCTTGCTGCTTTGAGCAGTCCCGTTCGTGACAAAATACCAGTATCCAGCCCAGAGTAATAACAATGTAAAAACCAGCTACAAACTTAAGTGCGAATAATAGGATAACACAAGTGGGTGTTTCATGCTCTGCTAGAAATCTAAAAGAAGTTGTTTAAGCTGTGGTGTTTTTCCACTTGCAGAATGTACACAAGTCTTTTTATAGGAGCAAAAGACCACAGCGAGAAAACAAAGTTTAGAGAGTGGTGGCAAAAGAGAGGATTCAGTGCTGCCTGCTGTCTTCCCTGCTCCCTCCCTTACTAATTCCCCCCCACACTGCACAGAAGAGAGCACAGTATTTCCACCTGGTTGGCCTCACTTTTCTGCTACATAAGATGGGCCTTTATTATCCACATCATGCTGCATTGGTCTAAATTCACAACAGTGTGAGACTCAGTTCACAGAAAAACTTCATCAATATGTTTGTGGTTAGAATGCTAGATTTGTTGCTCGTTTTTTGGGGTTAACATAACATGAGTTGGTAGAACTGCACCAGAAGCCTTCAGGTGAGGCACAATGTGCAGAGAGCCCTGCTATAAGCATCTGAAGCTACTGCACGAACACACAGCAGAGCCAAAACTGCTTTGAAAGATGCAAGATGATTAAATGATTTGACAACATTATTGTAAACAACAACGGGATTACTACAGCACAGTCCAACCAATAAGAGAACAGCTTTCCGAACACAACTCCGCAAACAGCCAATTGCAATTTAGTGGCAGGTGAACCAATAGCTAATTGGAATTCAGTTGGGAAACGACAGCTCTGCTGCTGAAAAGAACTAAGCCAATCAGACACTGAATTGGGCAGCGTATGAAAATCAGCATTTTATTCAGCCAGTGACAGGGGTTCTCCTGCCCTGGGTCTGACAAGAGATTCCTTGGCACCGCTGGGCAGACTGCATTCCTCCAGATATATGTGCATCTGTGAGCTTGACTCACAGCACAATAATAATCATCCCTCTAATGATTCACTTCCCAATAATAACAGCGTCATAAATTATTTGTACAAAGCAGGACAATTATGTCTCTCTGTCAGCCCTGTGATTGTTTGCAGCTGGTAGGGAAAGTATCCAGATAATTTGGGTCTTGTCTCTCATTTAGCATTGCCACGGCTGTCTGCCCAGCAGACTTGGTTACAAGAGCCAGAGGGATGGTGGTAGTCACAGGGCAGAACAAAGCCAGTGGAAATCTGGACGATGCCATGTCGAGTTCAGATGCAGAGGATGATTTCCAAGACCCTGCCACTCCTACCGCAACTCAGGCAGGGCACTCGCTACCTCTGCTGCCTCAGCAGGTAAGGGCGGTGTAAGACTGTTCTCCTCTGAGCTGATGAGTTGCTTACATTTGAGCCTCCATTGTACAGTAGCAGGGAATCCATTATTCCTCATGCTGACGTCTCAAGAGTTTCTAGTTTAATTTTTATTGCCAAGTAGCTTGGTGAAGGAAACTGAACTCCTTTTTTGCATGATAGCCAGGCGTATAACCCTCGAAACCCATAACCTCCCTCATCCACATTAGGATTTATCTGCTGTCTTCTACATTAGAAAGAGAAGTGCTTGCTGCCCTATTATAAATATAGGTAATTCTTACCCTCTAAACTCTGCACAACTCTTCCTTGACCTATATCTGCCAAAAGTTGTTACCCGCTCATTTCTTTCTCTGAACTGCTTCCTTCATTACCTTGTTTCACTCTTGAGTCGCTGCATGAAAGGCAGTAACCCTATGCTTGGAACAATCTCCTTCTTCCTTTGTGCCAGGAGATCTCCCTCTCCCTATTCCTCCACTCTTTATGAAACCTTCAGACTTTGATCTCCTCGCAGACTGTGTCTTTGTGCCATCTTGGATCTGTAATCTTATCCTGTGTTTCATAGAGATTCTCCTCTGTGTGGGTCAAGGGATCTTGTCATATACATGTTTGTGAAACACCACAGAATAACTTTTAAATAGTGATATGATTGCTTTTCCAGTTCCCAGAAGTTGTTCCACTTAATGTAGGAGGCATGTATTTCAGTACCAGGCTGTCAACACTAAGACGCTGTGAAGATACCATGTTGGCTGCTATGTTTAGTGGAAGACACTACATTCCAACAGACGCTCAAGGCAGATATTTTATTGACAGAGATGGAACTTATTTTGGGTATGTGCATTGTCCTTATTACTCTAATTTTGAAACTGTTACTGTGGTAGGAATCATTAATTTTAAGAAAGGCAAGAATTCATTTGCAGTCTTCTAATTCAATCCCATTTGAATTGCATCTTTTTATCAAAGATTGGTGTGATTAACATGCAACTACAGTTTTTAAAACTTATTCCAGAAAACTGTCAGATTTCTTGGTATGTTGCAGTGCAAAAAACTCTATTATTTAAAAACTAATTATTGTAACTCACTTTACAAAAAAAACCTGAACAATGTTTTAGTCCTCAGCAGAAGTGTGTGTATGTACAAACACACAAAATAGCTCCATCCAGGGAGCCAAGTTGCTCATACATTAAAAGTTGAGTATTTGACACCATTTTTGTAACAACATGATTGTGGCCTCTTTTTTGTGATTTTTGTTAGTATTATCTTGTTGTTTTTACCCTAAAAGGGGGTGGCAGTGATGTTCCTAGGATATTTGATAAAGTCCTCTTTTTGGATGTTACGATTTTCAAATATTTTATGGAACATTTGTAGAGATTCATCCAAGTTTAGAGTATAATCATGCTGTTAAGAAAAACACAATACTAGTTGTCTGACTAATTTACAAGCTTGACTTCAGTGTAAAATATTCTACCCAGTTAATCATACTATAATACTTAGAGGGGCTGAATCTTGTTTTGGATAAAATTGCAAATTTTTATCTTTTTATTTTTCCTCTTTTCTATTGTCTGCATTTTTATTTGCCTGAATTTCACATATCTGAATTTCAGCTATATGTAAATTCAGGTGAACAGATTAACACTACATGCTGATGAAATGTGTGGCATTGTTTTAAGCCTGCAGATATTTATCCACCTCCAAAATTGCCAGATTTTCTCTGAAAGAGAATTTGTTGTTTGAAATCTGGCCCAGCTTTAATTATAATGCGCTTTAGAAAGCTGAAGGTCTGAGTAAAATCTATGCCTTTCGGGGATTTTCACTTTCTAACAAATAAATTCTGCAAAATGTAGTAGGATGAATCTTTGTTTTGCATGTGGACCAGCTACTCCCTGGACCAGTGAGAAAGCAAGCATAATAATTTTTTATTGCTTTAAAAAGACCTGTTTACATATTATAGGTGGAAAAACAATGCAGGGGTCAAAGAACTTCTTTTAAATTGCTGATGTCTGGCAGTGTTATATTCAGAGCTCTGTTATAATCCTTCTAAAGGTCTCAAACAAGATAGTAGCTTTCTTTTTATTATTTATTTATTTTGAACATGATTCTGCTAATATTTAGTTCCACTTTTTGGCAGTAATTGCTACTTCAAATATTAAGCTTTCTCATGATCAGATCTTTGCTTGTAGAAATATATGTTGGACATTCTAACCTCATTTCCAAAATACTTTTCCCCAGAGGGATGTTCTTCATCTGTCCAGTTGAGGACCCAATTCTCTTCAAAGCCAATCAGTGCTGTTTCTTAATTCACCACAAAGTCCAATCTATATCAAGACAGAATTTCCTAGTATGATTAAGCTGATTTGTTTATTTGAAAACAAGTTTGTGAGTTTCTTACTGCTGGCAACTGTCTTATTGGAAACTGAGTTAATTGTGATATACACTATCGAACCAAACCAGCACTTGATATATTTCCTGCAACATTATAAAGAAGGGCCAAGTAGCAGGTGTGTTCTTTGTTTTAGGTCATACGTTCACTAATAGGATTAATTAGTGAATGTTTGTAAAGTGGTGTTTCCATCTTCAAAGCATTCTGATGTAAACCATTGTTAAACACATTCAAATGAAACACTCATTCTGTTGTCAGAATAATTGCAGAAGGCCCTGATCCTGTAAAGACAACTCCACAGCCAGACACTACAACCCCACCTGTAGCTCTTTGATGTTAGTGAGGTTTTCAGTGGGCTGAAGGATCTGCTCACATAGTTCTTTAGCAAAATTGGGTACTTAATGAATACAATTATCACTGTAAAAAGAAAATGAGTGCTTGTGGCACCTTAGAGACTAACAAATTTATTTGAGCATAAGCTTTTGTGAGGTACAAAAAAAAAACTTCAAAAACAGACTCCAAAGAGAGACTGCTGAATTGGAATTAATTTGCAAACTGGGTACAATTAACTTAGGCTTGAATAAAGACTGGGAGTGGATGGGTCATTACACAAAGTAGATGTTAGATGGGGTGGGATCTGAGTTACCCAGGAAAGAAATTTCTGTAGTATCTGGCTGAATCTTGCCCATATGCTCAGGGTTTAGCTGATCGCCATATTTGGGGTCGGTAAGGAATTTTCCTCCAGGGCAGATTGGAAGAGGCCCTGGAGGTTTTTCGTCTTCCTCTGTAGCATGGGGCACGGGTCATTTGCTGGAGGATTCTCTGCTCCTTGAAGTCTTTAAACCACGATTTGAGGACTTCAGTAGCTCAGACATAGGTGAGAAGTTTTTTGCAGTAGTGGGTGGGTGAGATTCTGTGGCCCGCGTTGTGCGGGAGGTCGGACTAGATGATCATAATGGTCCCTTATGACCTTAGTATCTATAAATCTATTTCCCCATGTTTATTCTCTTCCCTCCCCCCCCCCCGTTCCTTAAATGTTCTTGACAGCTGCTGGAAATGACCCACCTTGATTATCACTACAAAAGGTCGTCTCTCCTCCCTCCCCCCCGCTCTCCTGCTGGTAATAGCTCACCTTACCTTATCGCTCCCGTTACAATGTGTATGGTAACACCCATTGTTTCATGGTCTCTTTGTATATAAATCTCCCCACTGTATTTTCCGCTGAATACATCCGATGAAGTGAGCTGTAGCTCACAAAAGCTTATGCTCAAATAAATTCGTTAGTCTCTAAGGTGCCACAAGTACTCTTTTTCTTTTTGCGGATACAGACTAACACAGCTGCTACTCTGAAAATTATCACTGTGTTGTCAGTGAGAAACTATAATCTGTGTCCTGTTTCAGTTTAAGAGATTAAAGCATCCTGAATGTTTTGTTTGCTGTGTTTTTAAACTGGGATCCCAACACTGCTAGCTTCACAGACAACACATTTTCCCGCTGGAGGCTCAAAAATGCCAAATGCAACTCAAAATGTGCCTTTGAAAATAGAGTTCACAGTTCATATAAGAATGAGAGCTGCTTCTTACCTTCTGAATTTGAAAATTGCTGGACTGAGTAAAATGGTATCTCCATTTCATGTCCGATTAACAATTAAGTTCTTTTTTTTCCCCAAATTTTTTTGAAGACTTGTTATTGAATAATATTTCTCCCCCTTCTGTTTAGAGACATACTTAACTTTCTGCGATCTGGTGACCTGCCACCGAGAGAACGGGTGAGGTCAGTTTACAAGGAAGCTCAATATTATTCCATAGGACCATTGCTGGACAATCTAGAGGAAGTCCAGCCTCTCAAAGGAGAAAAAGTTAGACAAGCTTTCCTGGGCTTAATGCCATATTACAAAGGTAAATTAAAGAATATTGACAATGTATATTGTATCTTGGTATGTGTAGTATAAATAATGCTCAAAAGACTGAGTTTACTTTCTAATAGCGTTAAGTGTTCTGAGGTAAATACGCAAAGGGGGTTTTCATGAACAGGAAGAAAGTCCTGTGGTTCTTATGCTATTTCCTATACACTGGAGTAATTTTGACCCAGATCCTCAAACTTATTTAGGCTTCTGATTTCCATTTCCAAGCTTCAATTTTTGGCTTTGCTTTTGGGTAGTTACACTCTAACATCCTAGCTCTTCACATCTTTGAAGCCCCCACACAGCACTTCCACCTGCATCATTCAAGTGATGAGTGTTTTTCCTTATACTTGAATGAGAGCAGGATCAAGCCCATAAAGTGCGAGAAGAGATTCTTGAACAAAACTATTTCTTTGAGTCTGCATTGGTGGTTCTCTTGAGGCCTGCATCTCTTTCCTTGCGTAAGAGGTTGTGCGTTCAAGGTCTTTAGGAAATGTTTCAACAGCTATTTATTATTTCATGTATTGTGCCTAAATGGGCTAAATACTTTATGGACATACAGTAAACAGGCCACTGCCTCAAAGAGCTTACAGGCGACACAATCAATTTTTTTGAGACAATAGCAAAACTACTGTGTTTTGCATTGTTCCTTGTAGGCACATAATAGCATTACCAACAGATCTTATCTGAACACAGCTAATACTAAAAATACGCCAGTATGAGACCGGCCTTGAACTGAAGAGAATAATGCCATACATGTGACTTCACACCTAACTTATAGACCAAAAAACCTGAGTTTTCTCAGTCTTGTGATTCTTTGGTTATTTCACAACTTGAACTTTTGGCATACTGCTCAAGCAGTCATCATAAAGCTTGCAATCATAAGGTTGTGTATAACTGGAATTTAAGGTAAGGGGGTGTGTGTGTGTATATATACACATACACACATAAGATATAAAATCAATATCACAGACACTAAACTCTCAATATGAATATGGATAATTTCATTATTATAGGCCGTATCTAACTGCAAGCAATCCTTGAGTATATCTTTTGTTGCCTCTAGCATTGTTTTAAGAATAATTCATGCCACTTTGATGCAGTAATTAGATTCCATATAAAAACATTGTTTTCTGTTCCTCACATGACATTCACTGTTTGTTACTTTTGTTGTTGTTTAGAACACTTGGAACGGATAATTGAAATAGCTAAGCTTAGAGCCATGCAGAGAAAAGCAAGATTTGCAAAGTTGAAGATCTGTGTTTTCAAGGAAGAAATGCCCATCACCCCATATGAGTGTCCACTTTTCAACTCTCTACGTTTTGAAAGAAGTGAAAGCGAGACAAAACTGTTTGAACATCACTGTGAAGTAGATGTATCTTTTGGCCCCTGGGAGGCTGTAGCTGATGTATATGATCTTCTGCACTGTATTGTGACAGACCTATCAGACAAGGGAATTGCTGTGGATCATCAGTGCATTGGTGTGTGTGATAAACATCTGATAAACCATTATTACTGCAAGCGCCCCATCTATGAATTCAAGATTACTTGGTGGTGAGTTATTCTTTTCAGAAAGTGCATAAAAAGTCTTTTCTAGACAACAATTGCTTTTAATATTATCTTTTGCAATATGTCTCTGGAAATGCATTGCTGCTGAGATGCACTGGTATTGACCTGTTGAAATGGCTAATGCTTAGCTGTTCAGCAAATGGGAACCTGTTACATGATAACATTTTGAAAAACGAGCCTGAAACAAGATTCTTGGCTCGGGTATCTTAACTTGACGCCTTCTGAAAGGTCCCCACCTGCTTGGTGCCTTTTCTGTAACAGCAGGGTCTGAAAAGTGGACAGTGCAACTTTCACTCACTTTCGAGCAAAGTCATGGCTCCTGGCTGTGCTAGCACCATTTGAGAATATCTGTGGCTTCAATTTTACAAGCTGGTGTAATAGTTTTAGTCACTTCTGCTAGATTGATCACTCTATAAAGCCAAATACCACTCCGGTACAAAGATATTGATAATGCAACTCAGAAATACCTGGTAATTTAAATAAATAAGGGAAGAATGTCCTAAATGTTAATGTTGGTTGTGATTATTTCAGTTTTTCAAAAATTAGCTTTGAGACTCTGCATTACAAATCTGTATTGTAATAATTCAGTTATTTCCATTTTTATGACCAAAACAACATCTAACAAATTCAGGCTACATTCCTTAATACATTTAGGACAAATTACAATTTACAAAAAGCCTGTTCTCAGCATTAGAAATTCTAAATGTTTACTACACCTACAAAAAAGAAGCTGTATACAGATGGGTCATTTGGAAAGGCTTTTGGAAAATGGGAGAACCCTACTGGTATGCCCCAATTAGCAAAGATAAAATGGGCACTCAAATATATGAATTACTGTAAACTTAACTCTTCCAGATCCAATGATAATTCCACATAATTCTGAAATGGAAGCTGGATGGTGAGACTTTATAAGCTAAGCCCTGAAAAAAAATTAAAGTTACATGATGAATATCCCTGTTTGTAGCAATAAGAAGTGTAATTGTTGACTTTGTAATTAATCTTTAAAGATTTCTCCAGCTACCAGCTAATGTGTCTCTGTAGCAGATTTCCTTTTAGACTGAAAGAGGCTATCCCAGGATCATCTTTCTTCCCTGAAAGTGATAGCTGAAATACTGAAATTTGTAAATGTCTCTCTTGAAAGCTCAAATGCATCATTTTATCCAAAATGTAGGAATATATTTAAATCCTGGAAACATTACTATAATATGGAGTATCTCAAATCATCTCCACTATTTCAGGAAAGTCACTTGGGTTGGCCTCAAAATTTAATCTTGGAAATATTTATGTAAATTGTAGGCTGCTGTGTTACATTTCATTGGGTTGATTAATCTAATTTGTTGACCAGAAAGATCTTTGGAAAGGCAACTTGCATTTAAAATGTTTATCAAGAATTTCAGTAAGAATCTTTGAGTAGCATGTTCTGAACAAAAAAAATTGATTAGCCCTCACCCATACTGTTTAATTTAAGAGATTACTGTAATCTCTTCTTTATAAGGCTGTACTTGGGGGGCTTACAACTTTGTATCTTTGTAAAGCAACATTGTCAAGTGCTCGGGTTTAGGACTAGAATTTAGGTTTTGGAAAGGAAAAGGGGGAAGGGAGATAAACAGATTTTGTCCCTTTTTTTTTTTTTTTTAAATTTAGTAGAATCTTTTTTTAAATGTTAGGATTCCCCTTCAGTCTGAGAAAAACAACACCAAGCTATTAGTACATGAGAATCTGAAACTGAAACCATCTAGAAATGGCAAATGAAACTAACCAAGGTAGTTTCACTAAGGCCTGATCTACACTACTGTTAATGTATGTGTCTACGCTACCGGGTTCTTTATGCTGACCAAGTCGTCTCTAATGTTGACTTCTGTAATCCACCTCTGCGGGAGGCATATCACTTAATTTGATTTTCGTGGGTCAACTTCAAGGTAGTGCAGACGCAGCATTGTGTAATTCAATTTAATTGGCCTCCGGGTGGTGTACCACAATGATCATCTGTGACTGCTCTGGAGATCATTCTCAACTCTGCTGCACTGCAGCCAGGTACATAGGAAACAGCCCCTCCCTTGCTAAAGCACCGGGAATTTTTGATTTCCCATTTCCTGTTTGATCAGCATTGGGAGCATGCCAGCTTAAGCACAACTGATCATGGAGACTGTATGCCCCAAACACGCTCCAGCCTGGTCTGCACAGGAGGTGGTGGATCTCATCGCTATGTGGGGAGAAGTCTGTGCAGGCAGAGCTCTGATCCAGCAGAAGAAACGCTGACATCTATGCAAAGATCGCTCGTGGAATGGGGGAAAAGGGCTACATGAGGGACATACAGCAGTGCCGTGTGAAAATAAAAGAACTTTGCCAAGGGAAGCAAACAGTCGTTCTGGTGCTGAACCCCACACATGCCAGTTCTACAATGAGCTGCATGCGATTCTCTGGGGTGACCCTACCAGTACCCCCACAAGCAACATGGACACATCAGAGGTGTGAGAGTCTCGGGACAACAAGGAGGACAATATGGTGGATGAGGAAGAGGAGGAGAATGGGAGACAGGTGAGCAGTGGGTCCATTCTCCCCAAGAGCCAGGAAATATTTTTAACTCTGGAGCCCTGTGGGTCGCAGGACATCATGGTGACTGACCATGATGCCGGGGAAGGCACCTCTGGTGAATATACAGTTACAATCAAAGTCCAGTTAAACTTTAGCGGGTGCACACATTCAGTGGTATTGCATGTTCACTGTGAAGAAAGTGAGGTGCTATGGCTCTCTGCTTACAAGAGGGTGCTCCAGCTACGCAGAGGGTGGTCCCTGGAAATGACTGTTTGTGTGGACTGGGCTAGCCCGGGAATCCTCCATGGATATCTCTAGGAAACTTTCATGGAGGTACTCTGCAATCCTTTGCAGAAGATTTCTGGGCAGGGCAGTCTTATTTCTTCCACCATGATAGGACGCTTCCCCATGCAACTCCGGAATTAATACTACTGGCATCATTGTGGCACACAGCATAGCAGCATAAAGACTGGGTACATACCCAGATGCTTGCAGCATCTCCTTCCTTTCCTCCTCTGTTACCCTCAGGAGACAGATATCCCATAGGGTCGCCTAGCGGAAACGGTGGAAGTTCTCAGTAAAAGTGCTCTTACAAGGAGGAAAAAAAGAGCATGTAGACCTCCTCCCCACCCTTCCCCAATCCAGATGCCGGATCGCCAAACCACATAGCTGCCCATGTGCCTTGACTGTGCTTGGCATGGATTGATAAGTAGTTTGAGTGGCTAATAGAGGACTGGAGCCCCTCATGTGAGATTCTGCAATTTGAGAGTGAAAACGCCCCCCCACCTCCACCCCCACCCCGCCCTGTTTGTAAACAGCTTCCCGTGGTCTGTGGGGAAGGGCCATTGTTCGACTAGCTACCTCTGCTCCCGACATGAGCCTGCCATAAACTGCATTAAAAGTGCAGTCACCCGTGACTTGGTGGGCTATTCACCATGGCTGGAACAGCAAAATGCACAGTGAACAGTTACAGATTTTGATTGTTATGGCTTGCACCTAGTGTAATAAAGGTGGGGGGGGGTTGTTTTTTGTTGTTTGTTTTTTTTAAATGAAAACGACCTTGGTATGGAAACATTTTATGCATGTACAATGGCTCCTTTCTTTTTTCCCATGACTGACCCCCAACTGGAAATGTGTCCTTTGGCATGTCATCAACACCTGAAAGCAGACTTTTGCTGATTAGAAGGAGGTGAAAGAGAACACGGGAGGACATGTTCACCGAGATAATGAACACCTCCAGGACAGCTGAGACAGAGCTGAGAGCGTGGAGGATTTCACTGTCTGAGAAGTTAGACGTGGACATGAAGAGCAGGAAAGCTTCCAATGAGCAAGAGTGTGCGGCGCAGAATTAGATGCTTTGGTTTATGAGGGACCAATCAGACATGTTGAGGCATCTGGTTGAACTGCAGGAACAGAAGCAGGAGGGTAGAGTCCCTCTGCAGACCCTGGTGGACAGCCAGCCAGCATCGCCTGGCACAGAATCACCCTCCCCAAAGCGTTCCATTATTCATGGGAGAAAAGTCCATTATCCCTTTCACTTATCTCAGGAGGAGGGTACAAGGAATAGAAGATGCTCGTTCACGGATCTTTAATCGTCTAGAATGCAGTGTTATGTTAAACAGCTAAAAATTTTACTCCTGTTCCAACTTTACAACCCCTTTTCCCCAAGGCTAACTTTTTTTTTTCCTGTTTTCCCTCTTTATTTATGTTTGTTAAATAAAGTAAATGGATTTGAGAAATACATGTTCTTTATTGAGTAGAAGCGGTGGGCTTGGGTGGGGGGTTGGCTTTGCAGGGACAGTGATGCAAGGCAGGTGAAGGTTTGGGAAAGCACAGTGCAGACAAGCAGCTCACATTACTGTGACTCATTACTGAAACGGCTTTTCAAAGTCTCGCAGATACACAGCACCCCTTGCTGTGCTCTTCTTATTGGTGTCTGGCTCTTCAAAAATGGTTGCCATGCGATCTGCCTCAACTGTCCACCCCTGCAGAAAATTTACCCCCTTTTTTTCCCCCACAGATATTATGGAGCACACAAAAGGCAGCTATAAGCATGGGGATGTTCTCTTTACTAAGGTCCAACCTGGTTAGTAAACTTCTCCAGTGCCCTTTTAAACGACCAAGGGCACATTCAACCTCCATTCTGCACTTGCTGAGCCTATAGCTGAACCGTTTCTTCCTGCTGTCCAGACAGCTGGTGTATGACTTCATGAGTCATGGGAGAAAGGGTTAGGCTGGTTCCTCCAGGATAACTATAGGCATCTCAATGTCGGTTTATATACTCTCTGGCAAGGTGGTCTGGTTCCAAAATGGGAATATGCATGCCATCTATCGCCCCAACGCAATTAGGGAACCCCATCACGGCAAAACCATCCACTATTTCCTGCACATTTCCCAGACTCTCTGCCCTTCGTAGCAGAAGTTGATTAATAGCCCTGCACACTTGGAGCACAGCAGCTCCCACGGTTGATTTTACCTACTCCAAATGGTTTCTGCACTGACGGGTAACTGTCTGGCATTGCAAGCTTCCAAATAGCGATCGCCACTTGCTTCTCCACTGTCAGAGCAGCTCTCCTTTTTGTGTTGCTGAACTGCAGGGCAGGGGAAAGCTCTGCAGAAAGTTCCTGGAAGGTGGTCTTCTGCATTTGAAAGTTCTGCAGCCACTGCTCATCGTCCCATACCTGCAAAACAATGCATTTCCACCAGTCAGTACTTTGTTTCATGGGACCAGAAACAGTGCTCAACAGAGTGCAGCTGCTCTGTGACTGCCAGCAGCAACTGTGAATTTTTTTAAATTTTATTTTATTTTTAATTTTCAATGGCTTGCAGCAGGGCTGCTTGCAGGACATGGCTGTGTTCCACGTGGCGGACCCTACTTCGGCTCTGAAAATACAGCAGGCAAAGGCGGGAGGTTTTTGAGACGCTCACAGCAAGAGTGCAAAACTAAGCAGGATCCATGCTTCTGGGGTTATGGCTTATGCGCGGCAGTTTTAAGGTGTGAAAACCGCTGGGTTGTTTGCCATTGATACGAGGGAGGTGCATCATGGGATGTCGACACAATGTTCCCATTCTCCCTTGCAACATTTTGGTCCCATGAGGCATTGCACAAACTTCCCAAAACACACTGTGGCAAGTTGCACTTCGGGATAGCTACGCACAATGCACTGCTTTGTGCATCGATATAGGTGCTGCTAGTGAGGGTGCACTCCATCGAGACAATGAGCCTGGTGTGGCCACGCACAATTGACTTAATTCGGAGGCTTGAGGTTGAATTAGATAAAGTGATTTAAATTTTGTAGTGTAGACAAGCCCTAAGTTGAGTGAAGACTTGAATGAGTCCTTCACTTATCAGCTGGCTCCTCAACTTTGGTTTCTTCATAGCGGAAGGGATCCTTAAGCCACAGAACTTTTCACTAAACAGCCTCCTTCAGATTCAAAATATGAAACTTATGACCCTAAGCTTCTTGTTAGGAGAAATGCTTTATTTAATGACTAAGTAGTCATCATGAACTGGGTAGTTCAGTGGTGCTTGCCCAATTCTCATGTCTTTGTATAAATGGGACATTGCTTTGGTCTGACTTTCAGCATTGTTGACAGAAATGGAAATCTCAGCTGCAGTGATTAAAAGCATACTTTTGGGCTTGACTATCTTCTGATCACATTTTAGAAATTTCCCAAGAGAAGCTATGATGGGGATTTTGTTCTTTTTGATCATGTTTATCTCATGAGGTAATATTCTGTCACTTACATTTGTGCCAGAAGATTACATGTCAATTTATTCTGGTTCACTATATTAAAAAGAAATGGACAGGAGGAAGAAAAACTTGTTCTTGTATAATTTGGTAACTTAATTAAAGCCCTACCACATCCTCTACCAGACATTGAAAACTTTAAGTCCAGTTTAAAGAAAAGCCCAGACATAAGAGCCATTGTGCTTTCATTGTGAGCATACTTTCTGTGTCTTGTGATTTTAATTTGTGAGAGTTGACAATATTGCTATTGGCTGGACTTGTTCTAAACAAAATCTTTTACTGTGATTTAAATGTTGTTACTGCCTAATATGTGTTCATTTTTTGACAGAAACTGAGAAGAATTGTGCAGGAGGATGTCAGGGGAATATACTCGGATAACTGCTTTAAATAACTTTATTGACTTAATTTTTCCTGGCGGATACCATCACATTTTGCAAGTTCTAAATTTGAAAAGCAAAACAAAACACTGTTCTGCGAACCCTCATATATATTTAATGAATGATGTGTAGTTGTATGATGACACCAAACACTTGCATAACACTGAATTTTTTTTCAGACTTTAGAACCTCTCTTAGGGCTTATACCCAGGCACATCCAGGAAAATTCATTCAGATAATTAAAGGTGTGAATTTAAAGTGGATTAGTTAAACTTCATTAAATCTCTTTGTGGGCGCTGTTATTCAGAATTAAAGTGGCCTTAATTCAGTTTAGTTTAGTTTAATTTCCAAACTGAATTAAGGCCATTGCAATTTTGAATGAAGCAGTTCTTGCAGGATTTTAATTTGGTTTAACTAGTCCACTTCATATTCACAATTTTAGCTAATTCAAATTAATTTTTTCCTGAATGTCCCTATGTAGACAGGCCATTAGTTAAACACCCTATCTCTATTCAGTTATGCCCCTGCAGATCTCTCTGCCTATTTCTCTCTCTCTGCCTAGTCTAAAGGCTGGTCTACACTAGGAACTTACATCTGTATAGCTACATCTCTCAGGGCATGAAATATCCACAGCCCTGAGAAACATGCTAACCTAACTCCAGCATAGACAGCAGTAGAAGAATTCTTCTGTTGACCTAGCTACTGCCTCTTGTGGAGGTGGATTACCTATGCCATCGGTGTAGGTAGTGTCTAAACTGAAGTGCTATTGCAGTGCAGCTGCAGAATTAAAGTGTAGACATTAAGTGTTTATATCACTCTGTCACTGCTTGTACTTGTAAGGTATATTTCCTGTGCAGAATCTTTCACTTATCTGGATAAACATCAGGGCCTCTGTTCCATTCTGATAAATAGATCATGTGGTTGTTTCATGTCATCAACATCGTTTTGTTATGAATGTCATACTGACCTGCCTGTTGTCAGAGGAACAGTAAGTGCAGCCTGTTTAGCCCCCAAATGTACATACCTAGAAGTATGGTGCATCTTTTGCAGCATCTTTGGAGAGGATGACTATCATTTTTTGCATACAGCTCACGAAAGCTTATGCTCTAATAAATTTGTTAGTCTCTAAGGTGCCACAAGTACTCCTTTTCTTTTTGCGAATACAGACTAACACGGCTGCTACTCTAAAACCTATCATTTTTTGGTTCTCCAGTGATGCCAAAGGGAACCTGCTAACAGTGAGTGGAATATTTCATGTAAACATTCCAATTGTTTTCAGTCTGCAAATTGCAAAACCTGGATTACAGTGAAATCTCTGCTAATTGTGATGACTTGGGGGAGAGAAATTGTTAAGAACTGAGTTCTGTTTAATTATTTTTTAGGTTGCTGCATGCCCAAATATTTGCGTTAAAATTATTAGTCTCATAAAAACCTCTGTGTATGAATTGGCTAGTGGTTTGAACAGAGCAAAGAGAGACCTGGATCCTGTTATCGGTTTTCCAGCTGACTTGTTATGTGGCCTTGGGCAAGTTGCTTAACCTCTTCATGCTCCAGTTTCACATCTGTAAAAAGGGAATAACCATACCTCTTTATCTTTGTGACGCACTTTGAGAGCTTAATATTAAAAGTGCAAAGTGTTACATTTTAAAATTTTATATCTATAAAAGGCACCTGCCAGGAATGGGATGCGGTTTATTTTACTTTAAGGAAGGTACGTTTTAGTGTCCCAACTAGTTGACAATTGCTTCTTGAAAGGTAACTACAGATTCGTAGGACCTAAGAATGTAACAAAATGAGACAATGAGCCTTCCTTGTGCTGCTTATAATGGCCCTTTTTGCCTAATTACCACAATACTACATGAGGGTTACCTGGCTATGATACAGTGCAGAACACATTACCTGTACAGGCAGCTAAATAGTGAATTAAAATAGGTGGTAATTAATAGTTTGGAATTTGTTGGGACATAAATTATGCATTTTGTCTCATGGGTGCAGAGATTTTGTTCCCCTGGTGCTGGCATCTTTGTTGATTGATGATGCAGACTGGCTAACAGACACTGGCACAGTTGACTTCTTTCCCTCCGCCCTTCTCTGTTCCTGTTTTTCGGCTGAGACCCTTGATTTGTTTTTGTAAACTGTTTGGAAAGCTAACCCTTAGTTCCTGATCTGTTCTTTACACTCAACATAACATATAACTTTTTTTTTTAAAGTATTGCCAACGGTAGCAGCAATAAGATTCAGATTTGCACAGCAAAAATGTCCTGGAGTCGCCCTGACAGATTGTGTAGAGATGTAGGGAGTCTATCAGGAAAATACTATATAATCTAGTAACAACAAAGAATGAATTCATTAACCTGAAAGCTGTCGGTAGGCATCTTTTCTTACTTTGGCTTTCCCAGCTTCAAGCACTCACTGGAGCGGAGACTAACGCAGGGGCTTGGGGACGCTCTTGCCAGACACTCAGGGAGGAGGTTTATAATTTATTTTTTCCCCAGGGGACACCTATGGACCCTAAAGCCCTCCACATACCAGCATCAGTGTTGTGTGTGAAAGATATTTCAATGTATCTAAACTGAGCTGCACAAAAATCCACAGTAGATGGTGTGTGCATTTGTTTGAGGGCATAAATGAAGAATGGCGCATTGACTGTAATTTTGTATTTCTAGACTTCTTATCTTTCTGAAACATCTTTTATTTAACACAGTTATTATATACAAGGTCTTTTCTATAAATATTTAGATGGGTCATTGAGAATGAGCAGAAGTATCAATTTACATTTGCAGTGTAATTCAAAAGGGGGTAAATGTGTCTAAAATGTAATTCATGGAGGCCCCACTCCAGCAAACAAGCCTATAAACTTTGATGGGATATATTTGACATTAAGAATGTGTTTAAGTGCTTTGCTGGATCAGAATCAAACTGAATTTTAAATGTGCTATTGTGACTTTTAAATATGTAGTTCTTAGAGCCTGGTATGGACATTTCGAGGTCTTTTCTTTCTACACATGCATTACTCCTGTTACTGTCAGTGGGAATTGTGCATGTAAAATAATTAAAATTCATAGCCCTGAGTGGTCTGTGTTAACTTTCAAAGCAGTTTACAAATATTGACAACTGAATTCTCACAATAGCCGTTCCATGTCACGAGCTAGCTTTTCTGTTTTACAGATAGGACAACTGAGTCAGGTAGATTAAATGACTTGTCCAAGTCCACAGATAGTGTTTGAGCTGGAGTGAGCATGCAGGAGATCCTGGTTCCCTATCCTTGTGCTCAAATCACTAGACTATCCCTATTTTATTTAAATTGCTTGTGTATGTCAACATTATTTGAAATCTTGATCACTGACTTTCTTCAGTAATAATTTTCCTTTTGAACGTAGTTAGCCAAGATATGCTGCAGAAACTGAACATTCTGTATCCTAATGTATGTGTGTTTGGCTGGTACAGACACTTAAAATATTCCATATATGGTCAATTGTAAAATATAGTTCAACTAATCATCCGTTCTGGAATCTCAGAAGATTCAGATGAGTGGAACAGACGAGCATATGGATATTTGGGACTAACTCGATTAATGCTAACCCATGAAAATGATTGTGAACACTTGCCAGGGGAATGCTTTTTAGAGCATGTCTCTCCTGTGTTAGGGAAGAAACTTATGGGGGAGGGGATTTAATTTCTAGAACCTATACAGAGAGAAGAGTTTGAGATTAAAGGGGTAAAATTTAGAGACACTTTATACAACAGCTCAGAGTTTGTAACCATGTCTATTCAGTTGTTATAGTGCTCCCAAGGGCAGCAATTGTTTAGGAATATTATGTGTGGAAAACTTCTATTGAAGAATGTAATTCTGTCATGATCATCAGCAATTGGTTTCTGGATTCTTGCAGTGAGGTTTGCTTTAGCTTATATGCTTTTTTTTTTTCCTCCTTCTTCTCATTTTAGACAAATAGGCGTAACCTGAAAGCATTCCAACAAATACAAAGTTCAGTCTGTTATTTACAGGAACTCTTCCTTGATTCTTAATAAGCAAGTCCCTAAAGAGGATCTAACCATGTACTTGGCAATCTAATTGAAATGTATTTCGACAGACCTTTGCTTAGAATGACGATTGATTAAACCGCAAGACATAGCAGTCAGCATAGTGGAGCTGGGTAATACAAATCCTTGAAAGTAAGAGCCAAAGCCTCCTGTGTATCCAAGGATGCATTAATTTTACCGAATACACAGTCTGGCTAGCTTTAGTGCCATTTTAACACAGATACTTTGCTAAACTCAAAAGGGTTAGTGGTACTTTAAGGTTATTTTTTTTTAAATGGTTACTGTGTTAAACAGTAATAAATCAAATTTTACTGAAACTTTTGGGAGCAAATTATCCTGATTTATTCCCTGTAAAAGTCATGGCAGAAATTGACCAGTTTTCTTGTTTACGGTTTCCAATATATTTTTATGCTTCATGACTGAATATCTATGTTCTGCTGTATTTTTCTATAATGCATCCTTCCCAGTGCTTTTAGCATGCACTTTTTATTACAAACGTGGAACTGGAAGTGTTTTTTATTTCATAACTTATTTCCCCATTCTAGTTATGAATGACAATTTCAGTGAGATACTGCTCCCCTCCCCGCCCCCCCCCTTCCAGTTTTCCAGCTGTAAGAGGCATAAGGAGATCAAGTGACTAGCCTGAGGGGACACATGGAGGTAATGACTGTGACTGGATTCTTCCTTGTTCCCTGCTCTTTGTTCTAACCTCTAAATCATACATATATAGTCTACTTAAATGCTCTAGGTTTAGGAAGTTTATCTTGTATGCAGGAGTTTCAATATCTACAGTGAGAGCCAGAATACTCTGCCTTAATTTAAAAAATCCCTGGAAGTTATTGGTTGGCAGTTGCTATAGAGACACTGAAGAGGTGTCCTTGAGTCAAACAGTGTCATCTTATTTCTGTTGCTCCCCTCCTCCTTTGCATCTCCCTTTATTTCACCACTCTCCTTTTACTCCCTATAGAACATTAGTAATTTTTTAAAAGTAACATCAATTTACACAATCCGTTCATAGTTCTTGCAGGTTGTTTTTAGTAACATAAAGAAGTTAGGCCAAGGATGCCCATACTTTGGGATTCTGAGGGGCTTACTGGTGGACTTGCCAGATCCTGAGGACTACATTATATGTGTGTGTCTCTTCCTGCTGTTGGTCATCTTAAATTAGGACTTGATTCTATAAACATGGTGGCAGATCATGATCTTTTGGCCTCAGTCAGCAATAGTGGTCAATGAGGCACACTCTTCCCCCAGCTTTATCTTCACAGGTCACCCTGGCTTATGGATAACCTGGGGAAAATGACATGATAGGGAAGACAGATGCGTTGGTGGTGAAAGTCTCGTGCCAAAGCTGATAGTTTGTATCATACAGACTTCTTGAATTCTCATGCTGTGGTAGTGCCGGAGGCAAAGAAATGTTTGTCTCCATTATAGCATCTTTGAAGTCTGTCGGTAAATCTTTTCCTGGTGGTGGATAGCTTGGCTAATCTGGCTTGTCTGCACCTGGTTGCCAATGTGAGTCCCTTCTGTTGTAAGGTTTCAGAGTAGCAGCTGTGTTAGTCTCTAAGGTGCCACAAATACTCCTTTTCTTTTTGCGGATACAGACTAACAAATTTATTTGAGCATAAGCTTTTGTGAACTAGAGCTCACTTCATCAGATGCATTCAGTGGAAAGGTAATGCAGGTTAGTTTGGGGGCGAAATGGATCAGATTTAGACTGAAGTATGTCCATGGAGGCAGGGTTTCCCCAGCTTGAGTTTCAACCAAGGTCGCTTAGAGTTTGTGGATGTGTTGGAAGAACTTCATGCCATATCCTGTGCTTAGGATTCTTGTGCTTCCTGGGTAGCAAAGCACAGTGCAGAAGTACTGGGTCATACAACTGATCACCAGCCAGAAAGGGCAATGATACAAAACACAGAATATAGCATGAAGTTCTCACAACACATCCAGAGCCTCTGTGAGCTAGGGCCTGGGACACTTTGGACACAGGTGGCTTTAAGTAATCATTGGCAGTACTGAACCTTGTAGTTATGCTGATCTGTATGGTTACTTACAGCTTCAAAAAAGAATAAATTTTTGTAATGCTTTTTAGATTGTCCTTTGCACTATAGAGGAGAACTAAGATAGTTTTAAATTTTCTAATTGTTTAAAATTTTTAAAAACAAACCCTCAAGGTTGTTTCATTTTTCTTTCTGTGAATAAGCTGAGTCTGATCTGGGAATTCTATTTATTTATTTTATACAGATCTTCAGATGGATGTTACTTTCCAGGACAAGAATTTTTGGTCATTTTACTTTCACAGGTTTAGTATGAGTTTACAGATAGTGCTTCAGTGGGACTTTTATAAGGATTTTTATTTTGTCATGTTTTACATTTTGTCAGCAAGATGTTGTCTCTATGCATTATATTCCTGAATGCCTTTGAAAAACCAATCCTAGATACTGATTGGCAGTTGGAGATATTCAGTGTCTGCAAATGTGTGGGGTTGTTTTTACATTTTAAATAAGTTTGTGAATAATGTTAATTTAATATTGTGGATACTGTAGCACTTTGTCTTATTATGTATTTTCAATTCTATGTAAACTATGTAATCTATGTATTTCATTTAATGTGTAAAAGAAAAAAAATTATGTATAGTCTATTGTGAAATAAAATATATTAACTTGTTTTTTTTATAATCTGAACAAATATAGATGTGCACAAAAGCCTCTCAACCAAAATCTGATTTCAGAAAGTTTTGAAGAAAGAATTAATCTATTGGGTTTTATCTACAGTAGAGACAGAAATGGCCTTGCCATACACTAACTAAAACGTTAAAAAGAAAAGGAGTACTTGTGGCACCTTAGAGACTAACACATTTATTAGAGCATAAGCTTTCGTGAGCTACAGCTCACTTCATCGCTCACGAAAGCTTATGCTCTAATAAATTTGTTAGTCTCTAAGGTGCCACAAGTACTCCTTTTCTTTTTGCGAATACAGACTAACACGGCTGCTACTCTAAAACATTAAAGGCATCATAGGATAGGTAGGGTTTTTCTTTGACTTAATGGGTCCAGTGCTGCTCCTGTTGTCTTCTTTCTGAATATGTGTTTGGTTTGAACTCTGGTATCTTGGGGGAAAAAAAATCAGTGGCTGAAGTCATACTCTTGGAACTCTGCCCCACTACTCAGTACCTCCTGAAATATTGTTGAGCATCATGACTAATTGACATCAATGGCCTGCTTTCCTCTCTTCGGTATGCCCATGTTGGGGCTGTTGTGTGAGAGATGCTTTCCTTGCTCTGTTATTGCAGTGCCTCCTTTCCCAGCTTATCAAGTGGGAGTGGATGGAACCTAGGTCCTCTGTGTAACAGAAGATTGATTTATGGGTGAGAAGTAAGACACTATACTACCCATTCAAACTTACTTAGGTGGTGGAGATTCTCACTAGAAGGATTAATGCAGTGTTTACAGTCTCACTTTGTGGTGAAAAGATTTTGTCCTTGTTTCAATTAGACATTTACAGATCCCTCCCCACTACCTCATTCAGATTGTCAGTTGATAGTTCCTTTCCTACCTAGCCACTTGCAGCTCTTGCCACATGCTATACAATGCTAAAACTAGGAGAAAGAAGCGTAATGGCAGTTGCTGAGCTGCATGTGCTCAATAAGTCAAATGCAGCTCAATTCATTTAACCGGAATTTACCAAAAAACCCACACCCCATGCACAACCAACCCAACAAGCACCTCTCACGTCTGTGGTGAGAGCTGGATGGTTTCAGACCCAGAGGTGAAAGTTAGAGCCTATGTCAATGAAAGGCAGTTGGGGAGGGAGGGAGGAAGCTGTGTTTTTGTTTGAATAGAAGTAATCTTAACTATTTTTCTCCCTGAGGCAAGCACCATAAATAAAACATGCCTCCTAAGCATTCGTCGGGCTGCCCGGTCTGGAAAATGCCAATGCTCTGATTTAAAGGCTAAGCAGCTGTGGGAGTAAGGCCAGTTGCAGACTATAAGGGGAGCAGGGATGCCATTTCTGATGGTTTTGGAAAGAAAAAAATGAGAATTTGACCTCTGCAGGAGCGAAGCTCAGAGTGTGGGTCTCTTCCCTCATTCATACACTATGTAACACATGTAGAATAGTATCAGAGAGGTAGCCGTGTTAGTCTGGATCTGTAAAAGCGGCAAAGAGTCCTGTGGCACCTTATAGACTAACGGACATATTGGAGCATAAGCTTTTGTGGATGAATACAAGCTCACAAACCCCCCCCCCCGTAATAGACTCCCAAACCCCTGTACTATACACTCCTTAACGGGTGGGCATGTGCTTTTAATAATTTAAATTACTTTAACTATGCTGCCTTCCTAAACTGTAGAAAATAATCCTAGGTTCAAATTGCACACGAACATTCTTTAGAATTACAATAACAGTCTTACAGACTGTTACAGCCCTTTATTTCTGTCCTGGTATAGCATGTGCAGCAAAAACAGTAGTGACTGTTCACTCAGACTTTAAAAGCGCTGTAATAACGCTTTCACTCTGGTAAATCTGATATTTGTGACGTCAGCATTTATGTTCACTCATTGCAGCTCAGAAAGAGTCAGCAAGCAAGAGGCTTTGTCAATGGAAGGATCATTATTCCACATGATCTGCTTGGTAACAGAGCTAAACACATCCTCTTTTATAGCCTCAATGAGCTATTGTGGCAGTCCTCTTTGTTAGCTCATTTGCCACCGTTCCTTATTTTAAGGGCTATTACAGATCTAAGTGAAAGTGTCTCCCTGTCTGGCACATCAATGAAATGTCTCTGAGGATTATTGGCACTCTTAGGAGGGGACAGATGCATCACGCTATGGTGACATACATTGTGATACAGCAACTCTTTGGGGCAGCTGGAGACCACCCTGTGCCCCCTGAAGCAGTAAGGCCTTAGTAACAGCCTCATCCTTGACAACACCATGCCTATCGCAATAGGACTCTAGGCCAGGCGTTCTCAAACTGTGCTGCAGGACCCCCAAGTGGGTGGCAACCCCATTTTAATGGGGTCACCAGGGCTAGCATTGAATGCCTGGGAGCTGGGGCTGAAACCTGAGCTCCGCCCCCACCTGGGGCAGCGGGTCGCAGGCTCCAGTCCCCTCTGCCCCCACCCGGGCTCATGTCGTAATGGTGTTGTCCGAAGGGGGTTGTGGTGCCACCCCGGGCCCGGCTGGCTGCAACATCCCATTGCCAGTGACAGGGCTCTGCAAGCAGGGCCACTCCTGCAGGTCCAAAACGTTGGGGGGGGGGGGGCTTAACCCTCCCCCACCCCCTCCAGCTGGGGACAGGGCCTGCTACCCCGATTGCCTCCCCCCATTCCCTCTCCCTCAGCCGCTGCCTCGGGTGCTCCGCCCACTCTCCTTAGCCCCGCCCCTCTCGCTCAGGCCCCGCCCCCCCGCCGGAGCTACCCGGAAGTGACGCCGCCGCGCGCGCGCTGACGCAGCGGCAGGGGCCCTGCCGAACCGGCCTGAGCTGAGGCCCGTCGCGTTCGTCGCAGGGGCCGGAGACGCAGGTGGGGCAGCCCCCTCCGCGGCGGGGCCGGGCGCCTCCTCCCTCCCTCCCGGCCGGGGCGAGCGTGGCGGTGCGGGGTCTTGCCAGCCCCTGGTGGCGGGGGGTCGCGGGGCCGTCGGGGGGTCAGGGCAGTGCTGAGCCGGTCCTGACCCAGTTACCAGGCCTGGGGCGGGGGGAGGGGGGTTCTCATCCCCCTCCCCCCGACCCCGTAGGGCGGCCCCTTCCCTTCCCCCTTCCCCGCCACGAAGACGGGTGTTTCCCCAGGGCCGTGTCACGAGCTCGCCCTGATCCACCCTGGCGAGCCCCTCCTAGCCCGGCCCGGGGCGGGGTCAGGCCGGCGGGAGGGAAAGGCCAAAGACCTAGTGCCGGTGTGGGGGGGGCTGTGCTAGGAGTCCCCGGGGTCAAGGGCCCCACCCCGCGTACAGGGAGGCGGCACTCTGAGCGCGTTAGTGTGGGACCGTGGTTCTCAAACTTTTGAACCGGTGACCCCTTTCACGTACCGAGTCTCTGAGTGCGACCCCCTCCCGCTTATCAATGAAAAACACTTTAAAATATATTTAACACCATTATAAATGCTGGAGGCAAAGCGGGGTTTGGGGTGGAGGCTGACAGCTCGCGACCGCCCATGCAATAACCTCGCGGTCCCCTGAGGGGTCCTGACCCCCAGTTTGAGAACTGCTGATAGGAGAGGAGAGATGGGGTTGTGGTGAAGGCACTGAACTGGGGCTCTGCAGCCCTGGTTTCAGTTCCCAGCTCTGCTGCAGGCTTTCTGTGTGTCACCTTTGGCAGATCTCTGCGCCTTAGTTCCCCGTCTGTGAAAGGGAAAAACTTCCTTTTTTCTATGCTTTGTCCATGTAGACTGTAACTTGTCTGGGATAGGAACTGTCTGTTACTGTGTATGGTGCCTAACACACTGGGGCCTCTATCTTGGTTGATCTCTAGGTTATATGATAATATAAATAATAACAATTTATGACCGTACTGGTGAAACATAGTTTGATCTTTCTGGATGACTGCTGTTCAGTTCAAACATATTTTATTGGCGCAGCAGCCTATACAAGCCCTGTCAAAACATCAGGGAAACCAAGGTTTGTGGGTCATGGGCATATATCAAGCTTTTGCCTAGAGCAGACTTCACAGACATTTGGAGACATTGTGGCAGTGGGGAAAGGCTCCAGCAGCTCCCTGTTGTGGGGAAAGGCTCTAGCAGAAAACAGCAGCGGGAAGAGGCTCCAGCATTCCTCTGCTGCCGAGCGTTTCTCCACTGCCTCCCCCTTGACAGAGCTTTTCACTGACACTTGTAGCTCCACACCACAGTGCGGACGCAACTTCTCACTGCTGCATGTAGCTATGCATACCCTACACACGTTGCCGGAGGTGGCATGCAGTGTAGCCATAGCCTTTATGTTGTTGCTGTCCATTTCTGTTTTTTGACAGGCTGCTCTATAATGAGGTGCTGTGTCTTTTCTTTTTCTTTTTTAGAGTATCTTGTACTTCTTATGGACGGACTGGTTTATAGGGAAACATAGAAACTGCATGGAATAACCTTCAGGTGATTTTTTTTCTTTGCGTTAACTCTGGCGGGATGGGAGAAATAAACTTGTTTCACTCATTGCACACTTCAGGCTATTTCTTCATGCTGACTTCCCAAGAGCATCCTGGAAAATTTTTCTACTGTCTCTTCTACTTTTGGTTAACAAACAATGTAACTTAATCATTCAAATAGCAATTGGTCCAGCCTTGAAAATGTATTTTGAATGCTTACTAGCCCAAACAATCTACTCACCTGTCCATTTCTATGATAGCCATTTTAATATAGTTCTCTGTGTATCAAAAGTTTATTATTTTAGTTTCTAACTTACACTTGCATTTAGTGTTCATAGAAACTATAGAATGACAGCTCTGGAAACTGAAGTTATCTGTTTAAATACAGGACAAGTACAATTTGGGGCAGCTCCAGTACAAGTTTCTACAAACAGTACTGCAAGTACTTCAATCCTGACCTTCAGGAGAGCACTTCTAGGGTTGAAAGAGTAGTGCAGTCTTAACGGCTAGTTCACTCCATTGCCAAATACTTAGTGGCAATGCCAGTGAAGTTGCTAATAGTTGTTGTGGCTTTTACAATGTAAACATGTGTGACCACTGAAAGCAAGACTTGAACGATTACTGATCTAGATCAAAACTGAACTGGTGATCTGAATGTGAAAGGCTCTGTATCCCCGTGACCATTCCCCTGATTTTTTGTTTAGAGGTCAGGTATTTTAAAAAGACATACAATGTTAGCATGGATTATTGTGACACTTTTTTGGTTAGCTCACTCATTTAAAAGCAAAGTTTGGAAGGGGTAAATAGCATAATTCAAATGGCATATTAACAATATAAATTGGTTATGTAATATATTTTTCAAGCTAATCATTTTTCATCGACATGTCTTATTTTAATTCCGTACTGAGTGCTCCTGGACAGCAAGACATTTTGACCCATTGTATAAGGGAAAACAAGGTAAACTTGGATATTCCGAACCCAGCTAAGGAGTCCTGATTAAGTTTCCACGGAGAGCTGATACTTAGATGATGGCAATTGTTAGAGGTCAGAGAAATTGAGATTGTACCACATCATATTCAAATGCTTTCAAGCATAGATGTAGTATAATTTGAGAAAGTTAAAAATTCTGTATTGGGGACAGTGGGTAGGTTGGAAAGCTTACAGTGGTGTCTGATCAATAAAATAATACTATAAGCATGATCTTTTGGTGGTTTGAGAGATTTTGTAAAATATTTATTGAGTCTTGAATCTTAACGTTATATATAGCTAGGAATACGTATGGAGTTTAAAAACAACTAATTGGTGGATTCCTACAAACGTTTGTTTCCGGTTAGTTCATAAAATATTTATTCAGTGGTAAATGAATAAAACTGTGCAAAGCGAAAATGTTTTTTTTTTTCCATGTCTCTGTGTAAAGTGCTTTTCATGTAACATGTGATAGTATCTTAATTAAAATGGCTGTTGTATTTGCTATAGTTAAAAAATTGTAACTTCCTCAAAGTTGGCAATAACGACGCAAAATAAAGTAGTTTTTTGTGATGAAGGGAAACCTTGGTGTTATCGAGAGAGTCCATTGATAGACTCCCCTTTGTTCTATTAAAGCATATCGGAACTGGAATAGCTCATTTTCCTTTACTAGAGAATTGTATTGCAGTCCACATAAGGAGCTTTCCCTTAAGATTATCCAGTTCAGTGTATAGCATGGCTCCCATATTAATTTATTTTAAGTGTTTTTCTGTGGCTCTTGTCACCATTGTATCTAAGCATTTCACAATACTACTTCTGTAAAATCAGGAGTAGTAGTAATCCCATTTTACACAAAACTGAGGCACAGAGATTAAGTGACTTGACCAAAGTAACACAAAAAGACTGAGTCCTAATTCAATACCTTTGCCATAAGACCATCTCTGAGAGGTGCTTCTTGCTGAAAGGACATTACTTCAGAGCTTTGGGGTCTGTGCTAGCTTTCAGGTTGAATTTAAAGTGTTGGTGTTGATCTACAAAACCCTGTCAGCTGGTTTACACTGGGAACTTACATTGCCACAGCCACATCTCTTCAGGATGTGAAAAATACACCCCCCTGAGCGATGTAGCTATGCCGACCTCACCCCTGGTGTAGACAGCAGGAGGTCAACAGAACAATTTTTCCATAGACCTAGCTACTGCCTCTTGGGGAAAGGATTACCTATGCTGATGAGAGAACCCCTGCCATCAGCGTTGCTAATGTCTACACTGAAGTGCTGCAGTGTTACTGCTGCAACATTTGAAGTGTAGACCTACTTTAAGTGGTCTGGATGCCTCACTCCCTGAGACATCACTTCTGTCCATGTGATACCACATCGGTTCCAGTAAAAGGGAATCCAAGCTTGTGGCCCCATGGCTTAAAAGGAAATGGTACCCTCAAGGAAGGTTACTTGACTGTAAGAAGCAAGTCCTCCAACTAATATCTGTAAAAAATTGAAATTGTTGACCACCTGGGCATGCTGTAAATCCCATCATTAATATTTTGTGGAGTGGAAGTGGGGAAAGAGGGACTGGGAAGAGATGTGATGGCTAGATCAGGAAGGTATTTTTGTAGGATGATCTAATGGATTGGTATGATGGAGCAGATATTTCTATTTAGGTTTTTTATCCTTTGTGTGTTTTACGTTGTGCAAAAGAAAATTCAAAGTTATGGATGGGTGCTTATTTTAAATTTATTTCAATTTGTATTACAATCTAGTCTGCAAGTCTTCCTCAGCTTCCCCTTTCTCTTGCTACCATTTGTCATAAACTCCTGTTATGCTTAGTCTCTCTGTATATCATTGATGTATTTCTTGTGACCAAACTAGTCCTCAGACTGTAACATATAGTCGTGTTTGTGATACTGACATCACTTCAGTCAGGTGCAAGTTTACACGAAGAATTGGATATCAGATGTCCTTAAAACTGCTTCTGTCTGCCTTCAAGCAGGCAAGCAACATAATGGTCTAGCATTTTGATAATATATATGTGGAATAGAATAACTGACACTTCAAAAAGCTTACTTTCCATCTGGATTTTTGGATCAAAATTTATTTAAAAATCTATATTTAATGGATACTGAATTACTTGTTTGTTTTTTCTTCTCAGTCATAGCAGGAAGCAATTTTTAAGTATATATTGCATTGGATTTTATTTGCTTCCTTTTCTGTATGAGGCACACAGGGTCAAGATACAGACACCTGGGTGTGATCTGTTAATTCACTATGTTCTTTGCCCTCCATGATGGATAAAATATTCATCATTAAAGATGGTAGCTGAGCAAGATCTGCGATAAGATATGCAGACAGTTGGCATGTGGACAAATTAAATTGTGGTTTTAGTTTGCACTGTCAGCACTGCTGGAAGTGGTGCTTTATTTGCATATAACTTCTTAAATTACTTTTTTAGAGTTGGAACGAATAGTGAATTATGTTCACTAAGATTTATAAAACTTCTGAAGCCTGGTGACCAGGACATTGGATTCCAAAAATGCTAAACAGTGGATGTAACTTCCTTTGCCAAATATTGTTATGAAATCTTATTGCGATGCTTCATTTCCGTGTTGTTACCAATATTCTTACCTATCATTGTTGCTTTAAAGTAGTATTTGAGCAGTCGTTTGAATTCTGAATAAAAGAATTTTACTAAAATTTTTTCTCTTCCTAATGAACATGTATGTAATAGGCTATAGTAAATATGCAAGAAAATAAACTTGTATCTAATTTCTTAATATTTTTAGTGTGAATTGGTTGCTGATTAAGTTCTGGTGATTGATTAAGTGCTGGTTCTGAACAAAGCGGTTACTGTATGTTTGGGTTGATATTAGCTTGTTTTGAAGTTACTTGTTAGTTTTCATAGAACCATGGATGGAAAATATGTCATCTTGTCCCTCCCTTCTCTACGGAGGAAACTGGTTCCTAGTTTATTACAAGTACATACTAATTACATGCCTAAATGATTATTGTAGAGTAGTGTGTGAATCATGAATATTTAAGCACTTACATGACTTATAATAAATTTATGTGCCATGCAATTCAGTGATTGCTGTTCTGAATTGAATAAATATTTGAATAGTGATTGAAAATAGAATGGTTAGTTACTTCAGTCTCGTAAAGACTTGTGGCATTTAATTAAAAGAAAATTATTTGAGGTTCGTAATCACTCTTCTGAAGACACTACTGGTGGTAATGACATTACTGTTTCACTCAGGCATAGCCAAAGAAATGCTTGCTTTCTAATGGATGCCTTTCTCCTTTTTGAAAATTTCTTTTTTTCAATGCCTTTGCTCTGTTTGGGGATGGGTTCATGTGGGAATGTGTCATTGTAGCCTCTCATACAATGTTTTTTTCCCCCCCTGAAATTATCCACCGTCACAGTAGTACTGGTACAGCTGTACCACTACTAGCACTCATGTGAATGTTAGTGTGAACCTGCTGCTGACGGATACTGCTGTGTCATTTAGATCTGCTCTGGGCAGGGTTGGACAACTCGATGGCTAAAATCCAGAGATGCCATTCTATATTAGACTGGACTTTGGTAGAAGGCGCCTCTTTGCCGTAAAGACACTGGTCCATCTCATAGATTTGTACACGGATTCAAAGGCCTGGTCTATGCTAGAAAATTAGGTCTGCTTAACTACATTGCTCAGGGGTGTGAAAAATCTATATCTCTGAGCAGCCTAGATAAATCAACCTAAACTCCAGTGTAGCCAATGCTAGGTCCACAGAAGAATTCTTCCATTGACCTAGCTACTGCTTCTCCTATGCTGATGGAAAAGGAATACTTGTGGCACCTTAGAGACTAACAAATTTATTTGAGCATAAGCTTTCGTGAGCTACAGCTCACTTCGTCGGATGCTGTAGCTCACGAAAGCTTATGCTCAAATAAATTTTAGTCTCTAAGGTGCCACAAATACTCCTTTTCTTTTTGCAAATACAGACTAACACGGCTGCTACTCTGAAACCTGTCATTATGTTGATGGAGAATCCTTCCCAGCAACATAGATAGTGGCTACGCTGAAGTGCTACAGCAACACAGCTGCAACACTGTAGCATTTCAAGTGTAATCAAGCCCCAAGTGTTGAAAGTATGTTGTGAACTAGAGGTGAGCCCTACCTGAAACCTTTCTAATCTGATGTGGAATTAATCTGGCATTTCTCCACGAATAAAATTTAAAGCCTCAGCTGATATATTGGCAAAATGTATACAGTCTTCCTCACCTTCCCCTTCTCATCCTGCTCTAAAGTTTAAGGCTTAGCACCCAGAACATGACAATTGGGCAGTCTTGATGTTTGTTTTGCATCAAGAGTTCAAAAAACTTCCTTTGAAACATTTTTTGACCAGTTCTAATTAAAAGAATTAATTATACCTATAGTGAAATTCATTCCAAAGCATGAATAGTGCCATAGAGGTTAGACTTAAAAAAAAAAATAATAATAATCTGGTTCTTGGGCAGATCAGTCTAATAGAAAGAGCAATCTGGATTGTCGTAAAGGAATGTGGTGGAGTTCAGGAATGCTTCTGTAGTAAATACTTCTCTTTGCTTGTTTTTGGAGATAGAGGATAAAAGCTGGAAGGGAGGGATTCAGGAGTCAAATGATAAACATGTGGGCCACATGGTATTTTACTGCCGTTGGTCATAAATTGAAAACGCTGGTGTACACTTAGTGTGCCTAATTTAATATGAAAGTGGATGGCTTACCTTTTCCTACTAGCCTGTTTGGGTTTTTGGATTTTCATACATATTTAAAAAAAGGAAACATTTGTTTGAACCTGTGTAACTGAAATACCATTGTTGACATTTACTGCACTCCTACAAAGTCGCTTCTTTAACCTTCAAAAAGTGCAGTTATTGCTTATGTTAAGGAACCATTTTTCATGTGTTGTAATAATTACATAATTGACTTGTACAGATGCTATCCCAGAAGTCCAGGCGCTCATAATATATGTTCATTTCTGCTTAACTCTGCCTGATTTCTGGGTTAGTTTTTGATCTGCTGTACAAAGATGACCCTAAACAGAATTTAAGTACTGTCTGAATAATAAACTGTTATATATTATAGGAATGTCATCAGTTTCATTGGCTGTGAGGGTGAATTTATTTGCCTATTCTGCTTCTTGGAAGGAAAAGGCTAGGAAAGGTGGCAGAAAATGACTGAAGTACTGTATGACTTTTACATGATAAATTCTAGAACTAGTATGGATGTGTTAGTTAACAAATAACAATGCTTTCCCTGAACTCACAATTTTGCCTTCAGTCCTTGTAAACAGTGATGTATTCTGCAATTTATTTTGATTAGATAGCTGAAAAGGACGCCATTACATAATCTTATTCTTGTATGTGCACACTAAATAAATTATGCGTGATAAATTCTATTTTGATGATGAAGGTGCCCTTTTTTTACACTACATTAAGGCTGAGGTCACAGCATTATTTTTCATAGTAGTTCTGGTAATTTTAGTAGCTCTATCATGGGTTTGGGGTTGTGTGTTCGTAGGTATTTTGCAATCTGTGTTCCATATGAAAACTGATCAAATATAGCCTCTTGTTCCTCTTGAAAGAGCTTTATTCTTAGCACAAAATGTACAATTTCCCAGAAGAAGGATCATTGCTATTTTTGTGCCTGTTGTACACTACTGACAAATATGGCCTTGGGGATTTATACAAATGTGATTGGGGGAGGGGCCCTTTTTGGATTTAAGGCTGGCCTTGTATGTTATGTAACTGTCTGAGAAATAAAGCCGTTTGTTGTGGTGTTGTAGCCTTGTTGGTCCCAGGATATTAGAGAGACGAGCTGGGTGAGGTAATATCTTTTATTAAAAAGAAAAGGAGTACTTGGGGCACCTTAGAGACTAACAAATTTATTAGAGCATAAGCTTTCGTGAGCTACAGCTCACTTCATCGGATGCTGTAGCTCACGAAAGCTTATGCTCTAATAAATTTGTTAGTCTCTAAGGTGCCACAAGTACTCCTTTTCTTTTTGCGAATACAGACTAACACGGCTGCTACTCTGAAACCTATCTTTTATTAGACTAACTCAGTGGTTCTCAGGCTTTTGTACTGGTGACCCCTTTCACATACCAAGCCTCTGAGTGTGAGCCCCCTTATAAGTGAAAAACACTTTTTAATATATTTAACACCATTATAAATGCTGGAGGCAAAGTGGGGTTTGGGGTGGAAGTTGACAGCTTGCAACTCCCCATATAATAACCTCGTGACCCCCTGAGGGGCCCTGACCCCCCCCCCCCGGTTGGAGAACCCCTGGACTAACTTCTGTTGGTGAAAGAGACAAGTTTTTGAGCTTATGCAGAGCTATTCTTCAGGTCTCGAAAGGTTTTCAGTGTCACAGCTAAATACAGAAAAGGAGGATTTGTGGCACCTTAGAGACTAACAAATGTATTAGAGCATAAACTTTCATGAGCTACAGCTCACTACAGAGGTGGAAGAGATAAGGAGTGAACAATTGCAGGAAACAATTCAAGATGAAGTGGGCAGTTAACACTTCTACAGTCATAGAACAAGGAGGGTTAGTGGATTATACGTGGTAATGAACCATAAATCCAGTGTGTTATTAAGTCCATAATTTTTAGTATCTAGTAGAATGAAGTTAAGTTCCGGGTTCATCTTTCAAAGGTATTGTGCAGGTTTCAGTTGAGGGTGAGGACTGAGAGGTCAGATGTAGAATGATCCTTTTGTGAAAAGTGCTTACCTACAGTTGATGTGATGGGTTTTTTTGGTCTTTTATAATTATTCTGTGTGAGTTCTCCCACTTTGTCTCTCTAGAAATAGAGATAGTGTATAAATTCAAGCATATGAAGTTTGTTTTACAAGGTGCGTTCTTCTTCTTATCCTCACGATTGTATTGTGAAGCAGTGTTCATCTGAGGGTTGCATATTCAGTTTAATTAAGATTTTAATGGAAGATGTTTGTGGAGATAGGTTTAAGATGCGTAAACTGATCACTGTAGACTTTCTTTAAAAGAAAGTAAGACAAGAAAATCATGATGTCCTTCTGGTTGCACTTCCTATTTTACTGTTAGCTAGCTAGCCTTGTATCTCTGTTGCTGATCAGTTCGGTTTGACATACAAATAACTGTCCAAAAGTTGGCTAATTTCTAAGACCAATATTTTCAAGAACCCACTAAGTTTGGACATCCAACCTGAGACACTCCAGAGTCTGAAGGCAGGGGTGGGCAGACTTTTTGGCCCCGAGGGCCACATCAGGGTTGCAAAACTGTATTGAGGGTCAGGTAGGGAAGGCTGTGCCTCCCCAGACAGCCTGGCCTCTGCCCCCTCCCACTTCCTGCCCCATTCAGAACCCCCAACCCATCCAATGCTCCTTGTCCCCTGACCACTCCCTCCCTGTCCCCTGACTGCCCCAACCCCTATCCACACCCCTGCCCCCAGACAGGCACCCCTGGGACTTCCACGCCTATCCAACCCCCTCCTTGTCCCCTGATTGCCCCAACCCCTATCCACACCCCTGCCCCCAGACAGACACCCCTGGGACTTCCATGCCTATCCAACCCCCCCGTCCCCTGAGTGCCCTGACCCCTAGCACAGCCCCGCCCCTAACTGCCCCCCGGGACCCCACCCCCTATTCAACCCTCCCTGTCCCCTGACTCTCCTGACCCCTAGCCACACCCCCGCCTCCAGACACACACACCCCGGGACTCCCATGCCTATCCAATGCCCCCTGTCCCCTGACTGCCCCCTAGGACCCTTTGCCCCTTATCCAACCCCCCCAACCATGCTGCTTAGAGCAGCAAAGCCCTGCCGCCTGGCCAGAGCCAGCCACGCCACTGCCGCGCTGCCCGGCAGGAGTGGCGAGCCAGACCCCTAGCCTCACCTCGCGCTGAGGCTGCAGGGGAGGGGGGACAGCTGGGGAGGGGCCGGGGGGTTAAGGCAGTCTTATAGAATAGATATAGAATTCATGTTGTTAGAATATTCTGCGTAAAATCTTTTCCTTAAAGCTCCCAGTAACTTACAAAATTGGCATATTTTTCTTCAAGCTGATCCTTCCGTTGACAGACAGCTCAGCATTGATGGAAGCAACTGAAGTGTACATTGTCACTTTCAAATAAAACTATTGCTGATGCAGTATGAAAAGCCAAGCTTGGTTAAGACAGGGACCTGCAATATAATAGTTTAATACAAAAAATAATTATGCAATTGTTTCAAGCTTTCGCTTGAAATTTGGCTGATTAATCATTATTATTTTAGAAAGAAGACTTAATGCTAAGCGAGGAATAGTTGCAAGGTTTCATTTCCCCATTCTCTAGAGCTGTGATTCTAAGATTCATTAATCAACTATACATGTAATAAGGAGGAGAAATTTCCTTTTGAAAATGCATTGAGCTCCAGTTTGCAGTGCTTGCACCCATCTAACACTTGGGTTTTGGCCCACTAGATAGCAAGGCACCTCAGTCAGCTGCTGTGTGTGCCATCAGGAATTAAACATAGTGACTTAATCTGTATGAACAAGAGGGAAGAGGTGATTTTCATACTTAAATCTTTATTTTTGTCTAATGACTTTTCCCCATCACTTGTTAGTTTATTTATAATTATATTTTTCCATTATGAATAGTGTAAGGTACAGGTGTAGCAAAAGCAATCACTACTATTTAAACTTAAAATATTTCCTCCTACACTGTCAAATAAAAGGATTAACATCTAAAACAGGGGTGGCCAGCCTGTGGCTCCAGAGCCACATGTGGCTCTTAAGAAGTTAATATGCGGCTCCTTGTATAGGCACCAACTCTGGGGCTGGAGCTACAGGCGCCACCTTTCCAATGTGACGGGGTGCTCATTGCTCAAACCCCTTCCTGCCCCCTCCCTGGAACCTGCAGTGCTCTCACTTCTTCCCCCCCAAACCTCATGCATGCCAAAAACAGCTGATTGGGAGGTGCTGGGGGGTGATTGGGAGGGAGGGGGAGGCGCTGATCCGTGGGGCTGAAGTATTTTGGTTTCTCTTCTGCATCAGGTCTCTTAAAATCTCTTACCTGAGTCACTGGGAAATGTCGAACATTGTCATAGTTTTTAAAAAAATAGTCTATTATATACAGTTTAACCTGGTACAAAATGTGTGTGTCACTTTCCATACTAGAAAACTCTGTTCATGAATGGCAATGTGGGGGAATAAATTTGGTTTCTTATTTCTTCCGAAGTGAAATAATACTATGTCTCTCTAGATACTTTAGTTGCTGACTGAGCAAAATCAAACAAGCTTAAAACATGTTTTATTATCCATAACCCTTGTATGTGTGAATTTCAGAGGAAATGTAAAGACCTTTGGTCATGTTCTTTTTCCCCTGAAGAATCCTTTCCAATTAAGGGCTACTGTTCGATTAAAAATCAATTCAAGAAAACAAGAGAAAACACCTTAACACCTTAAACTAAAACCATTTTTAAAGAATTTTTTTTTCACTATGCTAGTTTCATTTTTGCATTTAACTCAGTCTAGTCCATATCAGCTGTGTGTGGTACAGTTCCTTTTTCATGTTCCCTTGCAATAGTCAAACATTTTTAGGGTGGGGGTGTGTGTATGTAGGAGGATGTTCAAATTCAAGCTTTAACATTAATGTATGCATAGTGCTTTAATGCTGAGTTACTTATGTTTACAGTCATAAGTGAATTTCTGTTTGTTTTGTCATAAATGGAGCCAAGCAGTTGAAATTAAAATGATGCTATCTGACAGTTAACTGCCCCATCACTGTGAAACTGTCCATGGGACAAGCTGTCCTGAAAGAGTAAAGACATTTACACAATATATTTCCAATCTGTGTATTTGAGTCAAATTTAATTATTTTCAAATAATTCAGAGGCTTAGGTCAGTAACTGTAGTTTCATTTTTCTTGTTCGGTATTGCATCAAATATTTTTTAAAATTCTGAAAGTTGAGACCTACTGCTAGATAATGAATACCTGACTCTCTAATACTATGAGACATTGGTGCAAATACTGATTCTTACTCAGTTGTATAGACTCATTGAAGACAAAAATGAGAAAAATGATCTGGAAACTAGGGATCTGGTTGCGTATTAAATTCTTGGATTAGTGTTAGACAGTTGTAAATCTGTTCTACAGAAATATTGCCTTACTTGCCTCCATGCCAAAATGGCTGAGAATATTGGATCTGTGATGTCTTATTACTATGGCCCTACCAAATTCAGGGTCCATTTTGCAGTCTACAATTTTTAAAATCCTATAATTTCAAGATTTCAGCTATTTAAATCTGAAATTTCACTGTGTTGTAATTGTAGGGGTTCTGACCCAAAAAGAAGTGGGGTGAGGGGGTGGGTTTGCAAGGTTATTGTAGGGGAGGTTGCAGTACTGCTACCCTTACTTCTGTGCTGCTGCTGGCGGTGACGCTGCCTTCAGAGCTGGGAATCTGGAGAGCAATGGCTGCTGGTCAGGAGCCCAGCTCTGAAGGCAGAGCCACCGCCAGCAGCCCTGCAGAACTAAGGATGGCACGGTATGGTATTGCCACCCTTACTTCTGTGTTACTGCCTGCTGAGCTGGGCCCTCAGTAGCCACCCAGCTCTGAAGGCAGCAGTGCAGACCTAAGGGTGGTAATACCAAAGCCCCTCTCCTGCCCCCCCCACAAATCTTTTGGTTCAGGGCCCCCAATCTGAGAAATGCTGGTCTCCCCATGAAATCTGTACAGTATAGGGTAAAAGCACACAAAAGACCAGATTTCACAGGCCGTGATGCGTTTTTCATGGCTGTGAATTTGGTAGGGCCCTACTCATTAGTTTGACTTCTTCAGAGATGGTTAGATCCTAAATACAAATCTAGTAAATACAAATACATCCTGTATCTGTTCATTAAGGAGCCATGTATTTTACTATGTTTGACATTCTACTGCCTGGCACGTTGTGTAATCACTCGTACCCACGCACTACCCTGGTGAGAATGGAGTGTTCTGCTTTGGTAGCCTTTTACATTTTTTTCAGAGTTGTATGACTACGCAAGGTGCAAGAGAGTGAAGAATCAAACCTCCTGTATTAATAGTTGACCTGTACATAGCACTCTACATTGACAAAAGCTGTACACATTTACATTCATCCTGTAATTGTTTTGGTACTGTATGATTGTATAACCATCAGATGTGGGTGTTCTAACTAGTGAAAATTGCCCTGGCTCCTCTAGCCTTTGTGTTTTTACTACTTGAATTATTCAATAATTAGAGAGAGGATAGCTTCTCTTTGTAAGATAAATGGACTCTTCAAAATATTTACACTTCTTTATCAAAGTATTTTCATTGGATTTCTTTAACCGTTTGTCAACAAGTTTCTCTTCAGTTCTTTAAACAGGAAGAAATGAGCCAAAAGTCTGAACGCAGAGGAATTCACGTTGATCAGTCAGAACTACTGTGCAAGAAAGGATGTGGTTACTATGGAAACCCTGCTTGGCAGGGCTTCTGCTCCAAGTGTTGGAGAGAAGAGTACCATAAGGCAAGGCAGAAGCAGATTCAGGATGACTGGGAGCTGGCAGAGCGGTAAAAATGCCTCTTTATTCCTTCATCGCTTGCAGTTAGATGGCTTTGCCAAACAGTACGGCCATCTTTTATTTATAGTTCTTTTTACCCTTCTTGCCTTCAGTAGCCAGCTATGGGCTTTGCAGGAGGACACACAATCAAATTTCTGATCCCAAGGAAGAAATTTGTCATTTGTGACATTTTTGCATAAAAAACACTTCAAAAGAGTATTGCTATGTGGTGACTAAGGACAGGAAAACAAAACCCCAATAAATATCGTGCATAATCTACATGATGAAGTCTGGAATTCCGTGACTAATACTTGGCAGTGTACAAACTACTTTTATTTCAGTCTTTTTTTTCTTAGATGCTGATTACATAAATTATAGTTGATAATGCTTCTCAGGTAATATTTTTGTCCTGGCAGTAGCAAGGATTAGAAATGCCACCATTTTCAGCATTACCGGAAATTTATAGTTCTTCTACTGTGAAACGTGATCATTAGCATCTTAAGTTTAGCCAATAATTAATATGAAGTTTCAGTTTTAAGTACTTTTTTTACTTTATAAGCAAACTTGGCAAAAGTACTTTCTTTAATATAGGCTTGTGTCCCCAGGCAGCTATTCCTGATTAGCTATTTCTGTTTAACTCCACATGTGGACGCTCTTATTCTGGAATAATCAGAAGATAGTTAATCAGATAGAGGTTATCAGAAATAGTTAATCTGTTTTAAATGGACTTCCTATCTTATTCCAGATCAAATTTCATGTATCGTCAATCCTAGCAGCAAAGATTTGTTTTTTACATCATGGGTGAGAAGATGTTTTTGCTTTATGCCCAATCAATAAATGGCATTTTAGTAACTTCTGCTATCTTCTGCTGGCCTGGAAATGTCCAACTCTGATTTCCAATGCATATTGCACCACAATTATCCATGCCTCCATTACCTGCAGGCTGCAGTACTATAATGCTTAAGTTTACCCTTGAAGGTTGCTTGCATGTTTCAGCTAGTGGAGAACGTGGCCACATCTGTCGTTGTCTACACTAAAGTTTGTTTTTAAAAAAAAAAACAAAAACAAAAACTTTAGTTGTTCGCCAGTTAACTTGCATTTGCTACTCCACAAACATTGGTTCCAGCAATTGAACATTTGTGGCATATCCTAGAATTCAATCTGGAATAAATCTCAAACTTTTTTGGAATGTCCAGGCTGGAATGTAGACACTTGTTAGCTAACTCAAGTTAACTGACAATCAATGAATCAATTTCTAAAAAAAAACCTTGGAAAAACCTCATGTAGACATACCCTAACTCAGTGGTGGGCAACCTGCGGCCCATCAAGGTAATCCGCTGGGCCGTGAGACAGTTTGTTTACATTGACTATCCGCATGCACGGCCACCTGCAGCTCCCAGTGGCCACGGTTCGCTGTCTGTCACCAAGATTGACATAGACGAAAACAAATTTATAACCTCTTCAGGAGGGAATAAAGGAGGCAGGTAATAAGGGTGATGGTATTTTTATAACTGTCCAAGTACCATGGTGTTGGGCCTGTAAGAAATCCTAAGTGATAACTTTTCCCTGGGGATGTTGAAGCAGCAGATAAACTCTTTATGATTAACTTGTTTAAAACAGTTAATACAATCCCTGCCTTGAAGAGCTACAATTAAGGTGAAAGAACAAATGTTTTTACTGTGTTGACCATGAGGAAAGGAGAGATTTATATAATGACAAGGAAGTGATGCTTGGAAGAAGAGTTGATGGGGGGGTAAGGGAGGAGAAAAGACTCTGGTAACAAGCCGGGGGGACAGAAAGGATAGTGGGTTTGATGGTGCTTATTAATTTTTTGTTGGCGCTAACTAGCTACACAGTCCCAAATTCTTTTAATTTTAGACTTCAGCGTGAGGAGGAAGAAGCCTATGCTAGTAGTCAGAGTACACAAGGGGCACAGTCGCTCACCTTTTCCAAGTTTGAGGAAAAAAAAACCAATGAAAAGACACGCAAGGTGACAACCGTCAAGAAATTCTTCAGTGCGTCTTCCAGGACAGGAGCTAAGAAGGGTAATTCTTATATTTTTTTAACCATTACTATATAATGTATCACTTTATGGATTTTTAGAAGGCTGTGTATAATGGTTTACCAAATATAAGCCAATAACTACGTTGTATATGGACCTCCATCCTATACTTATATAGTTACAAGGTCAGAGTCATCACCACTTTTAGAAACAATACTGATAAAACTACTGTTTTGAATCTACTCCACTGTTTTCCAGAACTCCCATGCTGTTTTACAAACTGTATGCCCAAATAAAGCCTCTAAAACCTGAATTCCCACTGAGTTGTTAGTAGTTCCTCTGATCAGCATACAGGGGAAATAATGCCATCAGATGTAATGGCTGACTCTGTATTGATGGAACTCCTGGATCTCTTTACACTATTGACAAGAGTTATCTGTGTGAATAGTTTTAAGTCTTCCCAAGCTATTTGCCACTTAAAAAAAAGCTGTGAAAGGGACTTGAAATTATAGTGTCTGTAGACAGTATGTCTGTGATTAACTCAATTTAAAACAAGTTTTGTTGGTCTTGGGTTAGTCTAAATTAGTGGTTTTCAACTTTTTTTCATTTGTGGACCCCTAACAAATTTTGGATGGAGGTATAGACCCCTTTAGAAATCACAGGTTGAAAACCACTGGTCTAAATGAGCCATGGTTCTCTTTACAATATACTCCAAGTAATTTGGCCAAGTTGGGTGTCCCATCCCAAGAAGCTTAGACTAGTTAACAGAAAACGAGTTACCTGTCTTCCTAAAGATGTTGGGTGAGGGTGCACATGCTTGCGTCCAAGGCACTTAAGTTTATTAATTCAAACCTTTATTTGAATCAAAAGATTTCTTGCAATAATAATTACTATTAAAGCAAGATACAACAGACATACAGAAAAAGATAATGGCCAGTTGCCTTCTCCTGGGGTATAAGTCACTCATAGTGGGTTTCTCCAACGAAGCTCCAACTATCCCCTCATGTTTTAAGACGCTTATACACATCCAATTACATATTCATTTGTTCTTTTCCCACTCACCATTAAGTATCATCAATATTGTGTATCTTATGCAATTCATACAATATGCATGTGTAAGCTTCAGTTTGCAGGACTTTTGCTCCCTGTGCTATTTTCATGTTGTTTCTCTTGTCTAATTGGGTTATTACCACTGACCATGCGTACTTTGACCAGGTCACTTTACCTGATATTAGGGACTTTTTCTCTAATTGCCTCTTGGCAGCACATTTTGTGTATCTGTTGTCTTCCAATTTAAGCCTATCCTGTGCTCAAAACATTCCTTTTGTTCTGTACAGCAGCAGCTGTAAGCAAGTTCATTTAACAAATTAGAGCAACACTACACTCACTCAAAGCTGAGGCCAGCCAACTCATGACAAGTATCCTCTTGATCTGTCCAAACTTGGTATATAACCCATTCTTATGACAATTCCCAATAAAAGCCAGTGTGTTGACATTAGAAACTGTTCAGAAGACCTTTGTTCCCTTCACCACTTCTTGCGTTAATATATATCTCTGAAACAAAGCAAATGGAATTTTCTCCTGGTATCACTGTTTGTAAAAGACCCTATAAATACAAAGCTGTGCTAAGGAAGTTTGCAGCTAAACCGCTTGTGTTTTTTATATTGAGTATGAGGAAACTTAGTATTCTTTCTGGGTTGCTTTGTCAGTTAAAATCACTATGAATAATCCTATAAAATGTTACTGAGGCTTCTTTACATATGTTTTATGTAACAAACTATACGGAGGAGCATCTGAAGTCCTATAAATATTAATTAGGGCTTCTGATTTTCAGTTTCAGTTGATAAACATGAATAAAACACTCCCGATACCAAAAAAAAAAAAAAAAAAAAAGATACTTTTATCTAAGGCCTTGTCTACACAGAGCAGTAATGCGGAGTACAGGAGTGTGATTTCTAAAATGCAGTAACCATTTAGACGCTGTTGGTGCACAATAAAGATTTCCTACTGCACCTTAAGATAGCTCTGCTGGAAACATAACTACGTTAAAACACATTAGGAAACATTACAAAGATTACGGTAGTATACACTGTAATGAGTAATGCATATGATTTACATTACTCATTACAGGTTTCAGAGTAGCAGCCGTGTAGTCTGTATCCGCAAAAAGAAAAGGACTTGTGGCACCTTAGAGACTAATAAATTTATTTGAGCATAAGCTTTCGTGAGCTACAGCTCACATCGTGCATCCGATGAAGTGAGCTGTAGCTCATGAAAGCTTATGCTCAAATAAATTTGTTAGTCTCTAAGGTGCCACAAGTCCTCCTTTTCTTATTACTCATTACAGCATATGCAAGAGAGTTCTGAAAAACCCTGATTTTTGTACATGTACATAAAAGTCAAAAATTGTTAAAAATCCCAAAAAATGAAACAAACCTTAAAAAAAAAAAAAAAAAACAGAAGTCCTAATGTTGTAATGATGTAAATAAAGTTACTAGTTAACTGCCAGGAGTCATAAAAAGTAACCATAGCTGGTACCATGGTACGCTTCTAGCAAAGTGATTTACTTTATCAGAGCAAAAGCAAATAATGATTAGCACTTGCAGGGAACAGCTATGATAAACTTTAAAGCAAGCAAGTTGACAAGTGTAGGCTCCAGTAGAGGTATAACAAGCAAATGTACATATTGGTAAACCAGTGTAATAAATTCCTTCTTACACAGGACAATAGCCTCTTCACCCAAACATTCATTTTAACAATTAGCCTTATTAAAAGTGACTTTCAAATCATTTAACAAAACGACCTTTATGTTAGCAGTATGTGCTTAATGCTCACAATAGCCAAACTAATAGAAAATTCAGTTTAAAACTAAACTTTACAAAATAGGCTAAATACAGGGACTGAATGAAGCATATGTTTGAAATGGCTGGAGTAACAATGGTTTCTGGCAGGTTCTCCTCAAAATCTTTTCAATAAAAATTCATATGGATATGGGTATCCTTTTGACTATATATAAGGTTGGGATTTTTTTTCAGAAACGTGATGAGTTTTTAAATTAGTGGACAATATACTGTTTAGAAATAATGTTGAAAGTGGGATGACTTCAACTCATTTTAAGGGAGAAAGCTTACAGGAACCTTATTCTTCAAAAATGCTTCCAGCTGGAAGTTCTATCACAACTTTATTAGAAATAGCTGTGTGGAAGGGCCCTGTCGCTTCTGTGAGATGGGTTTTTGTTGGAACCAAGGATCAGCCACGTTTTCAGTGTGATGATGGTATGGTTTAGGAATTGTAGGGGAATACTCTATGAAGAATAATAGATTGTAAGGTCCTGAGTTTTAGTAATATTCAATAAACATGTCTAAATGTTGTGAAAATGCACTTTTTGAAGCAGTAAGCAACACACGTTCTGAAGACTTCAGATAATTTTGTAAGGAAAACCAAGATTGTGTAACCCGTGTACCATCAAGGAAAATAACATGAATAAACATTGTTTTAAAAAAAACAAAAAGGGAGTTTCAGGAGGAATACTAAGTTTGTTCTTCACTAAATATTTGTTATCCATTGCAGAGTCTGTTGAAAGAGAAGAAGAAAAATTGCATCATTGTCTTTGCATAGCAATAACTTAAAAAAAGAAACTAACTAACTATGTGATTGTGCACTTTGGCTTGGGTAGTAAATGGCTGATAGAGAACTTGACTCTCGAGGAGGAACTCCAAAAAGCATGGAGTATATTTTCCTATAAAGGAAGGGTAACATTGCTGGGTCTCCAGTTTTGTAGACACACTGCATATTTCCTTGCAATAAGAAATGAAATATACTTTGCCTTCATTTTGGAGTGTTTGCCTCTCAGGGCATGAATGCCACCTAGTTAAACACAAAAGCATCTCAAATCACTGATGTCTTAACTCCTTATCCCTGATCCAGAATAGTAACATTCATTCTTCTCATTCCCATGTTCTCCCCCCCTTTTTTGGGGGGGTCCTAGTCTCCTTACCACTTGACACTCTTGCTGTTGGTGTCTTGCTTGCTTTTGCATTTATTCCAGTGGCTCAAGAACGCAACCTTAAGCAAGGACATCTTGGGAGGGAGCGAAATGCTGATAACATTCTCAGGGACTTGAAGGAGATTTTTACTCCCTCCTGGGAGCTGGCTTCCCCTACTGAAGGTAACACAGCACAGCTTGGAGAGCTGTCTGCTTGTTCTAGTAAGTTTATTTAGTTGGGCTTTGCAAAAATCCAAACTAGGGTTGTGCCAGCTATAACTTAGGCCATTGAATAGGATGATGACAAGAAAGGCAATGCTTGAAATCATTATGTACATTCTAAAGCTAGTTTATGATATATGAACTTTGAACCAACAAGTTGCCTTTAGGGGAAAAAAATGAAACTCAAATTTCTTAGAAGAGATTTGTTTCCTTGCACAGTACTTCAGGAATCAAACTATGGAAGAAGACAAATTTCCACTTTTTAAAAATAGTGAATGAGTCTGTGCTGCTTCATCTTTAGTTTTTTTAAAAAAAAAAAAAGCCTCTAAAATGCTGCACTAAAAATAACTGTGCTAGAAATGGGACTTCAGTTTGTGTAAATTTGCTTGAATTATACCCAGTAAATTCTCAAAATGTGTCTTCAGGACATAGTTACATAAATCAGGGGAAAGCAATTTTATGTTATGAGAGAAGCGACATTTTTATAACCTGAGTTGAATAATAGCAAAATTGACAAAGTAACTGCTTTAGGATCTTGTCCAAAACCTTAGCCATAGCATGTTGTTTGGCATTCTGATGTTCTGCTCTCTAAAGAAATTCTAAATTGCAAAGTGTCTTTATTTTACAGAATATATCGGGCATATACACACGTTAAGGGAATTTTTTGGGGGGGAAGTACTAGAAAATACTTTTTTCATATTCTTATTCATTGACTTTAGTCCAAGTAATGGCACAACCATAGTGTGAAGCAGTTGGAATGCTAATGTTCTGTTGTGGCACCTAATTGCCACATAGAAATGAAAGAAAAAGGAGATATTCATGTAGATGATGTTTATCCTCCTTATAAAAATTATCCTTAAATCCCCACACTTCTGTTTTTTGTATTGTGTTGATATATCTCCTCTTGCAGGCTCTTCCTAACCTGCTCAAATGGGCTTTATTCCTTTTCTGTGATTAAATTATCAGTAAATATGCATGTTCACTTACTATGGAATAAGTATAGTAAAGTGTATAACTGAAATTACATATCTTACAGAATGTAGTGAGCAATACACAGTATGCTGCTTCACATGTCTTAAGCCAAAATTTCTGTGTAGAGAGTAGTAGCAAATAAAATTGCAACCTCCCTGATTCATATTAAATCATTACAAATTTGGGTGCTGTAACTATTAGATTTCAGAGTAGCAGCCGTGTTAGTCTGTATTCGCAAAAAGAAAAGGAGTACTTGTGGCACCTTAGAGACTAACAAATTTATTTGAGCATAAGCTTTCGTGAGCCACAGCTCACTGTCAAGAAAGCTTATGCTCAAATAAATTTGTTAGTCTCTAAGGTGCCACAAGTACTCCTTTTCTTTTTGTAACTATTAGAGTGAAGTTATTTTAAACTAGAGAGCAAATGAAAACAGTGCTCAAATTTTGTAGCCATGTCTAGTAACTGTATTTAGATGGAGGCTATTAATATTTTACCTTTATTAATCTAAAAGTGTCTCGGATGAAGCTTTCTAAACCGAGCTTTTGTAGTCCTTAAACAAAAACTAGAAACAGCAGAATGAGGGTGCGATTTTTATGGATATCTAATCAGCCAAATGTCATAAGAATAGATGGATGATAAAACTTCATGCTGATAAGTTTGAATACTGAAGGAAGCCAATTAGCTAATACTCCACATTGATTTAATGATAAATTAAAATACATCATTATAAGATTATTTGATACAATTAAAAAGAAAAAAGCACTAATTTTGAAAAAGTATTTGCTCTGAATTGTATCTTATAAAGTGCATATTTGTAACCAACTAGTTATGTCATACTAAATTTAGTAAATTATTTAGTCTGTTATGGTAATCTACTAGATTGCATTTAAGTAGTATTCAAATTACTACGTATACTCAATCTTGCATACTGCTTTGAATCTTCAGAATTTTTTTAAAATTCCTTTTTATACTTAAAGAACAACCTTTGGGTATAAATAGAAATGAGTGGATTTGCTTTAGCAATATTGATCTTAACTGATAGAATTCAAATACTTCTATTTATATGGCTTATAAGGAGTAAAATTTTAACACATACTGGTGCAGTAACTCCTCACTTAATGTTGTAGTTATGTTCCTGAAAAATGCTACTTTAAGCAAAACGATGTTAAGCGAATCCAGTTCCCCATAAGAATTAATGTAAATGGGGGGTGGGTTAGGGTCCACAGAAATTTTACGTGTACACAGTCTGTTTTAAAAAAAAATTTAATACTGTGCACAGCAATGATGATTGTGAAGCTTGGCTGAGGTGGTGAAGTCAGAGGATGGGATATTTCCCAGGGAATGCCTTACTGCTAAATGATGACCTAGCCCTTGGCTGAGCCCTCAAGAGTTAACACGTTGTTGTTAATGTAGGCTCACATTCTACAAGGCAGCAGGAATGGAAGGAGGAGAGACAGCATGTGTGTGAGAGAGAGAGACACGCATTGCCCCATGAAGTACGCTGACCCCACTCTAAGTACACTGGCTTTTTAAGTAGATCAAACAGTTGAGACAGCAGCTTCTCCCTCCATCCTGAGCCCTGTGGTGTCGTCCCTCTTCCTCCCTTCCCCCTGCTCTGTGGAGATGGGGTAAAGGAGTGGGGGGATGGGACACCCTGACATTAGCACCCCTCTCTCCCCACCCCCTGCACAGCAAGCAGGAGGCTCGGGGAGCAGCTCCAAGGCAGAGGGCAGGAGCAGCACACGGCAGTTGGGGGAGGGACAGCTGAACTGCCTGGCAATTGATAGCCTGTTGGGCGGCTGCTGCACAGGGAAGTTAGGGGAGCTGATGGGGGGGCTGCCGGTCCACTCTGGTTCCAAGCCCCCACCGCCAGCTCCAACGGGCTGCTCTTCCTGCAAGCATGGACAAAGCAGGCGGCCACCAAACAACATTATAAGGGATTGTGCAACTTTAAACAAGCGTGTTCCCTAATTGATCAGCGATGTAACAACATTAACTGGGATGATGTTAAGTGAGGAGTTACTGTAACTGCATTACTGCTAATAGTGTCCATACCAGGGGTGGCCAACCTGTGGCTCTGGAGCTGCATGCGTCTCTTCAGAGGTTAATATGTGATACCTTGCATAGGCACTGACTCCAGGGCTGGAACTACTGATGCTAACTTTCCAATGTGCTGGGGGGCGCTCACTGCTCAACCCTAGGCCCTGCCCCTACTCCACCCCTTTCCCCAAGGCCCCTTCCCCCGAGCCTGCCATATCCTCCCTCCCCTTCCCCCCCAGAGCCTGCAGCTCATGCAATGCGGCAGGCAAGAGGCATGGGGAGGAGTGGGAGGCGCCTGATCGGTGGGGCTGCCAGCGGAATAGAGGCACTGGGGGCTGGAGGGGGGAGCTGATGGGGGCCTGTTGACGTATTACCGAGGCTCTTTGGCAATGTATGTTGGTAAATTCTGGCTCCTCAGGCTCAGGTTGGCCACCCCCTGGTCTATACTGACTTCTATCAAGAGAAGGCTATATTGCTAAGTGAGAAGCCCTTGAAGAGTCTCTCTCTCAAACATTGCTGTCCAAATTCATCCCTGGTGTACAACGCCATTGAAATATGTGAAGTTAAACATGAGAGATGAATCTGAGATAGTGTTGAGCCTATAAAAAGTCATATTGAATAAGAAACCAAATGAAATACATGAACTTAATGGACAAATTATTTTCCTCTTATTTAAAGTCCTGCATGTATGGCTACTGACACAGTGCATTCTCTTGTTCTGCATGTTATAAATGGGTTTGTTTGCGCTGAAAATCTGCTTATTAAGAATATTTTCATGTTTTTTCTCTTTTTGCTTCTTGCTTTTCATCATGTTCATTTATATCATCTTACATTCAATCATTCATTTTGACAGTGTTGGCTGGCAAACTGAGAGGTGGGTGTGCTAAACTTGGGTAGAGAAGATCCTATCAAGTTTGTATGTCTGTCTTGTAAAGTGCAACCAATCTTTTCTGAAGTACATGTTTCCAGAAGAGAAATGTTTGGAAACCCCATGTTAATGTAGACATTTCCAGCTTTGTAAACTTGCATCCAGAACTGAAACAAATCCCACTGAACAAAGGGTAGGGTTTTTCCCGTCTGTTGTTGAGCTCCATGTAGAAAACTGGACCATATTTGGTGTTTTTGCTCTGATTCAAACATTAAAGACAGATTCTCATTTACACTAACACTGCTCTGGCAATATAAGGGGATTTTCAAGTGAGCATGTAACTGTAACTTGCACCCACTTTATATCCTTTATACTGTCAAAATTAATGTAAAGGGTCATTAATGTAAATGAGAATCTGGTTTTAAATATTTGTGACAGTTAGCTTAATAAGCAGTTTCATATAGTTGTATTTAGTAGTGGTTCAACATGTCACTATTTAATCTTGCTTTCTTCAGAAGTGAAAAATTCATCTTTATGTATAGAAGTTTAAATTAGGTTTGTCTTGCTATAATTTTTTTAATCTGATACATTAATTGATTAGTACAATTAATCTCTAATTGCTTTTAATTTTCCCAACAGAGATTCATGAAGCTAAGGCTCCTAGCCCTTCAATAAACAGGCAGGTCAGCATTGAGACAGATCGAGCGTCCAAGGAGTTTATAGAGTTTCTCAAGACCTATCAAAAATCTGGTCAAGACATTTATAAGCAGTGCAAAATGTTTTTGGAAGCGATGCATCACAAAAGGGTTGGTATATCACATGCATTATATAAGTGACACATTAAAAACAAGCGACTTAGGCAGAAACAAAAGCTTTTAATCCTTTATGCAAAAGCTGTACCATCACTTCTCCACTGAAGTATTGATGTGTCTATAATGCCACCTAGGGTTGAAATGATCCAGCATTCATAAGGCCCTTCGGTTTTGGTTTTTATTTGGTTTGAAATTTCTCAAGAATTTGTTGGTGTTTGTTATAAAATTTGAAAGGTTTAAAAAAAGGTGCAAAAAATAACTTCACAGTTGTCTGGGTAAATATTGGGGGACAGGAGGACAGAAAAAGCAACAGAGGAAAAGTAAGAGTATCGAATGTAAACACAGTTTAATGCTGTGGTTTATTTCATGGACTATACATTAGTAGTACATACACTTACTCAAGCATGTGTATGCATATATTCCATTACATTGGACTAATTTATTAACATTAATGCATTATTGGATTTTTCTCAAGATGATGAGTATTTTTGTGTACTCCAAAATTTGGGGAAAATTGATAAGACAAACAATAGCTTTTATAAAACCTGGGAATTTTTTGGTAATTGTTTTGTTTTTTAAAATGAAGGGCTTTAAATTTTGAGCATCTACTATTAATTCTATTTTCTTCTGTTTCAACTATAGCAACACAAATGGCAACCTGAAAATTAACTGGAATTTTAGATTGTCACCATTTTCATTAGTCCCCCTCCCTTTCTGTCATTTATAAGTCATAGAAAAATCAGAAGATTTGTGAACCTGTCTCTTTATTTTATATTTAAAGTAAGTTGCGTGTAAAATGCTTTTAGGGCTCGTGGAACTTTAAAATGTTAAAATTATTCCTTTTGTCATTCCAAAATATAAGTCATTGCGTTTGCTCTTTTGAAAACTGAGGCCACCCTCAGCTTTCTATTGCCAGTTTGCCTGTGTGCTTGCATGTTCACATACAAACACCACTGAAGTTCTAGGAATTGGTCAGCAGCCGAGGAAGACTGCTTCTCTATTACTACCTGTGCAGATGGTTTTGTCATGAAATTTTCCCTCCAAGTAATACTTATTACCTTCTTACAGCATTTGTTGCTCTTTCTGTGCACACAAAACGTGTAAGCGCATGCTTAAGTTCCATTGACTTTAATGCGACTTGAGGACATGCTTAAAGATAAACAAGTGCTTAAATGCTTTGCTGAATAGAAATGGCTTGCTGAATCATGGTCCAACACTAGAAATTAATCTTTTAGTGATCCAAAGTGCCATTGTCAGTAGTAACAGCACTTTGCACTTTTGTAGTGCCTCCATTTCAAATTGCTTTAAAAATACTAACAAATTAAGTGTCGCAACTTCTCTCTTAGGTTAACAAACTCTGTTTCCATCTTACAAATGAAAAAATTGAAGCATGAAAAGATTGTGACTTCTCCAGGTCACACAGGAAGCCTGTTGCAATGCCTAGCCCCATACTTTAAATACAGCTCCATCATTCCACCCATTTGTGTTTGTGGTAATGTGCAGAACAAATAAATATGGTCTTCAAATCACAATATGGAGAAGATAATTTGTCCTGTGTTCTGTACAACTCTTGCTGCTGTTAGATGTTTTCCATGAAAAAATAGGTACATAACTACTTCTATGCCATTTGCCATTTGTATGGCACCATGCTGTTTTTTTTCCACTTAAGATCAGTGTTCTGTCCTAGGAATTAAGTATTGAGGAACAATCTGAATGTGCCCAGGACTTCTATCAAAATGTAGCAGAGAAATTACAGACCCGTTGGAAAGGTATCACTCTTCTTTTTCTCACACATTACAATTGAAACAGTATAATGTTTGGGCCACTTGCATCTCCCGAATCTTTCATGCGTGTGCTCTTTCTCTTTCTCTTTGTCCCCATGTGACATTGTTACTTTTTAATAGTAAAATCACTATATTTAAGATTCTGTAAAGTTCTGCTATCTAAATTGATTGTCAGAGGGTATTTAAATATGTTAAAGAAACCCTGCCAAGTAACAGTTCAGTTCACAAAACATTTGTTGGTCCAAAACTTAAAAACAAAAACAAAAAAAACCCTTAATTGTTGCTGTTTTTAAACTGTATATTCAGTCCCTTTTTAATTTTCATACCTATGCTTTCATCTTTCTTTAAACTGTTCTGCAATTTAACTTGTATTATTTGTATGTAATCTAACTGTCTGTTTACCCAGTATTTGGTGTATTCCCTACTCTTGGAATGGGAAATATCCCAGAAGTGTATTTTGAGTGACACGTACCTTACTGTGATGATTCTCAAAAATTTTAAGCCTTCTTGCCTCTAGGTGTAGTTACATGTGCATGGAAGTGCGTAATAAGTTCATGAGACCTCTAGCTCAGATATTTCATACTATAAAATGCATAGCAGCAGAACCAAAATTAAAATTCATAGTGCAGAGTAATACTTCAGTCCACTTCTATGTCTCTAGTCAGTACAGGTCTGACTGTACAGGCATGACTATTCTGACCCTTGAAACAAGCCCGCTTTCCTTTTGGTTCCTGAAAGGCAGAAACTCCAAAGTTGAAAGCAAAGTATATTAAATGTCTCCACATTGTAAACTGTGTCAAAGACCATGTCCATTCAGGGGTTTAAGTATTTTTTTTTAACCTAGATATTAAATCTCTTTGGAGCTAGGAACCTGTTTTATCTTCAGCTTCATGCCTTGCCTTCATATGCCTAGACATATGGTTATCTCAGAGCATCCACACTTGCTCCTTAGTGTTGTATTATTCTTTACTTCTGAAAAGCACTAGATTCAGTACATTCAGTATCTGTTGTTTAACTCACATTTGACTTGAGCAGTAGAAGGGAATAACTCAAACCTGTGCTGACTCAGTGGTTATTGTGGCCAACTGGCATTAAGTCTTCACAAATAATCCTGTGGGTCCGTAAACCATCTGATTTACTACGTTTGGGGGATGGGTTTGTATCTTTCAGTTTCCCCAGAAAAAGTTGAGAAAGCAATGGACCAGATTGAAAAATATATTATGACTCGATTGTATAAATATGTGTTCTGCCCTGAAACAACTGATGATGAGAAGAAGGATCTGGTTGTCCAAAAGAGGATCAGGTAAGGATTTCTGAAGAGAAATAATCTAGAAGTCCAAAATCGCATGAGTGGTGTCTGCCGTTCATGTCAAAACTAGCATGCTGAAATCTGCGTGCAAGAGTGGCATTAATTTATTAACTGAAGACAAGGTTTTGGATTAATTCTTTTGTAGCTTTTTGTTAAGGTAATGGAAATGACTACACTGCGTTATTTCATTTGAAATAATCATGCACGCACTTGTAGCATATTAATTATAAATGTTTTTCTGGGCAGTAATCTAGTTTCCTCAGTGGGTTGAAGTGCTTGCCTTGTCAAACAGAAGGCTCCTTATATGATAGCTTAATTAAAGAAGCTTTAGCATACTGTTAACCTTTGCTGCTGACCTCAGACGACTTCATTGCTATGGGTGGTGTGTGTTTTCATTTGTTTCTCTTGATAGGGCTTTACATTGGGTTACTCCACAAATGCTGTGTGTTCCTGTTAATGAAGAAATTCCAGAAGTCTCCGATATGGTTGTGAAAGCAATTACAGGTTTGTGAACTATAAACTAGCTTATCTTCTCCAAATTAACTATTTGAAGAAGTAAAAAGTATAAACACCTACTTTTTCACAGAGACTATATTTTCTGCTTTAAACAAGTGACTACAATCCTGAATATTGTATACATAAATTCATTCCTCTGCAGAAACACTTTGGACAAATTTGCTTCTGTAACTCACATTTGTTCACTTGTATCCTAAGGGTAGATATGCCTCACTTAGGCCCCAATTCAGCAAAGCACTTAAACCCATGCTTAACTTTAAGGATGAGAGTAGTTTCATTGATAAGGTTGAGATTGATAAGGTTGAGGTGCTTAGCAACCATACTGAATCAGGGCCTTGGAGCATATCTGTTGTCATTCTTATGTGAATCCTAATATTTGTACTGTTTATTTTGTCAACTATTGAGATCAAACAAAACTTAGTTCTGCTTTTTGGGAAATGGGTTCAGTTTTTGGATCTGCCACAGACTAATAGTGTGATGCTGGGCTAGTTTCCCATCTATAAAATGGGAATAATATTTCCTTATCTCATGGAAGTCTTGTGAGAATAAATCCAATAATGTTTACTCAGGAACTAGGTTGAAGTGGGAGACATATAAATACTTTTCATATAATATCAAGTAGAGTATATTATACACAAATAGTGCAATCTGGTAGCAATCCAGTGGGTCACCCTTTACATATGGATTCACTATTGTGGGCTTCTGATGAATGGAGATCTAACTATATAGGGTTTTTATCTTACAGATATTATCGAAATGGATTCAAAACGTGTCCCTCGTGATAAATTAGCATGCATCACCCAATGCAGCAAACATATCTTCAACGCTATAAAAATCACAAAAAACGAACCAGCTTCTGCTGATGACTTCTTACCAACACTTATCTATATTGTTTTGAAGGGAAACCCACCCCGTCTGCAGTCCAACATCCAGTATATAACCCGCTTCTGTAATCCAAGCAGGTTAATGACTGGAGAGGATGGCTACTATTTTACTAATCTGGTAAGTTCAAGAACAATGTTAATGCTTTATACCATACGATCATCGGCTGTTTGATCAAGGCATTCCCAGCAAAGGTGAATGTCTTAATACTGAAGGAAGCAGAAAATGTAGTCACCAGATAATGTGAAACTATTCTTATGAAACAGTGTATTGCTGTTCAGTCTGGAGTGCGCTCCCTTTCACTTTTCATTTCTTCTTCTTTCCCCCCCTCTTCTAAGTTAGATGAACCTAACAATGCCTTGGTTTCCTGGCCACTTCTTTAACCAGATCAAGCCCTTGATTCTGACCAGTGTTTTGCCCGTTCAGACCTGGGCAAGCTTTTATTATGTAAGAAAAGTGAAAGTTCAGCTACCACTTGATTTACGTTAACCTCAAGGTTCAGGCATTAAAGATATAACAGATGAAGAACCATTAACTTGTAACAGTTTTGAGAAGGTTGACTTGATTACCAGCTATTCAAAATCTGTTGAGGCTCGATTATGTAGTGCTTGTGCATGCTCGGTTGCCATTTGAGTTGGCAGGATTTCATCATGTGAAAGGCCTGCAGGATCCAGCCATTGATAGAGAGGGACACTCCTATGGAAGTATCCCTAGAACAGGGTGGGCGGGCAGGCGTGTGTGTGTGTGTGTGTGTGTGTGTGTGTGTTTGACTGAACAAAACTATGAACTTGGATACCCTGGGATTTGCATATGTAACAATTCTACAAGAAAAATGAATTTTTTTCTTAATATGAAATATTTCAGTGTGTGTTCTAAATAATGCTTTCAGAAGAACACTTCAAGCTGAGATACATTCCTCCCATTTACTTTTTCAGAAACAGATTAGATAGTGTAGCATGAAATTATGCTCAGTATATAATTAAAACAAATGCACCTAGTACAGAGTGCTGCTGTCAACTGTGTCTTTTCATTCTTTCACTTACTGTTCTTTTTCAAAATGCAGTGACCCCATAGTTTGCAATGGAGCTTCCTCATTCAGTCAGCACACAATTGCTTTGTACAGCCAAGATGACCTGATCTGAGTGGTGTTCTGCAGTTTCTTAAAATGTTAGTTTTTATTTTTTGTGAACTGCCTTATTTTAACCAGGCTACGCTGAGAGGCTTTTCAGGAGAGCAGCAATTTGCTGTCAGGTGATCTGTTGAACCATTAAACCAATCACCCTATTGTTTATATAACAGCACTGTTAAAATGCAGAACACTTGTTATGGGTTACGACTTGCATCACGTACCCTGCAATGACACTCTCTCTCTGTTCTCTAGTGCTGTGCTGTGGCCTTCATTGAAAAGCTGGACGCTCAATCTTTAAATCTAAGCCAGGAGGATTTTGATCGCTACATGTCAGGCCAAACGTCTCCCAAGAAACAAGAATCTGAAAACTGGTCATCAGATGTGTGCCTAGGTGTTAAACAGATGTATAAGAACTTAGACCTCCTATCTCAATTGAACGAGAGACAGGAAAGAATTGTCAGTGAAGCCAAGAAGCTTGAGAAAGACCTTATAGATTGGACTGATGGAATTACTAAGGAAGTCCAAGATATTGTTGAAAAATATCCATTGGAAATAAAACCAAAAAATCAACCCTTAGCAGCTATTGACTCTGAAAACGTAGAGAATGATAAATTGCCCCCACCATTGCAGCCTCAGGTTTATGCTGGATGATAATTTACCATGAAAGTATTAACTTCAAAAGGAATTCTTACACACCAATTACTATTTGCTGCTTGGAAAGGGGAATAAGTTTGAGGCTAAAAAAAATCAAATGAGTTTAAATCAGTACATTTTTAAAGGTACAATTATTTTGTTTAGAATGTAATAAATTGTATTTATTTTAGTCAAAGTAGGTTTCTATTAGGCTTTTTTGGTTTTTTGAACTGAATTTAAATTTTCTACACAAAGCCAATGTAATTTTTAAGCAACACTAGTCCATTGACAACTTTTTCCTGAAAGCTTCCTTCTAGGCATGCACTTACGTGTTTTTAAATAATGAGTTTAATTTAAATTTAAGAAGAAAAAGATTAGCAGTACTTCTTGAATAATGCAAGGCTGGGAGTTCTAGCAGAAACTCAAAGGTACCAGTGTTTCAGGGTCTGAATTTATTCTGTAGTTGTAATGATGAAAGATATAGTGTAAAATTAAATATGTAGAATTGTAAATAGGTTTAAAAAAGTAATGTTTCAACTGTGCATGGCACCTTGTGTATTAATACAAAATGATATATAAAAATGTCCATTTTTAGCACCTTTTATTTAGTTCAATATTAACTTCACAGTATATAAGGAAGTACACCATTAATGTATTTTAGCAAGCTGGATGATGCAACAGAATGAACTGCAGATTTGAAAGCTTGACAGATCTATGCCATAGTATTCATAGTTTTTAAATGCATTCTTTATAATAACTCTTTGGGATCTGAAAATGGAAATATTTTTTCATCTTAACATTTCCCTCCATTTTTGTCAGTATACTGGTGGTCTGTTGAGTTGCAGGTATGTGATGGTCTTGCCTATTTCTAAGAAGAAAGAGCATAGAAGCAGGTTTTGGAAGGAGAGGAAAATGACAGACTTGGAACCTTTGGTGATAGTTGTGGGGGAAATGGCTCAAATGCTCAGCCAACAGTGACTGACTCCCTAATACAGTGAGTTTGTATTGTTTAGCCATTTCCCTCTAATGGGTTGGGTCTTGACCACTTTCTCTCCTCCTTCTCCCCCGCTCCTCCCCAATCCAGGCATGCATCATATGAACCTGTTTTAGAGGCTACTTTATTAAGAGCATGACCCTTTGCTATTAGCAAGAAAGAGCACATTTATTTTTACAAAATTGCACTATTCCTGGCTTTAGTGATTTTTGAGTACTGAAAGTGAACAACCTAAGCATCAAGGTTAATACAGTTCGTTTCCCAAAAGCTTTAAATCACTGTGTACTGTATTTCATTTGAAAAATAACCCGCTAGTTCACTCTACAAAACATGTAACCATTTGCAGATTTTTTTATATTCCAGTGAAACAGTTTATATATCATTTTAAATATCTTCCAGTTAATTTAGTCTGTCATGGCTTCTATGTGTACCTGTGATATTTAATGCTTTTCAGAGATACTTTCCTTAGCTTGGCTAAGGGCTGATCTTAAGCAACTTTAAATTTTTTCCATCAAGGGGAGGGTACCTACCTCTTCATTGTATTCCATTGCTTTAAAAATACTGATACTTCAAAATTTGCACTGCAATAATTTCAGACCAAAACTGTGACTTGTCCTATTTTTAATTCTCAAATTGCTGTGTTTAACGGTTTGAACTATGCATTCCTAGTGTTTTAAAGATAACTAATTACCCACATTTCCCTGCAGAGATGCAATGAGTCAGTTGATCATAAGAAATTACTCTGAGTAGTTACTGTTCATTGATGAGACTCTGCTCCTAGACTGTTCAAGACCTTATCAATGCTTGTAGTGAGTCTTTATTTTCTCTACATACATTAGGTGCTAATTCTGATATCCAGGTACACATTTGTCTCTTTCCTAAAAATAAATAAATAAATAAATTAAAATGTACACATCTTTTAGCTACCGCATACTAAATTGCTGTTTAAATAAAAATATGTGCATTATTCCTTTGTTAATGAGTTCTTTAAAAATCCTGCTTTTATTGTAATGCTGCTATTTAAATATTTGTTTACTTATGTCGGGCACCTGTTTTTTCCATATTTGTGGAGGGGAAGAAACATTGGGTTTTCGTGTGTTCTGGATTTTGGATTTGAACTTCTGACTCTAAATACATCAGAGTCTCAGTCGCAGAACTGTTTTTGACCTTGGAAAAATATCACTGAAGCAGAGAGCAATGGAGTAATCAAATGACATAATTCTTCTAAAGTGCTTTTCTAGCTAAGGTATTTCTGATTCATTTATCAAACCACCAGAGTTCTGTCACAGGCATAAATTAATTCTTAATACCTCTCTGAGGTGGGTGAATTAGTTTCATACTCATTTTACAAATGGGAAGACAGGTGGAGAGGTTGTGTGACTTACCCAAGGCTCTAGAAGAAGATGGTGTCAGAGCTGTAAGGAGAACTCAAATCTCTGCATATTTCCTGGGGTAATTTGGGTTCCAGTCTATCACTTATATAACTGGACTGTGTCTGCGATGGAAAATAAAATTGTGACAGGTTTTTAAAGCAAATGGCTTAAGATATTTAGCCTTGCCCATGGGCAGACAGTAAACAGACAAACCGATCTACAATGTATGCTATTTAGATGGCATATTTAAGCAATAATGTACTTTGCACTGTTTAAGATATAAAAGGAAGTTTTTCCCAGTCCCAAACAGATTATAAGGAAGACAGACACAAAAAGACAGGATATAGTGGGAATCCAAAGCAGGAAATAACTTGAAGGTTTTTATATTTGTATTGGTCCACTTTTGAGGAATCAGAGAATAGTGAGCCTTTATGACTGCTGAAATAGCAGCAGTGGCCATGAACATTTTTAATAGTAAACAGGAGCAAGTACTTGCCAATCAAAATATTCAGCTACCAGATAAGGGCAATAGAGGTCACTGAAATAGAGAAGACAGGCTGCTAACATTTTATGTCACAATAACTACATGTAGTTAGAGATTGCTTCTCATTTTTACAAGTGTAGAAAATCTGTACCATAGCTGGTTAATGCTACTGAAAATAGAGTGTTAGGGAATCTCTGATCAATGAGTGCACGAAGTTGTCTTTGAAGATGAACCAACTACTTACTATGCCTAGATCAGAGAAGCTACTTTACAGTAAGAACTGTTACCAAACTATGCATTCTTCTTTTAGTAGTGTCCGTATGGGTACTCAATGTGAGCATGTGTGTGTGCCTGTGCACTCTTAACTGGAGATTTTTATCAGCAGTGTCTGCATCTGTATCCTAGACACTCCTGTGCTCCAGCATGAGGGTACACAGGGAGGGGCTGATCAGCAAGCACTCCAGTTCCTTCTCAATCACCTGCAGCTTAGACAGAGCATTGTGGTGTCTGTTTAGCTAGCTACTTGACTTGCTACATCTCTTGCTCATATTTTCTTTATTTCATAGTATTTTCCTTTGATTTTATTTTTTCTGTTTAGCACAGTTTGTACTTTTGGGGGAAGGGGTTCCCTCTTCCCCTTTTTTTTTCTTTGCCTGATCTAGGCCTTTGTTTGACTTTTCTCAGGCCTCAATCTGCAGCCTCGAGTTTGGGTTATGCCCAAGACCCAGAGCTTCAAAAACCTGTCTGACCTGCAACAGGTCTTTTCCCTGCAGTGATGGACATTCAGGCTGTCTCCCTTGAGTTGGGGACTCTGACATCCCCTCTAAATGAAACATCTGTGTAGGTTTCAAGAGTAGGTCTAAGAAATTGAGGAAGGACAGGCTAAAACTCCTGTTAATCAAGCAGTCTGAGACCCATGGGGCCTAGGTCACCCCCGTGTACATCGAATATGCCAACCAGCTTTGCTCTGGTAATAAGTGAAGACGCTGGGGGCCCTGTGCCACCACTTAACTCAAATGTCACCCCTTCAGTATTGGTCTTAGGAGATCTTTTATCTTGTTACAGGCTCCCATCCCCTCCAGTACCAATACTAAGCTGCTGGCAAAGAAGCAGTGCACCAAGAAGCCTCCCAGAGTGGCACCAGACTCAGTGCTTTCAAAGCATGAGGCTCCAGATTTGAGGCGAAATGCTCGTCACGCACAGTTTGTTTTCAGTACCGTCTCCATTATCACCTGACATACTGACTCCTGAGGATCCCTATCCAGAGTCCCGATTGCTCTCCTGACTCCTGTTCCATGAGGACCTTCGCACCCTGAATGATCCTGAATCACCGCTTCTAAGCAGGTTTGAGAGAGACTCTTTGCCTGTACTGACTCTTTCTAGAACCTACCTACTCTCCATCCCTGCCATATTTGATGGTAATTCATCCTCCAGTGCTGCACCATCCCCACACAGACTCAGAGGGTATTGAGAGATTTCCAGATGGTACCAACTTGACATCTCCAGGTACCTTCTCACCAGGCAACTTGCATCTCAGTATCATTACAAGTTCAGGTCCTTCTCTAGGCCCAGTACTGGCACCCTCCGCCCCTCTGATTGACACCATCTGACTCTTGGGTGTTCATATGAAGGTCCTCTGACTTCCTACCTCCCTCCCTCTAGGTTCAACCTGAAGAGGAAGCTTTCAGCAGGGGAAATATACAGAGACACTGGCAAGGACAGCCTTGGGCCCACCCTTATGCTCCACTTCAGTGGGCACAGTGGAACCCAGTTCTACTGCATCCCAACTTGTAGAAGGCACGTCAGGAACAACAACCAGTGCCCTTGACCCTTGCTTCTCAGACACATCTCATGGAGGAGCAAGAACCAGCTGAGGAGGAAGAAATACCTCCTTCCTATAAGTCGAACTCTTCAGCAGATGAGGCTGTCATACCTTTTCCACCATCTTACTCTGATGATTTCATGGTCTTTCAAAACCAGATGAAACACGTAGTGGACAATTTACAAATTCCATTGGAGGAGATACAGGAACTCCAGCACTCCTTGTTGAACATCCATCATACGTCCAAGGCGAGCTCTCCCCAAGACTGTGCCCATTAACAACGTTCTCTTGGCCCCAGCAAGCATAGTGTGGTAAAATCCAGCTCCCATCCCACCTATGTCGACCACAAGTGGGCACTGAATGACAGGGTATTCTGAGAGAGATGTCTTATGTGGAGTCATCCACAGATAGGTCTCTTTGCAACTCTATCCAGTGCAAAGGGCAGATGATTCTGCCTGAGGGGAAGGCATGGCTGCAACTCGATGGGAGATGCCCCAGTCATTCCCTTAGCCTCACATACTGCTTTTTACTTACCCTCCACCTCCCTTACTGATCAAGGTGCAGAACAAATTGAAACAAGAAAGAAAAATTATTAGCCATCTTCATATCACCATCTTGGCCAAGACCTGTGGTTCCCAGAGCTGATCTGTCTGTCCTTGCAACCACCTCTGTCTTCTCCTGACAGTGAATCTCCTGACCCAGGAGTCAGGATCCATTGCTCAACCAAATCTTTTGACACCTCATCTCATTGAGTCCTCCTGGGAGACAATACAGAGGACTTTAACATGGGAGTCAGGTTATAATGCATCTAGACTAGCCCAGTACTGAGGTTTTGCTGCTGAATTCCAAATGTGTTGGTGTCTGGTACCCCACTTGCTAGACCAGCATACAAAATGAGTAATCTGGCTCCTCCATGTTCTAAAGATGGAATTACAATTTTCACATTTTTTAGCCCAACACCACCCAGTGAATGGGTTGGACTGACAGGTTTACTAGAGAATAAATGATTGCTTCTGATGATATATCTTACTGTGAGACAATAGGTGTTGCAGAACCACTGCCAAGAGAATGCCCCTGTTCACCTTACAATCTTCAACTAAAACAATTATTGAAGCTTTTGGAATTAAATACTTTTGAGACTGTCAAAATACACTGAATTTAAAATGTCCCTTATTCCCCTTCCGGAAACTGACAGTGAGCTTACTTCAGATCTGGCCTAATGGGCTACAGCTCCCTCTTCAGTGGGTGTTTTACACCGGACATTGATCCTTTAAACATTGGTCCAAAATCTGAAAAAGCAAAAATACTTTTCAACTGTAGATCTCAAAGTGCTGTACTCTGGGGGAGGAGGGGAGAAGGAGGAGGTCTGGCCCTATAATTGTAGGGCACCTTTAAATGCCTCTTTACTCATACATTTGAAAAGTTGGGCCTTCTGCTTTAGTATGTAACTCACAACAGTAAAGGAGATTATGTATGGCTAGTAGATGGGGTCAGTGGTGAGCTGGAGCCGGTTCGTGCGAACCGGTTGTTAAATTTTGAAGCCACTTTAGAACCGGTTGTTAAAGGGGTGGGCAAACTCTGGCCTGCGGGCCACATCCTGACCGCGGGACCGTCCTGTCCGGCCCGCCTGAGCTCTTGGCTGGGGAGGCTCCCCTGAGAATCCCTTTTTAGTTTTTACTCACCAGGTGGCACTCTGGATCTTCGGCACTTTGGCGGCGGGTCCTTCAGTCGCTCCTAGCCTTCGGTGGCACTTCGGCGGTGGGTCCTTCAGTGCCGCCAAAGACCCGGAGCAACTGAAGGAACCGGTTCTTCAGCTTTTGGCAGCTCATCACGGGGTGGGAAACGTTCACTGCAAACACTTCGGAGCATCTACTAAATAGGATAGGTGAGCTGCTGAAGAACATACTGTAGACCTTTCAAAAGAGTAACTGAATAACTTTCTTTTCTAGAGTTTCTGTTGAATTGGGCTCTAATTCATTATGCTTTATTGTGTCCTTGCAATTTATATTTCCAAGTTGTAATACTGCCGTAAATTAATGTCTCACCAATGATGAAAGCAACCTGAAACTAGTGTGACGTCCAGGGGATGGAATTGTGTTGTTGAAGATACGGACTGCTCAGAGAATTTGTGTCCCACCAAACATGCGTTTTTCAGAATCTAAATGTTCTTTTCAAAAAGGAAAGTTCCTACTCCTCCTGGATACAGAGATAATCTTCCAACTGTGAACTAAATATAAACCAATACAGTGATTTCATATCAGTAAACAGACATAATGGCTCACAGATTAACTATGCTCTCATTCAACTTGATGGAATATTAACTTCAGAGCATTTTGTTACCTCATGTCACCTATAATTATTTAATGGCTGGTCATTTTAGCAACTGTGATGGGGTTGAGAGCAAAGCCCACGTAAAAGGGAGTTGAAAATTGGAGAGACCAAACCAAGGGCAGAAACAGCAGTGCTTGTAAAGATGACTAGTTGCCTAGTGAGAAAGAATGAATACAGCTAGAAGGTACTGAATAGAGTTTAGTGACTACATAATGGCAATATTCTATCCTTGATCTTGGTGTAAACCACCTATTGATATCAGTAGGAGACCCATTGTGGACTGAGGGAATATGGAGTTCTAACTTTATACCCCAGTCTGTGGACATAAGTAAAAATTTAAGGTGGTCCTTTCTACAGCATGAGCTTGCCACTTCATTGCAGGTCAGAGGTAGTACTGTCACATAACTAATATCACACTGTATGGTAAATGTACACATTGCCCTCCATGTAGGGTGACCCTACGTCCCGTTTTGGCCGGGACAGTCCCTTTTTTAAGCCCTGTCCTGGCTGTCCTGACTTTTTTTGGCAAAAATGTGTATTTATCTAAAAAACAGGGTGCAGTGTGGAGGAACATGCAGAGGGGCAAGTGGCAACCCCAGCCTTGTGTGGGAGCAGGTAGCTCTCAGATGAGCAATGACCCCAGCCCCGCGTGGGGTGGGAGGCTCAGGCGACCAGTGACCCCAGCCCCATGAGGGGTGAGGGTTTGGGCCAGCCCGCTGCAGGGTCCAGTTTTCCGTTTGGGAAATATGGTCATCCTACCTCTGTGGCTTACCTTTAAAAGAATATTAAATATTACAAAGGCACAAAGCTGTTCAGGTCAATTTTTTGCACATTTATTATGTCCTTAAATTTTTACCTTTTTTTTTTCGTTAAGATTATAAATTCATTTTTCTCTTTCCCCCTCCCACTTGTTCCTGGAATACTGTGTGTGTGAATGGTGGACTGGTCCATCTGACCTCCTAAATGCAAGGAAATGACACCTGATTAAGAGGGGTAGAGATTGTTTAAAATTCATTGTCTTCTGTTTTTGTTTTTATTTAATTCAAAAGTCTGATAAACAGTTGAAAGAAAAGTTTTTGTCAGTTTTAGCAAAATACGTGCTGAGAGCACAAATCCATACGTGAGTCCTTTCACGGACCTCCAGCAAAAGCAGGGTAGACAACACTTTATATGCCCAGTAAAAAAAAATTTTTTTTTAAGATGGATGTTGGGTCTTTATACAGCATAAAAAAAGCAATTGTACAAGATCAACTACTATGCATCCCTTTAATGTTAGCATTAGGTTGTCCAGGTACCAGTAGCTGGGTTGTCATAGCAGAACAGTGTATGTAGATTAGAATTAACCCTAACTCAAGATTCTTGGAATCATATACTTTAGTGAGAATTTCTCTTCTTTTAATTTTAATCTAGTTGTGTATGATGTGATGTGACTCAGTAAAGGGAATTAAAGACAACTTTTGTAAAGGAGAAAAAGTGTTTGAATCCAGAATAATAAACAGAAGGGAACGTAAATGTCCAGCTGCTAAGTGTACTCAACAGTATCTGGACAGAAGACTGAACTGGCCGGCTGCAGGTGCAAACGCCATATGTACAACTTTTAAAAGCCTGGCTCTACCACTTGTGCTCTCTCACTCACTGGTCTGCTCCAGAATGCCTCTTATCCCAAAAGGCCCTGAGGGTAATTACAAAAGTTGTGTTACTTCTTGCCACGCTGACAGATATAAAAGAAAGTTTCTGAAAAATTGCTTCTGTGGCTGAAGTTGTGACAGAGGAACCTAAAACCCAGAAATCAAATGTGTAGCATGTTAGGTACTGTAAACACAGGGCCTGTACCCTCCTTGGAAATGGGCAGGGGCTGAGGGAGTCGATTCCCCCCTGCAGCGCCCCCTCCTTACCAAAGGGCATTCAGGCGGCCAGTTTTGACCAAGTCTCCCCATTTACCTCCATGAGGAAGCCTGTGGGTAAGCTCAGACTATAGGGCTCTCTTCCCTGGCTCAGCCTACTAGCCACTGGGGGAGCTTTAGGAGCCACCCTGGATCAGCCCACTAGCCACTGGGGGAGCTTTAGGGGCCCCCCTGGCTGAGCCCCCTCCCCACTAGCCCCTGGGGGAGCTTTAGGGGCCCCCTGGCTGAGCCCGTCTCCAGTAGCCCCGGGGGGTGCTTTAGGGGCCCCCCTGGCTGAGCCCCCTCCCCACTAGCCACTGGGGGAGCTTTAGGGACTCCCTGGCTGAGCCCATCTCCAGTAGCCCTGGGGGGTGCTTTAGGGGCCCCCCTGGCTGAGCCCCCTCCCCACTAGCCACTGGGGGAGCTTTAGGGGCCCCCCTGGCTGAGCCCGTCTCCAGTAGCCCTGGGGGGTGCTTTAGGGGCCCCCCTGGCTGAGCCCCCTCCCCAATAGCCACTGGGGGGGCTTTAGGGACCCCCTGGCTGAGCCCGTCTCCAGTAGCCCCGGGGGGTGCTTTAGGGGCCCCCCTGGCTGAGCTCCCTCCCCACTAGCCACTGGGGGAGCTTTAGGGACCCCCTGGCTGAGCCCATCTCCAGTAGCCCCGGGGGGTGCTTTAGGGGCCCCCCTGGCTGAGCCCCCTCCCCACTAGCCACTGGGGGATCTTTAGGGGCCCCCCTGGCTGAGCCCCCTCCCCACTAGCCACTGGGGGATCTTTAGGGGCCCCCCGGCTGAGCCCATCTCCAGTAGCCCTGGGGGATCTTTAGGGGCCCCCCGGCTGAGCCCATCTCCAGTAGCCCTGGGGGATCTTTAGGGGCCCCCCTGGCTGAGCCCCCTCCCCACTAGCCACTGGGGGAGCCCCTCCCTCTGCCTATCCACTCCCACTACCGGGGCTGCCCTAGCTCTCAAAGCCCCGCCCCTTCCAGAGAGGGGGAAGGAGGCCGGCGGGGCGGGGCTGGGCTCGGCTCCGCGTTCCCGGTGGCCGTCAGGGAATCTTGTCCCCCCTGAGCCGCCGTCCGCGGCCGGCTGAGGGTGAGAGGTGACGTGACGGCTGCGTCCCCGGAAGCAGCGGGACGGGAGGGAGGCAGGCCGGTGGAGGAGGAGGAGGAGGGCGTCGGAGCAGCCGCCTGTCCGCAGCCTCCCGCGGGGCCGGAGCATGGTGCAGGGCCAGCCGCCCCGCCGCCTGTGAGCCCGGCCGCCGCCCCCGCCTGGGGGCTTCTTCGCCCTGCGCCGCCGGTAAGAGACCCCGAGGCGGGCGCGGGCCTTCGCGGTGCGCTGGGGCGGGGCGGGCAGCGCCGTCCTCACGTGCCGCTGAGAGCCGGACGGGCCGCTGGGTTGGGAGGGGGCCGCCTGGTGCTAAAGTTTCCTGTGAGTCCCCCCCCCCCCCAGAGAGGCGGCGGCGAGAGAAAAGCGGGGGTTGGGGGGTTTCACAGCTCGCGGGGGGGGGGTTGGGGGGTTTCACAGCTCGCGGGGGGGGGGGAGACTCGCGATTTTACAAACGCTTCGTTGGTGGCTGGATTTGGGCCGGCAGCTGCCCAGCGAGGGGGGCGCCCGTTTATCTTCAGCCCGGTTGGGGCAGGGGGCCGTAGCTCCTCACCCCCTTCGCAGCGCCGCAGGGGGGAGCTTGGCCCGCATCAAACGGGGCCCCTTTGGCGTCCGCCGGAGCGCTGCAGGTGGTTGTGTAACGGCCGCTGGCCCGGTGCAAACCTGGAGCAGGATGAATCCCTGGAAAATATTCAGAGTAGCAGCCGTGTGAGTCTGTATTCGCAAAAAGAAAAGCAGGACTTGTGGCACCTTAGAGACTAACACATTTATTAGAGCAGAAGCTTTCGTGAGCTACAGCTCACTTCATCGGATGCAATCTCTCCTCTGTTTTTTCCACCAAATGCATCCGATGAAGTGAGCTGTAGCTCACGAAAGCTTATGCTCTAATAAATTTGTTAGTCTCTAAGGTGCCACAAGTACTCCTTTTCTTTTTGGAAAATATTCGGTAATGAGGATCCTCCGCCGATCCCCCAGCGCGGGCTGAATGAGCTGACCAGGTCTCCTCTGCCTCTAACCTCAGGCCTGTTAATCTCCCTGTCAACGTACTTGTTCTGCATAATTTACAGAAATGGGATTAATGGTCAGGACTTGATTTACCTGGTGTTTTGAGGTCGCCCTTTAAATCACAAAAATAAATGTTAGGTTGATCTTAGCTTGGTTTCCATATTTTCAATTGGAGCTACTCCTGCGGCTTTGCAATCGATTAGTAAAAAGAATAACTTGAATGGCCACAAAAACTGGTTCAGATTCTGAGCGATTTTGTAATTAGTTTACTACACATACGTTATTTATACTGTTTTGCTCTTAATTCATACAAGTGAAGATGTTGCTGTATGCCAGAATTTTCTTACAAAAGATAATGTATCTGAAACAAGGCTGCTAGATACATAGATTTGAATTTGAGCCATGTCTCATAATCACAGTTATGGATACCCTGGGAAACGTTCCTGAATGTAGAGCGAAGGACTAAATTACAGAACAACTCTTTCTCCACTCCTTCCCTCTTTTAATTTGTTTCTAAAGGCTTGTCTACATGAGGAAATTTACTAGTATCATTATAACCCTGGAATTATATGGTTATCACTGAAGCTGTATAATTGTGCCAATAAATTTCCCTGTGTAACTAAGTCCTAAGTCCAGATATGAATCTAACTAGGGTTGCTTTTCAGGTCATTGTCAAACTTTTGAAAAGTTAGCTGGCTTAAGGTTCAGAATTGGATGTGTACAATTTAGGGCTGCTTTTCATAATAAAACCTAAATGCGTTTTTAAAAAAAACAAACCCAAAATCCACAGGTTAAATTCTGGGTATTGTGAAATGGACACTAAGCCTTTTATCGCTAGGTTGATATAGTAAGTTAATATCACCATGTCACCGCTCTTCACTGGCCTATGTGAAATGAACAAATGGCTTCAATTCAATTTCTAGTGGGCATGTGTCCACATATCAATTGGCACCTTTTGTTGGCAGACAAGGTATACAGACTGAGGATTGAATTGGCCTTGGAGACCATCTCTGATTCTAGATATGGTCTCTTGACTTGGCACATTATGAGGGTGGCACTGGTGAGTTCCGTTCTTTACAGGCTTTCAGTAAGACTTGGAGGATTGGTCCCATTGCTGGGGAAATGTGACTTCATTTTCCATTTTAAATTCTTTTTTTAATCAACTATGTAAAATGGAAACTGTTTCTGCAGTTTAAAAAAAAAAAAAGAGATGTACATGCATCTGAAGACAATAACAACCAGACACATCCAGCAACAGACAGGATCTGAAAAATACCCCTGCCACTGAATGATTATTGTACTTTGATAGTGCAGCTCTATTTTTAGTGATTCACTGAGTGTTCTGGCAGTTTTGGACCTCTTTTCAATATGAGCAGCTTACAGTTTTGTTTTGTTTTGTTAAAAGGAGTTGAGACTCTTTTTAATTAAACATTTACATGTCTGGGCAAATAAAACAGAGTTTTAGGGGTCTGTTGGGTAAAATAGCCCTTAATAGGACTTCTTGATGGCACAGTTCTGCTGCTCCCCACCCTAGCTCTCCTTGCAAAACAATTGTGTACTGCAGGTTCTGTTTAGGGGACCACCAGACTAGTGCATTAAATGGGACTGAGAGTCAGAATTCCTGGATTTTGTTCCTCATACTAACCTTTTTTGTAGCCTTCAATATGTTATTCTTTGCCACAGATTACCCATCTGTAAAATGGAGGCAGTATTTGCCAGCTTAATTTAGGAGTTGAGGCTTAACAAAGTTAAGTTGTAGTTTGTTTTGAGACTTTTGGGTGAAAGAGGATATCGACATGAAAGTTCTCTTTCTTTGACTTTTTTTTCTCCAAGACACTTTTCACCTTAGTTATTTTTTTTGTTCTTTTGCTGCACTGTTATCTGTTTCCTTCACAACTGTCCACGGGTTTGTTTTTTTTTATAATTCTGCTCACACTAATTTCTGCCTTCATTGCAGATCCATGCTACGTCCTGTAAAGCTGCCATTTCCTCAACTTGCCAGTCATTTTCTGCTTGTAATTCAAGTTGTGTATCTGGCTAGGTGTCTGTTTCATTACAGTTCTTGTTTTAAAACAACACGTGTATTTTTGACAACACGTGTCTGCTGCTAAAAGCCTTCTAAATTTTTTGGTACGTAAATTTTAGACAACATGCCTTAATGTGTATCCTTTAATGAAATAAACAATTGCCATTTCACCGTCCTTAAACTGATTATTATACAAACTTTTGGTTACTGAACTGTTTGAGCGTTTTCATTGTTCCTGGGAAAGCTTTCCCATAGACTAAAAGCATTTGGGATTTCCGTAGTTCCAAGTATATGATCCACTAAATTTATTATTCTTAGTGAAATTTGCATAGCTCTTATAAAAATGAATCAATTCTATATTCCTTTTGCTTCTCATTCCCAACCTAATGAATAATGAGGCAAAACATTTGTCTTCAAAACACTATAAAATTGTCCAGTTCCAAACTTTGCTTGTGCCATAACTCTTTTCCTACTTAAGATTAACTGTATTTAAGCAGCAACTTTTAGCTCATGTCATGAAACTTTAAAAATACCAAAACCAGAAATCAAACGCACAGAACTTACTGTCCTGTACGCAAGCTTGCTTAGCAAACCAGTTTGTCTTTTTCATCAGCAAGATTGCAGAAAGTAGCATAGTTTAAACCTATGTCAACACAGGTTTTTCAAGCGAAGGTTGGTTTTTGTTTTTATTTTACAGCATTGTGCATCTTAAACCATGTTTATTCACTTTTAAGCAGATTCAGAGCTTAGTGTCCACTGATTCACTTACAGTAGCTTTCCTCAAGCAGTTTAATTTCCCTTGTCTCGTAACTTTTCTCCCTTTTCCTAAATCTTTAGGTGCACTGATTTTTGAAGTTACTTCAGTGGTGAGAACTTGCTTGCACCTGTCTCGGATTTTGCAAATTTTTCCTGAACTTTAGTCTATAAATTAAGAATTATTTTGCAATTTAATGCCCTCATGACTGCATTGCTCAGATTATTGCGTTAAATCAAGCATAAGATGTCAGACCACTGTATCCAGTAGTTTGTGGAGTGATGTGATGTATCTGGAATTGCCATGCATGTGTGTCTCTTTTAGTGGCATACTATCAATAATTTCTCCTTTGTTTTCTTTAAGTGTGAAGCATTTTTTTTCTCTTCTTGCCAACCCCCTGGTGCTCCTATGTTCATTAATAATCCACATTCTTGATAAATCCATTATCTGGATCACTTGTGGAAAGAATCTTCATTTCAGTGGGTGATATTGTGGCACTAATTCTGCATTGTATAAAATCTTCCTTACAGCTGTAATTGCTGTAAATCAGAAGGCCGTTTTTCTGACATTAGAAATGACGTCTATGCTTTTTGCCTTCAGGATTATGGCAAATATATTATTAATAATCAAAAGATGGGTAAATGTATCAAAACTGCCTCCAACTGCTAAATAGTTTGCTGCCATTAGCCGAAGTCACCTAGTCTGCTTGAAAGCTTTTTCCTTGAACACTAACCTTTAAGAAGTGTGACGTAGTAATGCCTGCACCTCCAATTTGACTAAGATTTGACGTATTTTTTTCTATTTTTTAAAACACGTCTGCTGCTTTCTTTATAGTTTACCATCGATGTAACCAACCTTCTAGTCTGTTTTTTTGTTTTGTTTTTTGTTCTAATCAAAAAGGAATAGAAAAATACATTCTGAATAGATGTTGCCAGTAGCTTTGGCCACAAATTTGACCTAGAATGGACGTAATCTGTACATGTGGTTTTGATGTTTTAAAAAAACACTTTGTGGGGATATATGCTGAATGCCTAAATATAGCAGAGATAAGAGGGGCAGGTAAGTGATCATAAAGCCACCTCCTAGTTTCTTTGCAAGTTCAAAGTTTCTTTAAGTTTTTTTTTTTTTTTGTTTTTTCCCTAAATACCCTATGGTAAACCTGCTTTTTGTTGCACTCTACAAATATAGGCTCAGTTTCTACAGTTGGATCTACTTGCGTGGATACCCTCCCCCCATTTCCACATAGACATTCACTGAAACCTGCGTTGGTGGGTCTGATATTTATAATTGGACCCATAGTCATTTTTAACAAAGACATGCAGATCAGCTAGCAAATGTGACTTGACATGGGCAAGGGTGAAATCTAGCCATAAATTACTAACGGGGGTGTGTGTGTGTGTCACATTTAGGAAATGCATGTTTCACAGAAGTACTACTTTCCGTTAATATCGTAAAGACACTCAATGATTCATGAAAATAAGGAAACATGGGAAGAGCCTAAAAAGGGCTGAGATTAACTGTGCAGCTGGAGATATGGAAACATCTCTTCTGAATGCGGAGATGCACTTTAAGCTGCTAATAAAACAAAATGTCCGTTTATATTTGGCTGTTGTGATGTAAAGATCTTAGCTGGTGTTGTAATTAGGTTTTTAAATCCATAGGTCTTGCTCAACAAGTCTTGATTCCTAATCTTGTTCTTTACTTTGTGAAAAAGACAGATGTCATTTAGTGTTTTTCTTTGTTTCCTTTTGTATTATTCTTTTATTTAAATCCACGACACAGAAGAGTGGGAGGGTAACTTGAACATTAGAAAGGGCTGGGCACTGGAAAATTTACATTCAATGTCAGAGCCTTGAATTAAGGCTCTCGGGACTCCTCTACCAGGCAGCTTGCTGTCTGTTACTGGTACAAGTTTTGAAGCCATTCAACTGGGAGCTGATGTGATTCCAATAGGATGAATAAAAACATCTGTGAACTCTTAAATTCTTAGTTTTCTCCCATTAAAATCAGTGGTGAAAGAGAAAATAAGAAAACTACACAAATTAATAGGTAAAAACTTTTCTCTCAATTTCACATTTTCTTAGTGTAGCAAGAAGTAGTTCTGAAATTCCCATAGGAAGAGGGAATGTTGATTTATAACCTGCTTTCATTGCTGCAGTAAATCAATTTGTATAAGTTTGGAGACTTACCTATTGCAACTTTAGTGGCTTTTTGTTCAGCATTCCAGTGCCTTTAGGTTCAGAATTATTAAAATGAATTACTGTCTTGAAATCAGTCTCCAGAGTAGCATTGTCAAAGCTGCTAGTATACGTAGCAATTGCAACAGGCAGTGTATGTTGCTGATCCTGTGGGATTTTATCTTTATAATGCCTGCCTGGCTTTGGGTTAACTACAACATCCCTGTAACTTTGTGTGTGTGTGTTCTTAAGGTTGAGAGTGCAGGTTAGTAACTTAACTCAATTTTAATACAGTTTTTTGTCTTGAGTGTATGTAGGTATTGACAAAAGCAAAGTGATTTGGATCCAAGGCCGAAGTTCTGGACTGAAAATTTTTACTTATCTGGTTATGCTTGAGATAGTATGTAGATTGAAAAATAGTATGCATCTCCTTTGTATAGGTATCCTTAATCCTGCAAGGTTTAGGCACAGTGGCGAGAAGTCAAGGACTGTGCATTCACCTGCCATTGGAGCCTCTCTTTAAACTTTATTAGCTTAAAAAAAAAAGAAACCTGATGCTGTCACTTTGCACATCTCTAGCACAGTTCCTGTGAGGCTCACAAAGTGTTTTGAATTAAGCCTCATCAGTGCCGTGAGGTAGTTCTGTTCCTCAGATTAATCATTTGTAAAATTCATGTAATGAAGTTAGGGACTTTCTCCCAAGGTCACACAGCAAGCCAGTGACAGATGCAGAACAGAACTAGAATTGGTAGCAAAACAGAGGTTCTGATGGGTTTCAGAGTAGCAGCCGTGTTAGTCTGTATTCGCAAAAAGAAAAGGAGTACTTGTGGCACCTTAGAGACTAACAAATTTATTTGAGCATAAGCTTTCGTGAGCTACATGTATCCGATGAAGTGAGCTGTAGCTCATGAAAGCATATGCTCAAATAAATTAGTTAGTCTGTAAGGTGCCACAAGTACTCCTTTTTTTTTTTTTAGAGGTTCTGATTCTCTTTTTCTAAAGAGATCTAAATATGACTTGGGAGTTCTGATGCCCAGTCCCTGCCTGAACCAGTAGGTAACACTCACTCATAAAATGTCTCATGGTGATGGAAATTCATATAAATATACTAGTTTGTGGCATAAATATTTAGACGCTGAAAATTTACAGGTTTCAGAGCGGTCTCCGTGTTAGTCTGGCTCCAGCGAGAAACTGCAGAATTGAAATTAATTTGCAAACTGGACATCATCAAATTAAGCCTGAATAAAGACTGGGAGTGGATGGGTCACTGCAAAAACTAATTTTCCCCTGCTGATGCATACCTTCTTGTTAACTGTTTGAAATGGAAAGGGGTACTTGTGGCACTTTGGAGTCTCTAAGGTGCCACAAGTACTCCTTTTCTTTTTGCGGATACAGACTAACATGGCTACTACTGTGAAACTTGTTTGAAATGGGCCACCTTGATTACATTGGCCTCATTAGCACTACAAAGTCCTTAATTGAATTGGCTCATTAGCACTCATCCCCCCCCCCCCACTTGGTAAGGCAACTCCCATCTTTTCATATGCTGTGTATTTATACCTCTCTACTGTATCTTCCACTCCATGCATTTGATGAAGTGGGTTCTAGCCCACTAAAGCTTATGCCCAAATACATTTGTTAGTCTCCAAGATGCCACAAGGACTCCTCGCTTAAAAAAATTAGTTGTGCTTATGTGCTGTGCTCCATAGTTTCAGTCAGTAGTATGGAATCTTCCCTAAATTAATACAGATTTGTATATGAAGGAGTCTTGATACACTGAGCATGTGCAATTGCTGGTTTTCCCCTTACCTCTGATATTAACCGCCCACAGGTTTTGTTGTAAATACTCAAAGGGCCTGTTATCCTTTGGAAATAGCATCCTGTAACACTTCCTGACTGTTTTCAAAGTTCTAGGACAGTGGTTTCCAAACTTTAACAACCTGTGAACCACTTTCAAGTCTCACGAACTCCCTCCTAAAAATGAATATTTCCAGGGATTTTCTCCTTTACCTGAGTATAAATGATAAAAGCATTGACCTTGGACATATAAAATTTTTTATGACATCGCTTATTACACACTATTTATTATTATTTATCATTACAGTATTTTTATTCCATTATGAAAATGGCAACGCTCTTCCAAGATCTCACTTTCGTAGCTTGTATCACTTTGAATAAGCCTGTTATAGGACAAGGCTCCTAGGTTTCATCAAGGAGTATCGGATGTGAAACAGCATGAAGGTATTTAAGAAGCCAACTCAAATTGTTCCTCCTACACAAGCATTCAGGTCTTGAGCAGTCCAGGCAAACAACGCATGTTACAACAAAGCTTAAACTTCATAATAATTTTTAAAACAGCACAAGCTGCCTATTTAATTTTTAAAATGGAAAAAATATCCACCTCTCTTTCCATTTCTTATAAGGAGTCTTGAAGTTTAAATCTCCTTAGTGTGATAGATATGCTTACTTTGATCTGCTTAGCTCTTGGAAGTCCAGGGGCTGTGGGCTGCTGGCCCCGAGCTGCCCGGGGTTCCTAGGGACATCTCTGTCTGCCATTCGGGAACTTTTTCCTGAGAACCCCCTGTAACATTTCATGAACCCCGAGGGGTTCACAAACCGCAGTTCGGGAACCACTGTTCTAGGAGGATGTTTGGCAATAAGTCATCAGAAAAGCTGGTGCTCTTTTAGCAACAAAAAATATTTGGGCAGATTTTGTCTTAATGAGTTTTAGCACATCCACACCATCCATGGTGGCTGAGTGAAACCCCTGGGGAAACCAGAATTCTAATGAAATTGCTGATGGTCTCTTAAATTTACAGTAAGCTGCAATACTGTATTTGCTCCTGGGTAACATTCAGCTTTGATTAAATGCGGTAATAAACCTTGCCTCTTGCTGGGTGGTTTTTTTTATAAGGAAATTCAGAAGGAAACATTGACTACAACGCTGCTCTTGGTTTTTGTTTTGGTCTATTTCCATCTCAACATGTCTCCAGTGTTTCTAGACTGACGTTTGTGATGAACCCTAGTTTAAAAAAAATTTCAGACATTTGCTGAAATGGAATCCTGTCCTGCCAGTGACAAGATAGGAGACAGAACTTTAGAATTGGGTCATACCCAATTAATTTTCTTACCTGAGGCAATTCACCCTTCCCCTATTTCACCTGCCTTTTCTTGACACCTTAATTAGCTTTTCTAGCAGTAGCGCTGTGTGTCTTTGAGAAGTGTGGGCTCTGGTAGGATACGCTTTCTCTTCTTTCTACCGCTTTCCTTTTTTCTCCCACTTCCTTCTCTCTAGCTCTTTCTTATATCCCTCTCCCCCCGCCCACCCACACACAGGATTTTTACCATTAGATGCTTGTAGTGCTGCTACTGATCATTGTTGGCACAATGGTGCTGGTTACCTTAGTCTTTGGGGAGTAGATAGAAATCAGTTAGTGGAGCAAGATTGTGCACCCAGGATATGATCCTGCACTCTGAAATGAACCCTGTTTTAAAAAGTTGTACCAAGGAAAAGAGAGAGAGAGAGAGATTGTATGTTAAAGTCTGTGTCATGTTTGGAGGAATGCAATAATCTCCTCACTGAACTTTTCTGTTTCCATTGGAGCAAAGTGACTTTTCTTCCTAGAAGAAACTGATGACGAAAAGTGCCAGTAAAATATTAGGAATACTGATGTGAAAAGCTGCAGTTATTGTATGGATCATACGTACCATGTGCTTCTAACAAGAAAGCACAAGGCACACAAACCTGCAGGGAGCAGAAACCCTAACTTAATGAAAATTCTCAAGAGATCGATCTTGTTTTAGTCCTGGATTGCCGAGTCATAATCATTAAAGTGCTATGCTCTTGATATGCTTGGTTTGCATCTTTCAATTGCTCAAAATTTGGATGGGTAGCACAGGTTTCTAGACAAAAGTCCTTTCCTTCTGTGTACTCTAAGGATTAAGATATTTTAGCATGACTACAGGTAAAGCAAATAAAGGAAACAGGATTGCTTGTGGTGGTCTCTGCTTGCACAGTTTCTGAAATAGAGCCTCAGAGCTGCACTTTAACACTTGACTGCATTGTTTTCTTTGTGAGTGGGGTGAGTAAATTCCAAAAGACCTTTATTCCCTTCACTTGCATAATGGAAAGACAGGAAAACTCAAAAGAAATGGAGAATCAATAGGATTAAATGGAAATTCTGCTTCAACTCAGTAGACCAAGGGTAGTCAATAGGCAGATTGCAGCCGTGGGCCAAACCCGGACTGCCATACGCTTTTGAACAAACCCTGAAATCTTTTTATTTACGTATTATTTTTGTATTTTTATTATTTTCTCTGGAGTCTGGACCTTGACTAAGAAATTTGGATCTTGACAAAAATTGACTACCCCTGCAGTAGACTTAGGTCTGTAGCGTAGACCTGGCCTATCTCAGAGTAAGTACATTGCGCAGGTGTCTGGAAAATCCACCCTCCTGAGTGACGTCATTATAACGACCTAAACCCCCTGCCATGTAGGTTTCAGAGTAGCAGACGTGTTAGTCTGTATTCACAAAAAGAAAAGGAGTACTTGTGGCACCTTAGAAACTAACAATTTATTTGAGCATAAGCTTTCGTGAGCTACAGCTCACTTCATTGGATGCATTCAGTGGAAAATACAGTGGGACTTCTCCTGTCAACATAGCTACTGCCTCTCAGGGAGGTGGATTGGATGCTGCCTCTCAGGGAGGTAGAGGCTGATGGGAGAAGCTCTCTTGTCAGAGTAGGAATGTCTTCACGTTAGTGCTACAGCAGTGCAGCTGCATTGGTGCAATTGTGCTGATGCAGCATTTTAAGTGTAACTCTGTGTGTTCACAGTCCTATCTGCTTAATTTACTGACTCAAGTAAGTTTGTACTTCTGATCATGCTGGAGAACCAACAGAGATATGAGTCTTCTGGCTCACTCAGTAAATGGAGTTTCTGATAACAGGATTTTAGTTGACGTGTCAGCTGGAAGTGTTCCAGCCTGAGTCTCAAATCCCAGTTTGCACATCAGATGGCTAGAAAAAACATTGGTTTATTGATGAACTGATCAGATTCAGTAAAGACATGATCAAGATCCAAATGCAAAACTTCATGAGGTTTTTCTCTAACCAAATCACTTTTCAAAGTGGAACAGTACATTGCAGCTACATAGAATAATTCTCACTTATAAAGTGCCAAGATCTATTTCACACTTGGTCCAGCAAGGTCTTAAAATGGCTTTTAAAGGCTTTTGTCTTAAGTTTGGAAGTATAATGACTCAACTTGAAATTTGCAGATCTTATCTGTGGGCTTCATTGAAACTACATTTCCATTATAATCTTATTAATTCAAATACTGTTCTTATGGAATCCAAATACGGCTGTGTATACTATGCTGGGTGACTAGTAAAGGAAATAAAATAAAGAACTGTATGGACCACTGATTCTCATTGGCTGTCAGTAATAGGAAGCTTGTTTGATTCTGTTACAAGCTATGGCATCTTTCTTTTAATTCCATTCTTTCTGGAAATTGTAGTGGTTGGGAGAACAAAATCTGGCACCTTTTGAGGAATTTTTTTTTATATTTGTTTAATCCGCAACCACATTTTTCTATTGATTGTTTGACTTAAATTATCTCTTGGAAAAAATCATGTTCTTCCTATGTATCACTCTGTTCTAATGCTCTCCATTTTCAGGTGGATCTAATCAGAATAATGTTCAACATAAATCCTTTGGAGAACCTGAAGGTTTACATCAGCAGTCGCCCTCCTCTTGTGGTCTTTATGATCAGTGTAAGCGCCATGGCAATAGCTTTTCTGACACTGGGTTATTTCTTTAAAATCAAGGAGATCAAGTCACCGGAAATGACAGAGGTATGGTATAATAAGATATGTACACTGACATCCTGCAGTAACACACTTCCTGGCTTTTGTGATGGGACATGCTTATTTAACAGGCATATACAACTTTCATTTTAACAGTTTGTATGTTTTCTCCTGTGCTAGTGCACAGGACCTGATTGTTTTTATTTGCATTACTGTATCTGAATCTCTAACCTAGAAGCTGTCATTTACCTTGCAAGGAATAATCTTGATACAATTAATTTGACCCGGGGGGAGGGGGAATTAATGCTCTGTCATTAGGAGAATGTGTTTGTAACGCTCTCCCCTGCAACTGTTAACCTTATTCTGTTCTAACAAACGGCTTGATTTATGGAACTTCTTCTGATCTTTGTTTTAAGTTATCTTGCAAAACTGTTCCATAGTTTGAGTGCATTTTGATAAAAGTATGTGAGCTAAACTTCATTGGGAGCTCTCTGTATGAGAGAAACCAGGGCTCCTCACTAGACAAAGTTAATGTAAGTACACCAACATTATTAATTTCATTTGTAGCTCTGAGGAGAGTATTATTCTACCATGCTCTTTATAGCTTTGAAAATGAGTAATTGATCAGTGGGGTGAAGTGGGACTCAGAATTGGCATTTGATTTATAAAAACAAACACAAGCATCAGATATTTCTCCTGTTGAGTGTTGCTGCTTACTTCAATGGATGGTAGGATTCAGTTTGTCTTGGTGACATGGAATAATATAGATTTAAAACTAGCTATTAAAAATCTGAACTGCTCTTTGAAGAAGTGACAGTACAGAATAATTTTGCTAATCTAATCTGTCATCTAATCTAGATTTTTCTCTTGCTTTTTAAAGGACTGGAATACTTTCCTCTTGAGGTTTAATGATTTAGACTTCTGTACATCAGAGAATGAAACCTTAAAACATCTCATCAATGATACCACAACTCCAGAAAGTACAGTGACTAGCGGACAAGCCAGATCTTCTACACAATCTCCACAGACTCTTGAGGACTCTGGTCCAGTAAACATCTCTGTGACAATCACTCTGACACTGGACCCACTCAAACCATTTGGCGGGTATTCCCGTAATGTCACACATCTAAGTTCCACAATTTTGGGGCATCAGATTGGACTCTCTGGTATGCAAAATTTGATTGTTCCAAGAGTGAATAATAGTTACACTTCTAATATTACAAATGTTTGAAAAAGGAATATAAAAATCTAGCTAGTCACTAAAGAGACACATCATTTGCTTAGACACTATGTGCATTGCTAAAATTGTTGTCAGTACTTCGCAATCATGAGCCTGTCTCTCTTCTTTTTGGCAAAGAGTAACTTTTCCCTGTATTGGGGGTAATAGGGAAGATGTGTGTACAGTCAGATATATAGACGCACTACTTTGCAGTCTAAAAAAGATCCAGCAGCCCAGTCACATTCGTTTGAAAGTACTTTCAAAACAAATTTCTGATCTGGAAAAGCTGCTACATGCTTATGCACTTGAGTGCTGCTGATCAGTCCGTCAGTTTTGGTGGTGGTGAATCCTTCTGCATTAATGGTGCATTAATGGTACATTAACTGAAAACCTCTTGTTGATTTAAAATCTGAAATACAAACTCGTTCAGGATAAAGCTGCTGAAAAGAAGCAACAATTGTAAAACTTTCCAATGATGCTAAGATGAATGAAAGAATACTAACCTATTCTGTTGGCTTGTCTGGCCAGACGGACAAGTCAGTGGGTTGTGGAGACTTTGTAAAGTGGTTTACAGGAACTATTTAGAGTTAAAGTTCAGCATGTTTAATTTTACAGTGGTGCTATAACATCAGGGTGGCTTGCACCTGCAATATCCTATAGCAAACATATATGCCACAACTGAAAATCTCTATTGCTTACAGCAACTTTCTCTACTCTTTTTTGTGAACAATATCGTGTAACTTCTGTTGATCGGACCACCTAGTTTTAATCTGCATATCAAATCTGGTTTATCCCTGGGGACCTACAGTTTTATCATTTGGAGAACCAAGCAGTTTAGTCTTATCTCTCTTATAGTTTTGTCTATTGATGAGGTTGTGCATATTAAGGCACTTTTCATCAGTTATATCTGCATGGATTTCTCTATAGTAAAAATTAAACTGCAGAAAAAGCAAATGATGAACTAAGGTTTTAGGAGGGGAAGGGCTAAAATTCTAAGATGTAATTACTGATACAATTGTTGCAGACAATGGCCGGATTATGCACAATTATAGAGAGCGGTTTTCTAAATTCAAAAGCTTGTAGAGGCCCAGTGGTCATGGGACCAGGTCCAAAATGTCATCAGTGCTAATAACTGGATGGTTTGGGGCAGGAGGGGAAATGGGAGTCTGTAATTTTTCAGATATTTCTTTGCTTCCTGCAATGATGGCCACAAAGCTGTCTCCCCAAAAAATCAACCACATGCCTTTTCCTAGTACTTTTGCTGTTACTGCTCACATCATACCAACAATTTCTTTCTTTCTAAAAGGCAGAGAATCCCATGAGGAGATAAATATTACGTTCACCCTGCCTGCTGCTTGGAATTCAGATGACTGTGTTCTCCATGGTCACTGTGAGCAGGTGGTATTTACAACCTGTATGACTGTATCAGCAACCAGCAGTGTGTTTCCTGTCACAGTGTAAGTGCCTTTCTAATTATTTGTTTTTAGGGTTACCTCAAATGTACCCACTACTCTCTTACTGCTTTGGATGCTTTTCTTATGCTCCCTATAACTCCCTAACATTGACTTCTTGGAAGTAAGTGATGCATTCTCTTTTTAGTAGTATAAAGTCCAGTTTGTTTTGAAAAGACATTTGGTGTCCTTACTAACACAGAGTTTCCTTGGATGTTGTTTAGCGCTCGCTCTCTTTTTTTTTTTTTTTCTCCCTCCCCGCCTCCTGTTGTTGTGCACTGGTGGAGTTTCAGCAACAATCCAGGGAACGTGGACAGGAACTATAGAACTCAGTTTTGAAACTCTCCAGATAAAGCCCTAAGTTACAACTGTTTAATAATGACTCATATTGGAAGGATATTTACACCTTGTGCTTCAAGTTTAAACCAGTTTCCAGCTACTAGAGACCAGGATGAGACCTATTTGGGGTCAGATTATTCCACATATGTCTACTGCAGGGTTCTTGCACCATTCTCTGAACTGTCTGGTTTTAGCTACTGTCAGAGGGAGGATACAGGGCTGGATAGATTAATGGTCCGATCATAGTATATCAGGGTTGGAAGGGACCTCAGTAGGTCATCTAGTCCAACCCCCAATTTTTGCCCCAAATCCCTAAATGGCCCCCTCAAGAATTGAACTCACAACCCAGGGTTTAGCAGGCCAATGCTCAAACCACTGAGCTATCCCTCTCCCCTCAGGTATGGCTGTTCCTAGTTGTGTTCACCTGCAAAGTTTCATTTTAGTACTTGATGTCCTAATATCAATTTTTCCTTCATTTCAAAATAGCATCACTTTGGTTTTAAAAGTGCAAAAATATTCAAGGGCTTTCTGGACTTCTGCATCCTTAACTTACTGAAAAGGGCCAGTTCAGAGCCAGCTTAGCCTGAGTCATGTCTACTTTAAAGCTTCTCAGAAATGATGCTGATTGTCTTCAGCATAAGCAAACAGTGGTTGTTGTAAGAGAGAAATGTTTTCTGAAAACGTTCTTTAAACTGTATTATCTTTAAATGGAACAATGAATATGGCTAAAGTAATATACCATGGGGAAACAGATGGTTCAGGGGAGTGGTATGGCCTATAGATCCTTTAAGTACTATCTAAAAGCTAGGTGGTGGTATTATTTATTATCTCTAAGTTGGTGGCTTGATCAAAGCTCGGATCATTGGTGACCAAAAGTTGATTCTTTCTGGTAACTGGTCTGTATCAAACGAGTTTGGTCTCAGTCTCTTCAGCAGTAGAAGGGTGTTCACAAAAAAAGTTTCATGATTGACTTCCCCCCACTTTCTTCAACTGTGTCAAGAGGACAAGGCTGAATGAACGTTGGCGAGTGAATGCCTCTCTTGCATTGAGGTGGCATTGCCAGGTCAGCGCCGGGAAGCTAACATTACCACTGCCTGCACTGTATCTATTCTTTGGATGGAATTCTTCAGTTAATAAAATCACACCCTCAAAACAGTAAAATCCAAAGTAGGCAGAGTGTTAGGTGGGGCAAGTGCCACACTACTTGGTTCCTGATGGTAACAAACTTTCCCCTTGTCTTCTCTACACACCTATGGATCGGGCACACCAAGTTCTTGTTCTTTATCCCCTTTCCCTTCTAGAGCTTGGGGTGGGTTCACCTGAAAGCTGTATTAAAAATATCAGAAGTTTTTTGAAACCTAGTACATACTCCTCTCATTAAATGATGGGGGATTGACTTTTTGAAACAGATTGGAATGAAAGTTTAACGTTGCTATCGGTTCTAGATTTTCTTTTCCTTTAGTATTATGTTTTGCCAGTACACTAGAGATGATCCTGAATAAAGACAATACACTGTTTACACTGTTCAAAGAGAGAATGACCCTTACTATGTTCTGAAAGTCAGCCATACAGGACACTGAAAATGGCAATTCATCTGCTTGTTTGTTTGTTTGTTTGTTTTTTTATCCTCAGTCAGCCACCGCATTGTGTTCCTGAGACGTACAGCAATGCTACCCTCTGGTACAAGATCTTCACTACAGCCAGGGACTCAAATACAAAATATGCACAAGATTATAACCCTTTCTGGTGTTACAAAGGAGCCATTGGAAAGGTCTATCATGCTTTAAATCCCAAACTAACTGTCATAGTTCCAGATGTAAGTGCCAATGCTCTTTCTATGTCCCACTGACTGAATACCTCCTGTCGATTTAACTGAATAAGGTAGTCTTCTCTTGCTGGCCTAAAAGAGTTGCATAGCACTGCATTCTTAAATAGTTGCTTGCAGTGGTGGTGTAGCCATGTTAGTCCCAAGGTATCAGAGTGACAAGGTGGGTGAGGTGGTCTAACAAAAGATATCAACTTCTGTTGGTGAGAGAGAAGTTTTCAAGCTACAGGGGTTTTTCTTCAGGTCTGGGAAACCTGCACAACACCTTCAAAAGACATGCCTGAGAGCTTAAATTCATATCTTAGCTAGACACTAAAAATCATGGTCTTAATAAAGACACTAGATTTATGGCTTATTACAGCGTGTAACCCACTAACCCCTTTTTTGCCCTATGATTGCAGGGGCATTAACAGGCCACTTCACCTTGAATGGTCTCTTAGAATACGTGTTAACTTTTTATGCTAAACAATCTTTCAACTTGTATTTAGCTGTGAGACACAGTACCTTTCCCAGATCTGCAGAAGAGCTTTGTGTAGCTTTAAAGCTGGTCTTTCACCTCCAGTAGTTGGTCCAATAAAAGAGAGTGTGTCACCCACCTTGTCTTTCTTAAATAGTTGCCGTAGCTGTCAGAGGTGGCTGCATTTCAATGGTGATCTCTATGTATCTCAATGTGCCTAACAGCTTCATTAATTAAGATTTATAATTTGAAATCCTCTGATTAAAGGTGCCACTGTTTTATAGAGAAGTGCAAGAGTAGTATAATGAATGTTGTTAAAATGCAGACACTAGTGCAAATTAAATATTGTTAGGAAAATGTGTAAGTTATCCTTAACTGCCAAAACTTAGATCTCCCTTACTACCTTCAACTTTTAGAAGTTCTGCATTAACAATGTAGAGGAAATCCTTTGTATTGAGAAGAAACAAGGTTGGGAAAGTGGCTTCTTTGCTAATCTGCTAAACATTGCTTAAATGTCAAATGCCTTCTCTATGTACAGAATCAGTAAACTGTTTTATTTCTCTGTGCAGGATGATCGCTCACTAATAAACTTGCATCTCATGCATACCAGTTATTTTCTTTTTGTGATGGTGATTACAATGTTCTGCTATGCAGTTATTAAAGGTAGACCAAGCAAACTGAGGCAAAGCAATACAGAATTCTGCCCTGAAAAAGTAAGTTTATCTAAAATAATACATACAGCATTGATCGGGGGGCGGAAATTAGAAAAGATCCCTTTTATATTCAAAGTTTACATTATTTAATTGGTATACAATGATGATTCGCTGCTTCTCCCAACCTAGTATCTCACGGGAGGACAGTAAATAATGGCACTGTAAAAGGTTCCTTGTTCTCTGCCTTTATAATCCAGCCCCTGGATGTAGTGGAGAAACAAGGTAGAAGATTCCATTCAGAAATTAAATGCCTTGATTAAGAGTAGGGTAGTATAATCTGTGGCTAAAGCAGAGGATTGAGAATCATGACTACTGGAGTCTCTTGTATCTCAGTCATTGGCACTAAGACCTTGAACAAATCACTTAATGCTTTGTGCCTCTGTTTTGCCTCTTGTTTGAAAGGTGTAGAATAGTCCTCTATGCCCTGCGGGTGCTCAGAAACTTAACAAGTATGTATGTCTATACTGCTGGTAGATCCTTCAATTAGAGATTCTTATTCTTAGTTGCACTTCAGTAAATGCAGAAGTGATTTGGGTTTTTTAATACTTCTGACATGTAACATAAGTAAGTAAACTGTATTTACAACACTATATTATTTGCACTTTGGCATATATCAAGTTTGTTTTACACAGCTTGAAATAGTCTTAAATTCTCATTACAAGAAGACAGCATACATTTATTAAAATATTGCTAGCTAGTTCTAATGGTTGTAATCAGCATTAACGAAAATTAATACTGATGTTGGTTTAAGGGCAGTTAGACTAATTATATATACGCATACACACATACACTTTGCTTAATGGATTAAATATGGATGTATTTAACTATGTAACAAGAAGCTACAATGTACTATCCTTCATTATTAGGGAAACTTCCTACCAAGAGCTGAATATCTTTGAATGTTTGATAAATACCAATTACAAAATATCTTCAGATATATTTTGGTCTTCTTTCCAACCTGGAGTCCTCAGAATGGCAATGACAGACGTCCTAGCTGCATAGAGATAAGTAATGTGCAAATAGAGTTGATTTCAATTATACACAAGCTCTTAATTCTGTAATTTTTTTTGTTTTACTTCCAGGTTGCTTTGTCAGAAGCATAATCCATCTCCTTTTACTGAAAATGGCTGAGAACCATAATCATTGCCTGCTGAACCCAGACTGGGTCTTAAGACTTTGTGAATACATTATCTTGCAATGTTGGTTTATTCCAACCAAAGACATTTCAAGTGCCTGTAATTGATTTGTACATATTTATAAAAGTATATTTAGATGATGCACTTGTTCCGCACAGTAGTGCGGCGAGAATCTTTAAATCTTTACCTGTGGACATAGCTGAATGTTTGTGTAGATAATAATAGATGTGTAGTGATAAGGATCACGTAGTCAGAGCAAGATATTTTTGTCTAGCTGCATCTGGGCAGGTTAAGATGCCTTTCCAAATGTCTCAAACAATACAAACCCTTTGTTTTTGCCCAATGATATGTAAAGTGTGTTTGAAACAGTATGCATCTTTGATATAATATTGCATTTCAAAAGCCACTGATCTACTACATAAATTCAGTGTGTATGTGGCGTAATACTTTTCCATTTTCTCCTTGCTTGCAAGAAAAGATATCAACATTTCTAGATTTTTTTTAAGAGAAATACATATTCACATTTTAATACTGCTGTAGTTAGGACAAACTTGTGCTTTTATCCAGAATTTAATAAAAAAGGCAAAGTCTTATTTTAAAATCTTTTCTATTGCAAAGTGCTAAGATTCACTTTTCATGTGGCCTGCTGGAATGGCAGAACATTGATTTGCATTGGGGTTGTATGGAAAGCTTTCCACTTACTTTGCCTCCCCTCCACAGGCTTCAAATTAGCAACTTCCTTAGTATAAAATAGCTTTTTATAACCTGTCTAAAAAGTGGATTTAAAAAAAAAGGATGCGTTCTATTAATAGTCAGTTGTGGTGCCATGTAGCCTGGTCAAGTGCAAATAACAAAGGGAAAAGGAAGATATAGTAACTTAAAGACCATTGTACGTGCTTCATGTTGGACCTTCCACACATCTCTAAAGGGCAGCTGAAAATGACATATTTTTATTAGCTTTGTCCAATTTTTATCTACTGTTGTCTACTGAGGGGAAGATGACAACTAGTGGGCTAATCCTGTTGTGAATAAGTTGAGGGAAACCTTGCCTGAGAAATTTGTATTGGTCTTTGTGTCCATTTTTAAAATCAGAGCAGACTTGATTTCTTGGAGTGCTTTTGTTCTGTGGGTTTTTTCCCATTTCTGGCTTATTCAGTCTCCTTCCAGCCTGTCCTCCAGTTACCTTTTTAATTCTCGTAAGACAGAAGTTTCCTATAGACACTTCCACCACAGCTTTTAAAATCTCACTGGTTGCCTTAATGACCTTTCGTGTCATCTTCCAGCTTTCCTGTCAGGTAGCGCAATTCTAAATGTGAGTGTATACATTTTTCTTTGACAAGTTTCACACTGCCATGTGATACATGAAACCGTAAATCCAATTCAAAGACTGTAATTGCTGATATGTTGGCATAAAATCCTCTGTCTAGACACTGTTGAATGCACATTGTGTTCTGCAGACCATCTTATATATTGTATACAATTGATTTAAGATTTTAATGTATTGAAGCAAAACAATCACTTTTTTCTTCAGAAAATAGTTCCTCATATAATTGTGATTGCTTTACACAGTGTATTGGTTATTTCACTAAAATGTGTTTTCTCCAGATACCTTAAGATTAAACTTTAGAGACAGCCATTTACTTTGAAATCCATAAATGAAATAACTAAGGCTTCTGATCTTCAGTTGAAGCTACTGTTCACCAGTAAAACTCCACCAATGAAGCAGTACATTTACTAAATAAAAATATGTAGAAAGCTTAAAGTGAAATTCTATTCTACTGCTCCCAACTTACGCATTCCCCACCTTTTATTTAGTACTCATCTTTGAAATTGACTGAGGGGTGGTTCAGAACTGATAACTGTGGAAGGAGGTTAGTGCTGGTACAGTAAGTACCAGAAAATGCCCTGAGATCACTTGCATCATCATGTAAAGATACTTTAAATAAATCCAAAATCAATGCTCTAGTTCAGCAAACTAATGTCAAACCCCAAAAGCCCCAAACAGAACTACCTAGAAAGAAAAACACGATTGGGTGTGTTGGGGGAACAGGTTTTTATAGGAGGTGTTTTTGGTAATTAGAGGGGCCAGCTTAAAAAATACATAGTCAAACCCCACAAACAACTGCACAGCAAATAAACATTAAGCTCAGATTGCAACCCACAAATGCAAGGAGATTAGCATTAAGGGCATATATTTCATTCTTAACTTACCCCTTTGTACCTAGGTATTGCAGCACGTAGGTGAGGTCACCCAGTAGGCTTTGTCATACTTAGGAGTGTTGGATTGTACCTAGGCATGATATACAAAAATTAAAAATGCACCCAAGCAGAAGGGTAAAAACTTAATATTAAAGTGGTTGTTCAGATCATATTGATCTTTCCTTTTTGTTTTCTTTTTCTTTTTAACTATGACTTGAATCAGTTTTGATTCTATTTGTAAGTGTTTTCTTGTTGTTAGAAAGCTGCCATTTCTGTTGCATTTTTCTTTGGCATTACATAGAAAGTCTGAGCCTTGGTTTACAGCCTTCCTCTGCAGGTGATGTAGGGTTAAGATGGTATTTTTAAAAAAAAACAAAACAAAACACATTTCACTTGTATTGTTGCATGATGGTTAATAGCGGATTTGGTAATGACACTTTTCTCCTATATTAATTTTGTGTTTGTAAGATGTGCATATTGCTTTGCAGAATAAAAAAAAAAGTTTATTCCGTTGTCTTTTTTTTTTTTTTAACCAATTCCTTGTGGACGTTTCATAAATCCTCTCTTTAGGTTGTGTGCAACACAAGGGAATTTGTTTTGACGGTGCACACTAGTCTGGAATTTCAAACCCTATCTTGTGCATATGCTCCAATAAACACTTCAGTTTAGACATTTAAAAAAATAAGTAAAAATGTGTGTCGTGCAGGAGGAGACAGGTGTTTTGATGTCCAGCATGATAAAATGCAGCACTCGTGACACTTAAACCCAGCTAACCCAGATATTTCTCCTTATGCTTGAAGCTCCGGTATCCTACTGTGCAGTTAAAGGAGATAGGCAAGCTTCATCAATGCAGTACAGATTTCTGCGCTGAAAAGGTAATGAGGGCTAAGATGAGAAATGCCTTGTGGGGGAAGGAGTAGAAAATAGCTTCAGTTACCTTTTGAGATAGATAGTTAGTGCAAAACAGGACAATTTCACGCCTCAGTAAGAATATTTTTTGTCTTGACCGTTTCCCTTTAAAAGTTAATCTCCTTGGCTATGTTTTCCTGTAGCACTGTAGATTGCTTCCTTTTCAAATTTCTCAAAGCTTGGACAGTGAAGCCAAAATGGTCATTTTCCCTCTTGTCACTTTCACTTTCTGGTTCTCATGTCATACGTGAGCGCATGGGCACGCTGTTTGGTGGGCAAGAACGGCAATGAAAACCTCGACTCCAAACGATACCATTCATGAGCACTATGTCTAGTCTCTTCACCCAAGCTTGCTTCTAAGTTTTTGCACATATATAAATTATTTTTTCAGCTTTTTGCTATACTCTTTCCGGATCACTTGTCTTATGCCAGAGGTTTTCAAACTGGGGGTGCACAGAATGTATTTGGGGAGGATGTGAGAAGCTTTGGGGAATTAACCCACACATTTTACCCACAACAATTAATCACTAGCAAAGCTAATTCCTCCAGGTCCCCAGATGGCACTGTTCATTTTGATGGATTTCTGTTAAGCTTGAATAGCATTATACAAAGTCATTGCCATCTGTACATTCATCCGTTTTGCTATGACAGTGTGCACATTTAATTGTAAGCATCGACCACAATCGTGGTTTTGCTTCAGCTCTTTTTACAATGGATCGTTGACTTTGTTTGAATCAATGCCTTACTGTTTTTAACATTTAGTGGAAGTTTGCATGTTTTGTGTGTTGTGTTTTAAATTGGTATATGTACTTTGTGTGGCGGCAGCACTGTCTGTGTAAAGTACTGCAGACTCACAAAAGGGGAGTGATCTCAGATAAATTTGAGAACCACTGTCCTATGCCATTACAAATGAGGCTAATATTGGAGGTGGAGGATGGGGAAATGCTGATCTGGCTAAAAATTGAAATGAAGCGAATCAGACGGTGGTTTGTTCTTTTTCCCTGCAGCAATCTTCACTGCTATGCAGTGAGCGGCTTACGTAACTGAACGCCGAAGAGAGGCCTCCTTGCCATAGGCATGGCCTAAATTATTTAACTGAATGAGACATTGCCCCCAGCATGGCTCCAGGGGACTTGAGGAAAGGATGTAATTGGCTGTGTCAGTTGGTTACTGCTGGCATATAAAGGTATGGAGCAGAGAAGAACTAGTTCAGCTTGCTTGGACCCAGTTGCAACACCCTCGTTTCTGTCTCTGGCCAGAGGAAGACTGAACAGCACCTCATGTTTCACCTGGGCGTCACACTAGGGCAACAGTGGAGGGTAAAAGGGACGCCATCCAATCAATCAAAGCCCAGCCACTGAATGTTTGACGAGCACAAGAAAGCCCATCTTCCTTGAGTGGGGCACGAAAAAGCTGTCTTGCTCTGGCTTATTCTGCATGTAAGCTATCAGAGAATGTAACCTCTCTTTATTGTTTAAAAGTGAATGTTAAAGGGCTGGGCCATCATCAGTCTTATGGAGAGGAAGGTCTGATACCTATAGCAAAACCCCTCAAGGCCCTAAAAGAATGTTTTCCTAGAGCTAGCATGCTGGGAGATCCCTAAGTGGTGTATAATTCTAGTGTAGCTGTCCTCACTTGTAGCACTAACACTTACCTCATCTAGCGCTATGCTGGCCCCTGTTGTAACAAAAATATCTTCTCCCTCCGCCCATGCTAAATCATTTGTCCCAAGGCTGGCAAAGTGGAGGAAGCAAGACTCTAGGACACACATTGATTTGTTTTCCCTTTTAAACAAACATACTTTTATAGCCCAAGGAGGAAGCAATACCAGTTGGCAAACAAGCGAGTTTACTCTCTGAATTTCCTGGCAATGCTTATGCTTCCTGAAAAATAGATTTGGTCTGCAAACAGCACAGTATAATACATTTGTGTAACCTTGGAAGGAGAACGGGGGGCTGTATTTCTCGGGGGTAAGCATTTGAAAATACGTAACCCATGGTTTAATCTGGTCTATTGTAAGGATGGTTTGTTTCAGTACCGAAGAAGCAGAATTTTAATGTAGACCCTTGGACTACCTCCCTCTGGCATATACTGGATTAAGCATCTTGCTCAGGTGGGGAGCATCTTCCACTGCTCTTGATAGTCAACAGGGCTCCCCCTGGAGCAGGACCGATAGAGGAAGCCTGATCCAAAAGGGATTTATTTTGTAAGAAATTAACCCAGATGCCATGTCCAGGCTATGAATGTTTTTATAAGAAACCCCACTACGAGCAGTGAGAAATCCCGTAAAGCTTGCAGATCTGGAAACAATGCCAACACCATGTTTACAATCCGATTACAGCAACCATTAGCAAGCTGTTCAACCAGTGAATGAGACTCACCATCTGCCACCAGCCATGACGTTTCCATGATCAAATATTTTACCCCCAATATTTTGATACTTTTGTGAAAACTGAAGATGGGGACCACGTCTCTCTTTACAACAGGGTGTTTTTTAGCAAATGCCTTCTGTATCCTTTTCATGGCACAATTTTCAGAGAGAGTCTCCCAATTGCACATCAGCAGATCCATTTGCACTTGCTGATGTTCAGATTGTTTTAGGGGGCTATGCTGCAGACTTTATAAAGACTCTGTTCATAGAGTGGCCTAAAAGGACAAGCAAATCAACTAAGACTGAAGGGTTGAATGCTATAGGGCAGGGTTTAAACTCTTCAAACGTGGGGACCTGAAATTAGGCAGCTTTTCCAGATGTGCTGAGACCTGACCTGCAACTTCCATGCAGCACCTCTGGAAAAAATAGGCCTCCAATTTAGGTGTCTAAATCTGGATTACAATTCAAACCAAAGTTATACCAATTGTGATCTCTTGTCCACAGGCTCTGCGGGGCCTAGTGCATAGTGTACAGGACTGGGCCTCAGGAGACTTAGGGCCTATTGCTGGCTCTGCCACTGACCAGCTGCATGACTGTAGGCAAGTCACTTCACTGTTCTGTGCCTCAGTTTCCTATCTATAAAATAGGGATAATGATACAGACTTTTGAACAGTGCTTTGAGACCTACGACTGGGAAGTGCTGTAAAAGAGCAAGGTGGAATTATGCACCTTGCACTTGTTATCCTCAGCTATGCTATATATCTTTAGTAATGCTTTGGCCTTGGAGTACTGTTCATCTATGGAGCTCAAATGACTTTACCAAGCTGTCTAAGCATCATTGTCCCTGTTTTGTGGATGGGGAAACTGAGGCACAGGAAGGTAGGATGAAGGTGGGGATCTTACTACACTTTCAGACTCTATCAGCTGGTTTTATGATGTCTAGTCTGTGTAATCCTTTGGCCCACCGTGCTTCCCCCTTAATAAAAGTGCTGCTTTTCAGAGACCTCTTATGTAGAAGTGTTTGCACAGGAGACATTAATACTATCACTGCTGTTTGGGGCCTAGGGCCCTATTTCACCTATGCTGTCAGCTAATATTAGCCCTCGTACCATGACTCATGCAGCCTGCTCTAACCAAGTGACAGACTAGGCTGAACTGTAAATCTGAAGAAATAGTGGGTGGCATGAACAAAGCTGTGGACCAATTTTGATGTGGGCTGAGCTACTGCCCCTTGGAAGAGTACCTGCTGGACTTCGCTTAGCACTGCATTTGGAAGAGGAGAGGGATGAGTTGCACTGGGCTCTGCTTGAGCTTTCTATCACCCTGGAAGGGCGAGATCTCTGGGGACCCTTTCCTCCCAAGGCACATCCCAGAGATGAATCCCCTGCTTTACCAGTGTGATGTAGCCACTGCTGAAGGGGAAGGTGGTCTAAGCATACTGCAGATACGAGGGAATTTTGGCTAAACGCCTGGGGGCAACCCCAGTCTCTTAGGTCCTTGGATCCGTCTCATCCCACGCCCCCCATGTCAACTTTAGCTCTTCAAAGCTGTGGCTCTAGGGAAGGCTAGGTATTACTGACTTAGGCTTAGGTTCTCTGGACGGTCTGAGCTGCAGTCAGAACAAGTCCAGGGGGAAGGGGGCTTTGAGTCCTCTTCACAGTCCCTTGCTCCTGGCCCTGCTATGCATCAGCCCAGTCTCCACAGAAAATAATATTTTCCACTGGCTGCAAATACACAGCAGGCTGTTCTGCCAAGCAAGGATCATCTGGGTCCAGGGGCTCCCACGCCATCCGCGCTCCCCTGGGCCTAAAATAGGGTGGTGTAGGAGCTAATAGGAGGGCCTCAACAGAGCTGAAGAGCTGGACCCTAGAGGTGTAGATCTCTAGTTACCCCAGCTGTCGTCAACCTACTGCAGGGACCATCACTAAAAATCCTGGGTGGGATTTTTAACAGCAGCCAGCAGTGGCCTCAGTCTGTTCCCAAGGGGCTCAAACCGTTGATTTCAGTTGGGAGCACCAGTTAGGCCAGTGCTGAGCACGTTAGAAGATCCCAGCCCGGGTACGTGGCCCTTGGCAGTTTGTCTGGATTCCCCAGGCTCAATAAAAAGACACACACGGACGCTCTAGCAAAGAGTGATTTGGGGCTTTGCTCCGTCTGAACAGTAACATTACCACTCTGGGCAGCACCTCTGAGTCTCAGTGCAGCAGTTCAACACGTGCTAATCAAGGCCCAGGGCGGCTGCTGGTTAGACTGACACGGCATCTTTCCCAGGTGCGGGTGATAACCTCTGATTGCACCTAGGCCCGCCTGACACTAATTGAGCAGCAGCTGTGTGAGCTACCCACCATTGAGCCTCTCCACTCTGGAAGCAGCTCCCACTCTTAGCTGAGCCCTGGGGCTGTTTTCCTTACAAACTTTCCTAGGAGGGGTCAGGAGGTGAGCTGGCTCAGTTTGGATTTCGGAGCCCAGCACAGCAGGATCAAACACCCAGGTGGAAACCGGATTCCCTCTCTCAACAGCTGAGCTGGCTGCAGGCTGTAGTTTCCTGGGAGGTGAGTTGCTCTACTCGGGCCTGGGGGGAGCTGAAGAGAACGCAAGGGTTGTGATTTTCGACAAACTTGTACTTCAAAGTGAAGTCAAATGGGCTTGAATGGGGCACTGAAAACTGGTAGGCCTTTAACCTAGTGGTTCTCAAACTTTTATACTGGTGACCCCTTTCACAAAGCAAACCTCTGAGTGCAACCCCTTCCCCACCCCCCAACTAACAATGCTTTTTTATATATTTAACACCATTATAACAGCTGGAGGCAAAATGGGGTTTGGGATGGAGGCTGACAGCTCATGACCCCCCATGTAATAACCTCATAAACCCCTGAGGGCTCCTGACCCCCAATTTGAGACCCCCTGCTCTAACCAAAGGGGACTGTGTGATGGTGGGATACTGAATTGTGAGGGGGCCAGTGTATCACGTGGATTAGAGTTGAACTGGAAGAGAGTAAACAGCCTGGTAATGAAATCTGTAGAGGAAACAGGGCAATTTCCAATATTACTGAGATGAGAACTAGATTAGCAGGACTGAGAGAGATCAGAAACATGGCTGGGGGGGGAGGGTATAATCTGAATAGATTAGGAAGAGACCACTGTGGGCAACTAATTCCAAACACCCCCCCTCAAGGGGGGACGGGGGAGAGACGTAGGAAGTAGTGAGGCAGGAGCGAGTGTGGGTTGCAGACGAGATATGATTTTGTACAGTGCAATATGGTGAATGAGAGAGGCTGGCCTACAGGGATGATATCCCAGGGCAGGGAGGTCATAGACTTTCCCCGTGGAGCTCTGGTGCTACTGCCTGTGGAAAATCGCGGTCGGTCCTGGGCACCCCTCTGCCAGCTGACGGGTGTTCAGAGAGCAGCAGAAACAACGGCTGGGGCTGGATGATCTCATCTCTCAGAAGAGATTAAAGGAAGTCAATCAACAGGCTGGCTAAGGGGAGTCTCCATCTGCAGAGAGATGAAGGCCATCATTTCCAAGGGGCGCGGGGGGGGACATTCCTCAACTGTTGCGGGTGGCCCAATGTATATAACAGAGGGGGGGGGCAATGTCTCCAAGGCAGGAATACACTCCTGACAGGGAGGGCCTATCACAGAGGTGGGCAAACTGCGGCCCACAGGACCATCCTGCCTGGCCCTTGAGCTCCCAGCCGGGGAGGCTGTCAGGAGGTGGTTGGATGGGGTGGAGGTTGAGGAAGGGCGGTCAGGGGATGGGTAACAGGTGCAGGAGTCCTGGGGCGGGGGGGCTTGTCAGGGGGTGCGGGGTGGATAGGGGGCAGGGCAGTTGGGGAACGGGGTGGTTGGCTAGGGCATGGGGGGCCTGTTGGGGGCAGGGGTGTGGATAGGGGGTGAGGTCCCTTGGAAGCAGTTAGGGGCAGGGGGTCCCGGGAGGGGGTGGTTAGGGGACAAAGAACAGGGGGTTTGGATGGGTTGGGGGTTATGAGGGGGGCAGGAAGTGGGCAGGGGCCAGGCTGTTTGGGGGGCACAGGCTTCCCTACCCAGCCCTCCATACAGTTTCGCAACCCCAATGTGGTCCTCAGGCCAGGGTGGGCAAACTTTTTGGCCCATCAGAATGGTCTCAGAAGGGGGCCATCACATGGCTCCCTTAAGTGAGGAGAGGACCTAGCAGAAGTAAATGTTCAATAAGGAGCAGTGCTGTAATGGCTTCTGGACTAAACAGGATCCACTCGGGCTCTTTCGCCTCTCACGTCTCTGCAGTGAAATCTCTTGCACAGCTGCTCTCTCACTGTCTTGTGATCATGGGGGGGGGAGGCAGTTTACACTTCATGGCCACGGGGTGGCAGTAAGAGTCTATTAGGTAGGTCTGGGCTGGCCTCGTAAAGTCTGAGCTGCGAGCAGTAGTTCAGAAGGACAGCTGCCTTCTTGTACTGGGCTGGGTAGATTCAGTGGCCGATACAAAGTCTTAGATTATCTGCTTGCTGCATGGTTTGCTGTGTGTGTCAAAATCATCTGTATGACGTTATGAGAGGCCGTGTTGTGCTCGGTGCTGTACGAACAGAGTAAGAGACTGTGCCCAGAGGAAGGTACAATTGAAACAGACAAAGGGTAGGAGGGAAACAGAGGTTCAGGGTGGGATTCTCCTTAAATCAGGCAGGAAGTTGGTGGCAGGGCCAGGAGTAGAACGCAGGTCTCCTGACCCCCAGCAGGGACCCCTGGTTCCCTACCTATCCTTTGTCCGTTCACACTGGAAGCTGCCCCCTTGTTGTGGGTTTGTACGATGCCTAGCACAGGCGGTACTAGCCTAGGTGCTCCTGTGATACCAAGAAACCTGCATGAGTTGGCTGATGCGTGTGTTCCTGAAAACTTCAAGGGGCATATTGTCCTGTCAAGGTTCAGGGTATAGCAGCACCTGTTCATGTTAAAGGAAGGCAGACGGATAAAACTTGCATTTGCATGGCCTGTACCTGGACTGTTTTGTGCTGTGATTTCCCCCCCCCCCCCCCCCGCCCCAAATCTGGCCCCGCCAGCCACGCTGGGACAGGCCAGCTTGGTACTGGGGCGGGAAGTGGAAGGTGAACACTTTGGTATTGAAGATTGAGTAGGTGGTGCTGCTCCGTCAGGCACAACGCCTGGGTAGAGCAAGGGACCTGACCGTTTGCGGTTATTTAAAATCCCCTGTCAGGAGTGGATTTACCATGAAACAAACCGTGCGGTGGCATGGGGCCCCCAACGACGGGGGCCCCCCAAAATGTAGGACAAATATCTGACAACCTGCCCCTGAGTCCCGGCCAGTGGTGCAGCAGGGCTCGGGCAGGCTACCTGCACGCCATGGCCGGTGGCCCCACGCCGCTCCCGGAAGCGGCTGGCTGCTGGCATGTCTCTGCATGATGCAGGGAGCGGCGTGGGTGGCTCCATGCGCTGCCCCTACCCTGGGCAGCACACACAGACCCGCTACCCCCTTCCCTCCCAAGGGGTGTGCAAAGACTTGCCAGCAGCAGGGCTAAGGCGGTTCCCTGCCCACTTTGCTCCCGGAAGCGGCTGGCATGTCCCTGCAGCCCCGGGGGGGGGGGGTCTCTGCATGCAGCCCGAACCCTGACTCTGCAACTCCCATTGGCCAGGAACTGCAGCCAATAGGAGCTGCGGGGGTGGACCTGCATGCAGTGGTGCGTGGAGACCCCATGGCCTCTCCCCCCCTTTTGTGGGACTAGGAGCTGCTGCTGCTGGAGTGGGGGGGCGGGTGTTCCAGTCGCTTTGGGAGCCGTGCTGCCTTCCTCCCACACCCAAACCCCCTACCCCAGCCCAGAGCCTGCACCCAAACTTCCTCCCAGAGCCCTCACCCTCTCTCACACCCCTACCCCAGCCCAAAGCCCACACCTCAACTGGATAGCTCAGTGGTTTGAGCAATGGCTTGCTAAACCCAGGGTTGTGAGTTCAATCCTTGAGGGGGCCATTTAGGGATCTGGGGCAAAAATTGGGGATTGGTCCTGCTTTGAGCAGGGGGTTGGACTAGATGATCTCCTGAGGTCCCTTCCAACCCTGATATTCTATGATTCTATGATTCCTCCCAGAGCCCTCACCCCTCCTCCCAACCCCCTGCCCCAGCCCAAAGCCTGCCCCTAGTACCCAAACTTCCTCCCGTACTCTTTGCTGCACCCCAACCCTCTACCCCAATCAAGGTTCCTCACTTTATTTTCATTTATTTCCCATCACTTATAATATAGGAGGAGGATGAAGGGGGGAAAAGGGAATGTTCTTTTCCTTGGCTGGGTCCTGAGGGGGGGGGGGGCCTTGAAACTGAAGCTGTGCACAGGCCCCCACTAACTCTAAACCCGCCCCTGTCTCCTGTGCACTTTGCAGGAGCGGGGATGTTCGTGCTGCATCCCAAGTTCCAAGCAGACCAGTTACATTCTGGCACCCTGCAGTTCCCTGTGTGGTTTCAATGGGGCATCGCGGGTTTGTTTTCACTTCCTGCGCTGACCTCCAGCGTTGCAGCTTAAACAAGTGAGCTCTGCTCCCTTACTGTGCCGCCCTCCCAGGGGTATGCTGAGGCCACTCGTGTCTGCGGAGCACGGGGTCTCTGACGGATGGGGTTAGAACAGCGCAGATAGACCGTCCTGTCCCCAAAACTACATGCTACGGCCCCTTCTCCAGGTGGCCTAGATGTCTGCTTGAAATCTATCGTTTCCCCCCGGTGTGCTTGCAACCCATTTACTTCTTTGCTCATCGAGCTGTGACTGATGCTGACTGGAATGAGCCATCTTGTACCTCCCGATTACCCTGCCCAGATTTAGGAGCCACTTGAATTAGTTTTGTTGTCTAATCTTACGTCGCCTAGGAGAGACCCCATACTCGGCAGTAATCTGCTGTCAAACCCCTGCGAGGAGGAGAGGGGAATGACTTGTATCTGTGGCGTATCCCAAGTGACTTTGATGTGCTGCAGAACCAAGGCTCAGCAGAAATGGCTTCTCTCTTAATACCTAGGAGGTGGTGGGTGCCTGTAGTATTGTGACCAGTGTAGGTACAGCTGTGGGTTTGATTTATTGTGCTGGCTGCTGTACAATTACCAAGAGCTCATTCAGGTGTGAGTTAGCCTGCCTGTCGCCAGGTAAGCAGACACACCTTACCAATAACCAAAAGACAATGCAGGGAATCACCTGCTGTGAAGTCTATTCCCCCTCTCCCCAGCTGGTGGGCTGCATAAATTGATTTGACCAGGCTCAGGAGTTGCAGGGAGGCAAAGAGCTTTGGGCCTGACAGAAGGACTGGCCTTACTTTGCCTCCAAGCTTTGCTTAGCCAGGGGAAGGGAGAAGCCTCTTGCCGGCAGGAGCTGATACAGGGTTCAGAAGATCCCCACGCCGAAGCATGCGCCGTGTTGTTCCGCTCTGGCTTTGAGACTGCAGTGTGTCAGACCAGGACAGACCCCAGTGACACGTGATATCCAGAGCGAAATGATTTAAATCATTAAAGAGGGTGGTGAGGTGTGACGGTCTCTGTTTTCAGAGGGAGCTTTTCCTTAGGAGAGACAAGCGTCCCTCCCCTTCAACAGCTCCAGCTCATTGTTACCCGTAGGGTGAAGGGTGATGATGCCGGGGAAACGTTTTGTTTCAGACACTCTTCAGTAGCGGGGTGTGAATGTGGCACGGCACAGTGATGACTGAAGCACTGTTGGTTATGTCTGCTGCATCCTGTCAGCTGCACCATCCCCCATCACAAGGCAGTTTGCCTGGGCGCAGGTGATGCCCCTGTTACTGCACCCTGAGCTTTCAAGCTCGGCAGTTCTCTTGCACTGTGGGTGTAGAAGCCCTGCACATAGAGACGCTGGATTATTTTGTGGGGCCTGGGGGAAGGGGAAAAGGTCCAGGCTCAAGCTATGGCGTGTCCAGCTGGAGAATAGGAACTGGACAGTAATGCAACATGGCCCCGCTTTATAAACCCAGGAGTGGCCCTGAAAAGGGGGGGGGGGGCGCAAAGGTGGCCAAACTGAGGCCCCGCCCCCTACACCACCATCTCCCTGAGGCCCCGCCCCATTCACTCCTCTCCGCCCCCTCCCCCCATCGCTTGCCCTTTGGGCCAGTAAAAAGTGGGAGGGCCCCCTGGCCTCCCCTGTTCCGGCGCCCTGTATAAACCCCGGCTCTCCCAGTGTGACTGCGCAGTGCGAAGCTGCTCGGTGCATGAGGTGAGTCAGCTCCACCTGCCTATATTGTCACGTCACTGACGCTGGCTGCAGCTGCTGCGAGTGCTGCCTGACACCGTTCTGCCGCCCATCACTGAGCGCAGCCCTGATGTCCTTCCTCCCCCATGGGCCTGTGACTGGAGAGCACGTTCCCAAAGGCCGGCCGGCCGCCAGCCCAATTCCCCATCCCCTCCGTTTTATAGGGTTCTAGCCTGAGCCCTCCTAGTAGGGCCCTGGGGCGTGTGCACAGTTCCCAGGGCAGGGGCAATTTTTGAACAGTGAGAATAAGACCCTGCAGGCGAATACCAAGCTCCACAAGCCATCCATTCGCCCCTCCCCTCTAAATCACTTTCTCAGGGCTGCGGCAGATAGCACCAGCTGAGGACAGGATGGCTCAAGTATTAGTATTGTCCCCTGCCGGCAAGGTTTCAGAGCAGCGACTGCTGGGGGTTCTCTAAAAAGTGGAGCTGGGCGAGACTGAGAGAGAAAATAACGGCCACCCAAGAGGCCTCCGCGCTGTGCGAAATGCAGGCTGCGTTCCTTTACGCGCCCAGGGTCCGAGTTAATGAACCAACTGACCCAGGCAGCCGGGAGAAGCCAATAGAATAAAAATCAATGCCAGAGAGACCCAACCCCATTTGAGGGAAGGGCTTGGTGCCTGTTAACCCATGAGCTGGCTGTTCGGGGTTGTGGCTAACGAAGACGTGGGTCAATTTCAGTGAGCGTTTGGAGGGTAAGAAAACAAAACACTGTGATTGAGGCTCAGGCTGCCCCCCTGCTGGCCTCTGAAGTGTTCCCCCCACTTTTCACAAGGGTGGATTGTGCTGGTTAGAGGAATGACCAACCCGCCTGGGGCAGGGTCAGTCGTGCTTTCCCAAATTGTAGGATTCCTGACAGGGGACCGTCACATTACTGTGATGGCTGCCGAACTGTCTGTCTCTTTCCTGGGTTACCAGCCAAGGGCAGTCCTGTGAGGAGGTGTCGTCAGGGTCACGGGCTTGTCTCGGTGATTCTCCACGTCCAGCCATGTTTCCGCATCTCGGCGTATGACTCTACAGCAAAGAAAACCCCATGGCTGGCCTGTGCCAGCTCGCAGGGCTTGGGCTGCTGGGCAGTTTCATAGCTGTGTAGACTTCCGGGCTCAGGTTGGAGCCCAGGATTTAGCACCTTGCAAGGAGGGAGGTCCCAGAGCTCAGGCTCTGGCCCAGGCCTGGAAGTCTACACAGCAATGAAACAGCCCTGCAGTGAGCCGCGGGTATCTAGTTGCTGCGTGGACGTACTCTTAGTGTGTAGGATTCTATTATTATTTAATGTTTCTATTGTGGTAGTGCCTAGAAACCCACCAGTTTGTACAGCACCTGTCCCAGCAGGGCCCCGGATGCTGTTTTTATTAGTTGTACGTTTTCCCCTTCCTCGGTGCCATTTTGAGGCACTAGTCTCTGCTCAGGGAGAGAAATTAAATCCATCTCTTTCTGAAACGGCCTGAAAGAATTGCTAAAAACCTCCTTTCCCAAATGCTCCCTGCATGCTCATGCCTTCCCCATGAGAAACCTGCATGGCTTTTTGGTCACGCTATTGGATCTCCACATAACAGCTTTGCAAAATTCAAAGGCATCTCCTGGTCTTGAGCTTTCGATGGAATGTGTAGCATGTGCAGATACAAAACCGAAGCAGCAGAATAACCCAATGAGCCAGCTTGGCCTTAGGAGCGGCAAGTCTTTTCTGCAAGTGACTGTAGCTTTATATCTGTTGGGAAAGATGGGGGCTCTAGCATGCTGTAATGTACCATACCTCCCCAAACTCGCTGTGTGATCCTTGGCTAGTGAGGAAGCAAATGACCATTATGGCAGTTGAAGAAAGAGCTGTTGGGACAGATTTTCCCAAGAAGCTTATTAAGCGAGCTAAATACCTTGGCTATCTAGTGGGGAGGTTCAAACTCCTAAAAAGACAGTTGAAAAAATGTAAATGAAACCCATTGTATTCCCCTGCCCCAGGGAAGCCCAGCATCCTGATCATCAGGGCTCCTGCCCAGCTGTCTGAAATCTTGCTCCTCTTACACAGAGGGGAAACTGTTATAGGGTCATCTGTTGAGGCTTCATTATCAAAACGCTCCAATTCCAGTTCTTCTGTTTTCTTAGTCATTCCATCACCGTTTTCCCAGGGATTCCATGGCTGGGATCTTAATGGGCACTAGGCCAGATCCTCCCACGTGGCAGAGCTGCAAGAGTTGGTGGGGTGCGCCTGGGAGGGGCTCAAAGACAGCTTTTAAGCCTCCTTTACACTTCCCTGATCCTGGGGACAAGTGGCAGCTAGCCTGGCCTCCAAAGCACCTGATCCAAAGCCAATTGAAGTCAATGGGCTTTGGATCAAGCCCCAAATTATGCCTGGCTGGCCCTGGCCCTGAGCGAGGGGAGAAGGGTGGTCCTTTACAGCCAGGGCTTGTCAGAGCATAGGGATGTCCTGGACACACCCACTTCCCCTGATTGCTCCCTAGCCTTGGGACAGGTTGGGGAATGGGCCAAGATAGCTGCAAACAGAAAGTATCAGTCCTGGTGATCTCAGGTTCTAACCCCAGCCTGTCAGTGGGAACAGTCACTACTCAGAAATACCAACATTGGGGAATGATGAGACCAGTATCTGCCTGCTGCTGGTTCAGGTGCTGATTCCAGAAAGGCCCCCCATTGTGACTATCCTATCAGCCCAGGATCACCACTAACTAGGAGTGCTAAGCACAATACCCATATGAATAATTATTACATTAAAATAAAACCCACGACACTCCCATGACATATCCCACTTCAAGCCATAACTAAGAGCACATACAACTGGGATAATCTCTCTGGTTTACCCCTTCATGGCAATTTAAAATAAACCCTTAGCCCCTCTTGCTGCTTCAGTGTGTAGGTGACTTCCCCCTACCTTCCTCATCCCTTGTTTTTTGACTAAGATCCTCTCCAGTTCTCCCCCTGGGAGGCCCATCGCCCTGTTGGGGATTGTTCTTAGCAAGGGAACAAATTAAGTGGGGATAATGGGGGGAGTTGTACTGGTATAACTCTATCAGTATAGAGGAAAAAATCACACCATAAGAACAGCCATACTGGGTCAGACCAAAGGTCCATCTAGCCCAGTATCCTGTCTTCCAACAATGGCCAATGCCAGGTGCCCCAGAAGGAATGAACAGAACAGGTCATCATCAAGTGATCCATCCTCTGTCGCTCATTCCCAGCTTCTGGCAAATGGAGGCTAGGGACACGATTGCAGCCCACCCTGGCTTATAGCCATTGATGGACCTATCCTCCATTAACTTATCTAGTTTTTTTTGAACCCAGTTATAGTCTTGGCCTTCACAACATCCTCTGGCAAGGAGTTCCACAAGCTGACTGTGCATTGTGTGAAGAAATACTTCCTTTTGTTTGATTTAGACCTGCTGCCTATTAATTTCATTTGATTCTTGTGTTATGAGAAGGTGTAAATAACACTTCCTTATTTACTTTCTCCACAGTCATGTTTTTATAGACTCCTTCATTTTACATGTATAGTTGGGATTTATGTTTTCCAATGTGCATTTCTTTGCATTTATCAACACTGAATTTCATCTGCCATTTTGTTGCCCAGTCACCCAGTTTTGTGAGATCCTTTTGTAGCTCTTCGTAGTCTTGCTGGGACTTACCTATATCGAGAAGTTTTGTATCATCTGCAAATTTTGCCACCTTACTGTTTACCCCTTTTCCCAGATCATTTATGAATATATTGAATAGGACTGGTCCCAGTACAGGCCCTTGGGGGACACCACTATTTACCTTTCTCCAATCTGAAAAGTGACCATTTCTTCCTACCCTTTGTTTCCTATCTTTTAACCAGTTACCAGTCCATGAGAGGACCTTCCCTCTTGTCCCATGACTGCTTACTTTGCTTAAGAGCCTTTGGTGAGGGACCTTATCGAAGGCTTTCAGAAAGCCTAAGTATGCTATATCCACATGATCCCCATTGTCCACATGCTTGTTGACTCCCCTCAAAGAATTCTAGTAGATTGGTGAGGCATGACTTCAACAACCTAGCAATACAGGTACAAAATGTGCGAGGAGACCAGCTCTGAGGCTGCTGAGAGGGGTAGGCCGTGATGAATGTGCAGCAGTGATGGAGCACCAGGTTACTGTCTGGCCATGTTCTGCAGTGTGGAGATTTTTACATGAATTGTGTATGGCTCATGATGGAAGGTAGATCAATAAATGCCACTTCAAACTTTGGCTTGACAGCTCAGGGGTCACTGCTGCTCTTCCTTTTAGAGAGACTGGCTGGTCAGTCGTTACAGATTTATTACGAGTGGGGTGACCCATTACAAATGAAATTCGGCATCTCTGGGGAAGGATGTGCCGGGTAGGCTGAGCGCTCCGTGAACAAATGGCGTGCGAGTGGCTTTGCTCACTCGTGGCAGCCCCAATTATCCCTCCACCTACTGCTGGCCTCCTGGTCAAACTCCTTCTCAAGTCCTATGTCTCTGGATGATCTGGCAGTTGTGTGAATACCTTAACTATACCAGCTGAGGGGCGCACCCTCTGACCTAGAAAACATTTGTCCAGCGGGGCCTGGAGAAGGATTACAGGTATTAGCCACTTGATAAAAAAACGGCTTGTTGGGTTAAGGTCACAGGCAACAGAAGTGGAAACTTAGTGTGAGGGTGAGACTCTTGCAGTGCTGAATCCCTCGCTCTCCAGCCGTTGGGTTATTGCCCGATAAACTGCGTGGTTTGTGACTAGCTTTGTGCACCTCTGATTTCCAGATCGGCAATCAATCTCTGAGCTCCCCTACCCCACACAGCTGGGTCAGTGCAAGTCATGCTGGCCTTACACTGATATTTTTAGGAACACCTGTAAAACACCGGTAAGTGCAGTCCCTGCTAAAAACATTGTTGAATAAACTGCACTGGCAGCATCTCTCATTGAAGGGGCTTCAAAGCGCCTCACAAACATGTAAGGTCACCACATGGGATGTTTCTCACCGCTGCTGGCACTGACGCAACCCCACTGGTCCTAGCAGCATTGGGCACCCTGGTATAAGTGGATAGCAAGCTGCTGCATGCAGGCTCTTTTAGTGGGAGAGAGGGAGAGCACAAGATTTTTGCCATTTTAGCCCAAAATCTCCTGAAAGACACTTGCAAGGTTTCAGTACTACTGAATCCAGGTGCTGCCTATGTTTTCTCTATGACCTGAACCCTGTCCTAATCTCCTTCTGGAGATGAACTCCACCTCCGTAGCCTCTCTGAATGAGAACAGGCTGAATGAGTGCCTAGAGCAGTTAGCTATCTGACGGATTGCCAGCCACCTAATGGGTTTAATGTCTGATGGTTCCACGAGATGCATAACAACGGTGGTATTTTCAGCTATGTAGCTCTCATGCCATGTCTGTCTCTTCTGCGTGCTGCACCTTTTACCTTTCTAAGTAGTTTGCAGAGCCAGGCAGCCATTTTGCTTTTGGAGTTGACTCTGCATGTTAGACACAGACACTATGTTCTCGCGCTCTCTCTCTTTCTCTCCCTGAAACTTTGCTTTCATTCATTGTTTTCATGAAACTAAAATAGGTCACTGTTCAGCTGTAAATATGTGGCTTTAACTTTGTCTGTGGGAAACCGACTGGCTCTAGCGAAGACTCCATCATGTGGCTTCTGAGCTAGCGAGCTCTTGGAAATAAAAATACTTTCAGAAAAATGACTGACTATCCACCTGTCAAATTATCTGGGCTTATCCCTGCTTATCACATGGAGCCTTTCTGCAGCTGGAGGTTTTTTAAATTGTGGGAGCGGAGGACAAGGGAATTGATGAGCTTAAATTGAAGCCCTATTCACTTTCTGGTGCTTCCAAAGGTAAAATGGGGCAGTATAAATCACTGATCTGCTTCACACAGCAAGCAATCAGTGTGTACCTACTGTCAGAGTAGCTGTAAAAAGTATTGTGAAAGGTGTTTTTAGAGACTGCGTTAAAGAAACAGCTGGGTACGTTTCTTACCAAGGGGCAGGCTAGGAAGTGTCCAGTATGGAGAAGAAATATCCCATCTCTGGCCACGTCTACACGACGGAATTATTGTGGGAGAACTACATCACTCAAAGGTGTGGAAAAATCCACACGGTTAGTGCTGGTGTAGTCAGTGCTTGTCGGCCGGAGGGCTGCTCCTGCCAACAGAGCTACCGCCCCTCGCGGAGGTGGATGAACTCTGCACTCTCCCATCGGCGTACGGCGTCTTCACTAATGGGCTCCGGCCGTGCTGACGCAGCTTTCTCAGTATAGACCTGCCCTCTTTCCAGCCAGCCAGGAGGCCCAAATGGGGCTGAGGCACCTTCACTTTTGTGCCAAGGTGCAGGGTTCTAATTCTGGAGACACTTCTGGCGCACGGGATTCTCTCTCTCGGGTGCCAGAACAAGAAACAGAAGGGAGACGTGTGGGCGCGCAATATGTATGGGTGGGTGTTTGCAGACAGAATCTCAATTGGCTGGGACTCCTGGAGTTTTGCCACGTGCTGATGTGCCACATACGACTTGAGAGGTCTGGGTATGAATTAAGAAGTAAACAATGTCCCTTAGAGAGATGTGATGAAGAAAACCCGTTCAGTTAGACCTTCGCCACATACAGGAAATGAAATAAGGCCCACCACAAAATGATTCATTGACCATGATCTGTTATTCCTGTGAAAGAACAGTAGCACTCCCCCCACCCATACTCCACGCCATCATGCAATCTGTCTAAATGCTTCCAGTGCTGGGGGATGGCTAATTTTTTGCTATCAAAATTCATAACACAAAATAGACACGTGAAGGGATTATACACCCTTCATGAAGAATTTGAAAATGCTGCTCTGATACAATAAATATTGTAAGTAAATAGCTGTGTATGTAACACAAACAGGCAGGCTGGTGTGAAAAGCACAGCTGAAGCTCTGTGTTTCTTACATTTTTTTAAAAGTTAAATTTAACGGTATTGTTTCTTGAAAGGTAATATACACTCAAATCAGTGATGTGTGCCTGTGTGGGGAAGGTGATGGATAATGCACATGACTAGGACCCTGGGTTCTAATCCCAGCTCAGTCACAAACTTCCTGACTTTGGACACATGCAGCCTGTACCCCAGTTTCCCATCATAGGGCTAATAATCTCTCCCATTGATGATGGTGACTGGTGATACTCTGACTGTAGCTTGCGAGCCGCAAGTGGCTCTTTAATGTGTCTCCTGTGGCTCTTTGTAGCACATGATATTAAAAAACTGTGTAATTTAATTATTGACCCATCAGGATGCTTTTACTATGTTTTGAGCCAATTGTAGTTAATGAAATAACAACACTCGGTCAGTCGTTATTGCTGTGAGAATACTATATACAAACTAAATATCCCCCCATCATACGGTTTAAATGTGACTATCTAGTACTCTAGGAAATGAAACAATGAATTGACATGACTGTGGCTCTTCTGGGTAATGTGGATCGCTAATTTGGCTCCTGGAACCCCTGAGGTCCGAGTATCACCAATGGCGAGATCCATATAGATAACTAGGTGGTGCCTTTATGTGTTACTGAGATGCTGTGCTGTCCTCTGTTAGACTGCAAAACAAACTGCAGGCTACTTTTTGGAGTGTTTTTACACTGGGGCAGTTTGAATGACAAATGTCTCTAGATACTGCTTGTCTTAATGGTGTATTTGGTATTTCAAACTGTGCTCTGGGTTAGATCTGTCATTGCCCACGGCTCCATGCAGTAGACTGAATCTAAAACCACCAAAAAAGACATTTTCAGAGCATTTTGTGTGGGAGCAGCTAGGAATTACAATGCCTCTTGATCATTTCAATAGCAAAGGCGGCAGAGCGAGATGAAGCTGTGGCATTTTACAGCTTGGGGACATTTCCCTTCCAAGATTTGGTTTCTTTTAGCAGATTGGTTGTGGACCATCAAGGCTCCTGCTCCCCGCCCCCCACTAGATCAGTAGAGACTGTATGTTGGGTGTCTGTCGGCTGTTCAATGGGTCGGTATCATAGGCTGCTGGGCAAAACTTGGTGCTATGATGAGGAACCTCATTGGCCATTTTGGCAGCCAAGTCAGGAACTGAATGGACATGCAGATTGAGCTCCCTGCCTGCTCTTACAAGGGCTTCCTCTCGAGGCTTGGTGACAAGGCCACGCAGGGAAAGGTGGTGCGTTGACAAGGCTGCGTGGGGAAATGTGGCACTTCTGTCTATGCTGTGCGGCTCTTCCACCTCCAGAGCCCAGTGGCATCTTTTACTAGCACTGAATTCATGCCAACTAAGGTGAAATATTAAGGACCGGATTTTACCCCTGGGAATTACTGGCAAGAAGGGGACCCTCGGTCAGTATCTCCCCGTCCCGTGTGGTGGTGTGTTGGAGGAGAAGGGAAACCAACCGTGTGGAGAGACCCCTGTGAGAGTCAGTATCTGTGGCTGACTGGTAACCAGATGAGATGATCTTAGAGGAAGCGCAGTGAGCTTTCTTCCGCCTCCCGCTGGGTTTCCTATAGATGGGTCTAATGGGCTCTAAGTGAGTAAAATAGTGGGACTTCGATAGACGCTTGTAGGGGACTAAGGTCGCTGAAAACTGGGGTGTGTGTCAAGATGCCTAGTTCCGTGGTCCTGCCCTAGGCCCTCACTGTTGACTTAAATGGAAATCAGTTAAAAAGCCGTTACCCTCCTCTGCCTCAAACTTTGGATCCAGATCTCACCGTTCCCAAAGTGGTCTCTTTTGTTTGATCTGGCTGAGGGCAGGAGCCTTTTCAGTCTAGTTCTGAGATGTTCAGATTTGGGGATGTTTTGTCTCCCTCTCTAACTACAAACAATGCGATTGCCACCTGGAGGATTTAGCATCCTCGTCCTTTTGTCGAAGAGAGTAAACTCTGCTCCAAGGAACAGTAGTTTTTATCTGGATTAAGGCTGAGGAGATGAAGCAGGGGAAAGGCCATTGAATTTGAATTTGGTCTGTACTCTCACATGCATAAGCCTCTCCTGGATCTCTGGAGACTCTAGTTTTTGCAAAGTGCTTTGGGGATGAAGCCTGGTTTCCAACATCCATCACGCTGGGGGCTGAGGCTAGGGTTGCTGAGAACTGTGCACTAAATTCAAGCATCTGCATTAAAAGTTACTCCTGAAGTTTGACTCTGGCAGTGTCATCTTGCTCTCAAAGGATGGCTCCAGCTGGCAGCCAAAGGTTTGAAATGACTCTCTTGGTTTGACAGCCCTGCCAGTGATGGTGGCTGGGAATCTCATTGCCTTTCAAAGGCACTAAAGTGACTGATGTTATCTCTGTACCGACAACTCGAGGGTGGAGCTGCTGTGGGAAGGAGGGAGGGGAGCTGAGCTGCCCCCCTGGATCTCCAGTAGGAGTAAAGAGGTTATGTTACCTCTGTACTTAGCAGTGGTGCAACAGCTGCTGGAATCCTGTGTCCAGTTCTGGTGGCCACCGTTCTAGAAGGATGTTGATACATTGGAGAGGGTTCAGAGAAGAGCCATAGGAATAAATTAAAGGGTTAGAAAACCTGCTTTAGAGTGATAGACTCAAAAAGATCAATCTAATTAGCTTAACAAAGAGAAGGTTAAGGGATGACTTGAGGGTACAGTATTTAATAGTGCACCTATATACCGTAATATAGCACCTACATACCATATCCCATAACATAGCACCCACATATTGTAGAGTGGCCACCTGTACATTGTAAAATGACACCTATATACCATAACTTGGCACATATGTACTGTAACATAGCATTAGAGTTGGTTGAAAATTTTCCAACTAACCATTTTTCTGTTGGGACACGTTGATTTCAACACAATCATTTTTTGGGGTGGGGAAACCCAATGCAAAGCATTTCGATCATGGAATGGAACACTTTTTTTGTTTTATTTCAAAATGACTTTTCATTTATTTTGATACGTTTATAAATATCAGTTTTTTAAAAATGTTTATATTGCAATCAATTGACTCAAATTCAGAACAAAAACAAATTCTGAATTTCCTGCTAAACATAACTCTTTTCTGTAAAACTACACAACCTTATAGATGCTCAATTGCATGTTAAGCGTGATTTGATCACAGTCTGTAAGTACCTACATGGGGAACAAATATTTCATAATGGGCTCTTAAATCTAGTAAAGAAAGGCCTAACGCAATCCTGGCTGGAAGTTGAGGCTAGACAAATTCAGATAGAAATAAAGTGTAAATTTTTAATCATGAGCATAATTAACCAATGGAACAATTTACCTAGGGTCGTGGTGATTCTCCGTCACTGACCATTTTTTAAATCAGGATGGGATGTTGTTTCAGAAGATCTGCTCTAGGAATTATTTGGGGGAAATTCTCTAGCCTGGGTTATACAGGAGGTCAGACTAGATTATCATAAGGGTCCCTTCTGGCCTTGGAATCTGTCAGTTCCGGCAGCTGGAATTATTGCACCAGACACAATATAACTGACTGTGTAGTTATATTCTATACCGTATCTATATATTTCTGAGAGCCTGTTGAAGTCTGTGGTAACTTTACACTGACTTCAGTGGGTTTTGCATTAGGCCTTAAGCACGTACACAGATCTATTGACTATGTTCAGAATTTAACACTGTTTAGTCCTTTGATTCTCTCTAAGGTCCTCATCTCATCCCCGCCACTGTGCTATTGGGTAATGTGGGAACAGTGATTTTCCAAAAGAAAATTGTGTGTGTGTGTGAGAGAAAATTATCTATAGGACTTGAGTCTATAGGACTCATTTACGTTGGGGCCCCTCTATACTATGCTGGCAGTGTAAAGGGACCTTAGTGCAAATGAGAATTAAAAAACACACAATCTTCAGCCTTGGTTCTGCATTTTCCCCATATGACAGGGTGAGGGAAGTTCAGATCTGGATCCAGGGTTTTGGTTTGGGATCCATTTATAGTGTCATGATCTTTCTTTTAAAATTAATATTGATATTACAGTGAGGTCAGACCACAGTCAGGATTGGGTCCCATTATGTAAGGTGACCTACAAAGACCTACGTAGATGCAGTCCCTGCCCCGAAGAGTTGATGCAGAAGACATATAATGAAGAATGTGGGAGAAGGGATACAATCAAGTATGTCTGAGCTGAGACTGAAATGAACGTGAGTTGTGTGCCTAAATCCCAAAGTTGGCTGTGGGAAGCTCAACCCTAAACTTTTATATACATAAATGCACAGTGGAATGTTAAAACGACTATTGTAAACTGACTAAGTGCTAACTATCCCCATCTGCCTCAGTCGAGCCACTGTAAACTGGCTGGTTTTTCTTACAGGTAAAGAAATTGAAGCTTTCCTATGTGTATTTTTTTAAAGGGTTCATTAACCCCCCCCTTCTGTCAAGACAAGAAAAATAATCCTGTATTCTTAAGGAACAATTGTAGCTACCTTTTTTTTTTCCTGGTGATTTCAAAGGATTACATACCATCTGCTCTGTGAAAGCTGTGAATGGCAGTGCCTTATCTGCTTCAGTTGAATTCCTACCCCCACCTTTTGTATTTCCACATGGTAGTTTGGCATTTAATATGCGGTAACATCTTCCTTTTGTGAACCCATTTTCCATCTGTGCTGTATTATTCAGACCTTCTCAAGGGAATTTCAAACTACCTCCCCGCCCCCCTCCCGCCACTCCCGGAAACAAGTTTTTCATGTAAAATTGTGTTATCAGCCTTTTAAGTTCTGGTTAATTAACAATCCCACCTTCCCTTCACCTTCTGACTCATTAACAATGTGAATTGGCCAATCAAGTATTGACAAGGCCCCAAGAACAAACCTTGCGAGCCTGCTGTATGGTTTTGACACAGGGCTCCAATTCATGATGGGGAAGCAGGGGTGAAAGTAACTTAAAGGACGTACTGGTACCCTGGTGGCCTGAGCAGAGGGTGTGGCCTCAGCTGGAAGAGGCATGGCCTCAACCGAAAGAGGCATGGCCTTTAAATCAAGATTTAAAGGCTCCAGGGCTATGGCTGCGGTAGCGGCGGCTGGGAGTCCCGGGCCCTTTAAATCACCGTCAGAACCCTGCCGCCACTACCCCAGGGCTCGGACAGCGATTTAAAGGGCCTGGGGCTCCAGCCGCTGCAGGAAGCCTGGGGCCCTTTAAATCGCTGGCCTGAGGAAATCGGTCTGGTCCAGCACGGCGTACCAGAGCGGACCGGCTTACTTTCACCTCTGTGGGGAAGGAACATTCAGTTCAGGAGACCCTCACCAGTGAAGATTCAGAAGACTATGGGAAGACATTATTTCATGCTCATTGGCTGTAGCACTTAGGGGTATGTCTGGGTACTTTCCATCGCTTGTGTCTATGGATAGGCAGCATGTTGATACCCTAACATGGTAGTTCCCAAACTGTACCAGACTAAAACCTTGAGTCTTATTCTCTGCTGCTTGGCACCATTTGGGACCAAGGCAAAGTGGGTACAAAATGCCTTCCCAGTGGAATGGTAATGTGTTACTCATTTTGCACACGGGGCAGTGGGATGGAGGATGGAGCCCCTTGTCTGTGTTGCCCAGATCCTCTCATCTCTCATTCAGCAGCAGGAACTGTAACTTTTAATGGGAGTTTAGTTTGTACTGAAGGAAAAAGGTGGTGATCAGATAACACTGTGAGATGAAGGCTATGTAACTACCTAGATAGATAGAGATCACAGGGAACTAGGGTGTGGAGCAGGCCCATGTATATGGGAAGTGAGCACTGGTGGTGCACTGTCTCCCTACCTTGTGCCTCATCATTCTGGGCTGGAGGGGACCTACTGTACAGTCATACAAGCCTGAAGTACCTGTTAGAGCTCCCAATTGTGGAGCCTGGTTCTTCAGCTCCAGTTGTACAGACTCTTGCTTTTAGCTCTGGAGGTCCCCAGTTGAATCCTTGGTATCAGCTAAGATGTCAGCCATCGCATTGGCTCTTCTCTTTAGTGGGAGAAAAGACCTTTTTAATGGTGCCAACTTTCCTGATACTTTAAGACTAAAATAAACCAGGCGAAGCAGCTTTCAAAGCTCTGTCGCAGTCACTAAGGACGAGTGAAAGTGCTTTGGTGGTTGTGGGTCTCCCCCCCCGCCCTTTTTGGATGAGGGAGTAAAATTTCATTAACTTCTTTATTGTCACCAGCTATGCCTGAGCTGGTAAACTTTCCTGACCCTTCTCTGGTCTGCAACAAGTCTCCAGAGATGGACACAAGCTGCAAAGTGCTGCTCCAAGTTTCAAACACATTCGAGATTAGATCCGGGATGCTGAGACCCATTAATTTGTTCTGATCACGATGATGTCTTTATGGTCAAAGCAGCCAATGTTAGTTCTGAAACTGGGCCATGTGGCTGGATCATGAGACCCTATGCATGAACCAAAGTCAGTAACAGGTAAGTTTCACCTTTGGTGTAGATGAAATGGCAGTAACAGCCTTTGCTCTAATATTTAATGTTTTTAACATGTGAAAGAAAAAAGAATCTCAATGCAAGAAACAGATTGTGGGCGCTCAGCTCTGCTCTTAGCTGTTGCTTCACTCTTGGAGTTAATGGTGCCAGGGCAGTGTGCATGCTTTGAACAAATGGAGGTGACCAAACACTGTGCTTGGCACGCTGCTTCAAGTAGTCCATAAACATCGCCAGCAATAACATAACTGCTGTGTTGAACGTATGCTGGGAATGACACACTGAACCTCTCTGCCGAGGGTGAGGAACCCTTGCCAGAGCTGTATCAAGAATCATGGTGGGTTGTTTTTTTTTTTTTGTTTGTTTTTTTTTTCCCCCTTCTCTCATGATGATGAGCTCTTTGGGAAAGAGGCCACGTTCAACAATTCACACTGCTCTGCCCTGTGTCCTGGGCTCCTAGCTGAGCCAACTAAAAGGCATTCTGCAGAACATACATAAACTCCTTGTGTCTGCATAACTTTAAGTCTGATTTGCTGCAGTTAGTCCACAGTCAAGCTCCATCCAGTCTAGGAGCATGGCTCCATAGCCTGTGATTGCCTTTTGAGGCAAAATGATGGCAATCCTAGGACTGGAAGGGACCTCAAGAGGTCATCTAGTCCAGTCCCCTGTGCTCTATGCAATGCTCATACTTCAGTGCCTGTACGTTCTTGGGTGTAATCTGAAGTAGGGTTTGGCCCTCCAAAGCCCTGACTGAGCACCTCCTGTGAAGTGCTGGGCTCCCACTGAAGCTACTGGGAATTGAGGGCACTCCACACTAGAGCTGCTTGGGAATTTTCCATCAGACTAATTTTCAGTATTGCTGAAAAGGTTTCATTTTCAGCCACGTAGATCTAATTGAAAAATTTCATTTTATTGAACTGACTCAAAATGTTTCATTTTTAAAATCAGTTCAGCTGAACATTAAACTACATTTCCCTGTCAGTGCATTGAATTATGGGAGTTATGGTTTGGGCCCCCATTCTCTCTTGGAGGCTGGGCTCCCCAGAGGATATCTCCTATAATACAATGCATATTTCCCTTTGAATGAGCTGTGTAGTGCATCATGGGAGATATAGTCCAGCCAGGGAGCCTGCCCCAAGGGGCATCAAGGTCTAGAAATACAACTCCTATTAGACAGTGTGCCACTACGAGAAAACGTTGTTTGATATTGAACTGACTTGAAGCGAAACCTTTCAGTTCAGTTCAATAAATCGGAATTAAACATTTCAATTTTAGGAATGTCAAAATAAAATGTTTTGACACTTCTGAAAAATGTGTATTCAGAACTTCTGTTCCACAATTTATTATTTTTTTTTTTTAATTTCAACTTTTTATCCCAATTTGTGACAGAAGGAACTGTTGGGTTTTCCCGTGGCTTAGAAATTGTGATTTTTTTTTTTACTTAGCTCTAGTCAATATTTTGTAGGATCCAATTTATTTATAGTATTGCCTATTGATCCTGCCAAACAATGAGGATGCTGAATGTCTCGTAACTAGAGATGGTGTCCAACCCCAATCCCTGGCTCAGAATCCAGTTTGAACTTTGGGAAAATTCAGCTTCGGACACCAATTTTTGGCACGGGTCCCACCCCTATTTAAAAACCACCCTGTTCTCTGATCAAACTGCATGCTCAGTTTGGAGAATGAAGTTAAAATGTGAAGACTGAGACCTGAATTTGCAGTTAGAAAGACCACTTGACTCTGCTTTGAGGTAAAGTGGGCAGAACTTCACCGTAAATGGACTTTCATATAACTGAGAATTCAGTCCTAGGTTCCCTACTTAGTTTCTCCATAAAAGACAAAGGCAATAATGGCACCTAGGTTCATTGGTAACTGGATTCTAGACATGGAGTTTATGCAATACAAGGGGGTGATGTAATGTATTTATTTATCTTTTGGGCATATCAAATTGCAGGAAGCCAAGCCTAGATTTTTTTCTTCTTTTTTTATAGCCTAGGGAACTCTGTTTATAACCTGTGTGAAATTAGGTATAAATGGTGGCTATCCACCAAGGTTTATAAAATCAGGTTGTAAACTTGCTCTTCTTTGATCCTTATCACTGAATATTAACAAACCAGGCAAAGCAAAAAAGACTTTGTGTTCATTACAAATACGAGATCTTAAGCAGCTTTGCACAAGTAGGATCTGCTTCTGAAAGACAAACCCGGAGTTCAACTCCCCCTTCTATCTCCCTAAGCATTTGAGAGCATAATGCATGTTTTGTTCCCCTCTAAACAAAAGGCATCAGGAGTTCAGCTTAGCAGTTCACTGTGGAAAATTTGCAAATATAATCTGGCTGGCATTGCTTTTACCATCCATCTGTCTGTGAGATTTGACATGGATAAAGCTGTGGAATAGCAGAAACTTGATCTGAAACAGTAAGCTCCATCTGACTCACTCGTTACTTCTAGATTCAGAAAACCGTTAAGGTCAGACTGCAACAATGCAGGGGTATAGATGACTTGGGGCATTGGTACTAATGGTATATGCAGCCCTTCACCTTTTTAAGACATTGGTTCATATCAGGAATGGGTCACTAATGACCCAAGTTCAGATGCTTGGCTGCAGACTGTGTGCAGTGAGTGAGCGATCCGAGTTCAATGCCTAATGGCCTACAGCCATGTCCAAAACCCATTTAAGCCTGGTGCTTGGCAGCAGTACATTTATCACCTCGACAAGCTCCATCAAACATACATTAATCTTTGAAAGAAATCAGCTAGTAAATAAATGAAGTAAGTAATCTGGAGATGCACACACAAAAGACAGATTTGATAATGTGACGTTTAATGACGAATGATTTACTGTTCAAAAAGTTAGATACAAATGGGGTTGGGCTGTTTATTTTCAAAGGGGAAAGGATGGATGGAGTTTGCTGCTTCAAAACATTCATTTTCATGTCATGCCTAGATGCTGTGAAACATTTGGAAAGAATCAGGAGTGTGAGTCAAACACTGAATCGTGTCTGTCTGCTATTTCCTGTGGTTCTGCATATTTCTTAGTTATTAGAGAGCGAGTGCATGCACCCTGCTTCTCTGCCCTCCGAAGTGTTCCAGCTTATCTGATCAGTGCACTCCTCAAAGCAGAGGGCTGATTCTCATGTCCGCAATCTGGAGACTCCCCTGGAGTCTTTTGCTCCTGCAAATGATATATAGGTCTTCCTGGGCATCAGTGAGCCTTGGGGTTTGCACAGGATATAATGATGCTTCAATTTTCTATAGCACTTTTAATCAAAGAATCTTGAAACACTTTACAGATATTAATGAATCAAGCATTGCATGACCACTGTGCTGTCGGCAAGTATTATTAATGCCATTTTGAGAATGGGTACAGCGAGGCACAGAGGTTTAAGTGACTTGCTCCAGCTCACAGAGGAATCAGTAGCAGGAACAGAATTTGGGAATCCTGACTCTCAAGCCCACGTTCAAACCACTAATTTATATTCCCTCTCTAGCACCTACTTTGTGAACATTGAAGTGCACAGCAAACTCTGCTGTGGGCTCCAGAAAAGGAGCACTGGAATGATACAGCAGCTTTCTTCAAGCAAATCTCCCCTTCTGTTAATCGTGGTCCCCCAAAAGTTTTCTTACCCAGTTTGCTAGCTTGTATTTCATCTCTTGTATTTTCTTTGGGAGTTTGTGATTTAATAGCAGCACATGTTTGCTTTTGCTGGCTAAAGTAAATAGCTTCTTTCTATATGTTGGATCTGATTTGATTTTTTTTTTTTAAACTTCCAAGCCTTTTCCTGTATGGAGCTAAGATTGACTGACTATTATATTTAATTTGTTTTCAGCGCATCTCCTGGAAGGTCTTAAAACAGTATTATGTAGATTTTATCTTTACAATAACAACATAAAGTGAAATCTAGATCCCATTGAAGTCAATGGCAAAAATCCCATTTGGCTTCAATGGGGCCAGAAGTTCACCCATAGACGGTTCGGAGGTTGGTTGATACAATGCTTTTTAACTCTTGGCCACTAGTTCAAATCCAGCCCTGCTTGGGAGCTAGTGAGTGCATGACTCTTTGTTTTTTAACCATCTGACTTCTCTTTAGTATGAGGGATGATAAAGACCCTGATCTAAACCCCATTGAAATCAATGGGAGTCTTTCCACTGGCTTCCCTGAGCTTTGTATCAGGGCCTAATTAGGATTTCAGAGCTCCTGACACATGGTACTGATGAGTGTGTAGATACAGACATGAAATAGACAGGAGGTTTTGGGTCAGGTCACAAGTGGATATGAGGCCATGTTACAAGACCTCTACCAAAATTACCTTCCCTCCGCCTCCTTTTAAAGGCCAAAGATTGAAGAGGCCCTGGATGCTGAGCTAGTCTCTTGCTCCAACTGCCAGGCCTGGAAGGAAGTTGCCCATCGTGTCCCTGTTCTGCAGAATGTGAGAAGACTTCAGTATGGGTGGCCCTGTCAGCATGACAAACCTTGCTAGCACCAAAATTCACCTGGAACAGAAGAGTAAGGCTCAATAAAAACATAGGTAGACACTTTGCTAACTAATAACTGGGGTAGTTTCCCCTCCAGACCAAACCAACAACAAACTCTCTAAACCTCATTCCAATTTATTTATTTATTTTATTTAAACATATATATGGGAAAGAGATTCAAATATTTAGCAAGGACTTCCTGGCAGCTTCAGCCGCTAGTTTGAATTGTCTAAACAACTTCTGGCTGGTGTGTAAACAGAGCCTTCTGCTTCTATAAACACTGCATCTAAATTGTTGAGTGGGGAAAAAAGCTGAAGCGGTCACATGAAGGGAAGATTTATCACTTCCGTCAGCTTAAACAATTTTTATATTCCTCCAGGGCTTGCAAGTTTGGACTTGTTTTGCTTGGGAAATGTGGGAGGACAGGGACAGTGGGTACTTGTGCTATTGCAGAAGACGGCATGTACATGATCTCTGAGAGACTGGAACGCAATGGATGACCCCTTCGGGGATGTATCTCGTGACAAGAATCAACACACATTTTTAAATCTAAGCATGTATGAAGAGGAGGAATAGTTCCTACTTTGTCTAGAAAGAAAGCAGTAAGCTGATGCACGGGGATTTATCCTCACAGCCCCTATGAAATGCCAGTGTGAGTTACCCCAGTGCAGTAAATCCCCTTGCATTGAACAAATCCTCCCTGATGTCTAAACAAAAGAAATCTCTTCATTCTTCTGATGAGAATCAATCATTAAATAGCATTTGCCAATGCCGAAAATCAACACCCGCTTTTATTACAGCCTATTGCTTCCTTGAGGTGTAAAAGTAACCTGGTGTATTCGGGGGACTCATGCTTGGTCAATATTAAGTTTTCTACTTAGTGAGCCTCAGTAAGTAAGCAACCAATGAGATGTTCTCAGAACAACCCATGGTCTCAGTGAACTCCCCTCTGGGGTGAAGAAAGGAGAGCATGCTGCTTCTGGTCATGGGATAACGAAGAGCATATTGTGCGTTATGGGTACAAGCATACTTTGAGATCAAATGAAAGTGCTTTACAAAGGTGGATAATAAAACTCTCCTTGTTCTGCAGGCAATGAAATGAAACACAGAGAACTGAAATGACTTGCCCAAGATTGTCTCACAATAAGGTCGTGTCTGCACTAAAAACGTTTGCCGATTATAATAATGTTGCTTAGTGGTATTTTTTATACTGGCAAAAACCCTAGTATCGATGCAGCTATTCTGGCAAAAGTGCTATTGCTGGTATAAATTGGGTCCATGCCAGGAACGTTTGCCCTTTGCCAGCACAGCTATGCTATACCAACAATCTTTTTTTTTTTTTTTTTTCTATCGGAGACCTGATTTTGGTCAGCAGAATAGTCTGTTACAGTAGCCACATCACCTGTGTTTTCTTCCTGGCTCTGCTGCTAAGTCACTGTGACCTTGGATGCTTTCCTGAACTGGGTAGTTCTGTAGTTCAGAGGAGCCCCGGATTTCAACCTCAGTGTTCATTTTTTTTTTTTTTTTTTTTTTTTTTCCCCCCTCTCCCCTTCTCATTTCCTATACTCTACAGAGTGATGAGCTGATACTGGTTTGCTGACTTCTCAGTTCAGGTTTTTTCCAAGTTTTGGCCATCTTGGCAACTTCCTGGGTTGGAAAGAAAATCCAATGCAGTTAACTTCTGTCCTTTTTCAGGTGGTTTGGATATGAAAAGTTTGTTGTGCATGGGGAAATTGGGTGTCTCGAATTACCATTACAGGGTGGACCACCATCGAGAATGCTCCATGTTGTGGCTCCAGATTCTGTTGTTTCCCAGCGAGTGATGGGTCTTGGCCTGCAAAATTCTCATCTGCATCCAAATGTCCTTGAAGTCCAAGGGAATTTAGATTCTGAATTTTTGGCTCAAGTCGTTAGAGAGAGACCGGCTGCAGAATGTAGACCTGGATCTGAACTTCCTCAACGCGTGGAGGGAGGCAGATCCAGGGTTTGAGCTGGACAAAAGTCTAACCAGTCCATTTTCTTCCATAGTCTCGGTATTTGAAATTAAGTCCTTTTTGAATCCTGGACATTTCTAACTAGCAAATCCCCAGCGCCAGATCTCCTGAGGCACATTAACCAAGCCAGAACGCTTTCCTACGGAAATGCTGACTAGCTTGCAGTTTGCACACCTGGATACAGTCAGCTGTACTAAGAAAAATCTTTCATTGGCTTAGGACATATAATCAGTGAATAGCAGAATATATCATCAGTCAGACAGGTACAAACAAAGATCAGGCCTGCTGAGGACTGCAGGGTATACATGGCTCCCAATGAGAGAGAGAGAGAGAGAGAGAGAGAGTCAGATATATTTTAAATGAACAAGGAGTACTTGTGGCACCTTAGAGACTAACAAATTTATTTGGGCATAAGCTTTCGTGGGTTAAAACCTACTTCATTGGATGCGTGCGATGGAAAATACAGTAGGAAGATATAGATATTTACACAGAGAAAATGAAAAAGGTGTTGCCATACCAACTATAACGAGACTAATCAATTAAGGTGGGCTATTATCAGCAGGAGAAAAAACTTAATTTTTTTTCCTCAAGTTTTATTTTTCTCCTGCTGATAATAGCCCACCTTAATTGATTAGTCTCGTTAGAGTTGATATGGCAACAGCCTTTTTTCATTTTCTGTGTAAATATCTATATCTTCCTACTGTATTTTCCATCGCACGCATCCAATGAAGTGGGTTTTAGCCCACGAAAGCTTATGCCTAAATCAATTTGTTAGTCTCTAAGGTGCAACAAGTACTCCTCGTTTGTTTTGCTGATACAGACTAACACAGCTACCACTATGAAACCTGTCTCTGTCCTTTGTTTAGCTTGTTATGAGAATCAAGAGAGTAACCTATAAAGAGACTGGATCTTTAAATGGGTGATTCTGCCCATAGAACAGAATAGAGGAAGATGTTGTGGTGAAAGGATCTCCCACTGGCCGGGTAATGTCTACTTGTAGTAAAACACCAGGAACGGATCTGGGCCTCTGCACATAGCAGGATCTCTAAGCCTGGTCTGTTGTCTAGTCCCTCCAGATCTAGGGTTGAGGCAATGTGTTGGCACTGGAAGCCTGAGTTGTAGCTGGGCCAGGCTGTACCCGTTTTGTGGCTAATCGGTCTCCTGGGCCATCAGTGCAAGACCTTCTCACTAAGCATCAGTTCATTTAACAAGAAATGCAGCAGAGCCTGTACCATTTATTTTTGGTTGGGGACACTTTAATTTCTGACAAGACCCTCGACTCCAGTCGAAAGCATCTCTCTGGAAAAGGCTTGCCCGGCCCTGCTGACTTCTCTGAGTATAATGCATGGCATGCTGCTCTTCATGCTGCTCTTGACTTCTCATTTGACATTCTGTAGTTCAGAGGAGCCCTGGATCTCAACCTCAGTGTTGTTTTTTTCCCCTCTCTCCCACTCTCATTTCCTATATTCTACAGCGTGATGAGCTGATACTAGCTTGTTGACTTCTCAATTTACAATAGATTTATCTTTGTGCAGAAAGAAGCTAATGGTTCTATAGCCTTCTGTAAGGAACATGCACTGATATGGGACCATCCTCTGCGTCAAGCCAGAGCATTTTGGGCCTGAAGTCTCTTGGCTGCTAGTTTGTGTTACAAAGAGAGGCTGTGTATTGACAGGGCTGGGCACACTGTTGTCGCTCAACAAACAGTAATTGGGCTCAGTTCATTCATATGGGAAAACTATCCAACAATGGCAAGTTTTGTGTACAGAGGCTCTGCTCCTATTGATGATAGTGGTGCAGGAACTAGCTCTAGGTTAGTAAGGAAGCTCCCTGTAGGGTTCTGCTTGCGCACACTGGCTTGTAGGATTAGAATCTAACTCTCTCTGGGCCAAGGGAGGTTCAGCCAAAGAGATGGGAGAAGAATCTTGTTCGTTCCTATATCCCTTGCCCACATGTTCTAGAATCCATATTCAAAATTTAGCTGCCTCTCCCCAACCTCTAGATTTAATAGCAAATATGGTAGTGAAGTCTTGCTTTACTATGATGCTTTGATTTTTATAAACTATACTACAGTGCATTTCCTCGCATAGCCTGACTGTATTATTGTAAAGAATTCAAAACTAAACTACAGGTGTCAAAGAAAGCAACAAAGTACACTTTTTTGATGCATTGTTCCGGCAGGTTTAGACTTTGAGGGGACCATACAGTCAGATCCCTGTATGGGCTATGGCTACAAGGAGTCCTGTTGAAGTTAACCCTCCCAGGGAGAGATGTGTGTGCAGAGGAGTGGGGTTGTTTTGTTTTGTAGTAAAATATAATATAATATAATATATATATATATATATATATATATATACACACACACTGCTGTACCTTTTCAGTGGGAAAAGCGAGGTCAAAGAAATGCATCTTGCCTTTCGAGTGGAAGGTGGCGAGGCTTGTGATGATGCTCAGTTCCTGGGGAAGTTCAGTTGACAGTCTTGGGCTGGCCTCCAGGAGCGTTCTGTCTCTTGCGCAGACGAGCCTTACCCTTATTGTAGAGAGCTCCATTGTGGCAGAGGAGCAGAGTTGACGACTACACTCTTTATCCTGGGGTTAAGTCAGTCTTTAGATACTTTGGGCCCAGGCCCTTGAGTCCCTTGACGATAAGGCTGGAGACCATGAACCGGAGTTAATAGTCGATGGGGAAGCCCAAGGTGTGAGTGGAGGCCAGGTTGGCTGTGCTCACAGGAGCCAGTGCAGCTGAGGAGATGCTCTGCAGCGGTCTGTAGTGCGTGGAGTTTCCACAGTGCTGAAGGCTCTATGTCCAGGTCTACTGGCCTGCTGCGGTCTAGACGAGAGCTGACGAAGACGTGAATAACTGAGGCCAGGTCATCGTTTGCCAGGATGGGATGGAGTCTCCGAGCCAGCTGGAGATGGTAGAAACATAGCAGCAGGGGTGTGTAAGGCTGAGAGCTCAACATCCCCCAGGAAGTCAGGAGCCTCCAGGACCACTGACTCAATTGACCAATTGTAGGTGTGAACCTTCAGGCACAGGAGACTGGGCCATGGCCGCAAATGCCTCAAAATACTTTCCTCTTGCGCCTTAGCCTCCCCTCTCTCTTGCCTGGGTTCAGCGCCAGCCCTTTGCTGATCTCCTCCAAGCACTGGGCCCTCTGGGGGGTGCTGGGGGTGTGATGGCAGGGGCTGAAGGATAGGTAGAGCCGTGTCACCCATGTAGTGCTGGAGTCCATGCTGTCTGACCGGTTCCCAGCCTGGGCGCATGTAGATGTTGACTGGGACCGGAGAGAACTGATCCTTGTGGGATAAATGACAGAAGCGGGCAGGCAGGTAGGCTCCAGCGCGGGAAGGGAGATGCCGGCTGGGGTTTGGAAAGCGAGGCGGCGCCCTTGCCAATAATAATATTTATGAAATCCCCTCCCGGGCCTCCTGGCTTTTGCTTCTCTTGGGCTTTAATGCCTGAAACCGCCTCTCCTGCCCTGACTGCTCAGCCCCCTGGCCCGGGGGCAGCCTGCTGGCTCCCCCCACCTCCTGCTATACCGGGACCTACCTCCGCTCCAGGGGCAGCGGTTCCCGCAGCGGACCCCCCCTCCCCGCACGTGCAGGGGGCTCCCCGGGAGGGCGCTCGGGTGCAGCGAGCGCCGGCGGGGCCGGGCCGGGCCGGCAGGAGGCTGGCCCCGGGGCAGCGGGTCTCGCCCGCCGCCACCCCGCGGGGAGCAGCCCCGGGGCGCGGCGCTCGCTCGCCGCTGCAGCGCAGCCAGCCGGGCAGCAGGGGGAGAGCCGGAGCGAGGAGGAGCCCGTCCGGATCCCGCTTCCTCCCGCCGCCGGGCCCGCCCCGCTCCCGGCGGCTGCGGCCAGCCCCAGCCCGGCTCCGTCCCGCAGCGAGCGGCGCCCTGCCCCGGGCGGGGGCCGGGGACCCCGCCTGGCCGCCCCCTGCCGAGCCCCCGGGCCTGATTCCTGCCGGGGGAGCCGCCTTTGTTCCGGGACGTGCAACAGTTTCCCCCGAAAGTTGCCGCCGCCGCCGCCCGGCCGAGATGGGGCGCGGCGCCCCCCAGCCCCGGGGCGAGGATTGAGGCGGTGCGGGGGGGGGGCTGGCCGCTCTCCGCCGCACCGGCCGCTGCCCGTGGTCCGCAGCATCTTCCCCGGGGCCCGGAGAAGGGGCTGCGGCTTCGCCCAACTCTCTGTGGGAAGAGCCCCCCCCGCCCCCCCGCCCGTGGGGGAGAAGCCGCCGAGTGTTACCATTAGCCCCGGGCCAGCCCGCCAGCCCCCGGGGGGCGGCCACCTGCCCCCGGCCACTGGGATGCTCTGGGGCCGTTGGTAAGAAGCTCCCAGGATTTCGGTCCCAGTCCTGCGGGTTGGTTTGTTTGGCTTGGCCCCCCCCCCCCCCCCGCGCTGGCAGCAATGCGGGACGATGCCGGTTGTGTTTCTTTCTGGTGAACGAAGCCCTCCAGCTCTGCGTCCCTGCGGGGGCGACCCTCGGAGCGCGGGGGGTCTGCCTTGGAGCTGCCGAGATCCGCTGCCCAGCCACCTCGCTTCCCACCAGAGGCTGCCGAGACCAAATGCTTTTGCATGAAGCCCGGGTGAGGTTCCTGGTGGCTTGGCTATACCATGGGCACCAAGCAGACCAAAGGATGCCAGCCTCCCGGTGCCGGGGAGAGCCCCCAGTCACACAATCCAGGCTCCCGCAAGAAGATGCCAGCTAGGGACCGGGGAGACTTCCTAGCTTCCTTCATGGTGAAGTCCAGTGATAAGTTTGCGAAGAGTGGTGGGAACTTGCCCCCTTATCACCGGCGGATCGGTATGATCCAGGACATGCTGCTGCTAGTGAAGCAAGGGAAACAGGAAGAGGCGACTGAACTGCTGAAACACCTGCGACAGGTGAGTGAGGAGGCTCTGGAGGTTGGAGCATAGGATGGCAACAAGGCTGGGGTTCAGCATAGGGTCCTGTGGGGAGGGTGTAAATGGGAAAGATCATCCTAGCAAGTTCTTGGCAAACCAGGTATTGGAAAACCATTTAAAACTAGGTTTCAGAGTAGCAGCCGTGTTAGTCTGTATCCGCAAAAAGAAAAGGAGGACTTGTGGCACCTTAGAGACTAACAAATTTATTAGAGCATAAGCTTTCCTGAGCTACTTGAATGCATCCGATGAAGTGAGCTGTAGCTTACGAAAGCTTATGCTCAGATAAATGTGTTAGTCTCTAAGGTGCCACAAGTCCCCCTTTTCATTTAAAACTAGGCAGGATTAAATGCTAATAAATGGGAAGCAATCTCTCCTTGGTGAGTGGCATGGACGGGGTAATCTGTAACGCAGCTTCTCCAGGTCTAGCTTTTATCGCATGACTTTCTGGGCAAGGATTCAGAAACTCAGTAACGGTTGGGTGGTCGTTATGTCTAAAAACCTGTAGAAGTGTTAGGACTTCACCCAGTTGTTTCATTTGCAAACTAAACTTGGTGCAACGTAGAAGCCTTCAGAAAGCATCTTTCTCTCTTTTATTGCTTCCAGTGATAGCTTTGGAGTCCAAAATAAGAATGGCTGGTGTAAGACAGTCCCATTTCACTTTCCAAAAGTTCATGTGTAAAGAGCTCTTTAAAGCATCCACAAGTCTCTGGGTATTTTGACCTATCAGCCTTTTGTCTCAAAGATTCTTAGCTCTTTCTTTACAATACAAAAAACACGAACAATCGGCAGCTTTGGATATATCTTACTCTTTTGTTACATACCAGTTGATGGAATTTAGTTCCTGTTTGATTAAGGCTTGTAGAAATTACCTTGGGATCTTTAAAGATGGAAGGTGCTATGTGCAAATAGGGAATTATTAATATACTATCTTACCCAATGCCCCTCAACTGAAAGTCTTTTCCAATCAGGTGTTAACTGAGAGACAGCACAGTCAAAGGTTGGTTTGAACAAGTGAAAAGACAGGCAGAGAGCAATGTTCTCTGTCCTCTGGAGCAGTGGTTCTCAATCTTTTCAGACTACTGTACCACCAAATTTCACTTCACTTAAAAACAACTTGCTTACAAAATCAGACATAAAAATACAAAAGTGGCACAGCACACTATTGCTGACTTTCTCATGTTGACCATAGAATTATAAAATAAAACAATTGGAATATAAATATTATACTTCTATTTCTGTGTATAGTCTATAGAGCAGTATAAACAAGTCATTGTATGAAATTTTAGTTTGTACAGACTTTGCTAGTGCTTTTTATGCAGCTTTTTGAAAAATTAGGCAATTATCTAGATGAGCTGATGTATCCCCTGGAAGACCTTTGCGAACCCCCAGGGGTACGTACCTCTGGTTGAGAACCAGTGCTCTGGGGCACTGAAACAAAAGCAGAAATAAGAGTGGCTTCAGAAGTAAAAGGCCATAGTGGGGCTGACCCTGGTTTGGGGAATTCTTAAAAGGAAACAAATTGGTCTGTAAACTGGTTCACAATTTCCTGAGGTATCAGGTGACAATAAAAGATCAAAGTGCTATGGGAACTTTTGAGGCTTTTTGTTTTATGGAAGTGATGTGCTAATCAGTTTTCAAGGTGAAAGTGAAAACGGACCTATCCACACCAAACTGGATTTGTTTCTGAGCTCTTTGTTTCTTGAGGTCTGCAAGACGCATAGACAAGATGTACTTTGCAATGGGAGTGATCAGTGCCACCTAAGGGAAAGTTGCTCAGGTTTTCTCTGTACGGCAGTAGCTTCCTCTTATTCCCTAGAATTGGGGTGTATGTGTGTGTAGGTTCTTCTGTGTAAAAACGCACCCTTTCTACTCTTGTTCTGCGTTGTTTTCTGCCTTTCTTTTTGTTGTCCTCTTGTTGTTGTTGTTGTTGTTTTCCTTCCCTTTCACTGGCATCTGCTGGAGAGGCATTTCCCATTGAAGCCAAGAAGGCAGGTTGTGTGACTTGTAGCTGTCTTAGGGTATGTCTACACTGTGAAATTAGGTCAAATTTATAGAAGTCGGTTTTGTAGAAAGCGTTTTTATACAGTCGATTGTGTGTCCTCCCCACCACATAAATGCTCTAAGTGCATTTAGTCGGCGGAGTGCGTCCACGGTACCGAGGCAACCGTCGACTTCCGGAGCGTTGCACTGTGGGTAGCTATCCCACAGTTCCCGCAGTCTCCGCCGCCCATTTGAATTCTGGGTAGAAATCCCAGTGTCTGATGGGGCAAAAACATTGTCGTGGGTGGTTCTGGGTAGATATCGTCAGGCCCCCCCTTTCCTCATTCCATGAAAGCAACGGCAGACAATCGTTTCGCGCCTTTTTTCCTGCCTTACCCGTTCAGACACCGTACCACGGCAAGCATGGAGCCCACTCAGCCTGCTGTCACCGTATGTCTCCTGGGTGCTGGCAGATGCGGTACTGCATTGCTACACAGCAGCAGCTCATTGGCTTTTGGCAGCAGACGGTGCAGTATGACTGGTAGCCATCGTCGCCGTACTCAAGGGTGCTCTTTTAGCCAACCTCGTTGAGGTCGGTCGGGGCGCCTGGGCAAACATGGGGGTGACTCAGCCAGGTCATTTCCCTTTTAAGTTTCGTCTCATGGCGATTCAGTCCTGCCGGCAGTCGTACTGCACCATCTTCTAATGAGCAACCAGGAGACGACAATGGCCAGCAGTCATACTGTACCATCTGCTGCCAGCAAGATGTATAAAGACAGATGAAGTGGATCAAAACAAGAAATAGACCAGATTTGTTCTGTATTCATTTTCTCCTCCCTCCCTCTGTGAAATCAACGGCCTGCTAAACCCAGGGTCCTTGAGGGGGCCATTCTGTTTCTCCTCAGCGCAAAGCCACTCCCTTTGTTGATTTTAATTCCGTGTAAGCCAAGCCTGTAAACCATGTTGTCAGTCGCCCCTCCCTCCATCAGAGTAACGGCAGACAATCGTTTTGCGCCTTTTTTCAGCGCAGACGCCGTAGCACTGGGAACATGGAGCCCGCTCAGATCACCGCAGCAATTACGAGCACTATAAACACCGCGCGTGTTATCCAGCAGGATATGCAGAACCAGAACCTGCAAGAAAAGCGAAACCAGGAGAGGAGGAGGTGACTGCAGCATGGTAACGAGAGTGATGAGGACATGGACACAGACTTCTTCTCACAAAGTACGGGCCCCTGCAATGTGCACATCATGGTGTCAGTTGGGCAGGTTCATGGCATGGAACGCCGATTCTGGGCCCGGGAAACAAGCACAGACTGGTGGGACCGCATAGTGTTGCAGGTCTGGGATGATTCAAAGTGGCTGTGAAACTTTCACATGCATAAGGGCACTTTCATGGAACTTTGTGACTTTCTTTCCCCTGCCCTGAAGCACAAGAATACCAAGATGAGAGCAGCCCTCACAGTTGAGAAGCGAGTGGCGATAGCCCTGTGGAAGCTTGCAATGCCAGACAGCTACCGGTCAGTCGGGAATCAATTTGGAGTGCGCAAATCTACTGTGGGGGCTGCTGTGATGCAAGTAGCCAACGCAATCACTGAGCTGCTGCTATCAAGGGTAGTGACCCTGGGAAATGTGCAGGTCATGGTGGATGGTTTGCTGCAATGGGATTCCCTAATTGTGGTGGGGCCATAGACGGAACCCATATCCCTATCTTGGCACTGGAGCACCAAGGCAGTGAGTACATAAACCGAAAGGGGTACTTTTCAATAGTGCTGCAAGCATTGGTGGATCACAAGGGACTTTTCACCAACATCAACGTGGGATGGCCAGGAAAGGTACATGACACTCGCCTCTTCAGGAACTCTGGCCTGTTTCAACAGCTGCAACAAGGGACTTGCTTTCCAGACCAGAAAATAACCGTTGGGGATGTTGAAATGCCTATAGTTATCCTTAAGGACCCAGCCTACCCCTTAATGCCATGGCTCATGAAGCCATACACAGGCACCCTGGACAGTAGTCAGGAGCTGTTCAACTATAGGCTGAGCAAGTGCAGAATGGTGGTAGAATGTGCATTTTGGCATTTAAAAGTGCGCTGGAGCAGTTTACTGACACGTTAGACCTCAGCGAAACCAACATTCCCGTTGTTATTACTGCTTGCTGTGTGCTCCACAATATCTTTGAGAGTAAGGGGGAGACGTTTGTGGCAGGGTGGGAGGTTGAGGCAAATTGCCTGGCCGCTGATTACGTGCAGTCAGACACCAGGGCAGTTAGAAGAGTACAGGAGGGCGCAGTGCGCATCAGAGAAGCTTTGAAAACCAGTTTCAGGAATGGCCAGGCTACGGTGTGAAAGTTCTCTTTGTTTCTCCTTGATGGAAACCTCCCCCGCACCTCGGGTTCACTCTACTTTCCTGTAAGCTAAGCACCCTCCTCTCCCTCCTTCAATCACTGCTTGCAGAGGCAATAAAGTCATTGTTGCTTCACATTCATGCATTCTTTATTTATTCATCACACAAATAGGGGGATAACTGCCAAGGTAGCCCGGGAGGGCTGGTGGAGGAGGGAAGCACCGGGTGGGGTGGTGGAGGAGGGAAGGACAAGGCCACACAGCACTTTAAAACTTATTGAATGCCAGCCTTCTGTTGCTTGGGCAATCCTCTGGGGTGGAGTGGCTGGGTGGCCAGAAGCCCCCACACCGCATTCTTGGGCGTCTGGGTGAGGAGGTTATGGAACCTGGGGAGGAGGGCAGTTGGTTACACAGGGGCTGTAGCGGCGGTCTGTGCTCCTGCTGCCTTTCCTGCAGCTCAACCATACACTGGAGCATATGAGTTTGATCTTCCAGCAGCCTGAGTATTGACTCCTGCCTTCTTTCAGCAAGGTGACACCACCTACTATCTTCAGCCCGCCACCTCTCCTCGCAGTCATATTGTGTTTTCCTGCACACTGAGATTGTCTGCCTCCACGTATTTTGCTGTGCTGTCAGTTTGGGAGGACAGCATGAGGTCAGAGAACATTTCATTGGGAGTGTGGGTTTTTTTTCGCCTTCTAATCTTTGCTAGCCTCTGGGAAGGAGAAACACATGCAGCTGGTGGAGGGGAAAAAAAAGGAGAGTGGTAGTTAAAAAGATACATTTTATAGAACAATGGGTACACACTCTTTCACTGTAAACCTTGCTGTTAACATTACATAGCACATGTGCTTTCATTACAAGGTCGCATTTTGCCTCTTATTGAGGGTATGCTGGTTTGGTGTGAGAGATCACTCCTGCAGGGCCGGGCAGCAGAATTCGGCTTGCAGGCAACTATGGTAAGCCATGGTCTTTTGCCTTCTTTAACCTTCATAACATGTGGGAATGGTTTCAAACAGCAGCGCCCTCATTTGCCATACGAAGTAGCCATTGGGTTGGCCATTAACAATAGGTTGACAATTTAAAAGGAGGGGCTGCGGTTTCCGGGTTCACGTGCAGCAGAAACCCAACTAACCCCCCTCCCCCCACCACACACCCAATTCTATGGGATGATGGCTTCACCCCTCCCCCCCATCACGTGGCTAACAGCGGGAAAGATTTCTGTTCAGCCACAGGCAAACAGCCCAGTAGGAACGGGCACCTCTGAATGTCCGCTTACTAAAACCGCCCTATTTCAACCAGGTGACCATGAATGATATCACTCTCCTGAGGGTAACACAGAGAGATAAAGAATGGATGTTGTTTGAATGCCTGCAAACACCGAGACCATACGCTGCAATGCTTTGTTCTGCAATGATTCCCGACTATGTGCTACTGGCCTGGCATGGTAAAGTGTCCTACCATGGAGGACAGAATAAGGCTGCCCTCCCCAGAAACCTTTTGCAAAGGCTTTGGGAATGCATCCAGGAGAGCTTTATGGAGATGTCCCTGGAGGATTTCCGCTCCATCCCCAGACACGTTAACAGACTTTTCCAGTTACTGTACTGGCTGCAAATGCTAGGGCAAATTAATCATAAAACACGCTTGCTTTTAAACCATGTATAATATTTACAAAGCTACACTCACCAGAGGTCCCTTCTCCGCCTTCAGGGTCCAGGAGCCTGCCTTGGGTGAGTTTGGGGGTTACTGAGTCAAGGTCCAGGGTGATAAACTGATTCTGGCTGTTTGGGAAATCGGTTTCTCCGCTTTCTTGCTGTGAGCTATCTACAACCTCCTCATCATCATCATCTTCCTCGCCCCCAAAACCCGCTTCCGTGTTGGCTCCCACTCCTTGGACAGAGTCAAAGCACAGGGTTGGGGTAGTAGTGGCTGCGCCCCCTAGAATAGCATGCAGCTCATCATAGAAGCGGCATGTCTGGGGCTCTGAACTGGAGTGGCCATTTGCCTCTCAGGTTTTTTGGTAGGCTTTCCTGAGCTCCTTAATTTTCATGCGGCACTGCTGTGGGTCCCTGTCCTTCATGCCATTGGAGATTTTTTCAAATATTTTGGAATTTTGTCTTTTTGACTGGAGTTCTGCTATCATGGATTCAACTCCCCATACAGCGATCAGATCCCATACCTCCCGTTTGGTCCTGGAGCTCTTCGGCAATTCTGGGACTGAAAGGTCTCCTGTGATGATGAGCTCTGCATGGTGACCTGTGCAGGTGAGCTCGCCATGCTGGCCAAACAGGAAATGAGATACAAAAGTTTGCGGGCCTTTTCCTGTATACCTGGCCAGTGCATCTGAGTTGAGAGCGCTGTCCAGAGCGGTCACAACTGACCACTCTGGGATAGTTCCGGGAGGCCAATACTGTAGAATTGCATCCACAGAACCCCAAATTTGACCCAGCAAGGCCGATTTCAGCTCTACTCCCTTTGTCGGGGGTGGAGTAAAGAAATAGATTTTAAGAGCCCTTTAAGTCGAAAAAAAGGTCTTCATCATGTGAACGGATGCAGGGTTAAATCGAGATAACACTGCTAAATTCGACCAGGCCTTAGGAGTAGTTTCATTGAGCACTATGGAGGAAATGCTGTAAGAAGCAAGGCGTTGGTTTTTTTTCAAGTTCCCTACCATGCTCCCCTGTTGTCTGTTTTCACCTCTAGATAATGCTCTCTTCCCCAAACAATAGTGCCCATTCCTACAGGTGATACAATAACACCATTATTAAATGACAGGTTTCAGAGTAGCAGCTGTGTTAGTCTGTATTCGCAAAAAGAAAAGGAGGACTTGTGGCACGTTAGAGACTAACAAATTTATTTGAGCATATTGAGCTATAGCTCATGAAAGCTTATGCTCAAATAAATTTTCGTCTCTAAGGTGCCACAAGTACTCCTTTTCTTTTTACCATTATTAAAGACTATGCGTATTCTCCTTTGAGTGTCTGCACAAATCTCTTGAAATACCTTGAAAGAGGTAATGATTCAAGTTCTAAATTGCTGCCCCAACACACCAAATAGGCCATGTCAGAGCTTTGCAGTAAAGAGCTTGATCTAATGCCCTTTGAAGTCAATGGGAAGACACCTGTTGACTTCAATGGATATAGGATCAGGCCCCAAATTAGTTGTGGTGGAAGCAATAATTATCCTCATAAGAAGGCTTGTTGTCTGTGCAGTATCACAGAGCACTGTTTCCCACATTTTCTGTCTTCCAATGCCCAAAGCACTTGAATCTTGCTTGCTTTACAGCTGTGATCTGAAGCCGTTCTCCTAGCTTGGGCGGGAGATCCCCCTTTCCCTGCTCTGGATCAGTGAGATGGAGAATCTGAGTGAAATGTGACATTTAACAGTGGTTGCCCTTATGATGAATCTTGCTGCCAGGGTGGCCTGTCACCACGATTGGGGAAAAACTGCATATCCACTGGAGTCAGAAATTCCTTTCAAAATGCTGGAGGAGGCGAACCTGTTACAGTCTGATGAGTCTTTTATAAACAAGGGTTTCTGCAGAAGAGCTCCGATAAAATATACCTTGATATATCATAATAGGGAACACTTCGTCCTAGATAGTATAATAGACTTGATTATTCCCTGCCATTCCCAAGCATTATTCCCTGCCACCTAATTAAAACTTAAGAGCCCTATTGACCAAACTCCTGATTTTCTGTGGCTTTGTGAGTTTAATTTTCAGGGGTCTTGGTAATATGATGCCAGCACTGAGCTCTCGCCCTGTGATATGTGGCAGAGAAAGAACATGGTTAACTCTTAAGATGGGAGTTGCAATGAAATGATAGCAAGCTTCTCTGGGAGCTGAATTCCAGCGATGCCTTAGTCTGGAAGAGTGAATGTGGGGGCGAGATTCCTTCAACTGAGAGAACTGAGTTTGGTGGCACGTTAGATTGCAAACTCCTTGAAGCAGAGACCGTCTCCTCATCATGCTTTGTAAAGAACTGAGCATAAAGGGGTCTTGATCTTGGTTGGGGCATCCAGATGCTACAGTAATTGATGATAACGCAACATTTGGGACTTTTAGAGAAGACTAAGGGAGTTAATGCCCAGATTCCAATGAATTTCAATGGGATCTGGGTGCTTAACTCCCTTGAGCTCCTTTAAAAATCCCAGTGAGAGGCCTCCATTGAGATCACTTGTAGATTTTTTCCATTATTTCCTGTGGGCTTTGGATCAGGCCCAGCGTGCTAAGGAGAAGACAAAGCTAGTAGCTGCAGTTCTCCATGCTTTTCTGTATGAGGCTTGAGTGCTGGCTGAATTGATCTGCAGGAGTCCTGTACGTGCTTCCTATGGATCTCTGATCCAAAGCCTACAGAAGTCAAGGGAGGGACACCCACTGACTGTGGATCCGGCCCTATATGTATGTCTGCTTACAGGCAGTGCTTTTTGCCTGGAGAGAGCCCCGAATCTTGGATTGGGTTCTTCCCACAGTTGCCAGCATCCCTAGAAAAGTTACATATTATGGACAGCAGCAGGAAAACAAACACCAGCTGGCGGGCAGGACGGCCTACTAAACTGAGCATCAGAATGTCTGCATTTTATACTCATCTCTGCCACTGATTTGCTGTATGCCTTGGGCAAATAACACAATCTCTGTGCCAGTTTTCCAGTGGGAGTGATGCTTACCTCATTTATAGATTTGCTGCAAGATTTAGTCAGTGTGTGTTTGTGAAGAACCTTGACTATGTAAGGAGCTCTGCAAGTGCTAAGTGTTATGAAGTGAAGCAAGCTTTACAAACAAGTTGGGGGAAAAATAAACGACAAATGAGGACACTTAAAGTGTCTTGTTACAAGGCTGCTCCCCAGGGGAAATGCACTATGTGGTCTCCAGGACTGAGGCAGTTCTACACACTGCCTCTCCTTAGAATCAGCTTGGCTTTACCACTGCATTTCAAATCCTACAGCTGTCTTTAAAAAGCCTGCATTGGCTGTTTTGCATGGACCGCCTAATTTTGCCACGGACTCTTTCAGCTGATGGTAACCTCTTTTGCTGCTGTTTCCTTCCATCTGTTAATAGTGTCGACTGCCTGGAGTCTGAGAGCGTGCCTGAAGCATCACTTGTAAAGCTAACATCCTAAAAAAAGTATTGTGCTCTCTTCTTCCGAGCGTGCACTTCCCTGGCAATCGGCATCTCCTCTGTGCATCTGGCATGGCGGCTCCCAGTGGGTGCTGCACGTGGGGCATCTTTTGTTAGTGAGACTAACAAATTGAGGATGAATGGAAATGTACAGAAATAGCTATAATGCTTGTCTATAATTCAAAGAACCCTGGTAACAGTATTTACGGTATTCAGCTGCATGCCGAATTCTAGGCTTCCACAATGATGCTGGGATATTTCCTTTTATGGAAATAATTCCCTGTTTCCATAGATTAAATAAATGATTTTTTGACTCCAGTTTCCTTTTCTAAAGTAACTTCTAAAGCCATCTAGCTGTGTTTCCCTGGTGCTTTGCCATAGGGAGCTGCGCTGTGGCTTTATCCTCAGGGAAACTGAGCTCTAAATTCAATAGGATGTGTGGGTGCTCAGCACCCTAAAGGATTTGCGGTCCCATCCCTCCATTCCCCGTGACCTCACAGGATCAGCTTCCAGACTCTTGGGCCCTGCTCCGGCAGTCAGCAGCATGTAGGTGGATTTCTGCACCCACACAGAGCTTGGTTCAAACCAATGAAGCTCCAGGCAGGTGGATTGCTATGCCCGTGGGCCATCAATTGCTGGATCGGGCCTTGCATCCAAATGGGAGATTGGCCCACGCTGGTTTTTGGAGGCTTGTTTTGTTTTTTTAAATGGTTAAAACAAACAAACTTTCCTGTCCAATTATTCAACTCTAGGAGTATTTGTAAAATGAAATCTATTTTCCTCCCCTTCTGTGCCCAATGCATCATTTCACCAGGGCACTGCTGAGGCCCTTCACAGCACATGATGTTTCTCTCGAAGAATTCACTGTTGGTTATGGCTGCATGTGGAATTTCCACTGGGCTGTTACTGCTGCTCCAATGGAAGTTTTGTCACGTTTCCCCTGTTCTGCTCATTCCAGACTTCGCTGGGAGAGAATGGTGCTTCCTCAGGGGTGCGTTCCCTCCTGCTCTGGAAAACAGGACCAGGCTGTTTTGAAAAAGGATGGAGATTGCATGCTCTTGGCGGCAGGGGCCATGCCTTTAGTGTCCTTGAATGATGTCACCTGCCCATATGGTGCCATATTCAAATGCTCCATCATCATAACAAAGCGTACTGAGAAAAGGGTACAGGATTGTTCTAAACAATCCAGGATGGTGTACACTCTGGAGATGGTCTGGGCATGGAACCCCTGAATGCAACACCCCTTGCACAGACTTCATGGCATAGGTCTGTCTCTAGGGCATCCTCCCTTTCAAAGAGTTAGCATGAGCAGTCAACGTGATTAGAAGCCGGGAGAAGGGTGGTGCCTTGTATGCTGAGGGGGAGCATGATGGGCATTGGGGGCCTGGTAGGGTGGGGGCTGGGTAGGGTAGTTGGGCATGGGGACCTTGCGTGATATGGGGCAGGGTAGTGTGGGGGGCTGGGTAGGGTGGTTGGGCATAGGGGCCTTGTATGGTAGGGGCGTGGCCATGGGGGTCTTCCATGCTATGGGGTGGGAGTAGGGTGGGGGGTTGGCTAGGGGGATGGGCAGGGGGACCTTGCATGGTGTAAGAGGTGAAAAGATGGTGGCTGTAGGGGCCTTGCATGATGTAGGCGCTTAGGGCCTAGCTGTGGAAGGCCTGCGGAGTGGAACTTTTCCCTAACATCTCCCTGCTCGTTGCCCTTGGGTTTGTGCTAAAGGTGGGTCTAAACCACAGCCTCTGATGATCCCCTGGCTTCTGAGGGGTGTAAGTGCTGGGATTTGGCCCCAGGCCAGCATGAAGAGCAGTATCCAGCCATGAAACCTGGATCAGGATCAGAACTTCCTCCGGCTTGGGGGTTTGGGTTTACAGTCAGGCCCCTCTGTAGTGGAAAGTGCTGCCAGAGGGGATGGAAAGGTTCCATGCGCACTTGTCTGTTTATTGTGTCCATTCTTGTCTCCCCATCCCTAATGCTCAGGGCCATATCCTGCCCTGAGCTACTAGCGGGAAGCTCTGGGATGGGGCATGCAAACCCTGAGTGCGCTGGAAAGAGTCAACGCCCAGCCCTACACTGTAGCAGGCATCAGGCCTGTGGGAAGGGGCTGGAAAGAGGTGAGCTCGCTCAGGTGCAGCTGGCCAGGAAGGAGAGCAGACCAGCTGCTCTAGCTTGGGGAGAGAAACCTGGCTGGAGCCAAGAGCTGAGTAGGGCCATGACCAGTCATAGCTTCCCTTCAGGAAGGCAGGCCTGACGGGGCTATTTGGGTTTGTCAAGGACCTGCCAGTGGCAGTAAAGCCAGGTCACAGCAGGATGGAGTCTCAAAGCTGAGCCCTGAGGATGGACAAATAACCTCTAAAGGGCTCTTAAGCCCAACCTCTTAAGTCCAACAGGGATACTAACTCCTTTTATTTTGGGTTTGTTTTTGGAACCGTGACTTTGGAAACAGGATTAGGAGGGTGCATTTTAGTAACCTGGCCAGAGTGCTGAGCCATAAGCCGTCAGAGTGGGCTGGAAACCCTACCAGGGAAACTGAGGCAGATCAGCTGCAGCACTGTGCCCAGCCACGAGGAGGCACACGGGACAGTAATGCAACAAGTTTCTATCACAGTCTGTGAATGGATCCGAGGGCCTGTGCCAGACTCCACCTGCCGTCCTCTTAGGAGTTGGTTTGATATTGATATTTATAGGGCTGGCTCCTGCAAGGTGCTGAGGGCCATCAGTGTTCACTGAGGCAGCAGTACCAGCCCTGGGGGGGGTCAGTGGGAGTTGAGCACCTTCTGCACTGCCCCGGGCTGCTCAGCACTCTGCAGGATGGGGCCAGTCACCTACCTGCCTATTCATTCTGATGGGATGCTACTTGCACCTTGGAATATCAACTTGGTTATTCATATCTTAATTACAGGAGAGGCATGGTATTTAAAAATAAATGGATGGTATAGAAAAGGCAAACTGGGGACTCATGTTTACTCTTTGCTATAACACCAGAGCAAGGGGATGGTCAGTGAAATTAAAAAGCGATTCTTTGTTGTGCTCTCTAATTAATGAACTTGATTAACTATAGGAGACGTGCGGAAATGGCTGTTGTTAATCCCAGGTTCATGTGATCCAGGCATCAAGTGCTTTCTCTCAGCTCGGGTTGCCATCCAATAATTTTGCCCTTTCTAATGAGGCGTTGGTTATTAAGGAGTGTTTGGAGCAGAATGTAGAGGAGTTTGAAGCCAGCGAACCACAGCTGTATATCGAGAAATAGCCTTGTGCCAGGGGGATGGATCAAGGTGATTTAAATCAAGACTTTCCATTTAGTGATTTAAATCATCGATTTCAAACAACTTTTCCATTTGTACAGCAGTTACTTTTAAAAGAAAGGTGCTTTCTCGTCGGTTGAGATAGGCATTACAACAGGATTTACAACTAAATAGAGTCTTTACACTAGATTTGGTGCATCTTTTTGCTATCTAGGAGGGTACACTATATAACTAGTCACATTTATTTAAGCAATTATACAGCTTAATATTTTCAGATTCTGATTGTTTGTTTTTAGTATGTTAGAAAATAGCGAATGAAGTGTCAAGCAGCATTAGGATGGTGACTGGAATTTAATTAAACAAACAAAAAGCATATAAAGCTTATGTTCATTAAACATAACAACATTAAATGTTTTGATACATAAACGTATCAAAACATGTTTCACATTTTCAACTAAATGGAGGGATTAACTGTGGTCAGGGAATTAAACTGATTATTTCAGGTCAGCCTTGGAAAATTTTCAAATATGCCTAAATGAAAGTGACTAGAGCATAAGTTCCTACTCACCTGTCTCTTGAAAATAAGACAGTCTAAGTTATTTAGACTGATCTATTGTGCCATATTTATAGTGCTTGACTTCAAAAGTTAGATGGGTTTTTCCCCTGACTCTTTCTTCATACAGAAAAGCAGAGGTTTTGATAGAGACATATGGATTCAGCATATTTATTTTTATGTAAATGTTTTAAGAGACTACACTAAGCTTTTAATATATTTTGTATTAAATTCAGATTTAATTTTAAACAGGTTTATTTTTAAAAAGAAAAACTTATAATTTAAATGGTTTCAGAGTAGCAGCTGTGTTAGTCTGTAGCTGCAAAAAGAACAGGAGTACTTGTGGCACCTTAGAGACCAACAAATTTATTAGAGCATAAGCTTTCGTGCAAGCTTATGCTCTAATAAATTTGTGAGTCTCTAAGGTGCCACAAGTACTCCTGTTCTTTTTTTATAATGACTATTATAATTGAAATAAACTTAAAAAAAATCAGATCTCTTCTCCCTTCTACCGCCAAACAAACAAACAAACTTGATTTTTATTTACCCGGCTTGAGATACAATGAGAGAGGAGCGTGTTGTGATAGTGTAGAGGTGACCACCTTCCTTAAGAGGATAAGTATTGTTTCTGAAACACCTTTGAAGAGAAAGGGGTGGTATTGGCTTTTTGCTGTTCTGAAGTAGCAGTTTACTATTTGATTAGTCACCTTTCAATTGTCAGGGGATTCTAGGCTGTGTGTTTCTTGCCCGTGACAGTTGTTGGAGACCGAAGGAAGACAGAATCTGACCCTTAAAGGTTGTATCTTATTCCTTGCAGCATTGGAACGGATATGTGCGCTTTGGTTTGGAAAGATGTTTGTGTGAGAGGAGAGGGAGAGAGAAGTATCTAGTGGTTAGAACATGTAACTGGGAGCCAAACTCCTGAGTTCTCCAGTGTCAGCTTTGCCACTGACTGACTTTCTGGCCTGGGGTGAATCGCTCGTCATCTCTTCGACCTGGTGTATATAACTTCCACAGAGTTCTTAGGAACTTAATTCATTATGTTGTTTGAAAAGTGCTTTGAGGGGGGAGATGAAAACGGCTGTATGTAAGTGCAAGTTCTTATGAGCTGCAAATAGCACATTTGCTGGACAGAATCCCAAAGCATTCCAAACTAGATGGTGGTGGTATGTGTCTGAAAAGTTTTTGGGAGCAGTCACAGGAAATGTGCAATTTAAACCCTTATGGTGACTCTGTGTACGTAATGGAGCCTTGTAAATTGAGGTAACCTGGTCATGCAGGAAGTGCTTTATATTTTATTTACGTGCATCAAATCAATCGTATGTATTTAGGAGTGGCTCCAAGACAATGTACTTCCCTAAGTGCGCTGCTGTTCCAATGCAAGGTACTTGCGGATACTGATGTACACTGAGCAGAAGTAAATCAGGAAAAGTCTACAGTGAGTCATGCAACTTGTATTGTACAGTGGCAAGTGACATAATAGCCAGGTTCAAACTATTGTTATTCAATATGCATTTTACAATCAGCTCTGTGATAACTTTAGAGATTGGGTCCGCAAACTTCACCTCTTTGCAGCCTGGGTTTGACACATGTGACACTCTTAACCATGTGCATCAATCTCACTGTCTTCCATGGCATTGAAGCATGTGACTAAAGTTAATTGAAAGGCTGAACTGCTTTGCAGAATAGGGGTGTGTGGCTGAATCGGTAAGCGATCCTATTCACCAGAGCATTTAAATATGTAGACGTTAAGCAACTGAAAGCGTTCAAGTGCTTGAGTGGATTGGGGTCCCTCCTGGCAGTTTGCTAGATGCCCAAAGCCTGCAGCTAATTTCATAAAATTGACCCAACTGGTGTGCCCTGGGATTGGCTACTGATGCGACCCTGTCCTACTGCATCCTGATCCTGGAACGCTATACGCAGTGGGCTGCAGAGAGAGGGGCTGAGTTCTACGCTACCAAGCTCTGTGGACCATGTTTGGCTCGTCAGGGTGGCCCAAGTGCGACTTTTCATATGCAGCATCCTTTCTGCCGTACGAGAGCTGCCTGTCTTTCTGTGCGGACAGGCAGGGTCAGAGACTGTCAGGGCCGCATCTCCCTGCGGGCCTGGTGTGCCTCTTCAAGAGGGCACGGCCAAAGCATCATCATTGGCTTAAGACTGTGTGCCCTTCAGTGCTGACAGGGACATGCGGTGAATTCTCCTACAGGTGAATGGGGAACGCTGGCTGAGGCCAGACATCGGCTCTGTGGGCAGAACGGGGGTTGTGGGGAAGAAAGTGGGCAGTATGACTTACACCCAAGTTCAGTGCTGCGAGTTTGGGACCAGGAACTGGCTTCCTGCGGTTCATTGGAATGACAAAACCATCAGAAGCTCCCCCGTGCCTCCTACCCCTTTTATTTTAAACCCTTAGAACACTGGAAACGTTTGCCAGCAAACAAATGCTCACAAGGCTACATCTGACAATGGCGTGTCATTCGTCGTGCGGAGCTGGTGGCCCTTTAATCTCTCTTTCCACCTTCTGAAGATCTGGTTTCTCTTGTATCTCTCTGTACTCCTGTTCTTCTGCCTCTTCCTTTTCTCAATGTGTAGAATTTCCTGCTGTTCCCGTTCCTCGGTGGGACTGGGCGGGGAGATGGGCCCGTCGTGCCGTAGAGGTGTCTGAGCGAATGAACTTAGAAAACTGAGCCTACTGCTTGAAACCACGAATGAAAATAAATCCTATACTTTTTTTTTTTTGAGCTGTCTGTGGGGGAACAAGAAGGGGAGGCGAGGGTCACACATAGCGGTGGCTGATCCAGGTGGATTATAGCTGGTTGGCTGGGAAGGATTAATGAGATTCCTTTCTTCCTCTGGTTGGCTAACTGCCCAGCACGGGTCTATGTCTGCTACCATTGATACTGACACTACCGTGATACTGACATAGGATGACCAGATAGCAAGTGTAAAAAAACTAGGACAGGACGTGGGGAGTAATAGGTGCCTATATAAGAAAAAGCCCCAAAAATCAGGACTGTCCCTGTAAAATCGGGACATCTGGTCACCCTGTACTGACAGGACTCCTCATGGGAGGAACAGCAGCAGATGAGGGTGTCCAGCTGGCATGGTTGAGGACCCTGTGATCACCCTAAAAGTGTGCACATTTCTGTAGCCTGAGTGTGACTGGGTAGTGTCCTCCGTGCCTAGGGAAGGCATGTTGCCCATACATGTAGAGTTGCCAATGCAAAGCTGTATGTCAGCATAACCTATGCTAGTGTAATGGGCCAGGTCCTCCATTTCAGTGAATGCCAGTGATGGAGTGATAGATTGGTGCCACCCGGGCATCTTGGCCAGGTGTTCTCACACTGGCTTAACCTAGCCACGTAGGTAAGTGCAACATGTCCTGTAAATTGTGGCATTTAAACATGTTGCTCCTAGCCTGGTTCCAGCAGAGTCCATTAGAAGGTAATTGTGGGAACGGCTCCTTCCTTTTTAATTCCTCCCATGATGCACTTCAGACCCTGGCTTAGTGAACAGCAGCTGGGTGGACATTTTAACATAGGTTATTAGTTGGAGTTAAGGCGGGAGAAGTAAATAGGTCTGACGCAGAGAAGGAAGCCAGTTTCCCTGAAGCATGAGAAAGTGTAAATCGCTCTTAGCAGGGCGTTTTAACACCCTGCTCGTTAATCTGCTCGGATACAGTTTTCATAGCCTGGGTGACGCTGGGGCTGCAGGTCACTTGAGGGACAACATGTCTGGGAGCTGAGATTTAAGAGGGCATGGTCTTTTAAAGCATGTTCTACAGGGGACTGCCCAGGTTAAAGCTAAGCAGAGGGACGCTGTGGTGTGTCTTCTGTGTGCAGAGAGGGGTCTCTCAAGTCAGAAGAGACCTTTGACCTTTCTCTTGCCCAGGATGCTGGAAATGGGGATTCTCAGTTTGAGAGGATGGATGCTCCTCTTGAGGATATGGTATGTGTGCGCCTCTGAGTATGCACCTAGATGTATTGCTTTGTGGATAGATACTTATCTTACACATAGGGAAACTGAGGCACAGAGGTTGTGACTTGCCCAAGGGGTTGCGGATGGTGCCAGTGGGATCAGAATCCAGGTCTCCTGGCTTCCAGTTTCTCACTGTCACTCAATCACTCAAACTGTACCATTGAACCTCTAGGGTAGAAATTCCCTGCTTGAACAGTAGGAGCCTAGGAGTTGAACTGTATTACCGAACTATATTACCAACCATGCTCAGAGAGATTAGAGAGGCTATGAAGATAGAAAATGAAATAATAATGGGGCATTTCAACTATCCTCCTATTGACTGGGTATATGTCACCTCATCCCATGAAGGGATGCAGAGGTAAAATTTGTTGACACCGTAAATGACTGCTGCTTGGAGAAGCTAGTCCTGGAACCCACAAGGAGAGAGACAGTTCTTGATTGAGTCCTAAATGGAGCTATAAAGGTCTATAAATGATAAGAGGTCTACAAAATCATAAATGGCTTAGAGAAAGTGAATGGAGAAGTGTTGTTTATCTCTTCATATAACGCAAGAACTGGGGGTCACCTGATGAAATTAATTGACTGCACTGTGTGAAGAAGTACTTCCCAACCTGCTATCTATCTATGGAACTCATTGCCTCAGGAGATTGTTGTGAAGGCCAAAAGTATAACCGGACTCAAAAAAGAATTCGGTAAGTTCATGGAGAATAGGCCCATCAATGGCTATTAGCCAAGATGGTCAGAGACATAACCCCATGCCCGGGGTGTCCCTAAACCTCCATGCCAGAAGCTGAGACTGGACAACACTGGGTGAATCATTTGAAATTGCCCCATTCTGTTCATTCCCCCTGAAGTGTCTGGTGCTGGCCACTGTCAGAGACCGGAGGCTGGGCTCGATGGACTCTTGGTCTGACCCATTATGGCCATTCTTATGTTCCCAACTCCCTGGACCAAACTGCCCTGAAGGGCAGATGGGTGGTTGGTTGATTGCTGCCAGGGAAGGTGGGGCAGGGGGAGGTAGGACCAGTTACCCCCCAAAAGACTGGGAATTCCTGGTCTAGCTATTCCAACCTGCTCTGTTGTAGAGCCAGCCAAGCCCTGTTCTCCTGTAACTGGGAGAGTTGACTGGCTGGAGCTCTGCCAGCCACATGCAATAGCTTGCTCCTCTGGCTGCCCCTCGCCTTCAGATCTGACCTGAAACACAGCACTTGGCGCAGGGCTCCAGTCCTCAGAGGCAGGCTGGCCTTCTGGGGATTTTTATGGGGTTGTTTCAAAAGGAAATACCTTCCCGAGACTGAGGCTCCCTCTCCCTTCGGTGCATGGGTGTGGGCCGGCTGTTTTGACAAGCGAACTCCCCCGCGGGTGCCGTCGCCTGTGGGAATTGCCTTCAGAATTCGACCTCTTCAGTTGGGAAGTGTCGGCTACTGCTCTTTTGAAGTCTCCAGCCAGATGGTATCTGCGCAGGGAAGTCTGAGCTGGGCTGGAACCAGGAAGTGACAGTGTATTTTAAACACAGTGTATTTCCTCTGGCTTCAGATCAATACTATCCCACGTAATACAGGGTCTTATGAGTCCCCAAGGGCTTTACAAACCAACACCGCTGAAATGTAGCCACTTCTGGGGTGGAGGGCAACAGCCGAAATGCATATGCATGACAAAGGGTGGAGGGGTGGATTGTGTTGACTGAGAGACTTAGGGCAAATCTTACTGTCATGCAAGGACTGTTAGTGTCTACCCCAAGCAGGTAAAATTTCTGTCTGGGCTTTTCAAATTAAATTTAGTGGGATTTAGGTGACTAATTCCCTTAGGTTACATCTGCACTTGAAGCTGGGGATGTGATTTCCAGCTTGAGTAGCACTAGTTCTCTCCAGGTTTCAGAGTAGCAGCCGTGTTAGTCTGTATTCGCAAAAAGAAAAGGAGGACTTGTGGCACCTTAGAGACTAACAAATTTATTTGAGCATAAGCTTTCGTGAGCTACAGCTCACTTCATCGGATGCATTTGTTGGACCAAATGCATCTGATGAAGTGAGCTGTAGCTCACGAAAGCTTATGCTCAAATAAATTTGTTAGTCTCTAAGGTGCCACAAGTCCTCCTTTTCTTTTTAGTTCTCTCCAGCGATGTTTGTTTGCCTACTCATGGTGCTGGCTGGTAATTAATTAGTTTATGATGCTTTGACATTTCTATCTCCTTCCCTCGCTCCAGGCCAAATAGCTGTTTTGAGGGAACAATGAGATTACTGTATGGATAACAAAATTAGGCTGAGAAAAGAGTCTTAAGCAAACCTTGGTGCTTCAGCTTGTCCATAGCAGGAGAATTTTAGGATCGTCTTGGAGGAACTTCGTTGCCGTCTTGAGGAGACGTCTGCCTTCACCAATAAGGAAACACCTCTTCCTGAGCTGCCTTCTCCTGACACGCATTAGCATTTACCACTGTGAGAGTGTAGTACTAACCAGGGGCCACACTTTCCTCTTCCAACTCCCATTTGAAGTCAAGGGAGAAACTCCCCGTTGACTTTCATGAGGGTTTGACTGGTCTCTAGTGGAGATCCCTGGTGATACACAGATGTAACTGATGACAAAATTTGTCACCAAACTGTTACGTATCTAGTAAACTGGCAACAGCCAGTCAAGTGGGCATCGTGTAGATGAGCTATACCAAGAGGTGATGGAATACGTGGCAGGAAACTGTGGTGCTGCAGAGGGAGTATCTGAAACCACAACAGCTGATGTTGCCTAACTTCTTCCATTCTCACCTCCTTTTTGGAGATGATTGTATGTTTCTGAAACATTTACCAGTGAGGCTTAACTATCCCAGCATTGGTCCCTGGTAGAAGGGGAGGTTGGAGATCTGTCTGTCAGGTTTTTTTCTTTTGGAAAGTAGCCACAAAAGAGGAAGTGTGTGTGTGGGGGTGGAATGGATCAGCCATTTGGGAATATGAGGGAGAACACAATTCTCATGGTTTAAAATGTGACTGTATCCCAGGTTAACTCAGTCACTTCCTGAAGGTTGAGTTCTTGAGCAACAATGTTCTGTCCTTCTAGGGTGCTGTCTACGTGCAGACCTTGAAGCATTTTTCAAACTTCAATGAAATGGGTATAAGTCATTCTTTCTATTTTGCAGATGTGAAAACTGAGACAAAGGGATTTGGCCAAGGTCACACTGTGAGCTTGTGGCAGGGTCAGGAACCCAACTCACCTCTGCTGACTGCCAATCTGGTGCTTTAACCCAAAGACGTGGTCAGGGATAATGCCTTTGGCTCACCCTTATTTCAAAGAAAAGTACTACTGTAGTCTACAGTAATGATTCTAACCCTATGGCTTACAGTAGTGTTATCACAGGGCTTGATGCCATTACTCAAAAATTCTGTAGGGCTTATCTTATAAGGGCATCCTGTTTCCATTGTGGTTGACCTGGCTGTGCTGCAACCAAACAGGTGCACTTATCAGTGGAGTTTAAAAGAAAACAGTCAATGTAGTTCCCCAGTGGACTCTGCTGTTGTAATATCCTGTGTCGAATGGCAACGCCTCCAGTACGCCCACAGTTCTAGTTCCTCGCATGACTTGAGTGAACGCCATTGGAATCAAGTCTGGTTTGAAGGGAGGTCTCCCCTGCATCTGGTGAGTGATTTCAAAGAACACCCCTTCGCACTTTGGAGGGGAGGAGCCTTGTGAAATAAAAGCCAGCAGATTTAAACAAACAGATCCCCCTGTATCCATCTGAGTAAAGAAAGGGCTGATGCAAAGTCCTTGTGTTATGGCTGATGATGGCACAATGGAAAAGGAAGGATGCTAGTGTGGTTAAAGGCTAAGACTGGGAGTAGGGAAACCTGGCTTTAGTTCCCAGCTCTGCCACACACTTGTGTGACTTTGGTCAAGTCCCTTTGCACCTATGTGCTTCGCTTTCCCAGCTGTGAAACGGATGACCGGGGGTGGGCGGGGTAATATTACTTCCCTGCCTGAGGGATGCTGTGAGGATGAGTTCCATAAAGCTCTCTGGATGGGACATGCTTTAGAAGTGCAGTGCTGTTGGAATGAATGCAAGGAAAGGTGCTTGGATTTAGGAACTGTCTTTTGAGTGGGTCCTACAACGAGACCTATCTGCATCTACCCAAGGCTGATACAGTGTCACTGAAGGGCCGCTTTTAAGAGGTTTGGATCATTTAAAGTCAGAACAACTGTTTGTTTCAATAAAAAACACAAAGCACCACCTAGTTCTCCCTCTCCCCTTTGTCTGTCTGATTTTCTAAGGTCAAATAACAACATAGATCCCACAGGTGTGAATGCCCTAGCTGGGCTGTGTAAGTGGCACCCATTTACATGTGGGCAGAAGTATTTCCACACTGTAGCTTGCTGCGTGGAGGTCACTGAAGGGTCTCGGGTGTGTGTGTGTGTAAGAGAGAGAGAGAGAGAGTCAGGGAGATCTCTACTTATTTAATTCCTAAAGGTTTGCAAAGTTCAGTCTGTAGTTGAGGGAAGTCTGTAGCTGATCTTGAGAATGATTGTTGGGGTTTAGAATTGGAATTATCTTCCTCTATAATAAAGTTGCTGTTAAGTCATTTCATTAGCAGAGTTAATAGAAAAACCTCTTAAAGCCCCCGAATACCAGCTGGTGGTTTTCGCAAATGCAGCAGGTAAATGTGGGAGGGTTGACAGTTAAGGCTCTGTTTAGACAGGAATGTGGGTGCAGGGGGAGTATATATGACTGGAGAATGGGGAAGTGGTGCAGCGTGACCACAGGAGACTAGGAGTGCTCCGGGTTGTGACATCTGCACATCTCTATCTGTGGCCTTAGACAAGTCACTTACACTCCCTTCTTCAGCGTAGCATGAGTCAGAAGAGTGCTTACATTCATTATGGGGGTGTCTTGAGGATTTATCGCTTAGTGTTTTTTTCAAAGTGCCATACAGGACAGTGTTGCCAACTTGGGAAACCTGCAATATTTGGTGTTTTCCTTAAAGCCCAGCTTCAACAGTCAGGTGAATGTGTGACTCTCAGCTTTCCTTCACTCAGAAAGTTTCTAACCCTCCTAGATAGTAAGAAAAGCTCGAAAATGGAACCTGAGTGCACCTAGCTCTCCTGCTGGCATAATTAAACCACCCCCAATGAGCGGCGTTAGCTGTGTCAGCAGGCTACGTAGTGCTGTCCACATCACCACTTTTGTCAGTGAAACTTATGTCAGTCAGGGGTGTGTATTTCCCCCACACCCCTGACCGACAAAAGTGGTAATGTGGACAAAGCCTTACTCATGGGTGGAACTTCACACGTCATTGAAGCCAAATCAATGAAGTTAAGTATGTGCATACATGTCCCAGGAATAGCATCTCTAAACTTCCCTGTCCTTACTGTTTGCCTGCAATTCCCAGGGTGCTAGATAGAAAACAAATTCTAACTAGCTCTGCTTCCTTGTGAATGCTCATCTATCTGTCTTGGTTTCTTTCTATTTGCTGCTCTTAATCTGGGTGCTTCCTTGCTCAGCTCAGCACCTGGACAAATTGCTCTCAGTCACTCAATTGCCATGAAACGTGCGTGTGTCTGTCTGGTTTTGGGCGTGCTGGGATCCTGCGGGTTTCTTCTGAGAAGTAGCTTTGCTGGTGGTAGTTGGGGATAGTGAATTAGTTGCCAAGAGAAGTAATTCCCTTGTCCAGCTACAGAACAGGAAGCAAAAAGGTGTTCAGAGTGGGGGGATGCGTAAACCATATAACTTCTGTTTATGGTTTCAAATTCTGACTCTATGACTTAATTTAAAAAAACAAGATAGACTAGAAAGCAGGGAGCTTTGAACCTGTTGACGGTTTGTTATATTGTCCAGGCATTCTTCCAGGAAAGGGATTAAACTGAAATTTGATGCTATTGCCTAATTTTGCCTGCCTGCCAATCTGCCAATGCTCTGGGAGGGAGTCAACCTTTTCTGAGCCATTGAATTGAATGGAAACCTTTAATCAGACGGGTAAATAGAATTTTTCTTGTTAATTTTGCATAGGGCTCTGAGATATGGCGTGTGTTCAAACTGAATTGCTTTTTTGTGGAGCTTTCAGCTGCCAATGATGATAGATTTTTGTGCTAATTGCTTTTTAAAAAAGCCAAATGATCTTATCAAAGCCCCATTAGTAAATTCCTTGTTTTACACAAAAGTTCCTTTGTGCCTTTCCTAGTGTAAAGGGGCCCTGCTTTAAAATGAGTGTAAATGACACTTAAACCTACTTTAAGTCCCCTTTGTAGTGCCAGAGCTATGTAAAGGGGCATCCATGTAAATGAGATTAATGCCTTCAGTTGGAACTGCTCACTGGCTTGCATTGTTTGGAAGTTGAACATGAGCTCATTGTTCAAAAGAGATCCATTTACTAAAACAGCACCTGAAAGCATGGAGGAGGGGAAAATCCACTTGGACTGGGCTTGAAATCATGGGCAACTGATCTGGCCTTTCTGATGTCCTCACAGAGGGAAGCATGGGAAGCTGCTGTGAAAAGGGGTGGTAGTGGGCCTATTAACTCCCTGGATGGGGAGCTGAGAGTGCTGCAGGAAGGCACAGTTCTGCTCACGGGATCCCCCAGAAATCTGACCATGCAGGGTGTTATGAATGAGACACCATTGTTTAAGCATCATTATCTGGCTCTTAATGCCAGAGTTTGTATAAGTGTGCGTGAGTGAGCCCGTCTTTCTCCTGGAATAGAAGTCCTACTGCTACAGTACCTGAGGTCTTGCATATGCTGGCATGGCTGTGACTGAACCAGGCCAACAAGTAATAGAAATGCCGAAGCACTGAGAAAGCGGGGAGCGATAGCAGTGTGCATTGTGCTGTATGTATGTAGATGGAAGCCTCTGCAAAAACGTTGTCACGCTTGGAAAATAATAAAAGGAATTCCGATGGGTTTGCTGTTCAGGGGTGAGAGCTGGACAGAATTGGTGTGAAATAATTCTCCGTCTCTGGTGCTTGCGTTCATCACGTAGGCCCCAATTCAGTAAAGGAGCTAAACGTGCTTGAGGCTCGTGAAAGTCAATGCGACATAAGCATGTGCTTAAAGTTAAGCATGTGCTTAAGTGTAGACCAGGGATCTGAAACTCAAATCACCACGAGGGCCACATGAGGACTAGTACATTGGCCTGAGGGCCGCATCACTGAAACCTTTTCATACAACGATACAAAAGTATAGTCAAAAATGAAGAGTAATATAGTATGCTACTAAAAGTCAATATATTAATTTTTTAAAAACTGTAATGCTGAGAGGGGTTTTAATAAAATATAAACACTCAGTAATGTTTGGGGCTTGGCTGGCGGTGGATTCGGCGCCTATGGCGGGCCACAGGAAATAACTCTGTGGGCCGCATGTTTGAGACCCCTGGTTTAGACACACCCTCAGCGACTTAGGGTATGTCTACACTATGAAATTAGGTCAATTTTATAGAAGTTGATTTTTAGAAATCAATTTTATACAGTCGATTGTGTATGTCCCCACTAAGCGCATTAAGTCGGTGGAGTGTGTCCTCAATACTGTGGCTAGCATCGACTTATGGAGCAATGCACTGTGGGTAGCTATCCCACAGTTCCCGCAGTCTTTGCTGCCCATTGGAATTCTGGGTTAAGCTCCCAATGCCTGATGGGGCAAAAACATTGTTGAGGGTGGTTTTCGATATACGTCATCAGTCGCCCCTCCGTGAAAGCAACAGCAGACAATCGTTTCATGCCTTTTTTCCTGGGTTACCTGTGCAGATGCCATACCATGGAGCCCGCTCAGCTCACCGCTGCTGTTGTGAACATTGTAAACACCGCGCGTATTATCCTGGAGTATATGCAGAACCGGGCTAAGAGACACCAGCACGAGGACGATTGTGATGAGGACACGGACACAGACATTCCTGAAAGCATGGGCTCTGGCAATTGGGACATCATGGCGGCAGTGGGGCTGGTTGATACAGTGGAACACCGATTCTGGGCACGGCAAACAAGCACATACTGGTGGGACCGCATAGTGTTGCAGATATGGGATGATTTACAGTGGCTGCAAAACTTTCACATGCATAAGGCCACTTTCATTGAACTTTGTGAGTTGCTTTCCCCTGCCCTGAAGAGCAGAAATACCAAGATGAGAGCAGCTCTCACAGTTGAGAAGCGAGTGGCTGTAGCTCTGTAGAAGCTTGCAACGCCTGACTGCTACCGGTCAGTCGGGAATCAGTTTGGAGTGGGCAAGTCTATTGTGGGGACTGCTGTGATCCAAGTAGCCAGTGCAATCACTGACATTCTGCTATCAAGGGTAGTGACTCTGGGAAACGTGCAGGTCATACAGGATGGCTTTGCTGCAACGGGGTTCCCTAACTGTGGTGGGGCGATAGACGGAACCCATATCCTTATCTTGGCACCGGACCATCTTGCCAACCAGTATGTAAACCACAAGGGGTACTTCGCACTGGTGGATCAAAAGGGATGTTTCACCGACATCAACATGGGATGGCCAGGAAAGGTGCATGACACTCGCATCTTTAGGAACTCCGGGCTGTTCGAGCAGTTGCAAGAAGGGACTTACTTCCCAGACCAGAAAATTACCGTTGGGGATGTTGAAATGACAATAGTTATCCTTGGGGACCCAGCCTATCCCTTGCTCCCATGGCTCATGAAGCTGTACACAGACAGCCTGGACAGTAGTAAAGAGCAGTTCAACTATAGGCTGAGCAAGTGCAGAACGGTGGTAGAATGTGCCTTTGGACGTTTAAAAGCTCGCTGGCACTGTTTGCTGACTAGGTTAGACCTCAGCGCAACCAACATTCCCATTGTTATTGCTGCTTGCTGTGTGCTCCATAATATCTGTGAGACTAAGGGAGAGACGTTTATGGTGGGGTGGGAGGTTGAGGCAAATCGCCTGGCAGCAGATTTTAAGCAGCCAGACACCAGGGCGATTAGAAGAGCACAGCTAGGCATGCTACGCATCAGAGAGGCTTTGAAAACCAGTTTAACGACTGGCCAGGCTACAATGTGACAGTTGTGTGTGTTTATCCTTGCTGCAAACCTGCCCCCTTTGTTGATTTTAATTCCCTGTAAGCTAACCATCCTCCCCCCTTCGATCACAGCTGGCAAAGGAAATAAAGTAACTATTGTTTTGAAACCATGCATTCTTTCTTTCTTAATTTAAAAAAAAAAGTGAGATAACTGACAAGGTAGCCCGGGTGGGGTGGGGTGATGAAAAGATCCTGGCTGCCGGGGAGAACAGATTCACCGCTTGCCTGCTGCGCATTCTCCTCCTCCTCTTCCTCCTCCACAAAATCCTCCTCCCTGTTGCATGAAATTCCCCCTTGCAGGTGTCCATGGACAGTGATGGGGTAGTGGTAGGTTTCTCCCCTAGAATGCCATACAGCTGATCATAGAAGCGGGGCTCTGACCTGGAGCGACCGTTTGCCTCCTTTGTCTTTTGGTAGGCTTGCCTGAGCTTCTTAACTTTCTTGCGGCACTGCTGCATGTCCCTGTTGTAGCCTCTCTCCACCATGCCCTGTGTGATTTTGGCATATATATTAGCATTTCTCCTTTTTGCTTGGAGTTCGGCCTGCACAGATTCTTCTCCCCATACAGCAGTCAGATCCAGTGTCTCCCTTTCGGTCCATGCTGGAGCTCGTTTGCAATTCTGGGGGGGCTGCATGGTCACCTGTGCTGCTGAGCTCACCACGCTGACCAAACAGGAAATGAAATTCAAAATTTCCCGAGGCTTTTCCTGTGTATCTGGCTAGTGCATCGGAATTCAAAGTGCTGTCCAGAGTGGTCACATTGGAGCACTCTTGGATAGCTCCCGGAGGCCAATACCGTCGAATTGCGTCTGCACTACCCCAAATTCGATCCAGCAAGGTCGATTTTAGCACTACTCCCCTCGCTGGGGAGGAGTACAGAAGTCGATTTTTAAGAGCCCTTTAGGTCGATGGAACAGGATTGGTTGTGTAGATGCATTCATTTTTAAAATTGACCTAACCCCGTAGTGTAGACCAGGGCTTAGGAGCACGGGATACATGGACTGTCAATGGAACGCATGCTTCTAAGCCACCCGGGTGTTTTCGAAGAGCCCACCTACAGTCCTCACCAAGAGCCTGGCTAAGTTGTGACTGATGGCAGCTAACCTAAGTATATTGTGCTGCACTCTATTGGATTGCTGGGGTTTGTTTAGCCCGGCTTCCACCGAGCTGCCTTTTGCAGGGAAAGCTGAGCTGGAGTCCTGGTTGAATTGTAAGGCTGGAAATAAAAACATCTGATTGTGCAAGAAAATCCACCATGTGCTAGGTTTAACCCTGTCATCCCCACCCAGAACACACTGACTTCAAATCAAGCTCTATGATGGGTTCCCGCAGGGCAGTTGAAAAGTTGAGACTGGGTCAGCTCCGCAGTATATATCGGGACTGCTCCACGGAAGTCGGTTTACAGCCGCCGTGGGTCTGGTCCATTGTTTTCTCCATCGGTGCCACCTGTTTCTCAGGTTGTTTTGAAAGCATCTTCATTTAAACCAAAAGATCTCAGCAATTCCATTCGTTAGGTTCTGGCAGCATCACTCTTTTATAATATAATATTGCAGACTAAATTGATACATGATTGCATTTGCCCTTCTTGAGGTGTCAGGCTCTAAAAGGAGAATGACATACCATCTGCCTGTTGAAATGGAGAAGTGGCTGCTCTTTAGATTTTTTTTTTTTTTGAATAGTGGGCTGCACTTGATGGCTTTTGAGAGGCATTTACAGCTTTCAGCATTGCCCTGGTGTTTATTCCTGGTATTGTGACCACAGCTGGAATAGTACATCGTGTTCTACCAATTACACCATATTAGTCTGGGCTTTTTTCCTACTTCACATTACAAATCTAGCTCTTAATCGGATACATAAGTGCACCACAGAAAGACAGAGCTTGCGTTAATGAGGCAAATTGATTTCTTCCGTGGTTCACCTTTGCAATGTTCCCTCCTTTGACTTCAGCACATTTGCACCTGCTTTATGCCAGTGGTGACTGGGCCCGAATGCTAAGAGGGGATGGGAGAAGTGGGTATCAAATCTGGCAGGGCAGATGCCCATTTTGCAGTGTGTATGAGTGGGAGATGCTGTTGTGGTTGACACACTGGGCTGGAAAACAGGAGATCTGTGTTCAGTTCCTGACTCTGCCACAGTCTCCCCATGTAACCACAGGCAAGTCACTTACTCTTTCTCTCCCTCAGTTTTCTGCCTATAAAATAGAGATGACAATATTTCCTCTGTCCCACGCTTTGCCGGCCTTGAGCTGTTTAGGGGGAGAATTTCAAAGGCCCAAAGAGCAGGGAGGCACCTAATTCCCATTGGCTTTTGGTGGGAATTAGTTGCCCCATGCCATGTGTGCCTTGAAAAATCTCCCCTTTCTGTTGTAAATGCTTCAGGGCAGGGACTGCGTCTCGCTCTGGGTATGGCTGCACAGCAATGGGGAGGCATGATTGCAGCAGCCCAAGTTAGCTTTGATGAAGGTAGCATGCTAAAATAGCTGTGTAGCAGCGGCTGTGAGGGTGGCAGGATAGATTCAGTGCCTGAGAACATACCCAGGGTCCCGGGCAGGATCGTTCGGTTTACAATGCGGCGGCTACCCTGCTTATTTTTAGCAAGCTAGCTCCACCAAAGCTAGCGCAGGTATTCCTACACGCGCGGTCCCAATTGTCAGTGTAGACCTACCCTAGGTATTTGTGCAGCACCTAACACAATGGATCCCTGATCTTGCTTGGTGCCTGCAGCAGGTGCTACCATCATGAATAACTGTGGCTCTGCTTTGCTCCAGGTTACTCTGATGGGCTGCTGAAAACACAAAGCTTCAGTGTTCTCCTTCCATTGTCCGCTCTCACCTGCCCCGTCCTCTCCGTCGTTTGTGGGGCGGGGTGTGTGTGTTTACTTTCCATTCTCGTTCCTTTTCCCCCTGGGGTAAGAAGTGAGAGTCTAGGGTGCCACAGGTGACGTGCTAAAGCCTTGTGCACTGAAGCAAGGATTGGACTGCCAACAAACCATTTCCTTTTCTGTTCAAACAGCTGTAAAGCAGATCTCTGATAAGATTAACTCAATGACATACGAAGAGTAAGAAATCAAAAAGGAGACAGGGAAAAAATTCTTAGCTAGTGCTGCTTTCATCTCTTGCCCATCAGCTGGCATTCTCTAAAGGTGCTAAGAAACTAAATAAGTAAAAATCCTCTCCCACAAACCATTTTTTAGTCTCTTTCAATCTTGTTGCCCCATGCCAATCAAATGTATCTTCTGGCAGCGATGGCATTTGCTCGGAAATTCTCCCTTTGGGAAAGGCTATCGCTGGGCACAGAAAAGGGAGCCTAAAGATGGGCCATGAGACAGGGATAAAATGCCATTTCTGCAGGAACCCTGCAGGGCAAACTTATTGTACCCAGACTTCTTGCTCACGGTAAAAATAATGAGCTTTCACTTCTGATTGCCGTGTGTCAAGCACTGATGGATGTGGGGGAAGTGAGCACTAACAGCACTACACCTCTGATGCTTTCTTTGCTCTGCTTTAGGGCCGTGGTTTTGTAAACCTGTGTGGAAGCCACTTGTGGGCATGCAGAGTTGATTTCCCAATGCAGCCGCTCAGTGTTGTGCATCTGCTTACAGGGATGCATGTAAGTCTTGAGCCATGGCTCCTAATAGCTGTCCAATATTGCCAACCACACTGTTCACAATCATGAGTCAGACCTCTGAAAATCATGAGCCTGGCCCTAAAATCACATGATTTTAAAATATCTTGTTCAGCTGCTTTGATTTTTCACCGCACTCACTTTTGGGCTGGGTTTAAATTAGGTTTGTGCTTTCAGTCCAGTGGAGCTAATACAGAGTTACTCTGGTATTATTACAGTGGAGGTACCTTGGGTTTACACTGCTGTAACAGAGAGCGGAATTCATCCAATGTAGGACTATTTTGGGAATATTTCAGTTTCAGGTTAGCTCCGTGAATGTCGCCAGCAATGCCCTCTCAGGTGCTGCTTAATGAGAACACCTTAATAGCTATACAAGTATTCACTAAATACATATATGCACATACAAACCACATTCATATAATATATAAATATATGTAAAATAATACCCACAAATTAATTTTATAAAGTTATGAAGAAGTGAATTGCATTCATGAAGTCCTGCTCTTATCATCACACTGTCAAGAAGTTGCTTCCTTCTTAATTATATTTTACATTGTAATTAGATGGAGGGATTAAAATCTTCTGTGTGTGCGAGAGAGAGAGTTAAAATGCAGACCCATCTACACACACACACACACACACACACACACACACACAGAGGTGCTTGGAGAGCCATCTGATCCGTGTCAAGATACTATCACAGCTTCTGGCAGCATCAGAAAGAAAGAGTCCATAGGGGCATTTCTCTAATTAGCAGCGATAATATCGCCACCTCTATTAGTGCTTGATGGGAGCTGGGAAGTTAATGGCCTGGGATGAAGACAGGGGGCTGCCGGATAATGGCCATGCATGCACGGGGTGTGATTGGAAAAGGAAAAGCAGTACCGTACTGCAAAGAAGCTTCTTAGGGCAAAACTCACCCCTTGGCTCTGCAAGCAGCTGCTGCGTGTTCAGCGCTCCTTGTGGTGTGCCTGGGGCTCCCACTGATGTCGGTGTGTGGGACATGAAATACAGGCCCTCAGGCTGGATGAGGAGAATTTAACCTCAGATTCTGGATCTATGTTGGGTAGTTTTAATAATGCATCAATCCAAGGGTGCTCTGTTCCCTCTGCTGAAGCCCTTGGGTCATAAATGGTGCTCTTGACACCACCTACTCATTCAAAGGTCCATTGGGCTTCTTGAATGAGGCCTGAACTACGGTGTCCTGATCAAATTCCAGCTCAAGGGGTGACAGTTCTGCCTTCCTAAATGCTCTGTGCAGTTTCAGCTGGCTATGCTGATGCTCTTTGCTTCCTGCCCTAAACTACGTGGGGGTTGATGTGTGCTCTTAAACAGCTGCTTGCTTTATACCTCAGAGGTGGTTGCCTTTCCACAGGCGGGTGAAATAATCCCTGTCTATGCCCTTTACCTTCCTCACGAGGTGGGAGGGGCTGTGAAGGTTAATGATAGGGTGACCAGATGTCCCATTTTTATAGGGACAGTCCCGGTTTTTGGGACTTTTCTTATATAGGTGCCTATTACCCGCCACCCCCGTCCCTTTTTTCACAGTTGCTATCTGGTCACCCTAGTTAATGAGGAAGGATGATCTTGTGACTACGGTACAGGGCTGGGAATTGGGAGTTCTGTGTGAACTTGAACAAGTGATTTCATGATTGATGATTATGTATTTGCACTGGGTAATGCCTAAGAGCCCTGGTCTTGGACCAGGATCCCATTGTGCTAGATACTGTACAAACACAGCCCAAGAAGATGGTGCCTGCCCCAAGGAGCTTACAATTGAGGTATAAGACAAGAGAAGGCTACAGACAGGAGATTGCAAGGAACCAATGAGTCAGTATTGGTCAGTATGACAGGCAGTAGTCTCAGGACCCCAGCAGCTGGACTATTGTCAAGTGCTTTGCTGTGATATCTACAAAGTATGCAAACAGTTTGGTGGCACTTGGATGCTATGGTGTGAGGAGCTGCATACTGTAGACAGGTTTGTGGATGGAAGGTGCTATAAGGAAGCACAAATCATCGTCATGATGTTTGTTCAATTCCCTTTTTATGAGTCGAGTCATTGAACACGTCCACGTGTCATTGGAAACTAAAAAGTATCGCAAATTGTGCGTATAGTGTGTGCATTCAAATACGTGTGTATGGATGAATAGACGAGACCTCCTCCCCTGTTTTGAATTTGTAGAGCCATTGACAGTGCAAAGTGGATGTAAAACACTACCAGGTCAGAAAGGTAGCATTTTACACCTAGTAGTACAGGTACAAATGACTGCACAAAGGGTGGGTGTGCGTATACATACATATATATATGCCAAGTGTGAGTAAATATAAAATATTCCAGTGCTGGGAAATGAAATCCCACACCAATTCTTTAATTACAAGCTCTGTGGGGCAGGGTCTCTGTGCATGGGGCTGTACTTTGCCTAGCTCAACAAAGCCTTGATTCGTAGCGGGGTCTCTGAGCACAATGGGGAGATAAAAATATGATGCTGCTGCAGGTTCAGTTAGTCCCACTCTGCCATTTCTGTGTCAGCTACGAGTGATGGGAAAATGATGAATGATGCACTCATGCCCCATCCCAATGCCAAGCCTCCGACTCCTAGTGCAGAGCATATAATGCTGATGTGACTGACAGGCTGGAAACATGGCCATTGTTTTTTTTCTGAACACGGAATTTTGGGGAAAATTGAATCTGCAAGATTGAAGGTGGAATGGCAGAGTTCAGGATGCAGAAGTTTTTATGGGTGGGGCAGAGGGGGCCGTAGGCAGGTATGTAGGGATGCGTGTGTTTTGGGGTGTAGGAGGGAAAAGGTGGGGCTTGGCAGAGAACAGAGGATGAACTACTTCCACGTTGAGGAAAGAAAGGGAAATCCTTGGAAAGAAGCATTTTGAATGGGATGTAAAGGGGGATCTGGTCTCTAAGGCACCCATAGGGAAGCAGTGTGGCCTAGTGAATAGAGCACTGGACTGGAACTCAGGAAATATGGGTTCTTTTCCTAGCTCTGCTACTGGCCTGCTGGGTGGCCTTGGGCAAGTCACTTCCCTTCGCTGTGCCTCAGTTTCCCCCATTTCTAAAATGGCGATAATGATACTGACTTCCCTTGTAAAGCGCTTTGAGATCTACGGGTAAAAGGGCTGTATAAGAGCTAGGTATTCGTAGTAGTAGCAGTGACTGCCTCTGTGGTTATGCATGGTAAGATATCCTGCTTCTGGTCATCAGCTGATCGTGCTAGAGTCAAGGAGGAATTTTCTCTCCCATGTTCAGCATTGCACAGTTGTTAAGCTGCATTACAGGGGCTCTCTTTTAGGGATTTTCTGAAGTCTCTGACATGGGCCACTGCGTTGGAAACAGGCTACTGGACTGAAATGGACCATTGTAGACAGCGTGCTAGAAATGGTTTGTTTTGAAAGAACTAAATCCCGAGGAGTGCTATTCAGGCCATATTTTGTGTTTTTGATCTGTGACGTGTGTGCAACTTTATGCCTGGATTATGTATGGAAAGGTAAAAGGTCAAGTCCATCTGCGCTCTTCCCTTGTACCACTCTCAGGTTGGAGCCTGAGAGTTAGGGTTCCTGGGCTCTGTTCTCCCCTCAGCCACTGGCCCGATGTAGAGGATACAGGAACAGGGTAGATTACTGGATATATGTCGTATGAAATGCACAATGTTAATGTGCAACATGAGCCAAAGCCTTTCAATTCATTAATGCTAATGAACATAATTTGTGCAGGTGAAGACCGGGGACATGTTGAAGTGAAAGACTTATAGGCTCTGTGTTTTTTTTTTTTTTTCCCAAGGATGACAAGAACCCTTACCAATTACACTGTGTGTTTACCGAGACTCTTCCGTTATGTCAAACAGTGAAAGAAATATGATTATGAATGTTGATACCGCTAATGATTCAGTTGCTCCAAGCCCAAGAAACAGGGCTGTCTTTACCCATCAGTTTAAATGAAATGGAGATGAATGGGTTCCCCTTCCTCCCCTCCCTCACCCCACCCCATTTCCTTTTCTAAAAATGTACATTAAAAATCAAATTAAATTTTACATCCATAAAATGAAACCATAACTTCCCTTTTATATTTTAAAATATGGGTTATTTCAAAGATCTCCATTCCAAAATATCTGTTTTCTTTACATATTTATGATGTGTGTTTATTTTTGTATGTTCAGCACTGCATGTGTGTATGTATTAGGGCTGTCAAGCAATTAATCGCACCGTTAAACAATAATAGAATACAATTCATTTAAATATTTTTGGATGTTTTCTGCATTTTCAAATATATTGATTTCAGTTATAACACAGAATACAAAGTGTACATTGCTCACTTTATATTTATTTTTATTACAAATATTTGCACTGCAAAAAGCAAAAGAAATAGTATTATTTAGTTCACCTAATACAAGTACTGTAGTGCAATCTCTTTACCGTGAAAGTTGAACTTACAAATGTAGAATTATGTACAAAACCCCCCTGCATTTAAAAAGTAAAACAATGTAAAAATTTAGAGCCTACAAATCCACTCAGTCCTATTTCTTGTTCAGCCAATTGCTCAGACGTTTACATTTGCAGGAGATAATGCTGCCCACTTCTTCTTCACAATGTCACTTGAAAGTGAGAACAGGTGTTCTCATGGCACCATTGTAGTTGGCGTTGCAAGATATTTACATGCCAAATGCGCTAAAGATTCATATGTCCCTTCACGCTTTGGCCACTATTCCAGAGGACATGCGTCCTTGCTGATGATGGGTTCTGCTCAATAACAATCCAAAGCAGAGTGGACTGACGCATGTTCATTTTCATCATCTGAGTTAGATGCCACCAGCAGAAAGCTGATTTTCTTTTTTGATGGTTCGGGTTCTGTAGTTTCTGCATCAGAGTGTTGTTCTTTTAAGACTTCTGAAAGCATGTTCCACACCCCGTCCCTCTCAGATTTTGGAAGGTACTTCAGATTCTTAAACCTTGGGTCGAGTGCTGTAGCTATCTTTAGAAATCTCACGTGCGTACCTTCTTTGTGTTTTGTAAAATCTGCAGCAAAAGTGTTCTTAAAATGAACATGTGCTGGGTCATCATCTGAGACTGCTATAACAAGAAATATATGACAGAATATGGGTAAAACAGAGCCGGAGACATACAATTCTCCCTCAAGGAGTTCAGTCATAAATTTAATTAATGCATTATTTTTTTAATGAGTATCATCAGCATGATAGCATGTCCTCCGGAATAGTGGCCAAAGCATGAAGGGGCATACGAATGTTTAGCATATCTGGCATGTGAATATCTTGTGATGCTGGCTACAACAGTGCCATGAGAACACCTGTTCTCACTTTCAGGTGACATTGTAAATAGGAAGTGGGCAGCATTATCTTCTGAAAATGTAAACAAACTTGTTTGTCTGAGCTATAGGCTGAATGAGAAATAGGACTGAGTGGACTTGTAGACTAAAGTTTTTTGCATTGTTTTGTTTTTGAGTGCAGTTATGTAACCAAAAAAAACCCTACATTGTAAGTTACACTTTCAAGATATAGAGATTGCACTATAGTACTTGTATGAGGTGAACTGAAAAATGATTTCTTTTGTTTATCATTTTCATAGTGCAAATATTTGTAATAAAAATAATATACAGTGAGCAGTGTATACTTTGTATTCCATGTTGTAATTCAAATCAATATATTTGAAAATGTAGAAAAAATCCAAAAATATTTAATAAATTTCAAGTGGTATTCTGTTTAACAATGCAATTAAAACTGCGATTAATCATGATTAATATTTTAGAGTTAATTGCGTGAGTTAACTGCGATTAATTGACAGCCCTAGTATATGTATATATAAATGTGTGTGTGTGAGAGAGAGAGAGAGAGAGAGAGAGCACTAGCTAGCTTGCAAATAAGAGCCCTTTAACTGGCCATAAAGCATCTACCTTCACCACTGATGGATAGGAGTTTCTTGAGCTCAGACAAAACAGGGCTTAACACAAAATCTCACAAACAAAAACCTCGTATTAATAGAAATGATTTGATCAATTATAAAACAAAGTGAAGTTTTGGTTGGGCAGGCATTGGGCGGGTATGCATGGCTGAAGGTGCAACTGACTAGAAACAAAAGTGAAAATATCATTAATAGTAACTGTATATCCACTTTCAGCCCTGGGTCTCCAACTCTCTTACAAAGGAGGGAAAGTATCATTGACTCCGTTTTACAGATGGGGGAACTGAGACTAAGGCCAAATCTACCCTACAGAATGAGTTCTGCTGGAGTAGTCCCCGAACAACATTAACTATGCCAACGGAATCACTATTCTGTGGCATAATTATGTTTACACTGAGGGTTTTTATACTCGGTGATTTTTGTTTCACGCTCCAAGCTGAGACCGCTATGCCTATATAAGTTTTAAGGACATACAAAGTGAAGTAAATTAGCCAAAGCCGAACAGTGCATCAAGGCAGGGGTAGAACCCAGAAGTCAGCAGCAGAACCCAGAGAAGCAGGATAGTCTAGTAGCTACAGTGCTGGATTGGCCATCAAGAAACAGGGGTCCTATTCCTGACTCACCCCTGAGCTGCTGTGTGACCTCAGATAGTGAATTGAGACTTTTGTAACTCTCTGTTTTAATAATGGAAAATCTTAATTAATAAGAAGGGACTGGGGCGGGGGGTTAAATACACTATGTTAACTTGCCCTGGTTTTCTGTTGTGAGCCCAGCCTCTTTAGAAACTGCAGATCTGGAGGGAGCAGGTGCAGCAAGAAAAGCAAACATTCACAGGCTCCTATTTAGCACAGCTTCAGTGCCTCTTAAATGCGTTCTGTAAATTAAAGCTCTGCTTGTGACTTGCCGAGTGGGCTTTCTGTGCCAGCACTGGGTCTTTCAGGCTAGTTCCTTTAGAGGATGGAAGTGTTCCTTTAGAGGATGGAAGTGGCAGGCTCTTGATTAAACTTGTCATATTTCCTTTTAATGCTCTATTGAGGAGTTCTTAATGTGAGCTGCAGCAGCCCCAGCATTAATAGAGTGATTGCATTGCAAGGTTGATGCATTGGCCTACTTTGGATCTTAACTATGTAAACAGTTGTGCTCTCGCTGGCCATGAAAGATGGTGCTGTCTGTCAGGAGAAAAGGGGTTTATGGTGAAAGGTCACCCAGCACCTATCAGCAGTTGCTGAGCTGAGCAGATGACCGGGGTTATGTGGATGGCATCTGGGAGCCCGATCCCACAAACCCATACATAAGTGGCCCTTATTCATGTGAATTTTCTGCCAGATCAACGCCGTGAGCTGTAGGGTAATGAGAGAAATTGACAGGTCAGAGACTGAGGCCATCTGCTGAAAGCTTCTGGGTGCCAGCCAGGATTTCTGGCTCTTGTCCTTGGTCACAGTTTCTAATGATCCCTCATCTCCAAGGGCAGTTTGGAGAGATTTATCGCAAAATCAGGAAGCAGGCAAACTCCTGTTATTTAAAGGCGGACATGAGTAATACCCGCTCCTTCTGAGTTCCGGCTAATACCCAGCTATGGCTAATGGTTGTTTGATAGGCAATGGTGGAATTGATTGACTGAAATTCTCAAAACTGAGCCTGTAATCTGGTGTGGGTTAGGGCAATCCCTTTTACAGGCCAGCTCCCAGCCCTTTCTGTGTCAGGCTCCTACCTGCTGTGAGAACCACGATGACGTGTGCAGCTCAGGCTGTGGCTGGGTATAGTCATTAAAGATCCAAGAGCACATTCCAGACGAGGAACACTGGCCCTGATATCCTGGCTGCATTCCAGCGTGGGTAATGACATTCGCCTTGCAGTCTGAACTAATTCAGCACATTTGTCTGCACGTCCCTTATTAACTGTTGTTGTTTAGCTGTATAACATCATCATCTTATTTTTGCCCATTAATCCATCTTTCTGAGATTCTGACCCCCCCAGAGTAGGGCCAGGCAGCTGCGTTTGTTATCTTTGTCAATCTGCCAGTGAAATGTTTACTCTTTCTGCCCTAAAACGCGGAATCTCTTCCTTAAATGTATCCTTGCTTGAAGCTCAGAAAGAACAGTCTTGGGTCCCTGGGCCATTATTTGCTCTGCTAAACGTAAAAATGGCCCCGCTTTGAATTCAGTTTTCTTGTGGCCCTGCTGGACTAGAAACAAGAGTTTGATCCCATGGGAAAGAGGTCATTCCCAGCTTGTTTGTTTGTTCCCAAGGTTATGGATCTTCAACGTGTGACGTTCTTTTGTATGGTAAAAGCTATTGCAGATCATTTTTAGAGGTTTTATTATATTCTCTGTCATCCAGTTCCCTGCGGTTCTGTACATTAGAAGGTCGTGGCTATTGAGAACAGTCCTAGTTTAAAGAAAAAGTGAAGCTGTTTAAAAAATATGTGGTACAGCTTTTCTTTGGAACTGATGTGGTATATACAGGATACACGATGATGCATTGTGGTATGAAGGTTTTAGTGCACCCATCTGGGACTGTTGTTTGTTTATTTGTGGTACCGTTGTGCCCAGGAGCCCCGGACATGGAACCAGGAGTGGTGAGTTGTATGGAACCGTGGTGCCCGGGCTCCAGCAATATTCAGGGCCTGGGGGGCCCAGCTCCACCAATGTTTGGGGCCGGTTCTCTCAGCCGGCCCCGCCTGCCACTCCCTCCCCCCGCACCTCCCCCCGAGTGTCCCCCTGCCCCCACTTGCTGCCCCTGCACTCCTCCTCCAGCCCCCAGAGTGTCTTTGCTTCTCCCCTGCAGCTCCACGCTGCCTCTGCTCTTCTGGCTCCCGGCATGAACGGCTGCCGCAGGGTCCTAGTGCCCCCAACCAGGCTGCCCTGACCCTGCCCTTCTGCCTCGGACCCTTCTTTTTTTCCAGCGGGACCCTCCACCAGCACAGCACAAGGGGGCCCCTGCCTGCAGTCACTGCTCTTGCCCCACACTGGGCAAGTGGCAGTCCCATCCTCCACCCCCAGTGAGGGCAGCAGCAGAGGAGGAGGTGCATGTGTGATGGCAGCTGCACCCCCCCCAGCACCCACCACAGGGGAGGCAAGGGGGCTTGCTGGGCCTGAGAGGGCCCTAGGAGCATGAGCAGTGACAGTGGTGCAGGGTGAGTGTGCTGCCAGGGGGCCCCTCCCCCAGAGCTCACTGCTGCCGGCGGGGAGAAGGCTGAAGGGAGTCGTCCTCTCTGGCCCCAGCCCCGGGGCAGCCAGCCTGCACCCCAAACTCCTGGTCCCCAGCCCTACCCCACCCCAGAGCCCGCACCCCAGTCAGAGCCCGCACCCCAACCCTCTGCCCTAGCCCTGAGCTCCTTCCTGTAACATGAACCTCTCATCCCCAGCCCCACCCCACAGCCCTCACCCCTGCATCTCCTCACCCCTCCTGCACACCCACCCTCTGCCCCAGCCCGGAGCCTGCACCCAGCAACCAAACTCCCTCCCAGAGCCTGCACCCCAGACCCCCTCCCCCACCCAAATTCCCTCTCAGAGCCCAATCTCTCACCCCTTTTGTACCCAAACTCCCTCCCAGAGCCTGCACCCCACACCTCTCCTGCACCCCAATCCCCTGCCCCAGCCCGGGGCCTGCACCCCAGACCTCCTCCCCCAACCCAAACTCCTTCCCAGAGCCTTGGGCAGGTGGGGGGGGCGGAGTTGGGGGAGATGGGTTCTGGGCACCACCAAAATTTCTACAAACCTGCCACCCCTGCATGAAGCAGGACCCCATTCTGCTAGGTGCTGTACGAACACAGAACAGACAGTCCCTGCTGATGAACTGCTGAACTCAGTGAGATGAATAGCAGGGCCAGCCAGAGCTAATGTTCGTGGAAGCTTTGTGCCAGCCGGCCATTGCATATTCTCTATGTGGATGGCTTGCTGCGGGGTAAGCGTAGATGCACGTCTCTCTGTTTGCATATATGTTGCAATTTTAAAACTGGGCTGAGAGTAATGCATGACAGACATGCATTGTTCAGCCATTCACTGCTGCTGCTCCTGAAGCCGTACACCCATACCTTTCCCAAGAAGGCACTTCCATTGGAGCTTGACTTGCCCATCGGGTAATGGGCTGAGCGTGCTGAACTGATGACCTATTGAGCAGCCACCAGGTGGCCAATCAGTAGGACAATCATTCACAATAAAAGCTAATAACTTGCTTTTAGACACCACTAGCAGCGACGCCTGGATTAGAACTGGCAAATCATGGGTTGGGGGTGGAGGAGAGGTTTTTACTGGTCCTCTCACTCACTGTTTGAGGGCAGCTGCCTTTTGCCATTGAATGATTCTTTAGCATTTTGGACCAGGAGAAAGAACTAATTGTTAAGAAGGGGATTTTTGAAGGTGCAAAGGGCATTTAGCTGCTCAAGTCCCATTTGTGCCTTTGATGATCACCCCTTTTCCCCTTTGAGGCAACCCATTCTGTGTCTGCCCCTTCGGGATGGCTTGCCTGCAGGCTGCCCGTATCTCTGCTTTACACATTGCATTGCTCATGCTAACCTCCTGAGATCATTTTGCCCAGATAGGATGCTGTGGATGATTGATTACACCCAATATTAATCCCTGCTCTTACTTCGTGTCCGCCCCGTGTTTATGGTAAGTCCTCATCCCTCTCGGGTAATTATTAAAGATAAGAAATTGGTTTGGAAGTAGCACATTTAAACAATCTCAGAATTTTTTTGTGAGCACGGGAAGCTCTGAGCAGTATTTTACACCAACAGAGGCCGAAAGCTGCTAATTGTGTTCCCGTTGTGTTAATGAAACAAGTATTTCGCCATGCTCTGCTTTGTCATACGAGTCCTGGCCAGTTGCTTGGGCTTGTTGGACTTTTTTTTTTTTTTCTAAATGAAATTGAAGTTGCAGTGACAAATGGCTTAATAAGGGAAAATGCGTTTGACACCCAGTGTTTAAAGATCTTCACAACTTTGGGAGGTATTACTTGCTCATGCACAAAACCTCAATACTAAGCATCACAAGCCAATTGACAAATCATTATTTGATGCTGTGCTGTAATCTTTGAGAGTGGATGGGAATAGCAAGCTTGGTTTGTCTGGCATTAGATGGAGACAGGCTGATTTTATTGATCCTGAATGGCTTGTCTCCTTTGTTTCCATCACTGGCATAGCAGGTGCTGTATCTGTCTCATTTTCCTGGTGAAACCGATGGTGATCTCTTACTGTAAGCTGTTTGGGCCAGGAACCGTCTTTTTGTTCCGTGTGTGCACAGCCTGCTGGTACAGTGGAGTCCTGGTTCACAGCTGGGACTCCTAGGTGCTATGGTGATACTACCACTACTACTATTTCCTGTAATAGTGACCGTTGCTTTGAAAACTCTCTCGAATTATTTTCCCCATTCAAAGTGAAAGAACTACTTAAATGTTGCCCCATCCATGAGTGACTTGACCTGCAACTTAGTGGTTATTGACAGCTTACAGGAATGTCGACTTTCCAAGTGCAAACTTTTATCTGGTTTTATGGCTGGGTTTTGTCTTTCTTTGACAGCTACTCCCTTTGTCGGGTTCAGTTTGGATTAGTATGGTCCGTCTTGTGATTGATTCAGGAGAGGTGCTGGCATGTGGCTCTTGCTGGAGAACTGGGTAAGGGCTGGGACACTCCTCCTATGATCTCTGTGCTGGGGTGTGGCTCTCAGTCCCATCTGAGAGCTCTAGGTCTCCGCTCTCTTTGGGCCCTGTCCTGGGTTTCAAAACCCACATGCTCCAAAATCTGGGCTGAGGCAAATGGTGGGGATCTGATGTGTTCTATGAAATCAATTAACAGACCTTTGGAAAAGACTTTAATTTTCAAATTGGTTTTCTATTAGTACAAGGCACTTAGTCCAAAACATTTGAGAACCCATGGTACACAAACAGACAAAATGTACAACTGATGATCTAATCTTGCCTGAAGAGAAACTGGGTGTTTGAGGTGAGAAATCGATGTCTCTTTCTCTGCATATCTTATCTTGATTTGCAAAGTTATAGTAATAGATATTGGAGATGAAAATGGTCTGTTGGATCTGGTCTACTCCCTCCAGTGCAGGATTTTCTCCTGTTGTCAAGGCTCTGTGGCAGGCTGCTCTTAAATTCTATCTTGTATAATGCATCCCCCTACCCCATCACAGTAATATATGAACACTTTGCAATCTAACGTTTTTATCCAGAGGCAGGGCAGTTATCCCCATTGTACAGATGGGAACTGAGGTTCTGAGAGACTAAGTGAGTTGGCCAATGTCACGTAGGACGTCTGTGGCAGGGAATTGAAACTTGGTCCCTTAGGTTCCAGGCTAGCACCCTAACCACTGGATTATCCTTCCTTTCAATGCTCTGATATGGCAGATTGGAAATGCTTCATTTCAGTTGCAAAAATTGAGATTTTAAAATGAGTTAAATATGAAAATGAGTAATGTCATTGGGCCTGTAGCCCCTGTATTATTGCCATTGCAATTAAATCCCCCCCAGGGAGGCATGAGAGCGAGTTTGGGATTTTGACGTGTGAATATAACTGTAGGTTGTTGAGCAATTCCTGTTGTCTTGCTCATATTATCTTTCAGTGTTCCCTTGGGAACCTATTACAGGTTTTAATAGCTCTCACGGTCATCCTAAAATTTCCCTTTCTTGGTTTCATCCCATTGCTCCTAGTTGTATCCTTTTGTTTTTTGTCATGGCAAAAACTGGGAAAAGCTGTGATGTTCTCCTAAGTGTGATACTGGAGGGCCAGGGAGCAGTGGGAGAGTGATAGAGGGAAAATATATAAGCCCTATGCTAATTAAGGTGTGGTTCCCTTAGACTCGGGAGGGTGGCTACAGGTTAATTGGAGCACCTGTAGTCAATTAAGGCCCAGTCAGGAACCTAATAAAACCCCCTGCTTCAGTCAGTAAGAGAGAAGGAGAGAGAACTGGAGCTTGGAGGTGTGTTTTGAAAAACCAGAGAACCAGAAAACCCAGGGAGACCCTGCCCCAGCAGGGGTGGGAGACTCCCTTCCCCAGCGCCTAAGGACTGAAGGTACCCCACCCAAAGGGGAAGAGGCTAAGAACCTGCAGAGGATGAGAGGGGCTGGGGCTCAGAGTGAGGAGCAAACCCCGACCCCTCCCCCACTTCCCTTTTCTACCATCTTCCCAGGCCACTAGCGGTACCCCAAGAGCAGGGGCAAGGGGTGGCATCTTAGCCCCACCCCACTCCAAGAAAAGCACAGAACCCACCATACTAACATCGGCCATCTTGTCACATAAGGAAAAAATGCCAAATTCTATGAAATTTTTCAGGCCAGGTCTTCATAATCCCATATTGGTTACTTCTGCTCATGATCATGTTGATTGCTGTGCACCTAGTTAAGGTTGGGATCCTCTAGCAGTCTAGTGCAGTCTTTGTTCAGTTACTTTACAAAGGCTAGAAGTTAGAATTATGGGACAGTAATTACCAGGATTACCCACTTCATGCTTTTTGAAGAGAAGCATCGCATTTACTTTCCTTCTGTTTTCTGGTACCTCCCTAGTTCTCCATGAATTATTTTTTAAAAATCTGTACGGCATGTAAAGCATCATATTTGATCTAGGTGTTATTGTTTTGTTCATTTGCTACTTCCCTTAATACCCCCAGGTGCATGTTGTATAGATTTAAAATTTCCAGGTAATCCCCTGAGTGCTCTTTATCAATAGCTGTTTTTATAAGGCCTTCCTAACTACCTTTCATTATTTCTTTTGTTAAAGTCAGATTTTGAAAAAGGACTTCAGATTTTCAGCCAGTTTTTGAGTTCTTGTTCATTTCGTCCCCCATGCTGGTTCTTTTAATGGGCCCTCTTTCCACCCCAAGATAGCTTAAAACCCGCTTTATATTCCTCCTTTGGATGCTTTTATCTAATATTAACTCTTTCTGCTTGTTTTTTTTTTTTTTTGCTGTGTGTATGTGTTTCCTACAAGCCTTAGATCTCAGAGCAGTCTCTCATGAAGTCACATTAGCCACTGCATCCGATGAAGTGAGTTGTAGCTCACGAAAGCTTATGCTCAAATAAATGTTAGTCTCTAAGGTGCCACAAGTACTCCTTTTCTTCTTCCTTGTTTATTTCAAAGTAAATTATTCTATTACACCTTTAATTATGGCATCTTGGAAGATTTCCCAGACTTCTTCCACACTGAGGATGGGTTTTAGTACTTCCTCCAACTGGACCTTTATTAGATTTCTTGATTACTCTCAATTTGCTTTCTTGACATCTAATACCCTTACACTGCTGCATTCTGTTGAATACAAGTAGCTTGTGGTGAGAGGCTATAAGCTTCTCTGTTGGTTCCTGCAAGTTGGTGAACTATTCTGGATGGCTTCATGGGGCCTCTGCTTTGTCTTAGCCTCATAAAGTTAGATCAAAAATGAAACAAAGGTCAAATAATATTGTGGGGAAAGGGGAGGAGCAAAATGAGTCGAATGGGAACTAATGAGTTTCACCTCATCCCAAAGTAATTTCCCCTCTCTGATGTTCAGTTCCTGCAGAGCAAATGTACGTTCTGATCTTCACAGATGTGTTCAGAAGCTTGCAAAATTCAATAAGACAATGTCAATGTGCAAGTTTCTTAGAGGCAACATCAGAAGCTACAGGTTTCTGCACGTTCTAAGGTTTATTAAATGGAGAGCAGGCTAGCTGGCAAAGGACTCTGGTAACCAGATGACAGACTCGAATAATAATAATAATAAATTTAATAATGATAAATATGAACAGCAGCGAGCGCTTCCTTGTAGTGAGGCGGGCACTCTTTATATCCAGTTGTGGCTCTGGGTGGCTTTCAACTGGTTAAAAGGGCCTGATTCTCTCTCTATTTGTTTGCTTTGTTTAGTTAATCCCAGTCCTCTTTGACTTCGGCATTAGCGCTGGGTGCATAACACGCAGAGAGACTCCAGTGAATGCGGTTCTCTGACATACTTGGAAACTACCTTAGGCTCCTCCTCCAAAAGCCAGCAGCAGATGTTATCAACTTGAGACAGATCAGGGGTGCGGAGATGTTCCTGTTTCCTATCCCCAGATACAGACACTGCCCCCCTGAACCTTCTCACACACCAACCTGGCTCAGCAAAGTGAGGTGTTTGTGTGTGCTCACAATAGAAAGATAATGCTCTATAAATTCTGAGATGGTTGTGTTCTGATTGGTTGATCACCACATTTGTTCTTAACCCAGGCGCCTCTCCTATTTGTAAATTGTATTTGCTACCCCGGTAGGTGTCACATACGGAAAGGGGAAGATGCTGGGAATCTGAATGTGCTGAAAGGAAAATTAACTATTCCAATCAAACTCAGGTGTTTTTCCTCCAAAGTCAGAAATTAGCAATTTGCTGCTGCCAGCATGAACTGGTGTTAAGTTATTAAATTGCAGATGAGCTCATTGCTTGGACTCATTGCTTGTGCTTGCTTTAAAATATTGCACATGGATGGGCTGGAGGCGAGGGACGATGCGGGAGTAGCAGGGAGATTTATGGAGCATCTGAGAGATGTGTCTGTGGTAAAGGCAGGGGAAAGCTTCCTGTAAAAGCTTCACTCTCTCCCAGGAGAGTGGGTGTCCTAGCATCATTGGTTTTATTTTTCTACTTCTAAAATTTAGCTTATGGAGAATTGCCAGGTTTTGAGATGCATAAAAAGAAGTGGCATGAAAATAAGCCTGCTTTCATCCCAAAAGATCCTGGGGTGCCAAAGGCTGTATGTCCAGGGATCACTCTACCCAGCTGTGAAAATAAGCTTCCCCTGAGGTCAGCCAGTGGCAGTCAGTCATTCTTTGCCGGTCATACCCTATGCCTGTAGGACACCCTATGACTGTTGAGAAGATCTTACTCAGTGTTTGCTCAGTCCTAACATTTCACACTGGCAAAGTGTGTCATGTCTTCCCTGTGGACCAGCCAGTGGATAACAGCCTACTATTGCTGCCAGCTCTAAGGATTATTTTTTCTAACTTGAACGGTAGAGGTTTTTGCTATGGATATTCAGGTCTTGAATTCAAACTTGATTACTCTTGTAATTGTTACTTACTCCTGCAAACTCCCATTGTCCTCAGCAGGGAATTTTTCCTAAGGAAACACTGAGCTCAAGAATTTCTGCATGGTGTGTTGTGTTGTTTTGTTTTTTTAAGGGGAAATGAAGGGTAACTTATGCAATTAAAATGACAGAGAGAGGGATCTACGAAGCCTGGATGGATAATAGTAATGGGAGCCTTCCCTAATGCCTAAGCCATGCTGCAAGCTCAGGAAACAGATTGTGTAGGATATATCCTAAATTTTGATCCTATTAGCAGGTTCCCTCTAAATTCAGGCAACATACAAGCAGACCTCATCCTCAGTCCTTGTCTTTCTGCCTTGGGAAAAGGCTTTCCCAGCCTCAAAGGGGGCCCAAAATCTTGAAACCCATGTTGAATTTCTACTTGGGCAAAACTCTGCCTTGCCAAGTGCAGGAACAGAAGGGAATTGCCTGCCTCTTCTCCAGTAGGGCAGCAGGGGAGACCAGGACAGCAGGGAATCCCCAGCCACAATAGGTTGTGGGGTGGGGGAGGTTGTTCTTGCTGATGTAATTTACAGCAGCTTGAAGGCTTTGCTAAGTTACTCTGAGGGTTGGGTCACCCCAGCTGCTTGCCAGCTCTGTGTCTGGGATCGCAGAAGGGCGGTTGAGTCACTTCTCTCCTTCCTCCTGGGTCCTGCACTGAGCTCAGCTCAGCTGGACCTGAAGATCTAGATCAGGGGTGGCCAACCTGTGGCTCCGGAACCAGACGCGGCTCTTCAGAAGTTAATATGCAGCTCCTTGTATAGGCACCGACTCCAGGGCTGGAGCTACAGGTGCCACCTTTCCAGTGTGCCAGGGGGTGCTCATTGCTCAACCCCTAGCTCTGCCACAGGCCCTGCCCCCACTCCACCCCTTCCCCCCCCGAGCCTGCCGTGCCCTTGCTCCTCCCCCTCCGAGCCTCCTGCATGCCACGAAACAGCTGATCGGGAGGTGTGGGGAAGGAGGAGGAGGCACTGATCGGTGGGGCTGCCAGTGGGTGGGAAGCACTGGAAGTGGGGGCAGGGGGGAGCTGATGGCGGGGCTGCTGATCTATTACTGTGGCTCTTTGGCAATGTACATTGGTAAATTCTGGCTCCTTCTCAGGCTCAGGTTGGCCACCCCGATCTAGATGTTTAAATCTTGGTATTTATACCTAAAGTTACTGAGGATCTTTGTGACGTGTTACCATAGTACATCCAGCATTTCCATCTCTTGAGGGTCCTGCAACATCCCTCCACTTTGCCAGTCCATATAACCACATAACCTGGTCCCTTTGCCCACTTCTCATTCACAGCCAGTCATTCAGAGTGCAGGTGCAGAGTTCTCACCAGCTATTGGTTCATGTTGACTAGCACGTTGATCCCTACAGCTGTGTCGTGCTGCATGCAGAAGCTGAAAGAAGAGGCCGTTGCAGTTGGAAGGGAGCAGCATGCCAGTAGAAAGGGCGTTATAGAACAACTGGAAAATGGTCTCTATTAAGGTTGCGCTCTTCCAGTGACAGAGGGCTCAGCCTTTGTTTTGCACAATTTGTTGGTGCTTTCGACGCAATGCGTCAACCAGTTGAAACCAAAATAGTCCACCTGCTGATTGTCTTGCTACAGCCTCAGACTCCAATACCCGGGAGAGCATTTGCAAGCGCAAAAACTGCAAGAGGTCTTTGGAGAGAGCACAATTTTTCCATGGAAAGGTTAATCGCTCTCTTTCTCTCTCGTTCCTAAATGGAACTTGAACATGCAAAATGTTCTGTGATCTAGTAACTGCACAGGACCTAAACAGGTCGGTTGTAGAATCCCTTCCCCTCTCAAAAGTCTAGCTCTAGAACCCATGCGGTTCTAAGTTCTAGAACACATTTCCAAAGTGGGTTATAGGCCCTTAGAATCTGCATGGTTTGAAGTGGCTCTGAATTCTAGAAACTACTCCATTCAAATGATTCTAGCTTCTATGTGATGTAGCACTGATACATTTCACTTTTTAGACCAGTATTTCTCAACCTTTATGATACCAGGGACGAGCTTGCTGCCTTTTTAAGCTGTGTCTGGGAGATCTCAGGGGACCGCGCCAGTTTATGGACCAGTTGTTGAGAAACCCTGATCTAGAATTCACATGGTTATGTTCTAGGCTCTTAACTCAATCTGGTTTTGAACAGTTGTTGTAGGACTTTTTTAAAAACAAAACAAACCCCACAACCTCTAGAAACTATATAACTAACTCTCTTTAATAATTAGGAGTTGGGTCTTCCTCCTTGTCTAATTAAAAGCAAACACTGTAGTGTAGCCTCATTAAGTATTTGCAGTGCAGTATATAAGATCATCCATTATTTCTATATCTTGGAGCTCTGTGGGTATAATTAAGAATAGTTTTGGATTTTTTAAAGTATCAAGATGACAGTGGCCATAAGAGAGATCATTGGTATGTGTAATTTATTTTTTTTTTAAAAACAAGCTAAGTTGTTTATAAGCAACAGGCGCGCTAACTGGTTAACTTAAATTGTTTGGTACTCCCATGAAATTAAAAACAGCCAAACAGATTTTGATTTTAAGCTGTATAATTCCCCACTCTCTGGGCTGAGGCTATTCGTGCCAAGTTTCAGCCTGGAGTCAATATTTTTTACTGCACTGGGAGATTTGCAGTGAAAATGCCAGCAGAGCAGAACCTTAACTCCATCAATGTCAGGATCACGCACCTAAATTCTGCAAACTGCAGAACCATTTCATTGCTGCTTCCAGTCTGAGCCTCCCAGTTCCACTCCACGCAGGATCCCTCCATAACTGCCAACTTCCTGAGTTCAGTATCTTAACAAAACTAATGAATAAGGGCAGACGCTTGCTTCCAGCCTGCAGGGTCACACAGCATCGCTGCTTGCAAAGGATTTGCTTCCCCATGAGCCATTTATCTGGCTGAAGCATTTCCAAGCTTAGTGGTTCATGCTGAATTGGAACCAGTGCTGAGTCATTATTCACTTGCACTTTCTTTATTAAAGCACTGGGGACGCTTTGATTTCAGTTATTAACAACTTCCATGTGTGGCTGCCTGCGGGGTGCTGCCAGCTGCTGCCCTTTCAACAGGCTTTTGGATCATTTTAAATCATTGGTAGTGGTCGGAGACTGTGTGTTGTGGCAGGGAGCACGGGGATTAGGAGGTCAGGACTCCTCCTGGGTTCTGGTTCTTCTATCCGACTTAGGCCTGGTCTTCCCTTGAAAGTTGTATTGATTTTCACTTGTCTAGTTATATAAGCACAGCTACTAGAGCGGATGCCGTTAGACCAGTATAAAGATATCTTGTATGGTATATTTATTCCTCTTCCCATATGGCAGCGTCGCTCAAGTTTGGCCTGGCTGAGAAGTGCCATGGGATGTGGACCGGGTGGTCCCCCTGGCTTTACGGGCTGTTGCAATAGCTATACCAGTATAAGGCTATGTCTATACCATAGGGATTATAGCAGTGTATCTATGGCCCCATTGCTAGGTTGGCATGATGCTGTGGTGTATGGAAGGTGGTTTTCTGGCTCTGTTAGGAACCCCACCTTCCTGCGTGATGGTAGCTGGCTTGATGGAAGCATTCTTCCATCAACCTAGCTGTACCTGTGCCGGGGTTTAGGTCGGCGCTCCGACGGTGCTCAGGAATGTGAATTTTTCACACCGCAGCTGAGCGCCATAGCTATGTTGACTCAGCTTTAAGCATAGACTGGGACCAAGTCACCCTTTACTGGTATAGCAGCATCCAACTAAGGGGGTTGTATGGCTTTAACTATACAGGAAGTTAAAGCGGGTACAAACTTCTAGTGTAGACAAGGCCTATAATTTGACTTTGCACAAGTCGGGCCCTTGCTCTAACCCAGGGTATCCTACAGCAGCCTACCTGCTCCCTGCAATTCACCGCATCAGCCTTTGTGGGTATGTCTACACTGAGACTGACTCGGGCTCCTGGGGTTTGTACTACTAGACTAAAAATAGTGCAGATGTTCCCGCTCAGGGTGGAGCCCCAGCTCAGAGACCCGTGCCCCCTCCGCCATCACTGGGTCTCAGAGCTGAGCGGAGCCTGCATCCATTGACCAGGGCTCTGAGACTTGCTGCTGGCGGTGTTTTTTGTTGGCAGTATAGACATAACCTTTAAGGACCAGGTGCTCCTCAGAGTCTCAACCGAGTTCTAGCCCCACAGCCGCAGTTGGGAGGCAGCTGATTTAGTCACAGGTAGGGCTGGGCTCGTCTCCCCTTAAAGGGGCCAGTCACCCTGTGATAATACCACTGTGATTCAGTAGCATTTGACATTCACTTTGGTGTGAATGCGCAAGGGGCAGGGCATTTGAGAAACAGGCCCAATCTGTTATGCAATTCATCTTTTTTTCTGTTGCCTAGGACAGATCTCACTGTTCATTGTGTTAAAGTGCCGAATAAACATTATTTAATAAACATCACAGAAATCCCTTGTGAGATGTATGTGTGTTATCTCCAGTTTATGGATGGGGAAACCAGAGGCAGAGAAAGATTAAATGACATGCTAAAAGTGGTTTTAAAAATGACACAACTTGTGCTTCCATGTGCAATGTTTTTGGAAAACTAAATGCAATAGCGATGTGTGTCATTTCATGCATTCCTGTAGTAGGCCCAGTGTATCTGCTCTATTCATATCAGGATGGTGTCTCTTGCTACCTTACTACTTACACCTAGTTTTACCAACTTTGTGGGAGTTAACGTCTATCTTTTATGCATGTGTCAAAAGAGAAAAACAGAGCAACTCTCATTCAGGTGCATAATTTACTGCACAAAATCCTTCGGTCCAAGTGCTTTCATGAGAACCAGCCCAAACATGGCAGGACAGAGCTTGCTGTTGCTTCCCGGTGTTGCTTACCTGTATGTGTAACGTTCCTACAGCTACTCTGGATGTCAACGCAGCAGCCAGCATTTGTATTTCTGTTGGGCCTTGAGTCTAGATGAAAGCTGCCGGGTTCCAGGTTCAAGCCTCCCATTTTTGAGAAAAACCAGCTGATCTTTGAGTTTTGCAGGCATCTGAGGCTGAAGGATTTAAAGTGTTCTGCCACAGCATCTCTCCTTGCTTGGGATGGAACTTCAGACGTGAAGTCCATGGAGGACCAGCTGGGTGTAGAATTGTCTCCTGCAAACTATTAAGCCTTTGATGTATTACAAATGATGAGGGAGATTAATAGCACAGGTGGATGGAGTCTCTGTCAGCAGGCATCTATCTTTGAGAATCTGCTTTGCTTGCTACCCTGGACGGCCATCCCCTTTTATGAGTTAATTTGCTAGGATCAAGGCTGCCCTTCCATCCGAAAGTCTCCTTTCTTAGATGTGGATCTAGGGTGGGATGGACTTTGATGGGCAAAAGGTTTTTTTGGGGGGGGCAGGGAGAACGGTCCTTGTTCTCTTCAATTTCCTAAATGATTCCATATTAAGCTGTATCTTCGAAAATGTTGGCATGCACACACAAGGGTCAGTAAAGAAGAATTTGTGATGTGTCTTCTACAAGGTCCTGAAGCAAAATTATGTACTGGTCTTAGAGAGGCTGTTTCTGCATCCCCTCCCCACTTTAGATCCAGTGGATAAGTTTGGGAATTTCAGCTCTTTTTATTCAAGACCATCTTTTGGCTGTCACCTATCACAACAGGGCCCTGATTTCTCATTTGGGGCCCTCAGTGCTTCTATGATGGATACAATTAATTGGAAAAGCTTTTGTGCTGGATGCCGTCAATCCATATGGCTGGACTCTAGCTTAATTGGCATATCCTAATGCAGCTATGCTTTTAGCTCTACTTACAGCTAGTTGAGTCTCACAAAAGGGTATAGAATTGTATCTTTGGCTCAAAAAGTCTCAGGTTCAGTTTCATAGGCTGCCCATATGATATGTGACTTAGCCGACGGCTGCTGGAGCGTTACCTTAGCACCTGGAATGTCATTGTCACTTCTGCTCTACAGCTACTATTACACTTTATTTGCCCTTGGAAGGAAAGTCTGTTAGGACAAGCCTAGAGAAGCTGCAGTAGTTTTCCTGGAGTCTACTTATCTTCTGTCCTTTGCCGAAGAGTTGTTGGTGGTGGTTTATCTGCTTGCTGGGCTGTAAATTGGCTTTTTATTTTATGTATTTATTTATTTTGGGTGGTTGCTAACGTATACTTTACTGTCATCCCATTTGAAAAAAGAAAAGACGCTCTCTTCTCCAAGAGTAACAAGTCACCTGTGCAAAGAATCTCTCTCCCAGTAAAAGCTCAGTTTTTCTAACTCTGAAACAGTTGCCAGGCTGCATTTTGTCACTGGCTGAATTTTAGTGGGAGTTGAATTGATTCCTGTGGATTGTACATAGAGGGAGGTTGCAAAGCATTTTGGGAGCCTTTGTGCATGGAAGGACCTATCTAAGGAGCTTGCCCTTCAGGATCAGAGCACATTTTTATCTAGTTTGCTAACCTATCTCTGGAAGTGCCCAGCACCTGACCACCTCCCTGAGTGCCTCACCCCAGTGTGCTCAAAATGTGACCCCTGTGATAGGGTGACCAGATAGCAAGTGTGAAAAATCGGGACGGGGGCAGGTAATAGAGTGCTATAGAAGACAAAGCCCGAATATCGGGATATCTGGTCATCCTGTACAGGGACCATGCATCCCACAGAATAAGAGACATTGAGAAGCAGGCAGTAAGGACACTGGGGAGGTGCGTGGGGGTATAAAATGGTTGTCCACATAAAAAGTTAGCACCACCTACCGTGCAGTGTGAGGACAAGGGAAACGGCTCCTGACCCTGCAGCTTATGCCCTGAAGTATGCAGCTGATTAGTCTGATCATTATCCAAGCCATCACAGCTACAGATGTGATATGGGGCAGTCAGGATGTCCAGCCCTCTTTAAAATATCCATGCTGAGCTGCGTTGGGTTGTGGTTTTTGTTTTGGTCCTTCCTGATTTTTTTTTTATTTTTTTTTTTTTATTTATTTTTTGTTCTCTCTGGAGATGTCCCCTTTGTGTTCCCATCTTGCCCTATTTTCAGGGTACGCTTTGGGGAACGTTCACAGGGCTCCATTCCTTCCTGGCCAAGTGTGAGAGCCCCCATCAGCTCCATGAGGGCAAAGGGAGGCCGCCTGTCAGGCTCTGAAATGTGCAGTGTGTGACTGATCTGAGTGCAGGGGTTGTACGTGCTGCTTGGCATCTGGGCTCAGCTGGCAAACTGAGGGAGAGCTAGCTGACCTCGCTTACAAAACCCACAAGAGAAGTCATGAGTTGCAGGATGTCACTGTTACTCACTGACACAGACCAGGGGCGGTGTTAGCAGGGCAGCTTTGGGGGGAGCGTAGCAACCTCCCATACTAAATCCAGTGTTAACTCTTAAAGCACCAATTCCACGCTGTCCTGTGAAGGCAGGTGCAGCCAGTGAATTTCCCTCTCTGGCCAGACCCAGGAGTACTTTACGGAACAGGAGGCAAGCTTGTGTTGGTGCACGTTTCACTTTGAAGATGGTGCCTAGAAGGACGGACTATTATCCCAGCTGTGAAAGTGTGTGTGTGTGTGTGTGTGTGTGTGTTCACGAGAAGGCTACAGGCCAAATGGTGACACAACCCCTCACTGGCCTGGATTGAAATCCAGACCAGACCCTAGTTTACAGGCACGGTACCAAGGCGCAGAGAGATTTAAGTGACTTGCCCATGTCAGACAGAGTCTGTGACAGAGCTGAGAATTGAACCTGAATCTGCAGAGTCCCTGCCCAGTGCCCGAACCACAAGGGCATCCTTGTTGTACTGAAAGCTGAGCAAAGGGCTTTATCTTATGGAAGTAGCTGCTTTGTTTGTGGAACTCGCTGTAATCTGCCAATAAGCTTGAGTAGCACTGCAGTATCCCCTGGGGAGCTGCACTCCAGGGATAAAGGACAGCTAATAGATAAGAGAAGATATCTGAAGTAAATTGAATATACTGTATTTCGGGGGTTGGCAACCTGCGGCACGTGAGCTGGTTTTTAGTGGCACTCTGCTGCTGGCCAGGGTCCCGGCTGCTGGCCCTGCTCAGCCCACTGCTGGCCTGGATGGATGGAAACCCAGGCTGGCAGGGGCCAGTGGCTGGGACCCCAGCTGGCAGGGGCTGGCGGACGGAACCCCAGACTGGCAGTGGGCTGAGCGGCTTAGCGCGCTGCCGGTCTGGGGTTCTGTCCGCTGGCCCCTGCCAGCCGGGGTCCCGGCTGCTGGCCCTGTTCGGCCCCCTGCCGGCCCGGGGTTCTGGCCGCCAGCACCGCTCAGCCCACTGCCAGTCTGTGGTTCCTTCGGCGGTGCCTGTAAATGTAAAATTTATTACTGGCATGCGAAACCTTAAATTAATGAAGACTTGCATGCCACTTCTCAAAGGTTGCTGACCTCTGCTGTATTTAATCACACCCCCTCCCCCCTTTTATGAAAAGCTAAAGAGAGGAATGGTCGATATACACTAGTATGTTTAATAGCATTGTGGGGTTTGTGCTAAAATTCCTTACATTGCTGTGTCTTGGGACACACTGGGCCAGATTCTGCCTCCCAGCGATCTTACACTGGCATAGTTCTGTAGATTTCAGTGGCTTGCCCCTGGGTGAGTGAGAGGCGAATCAGGCCTGCCGAGTATAGTTTACTCAGTGAGTTTATTGCTTATGAAGGGTGCCAGGTTGACAGCCTGATGTCTGCTCTCCATAGAACAGGTAAAGCATTGGAGTGCAAGTGTCCCCAAGCCAACTCGCCAAGGTACTTAGAGACAGGCACATCTCAGCTCCATGGCAACTGCCCTGAGACTGCCAACACAGGTGAATTGTGAGAGATGGGCTGTTGCCATCAGACCTCCTAGTGTAACTTACCTTGCTCTTGTTTTCTGCAGGATTTAGGAATGGAATCGACCTCTCTGGATGACGTCCTGTATAGATATGCCAGCTTCCGAAACCTGGTGGATCCAATCACCCATGACTTGATCATCAGTCTCGCTAGATACATCCATTGCCCCAAACCGGTAGGTAACTCGCTCTAACTACACAACCAAGGCAGTTCTAGTCACTTGATCATGTAGACTTGTAAATGAGAAGCTGGTGTGTGTGTGTGGTTTTTATAATCAATGTTGCACAAAATACCTTCAGGTTAACACAGATTGTGATCCTCTGAGTAGAGATGTCCTGTTGTGGGGAGAGTGGATCGATGCACAGTACTCTCTGTGAATTGCCAACAACCCGAATGACGTGCATTTAATGCTTAATTAATTTTGTTCCTTGTTTTTTCATATTCCCTGTTTTTGCTCTTTTCTCCTGTCTCATTTTCTCAAGCAAAGCACTAAGGCACCTGCATCTGGAACAATACAGGGGTATGGACAGGAAGATTTCCTAGGCCTTTTCTATCTCTGATTTCTGCGATGCCAGTCTTTCCTCTTGTCTCTCTAAATGAAGCGAGTACCCAGATGACACATTTCTCACCCCTGTAAGGAGGGAGGTAGCTGAAACAGAACCCTGTCTTTGCAAGTGTTTGAGCGTGCTGTAAGCAAAGCTGGCAGGACGGGGGCCCGGAGAGCGTGGCAGTCAGAAGGAATAGTCTGAGCCGAATAGTCATCGGACGGGGCAATGGGACTGAGGTATGGTGTCAGAACCGGGATTTGCTTTCCATTCCATCATATTGGTGGTTTTATCGTGGAGTGGGGAGAGCTGGCCCTGTGGTGCTCTCCAAGGTCAGAAATGGAAACCGCGTTGTTCAAAGCAGTGTATCAATATTAGACATGTTTGTATGTCAGCGGCAGTTATGGCAGAAACGTTCCTAACCCACCCTGTGTCAGTTTTTGAGGACAACGTGCCAGGTCCTCCACTGGTATAAATTGGAGTAAGTCAATGGGAGCTATGCTGATTTACCCCAGAGGAGGATCTGGTCCTGTTGAGTCATGGAAAAGGAGTTTGAATGATGGTTCTAAATTAGGGATGGACAGAAATGGATGTGATTCTGGTTTTGGACCTCATTAGTCAGGGTGTGTTTTGCAAGAGTGACTGGGATGTGGGCCCCATTTCATCAGCCCCTGCAAAGCTTGGGAGCACGTGGTTTCCGATGACTACAAAGGACAGATTTTGTGATGTGATTATAAGGGATAGCAAACAGATCAAAGCAGATTACTGAGCAAAATAAACAAACATGCAAACTAAACTGAATTCACTAAAGAAACTGGTTACCAATAGTAATTTCTCACCCTAAATGTTGTTTTAGGCAGGTTGCAGAGTTCCTTGAAGACAAACTGCTTTTGCTTGCAGCTTAAAGTTCCATGTATTTCTCTTCTCAGGCCAGACCCCTGTCACAGCCTGAGTGTCAGTCCTTTTTCCCAGATCAGTCTTAGGTGTTTACAGCAGTCATCCTGGGTGGGGAGTCCGTGAAGAACCAGCGACCCTGATTAACTCACTCTCCAGCCTTAAATAGGATTTGCATATGGCGGGAACCTTTTGTTTCTCTGTTTGATCCCCCACCCCCCTTTAGTGGAAAAATACCAGCAGACCAAGCTGGTGTCCAGTGTCAGGTGACGTAGTCACCTGACCCTGCAGTGTCAAAGCAGCATCCCAGGAAAGAGTGAGATTCGCATCTTCAAAGTGCTATTGTTCTCCTTAATGGCCCATCCAGGCTGTTCGCATACTGTCCCGCGGGCATTCCCCAGGTGAAAATACAGTTGGAATTGTTACATAGTCAATATTCCTACTTCCAGATACAGAAATGATACAGACATACAAATTGGATAATCACATTCAGTAAATCATCACCTTCCCAATGATACCTCACATGCCCCCTCTTGCATAAATTACATCTTGGTTATGCCCTATTCATATCATAAGCATATTTCTGTAAAGAATATTGGGTGTAACGTCACTGAGTATAAATGCAATAAAGAGTGTGAGGTTCTCAAATGCTATGGCAACGGGAGACATATTAACACCTAACATAAATAAATCGATTGCTTTCATCCACAAAACATCATTCAGTCTTCAGTGGGAAATTCTTTGGTCACAGAGTCAGGAAATGTGAACTAATTGCAGAGCTGTATGGTTAATTGCTCTGTTTCCTCCTAAGAGAAATTACTGGCTGGGTTTAATCTTGCCTACATATGGATCAGGACAGGGTGGAGGGGTGGAAGTCAAGGTAATAAATGGGGTAAAGTGGAGATTCATTCCATCACTGGTATGTTTGTTTGTTCTCCCCACAAATCACCTGTCATGGATTAAAGTTTGCTTGGAAACGAAACTAAGCACATGTTAATTTCAGGAACCAACTCTGTGGGTGCTAACTTGGGTGCCAGCAAAGATACTTTAAATGTCAGCGTTGTTAACTATTTCCATGCTCATTAAAGCATGTAAGAAAGGACAGGAAGGGTCTTGTCCTGAAGATCTGTACAATCTACTTGGAGAAGGCCTGTAGCAACGCAAGGCAAGGTGGAAGGAGAGCAGGCTAAGCTGGCAAGATTGGTTTGATTTTCCTGAAGGGCACTCAGCTTCAAAAGTTCAGGAAACACTGCTCTAAAGGGCCATACCCATTATTTTTTTTTATTTTTTTATTTTATTTAGTTATTTTTTTTAAATCCGAAACCACCACATCCCTGTGGAAGAGCATCAGGGCCCCTTGCTGGCTTTATCCCTCTTGGCTAGGCTTTGCTTTAGTCCACTTTCAGTGCTCTGGTTATTGTACTGTTACCCTTTCAGTTCAGGGTCTGTCTAGAACACCCCCATCCTAAGGCTGATCTGTTGGTATTTTACCTCTCAGTTAAAATAAATACCTAATGGCTTCTCTAGACTCTGAGTAAACATGAACTTCTGTAGCTGGCCAGAGAAAAGGTTTGCCTTGACTTTCTAATGTCTTCTGCAGCTCAGCACTCTCCAGCAGACACGGTCCATTTATTCCACAGGAGTAAATTCACACCCACAGTGGGATAAGAGTCTTCCCTTGAGTTGCATGAAGCTAAAGTGCCTTGAATAGGGCCGACCCAGGATCCTAGTTGAGTGAGTTTTCTTAGGCATGTCCCGGGCTGAGGAAAGGTGCCAGGCTGACAGCTCTGAAAAGTGCTCTGTTTAGTCACAGAATGGGTGCAACGTTGTATGCTTCCTTCTCTGGCATGCCTCAACCCTGACTTAGAGGGGACTGCTCTTCCTGAGTAGAGCTGGGCCTTTCTGAGGGACTGTTTAGTGCTGATCAGAGTGCTGCTTTTGTGATGTGGATACATGACCTGGGTGAGGGACTGAGAGAGACTCATTTTACATAGGTGTCGCAGGGTAGCGACTTTGGGTCATTGATGGCCTGCTGTAGGTCAGAGGTGTAACGTTCCCTAGTAACGATTTGCACTTGTGTCTAGCACCTCCCTGGTAGCACGTCAGATGCAAATGAATGAGGTCTCATTGCACTGGGCTGAGGTCAGGGTTGGTTTCCCCATTTCACAGATGGGGACATCAAGGGACAGGGAGGTTAAGTCCCTTGCCCAGAGTCCTATGGGAAGTCAATGAACTATAACCAAAATGCCCTTACCACTAGTTCTGTGTCTTTATCACAGGAGTGCCCTACCATAACCTATTACCAAACAATAATTCATCCAGCCCCCCAGCCTGTGTGTTGTGACATGACCTTGGATTACAGTTGTTGTTCTGAGTTCCTGACGTCACATTAATTTTGATGGTAGCAAATGCTGATGTTACGAATACGGGGTGGGAGGGAACAGTGCAGTCTGGTGGTTATAGTATAGGACTGTGGTTCTGGACTCATCTGTGCCACTGGCTCACTGTGTGGTTCTGAGCAGAGTAGCCAATCTCTGTGCCTTTCTGCCTTATTTTTTCTATTAGTAATATGAGGAAAGTGATATTTACCCACCTTCATAAAGTGTGTTGCAATTTTCAGATGCCGTGGACTATATAAGCACGAAGTATTTTTCTTCACTGCAGGATCCAAGCTTTCTTATATCCAAATATCTGAAATAATAGCAAAGGGGATGAGAACGATTTGACTGTCAAAGCCGGTGATATTCTGCATTAACGCTCCTTTTTGGCCAGGTTTGCTTGTGAAAATCTCTCTGTATGGGAGCTGAATACATCTGCATCGCACTAAAATATTTTGCAATATCAAAGTGGCTGGGAAGCTCACACTTCACTAATAACTACTCCTTGTATCTGTCGTTACTTAATGTGTTTTGTCCCATGCTCATGTTTTCTTTGTAATAAGAGATGTTCTTTTGAAAAGCTCTTTCTTTGGGAAAATAGAAAAAGGCTGAAGCAGGAAGAAAATGGCACTCTTTTTTTTTTTTTTTTTAAGGCTAAAATTGTATAATGGTAACATCTGTGTAATTTTCAGTGACACCATTACTGGCAATCATCACTCAGCACCTCCACACTAGGGGAAGCCAGCAAGACTTAGCAAAAAAACAAGCAAGTCTGGAGGATCAGCATGACCTGAAGCTGTAACAAATTAAACTCTTCAAACTGAGAGCTGTTTCCTTGACACTGAGCTCTGTGCGCTGGCACTGAGTGTCTAATGGGCCCAATCCTAGTTAAACTGATGTCAGTTGCATAAGGGGTGGGCTGCTGTCCAGTAATCTACTCTGTATACAAGACCAATGTGCAGAACGAGAGGAAGATGAGGTCTAGTGGTCTGAGCACAGGCCTAAGGAGGAGGAGTGTCTGAGTTCTAATCCCAGTTATGACATTTCAGACTCTCTCTGTAGCCTCTGGCCAGTCACTTCATCTGTGCAAGTAGAGGGGAGTACCTCCCTTGTAGAGGTGCCACCAGAAATAATTAGTGGTTTGTAAAACTCTTTGGAAGATGACTATCTCCGAATTGCTACATCATTGTGATTCCTGAGGTCCTGTATTAGGCCACTTCATTCTCTCCTGGATTTCATAGATTACGAACTCTGAAGATGGGTTTAGCAGATACTGGAATGCAAATCCGCTGTTTCATAATCAAGGTGGGGAGTGCCTGGGAGTGTAGCAGGGGGGATAACACGAAATTTGGGCAGGAACATCAAAACGTCTAAGTGGCTGCCCACCGTGTGTCAGTGTGGTGACACAGAAATACATCAGGAAAGCACATTCTGTGTGGGGTCACTCTCTTTTTCCCTTTGAAGAGACAGGCTCCAAGCCTGGAAGCTTCTCTATCTGTGTGGCCTGTGCGTTGTGCTTCATTGCAAGGTCAGGGCTGTCATTCATCTGTTAACTCTATTAGATATAGACACAGCAGTCTAGAGCCAAAAAAACACAGGTTCCTTCTTGCCACTTTGCCCTGTGATCTTCTCAGATTTCATACTTGCAAGGAATCTTTGGTTGATGATGGATTTGCACTAGATGGATTATCTATGCAAACCAATTTCTCTCTCAGGTTTTCTAGGGTACCTTTCCTCTTACCTGTCCTAAGTGCTGGGGAATGTGGGGCTGAGAACTCAGTAGGGAGCGCTGCTCCTTCTGTTGGCACTGACCCATTGCTCCAGCCTGCTAGACATAGCACCAAGCTCCTGATTACTGATCGAGGTCATTGTCAATCAAGGGTGCTGGAACAATTGCATAGTGAGGGTGCTGAGAACCATTGAACCAAACTGTAAACTCTGTATATTATGGAAACCACTTCAAACTAGGGGGTGCGGCAGTGATGATTTTTGCAAGGATTGGACTATTATTCCTGGTCTCTATGCTAAATCAACTTTTGAGGATTTACATTCTGTTTAACTAAATTCTCCTCGCAGTTTCAATTGACTCTCTGATATTTTTCTTCACTTCCTGCTGTGATGTTTATCTGCCATTAAATCCCTGCCTCACTTTTTCCTAGATGTGGGTGTGTTGGCTGGGTGAGAATGGTGGCTGCTCTTGTTCTGGGACAGTTTGGGAAGTGCCTTGGTGCCTGGTATCCCAGGGCATCCCAAAGAAGCAATCATCAATAGCATTTTACTTCCTTCAAGAGGCGTTCTGAAGCACTTGTGTCAGTCTTACAATTGATACCAATACCTAACGAGCTCTCATTGATGTGTGCAAGAATGATTACTACTTAAACAGCGATGAAAGAGACCAATTTATTTCAAGGACAGAAATTCCTCTGTGGTACCTAGTGACTGAAGAAGAGTCGCTAAAGAGGGAAAGATTTGGCGGTGTCAAGTAATTTATCTTTTAGTTTTCCAAAATGTGAAAGAAGTGCAACAAAGCAGGACCTGTCTCGGCTAAACGTTAATGGAAACCAATCCATCACCTCCATTGGGAAGTGGTTGTGTATTATTCCATGTGGGCTGTATCATTGACAATGAATGATTTGTGCATACTCGTACATCCCCTTCTACCTTCTCAAGGCTTCCTCAAGTTTTCCAATCATTTGTAGCCTGGGGAGTTACAGTCGCATCCTGGTAAGCCAGGGTGAGTGTGGTGTGCTTTCCTTCTAGGCATTGTCTAGTGGGAATCAGGACTCTGTTGGGCTTGGGGTGTAGGCTTCTGGCAAGGCAGTTCAGCTCTCTGTCTCTTAATTCTTCCCTGCCTCAAAGAAGTGTTCTGAGAGTTGCTTAATTGATATCTGTAAAGTGCTTCGGGAGCGTTGAATGAAAGACTCTTTAGAAAGGGAAAGTATTGTTGTTAAGTTATGCGTCACATCCTGCCAGCCGGGCAGGTAATGAACAAAGGAACTCCTGAGCTCTAATCCTGGCTCTGACGCTGACACCATCTAGGGCCTTACCTTCGCTTCCTCGGTTTCCCTATGTATAAAATGTAGGTAATACTGGGCTCCCTCAGTAAGCTGGTGTGAGAATTGTCTATTGTTTGTAAAGTGCTTTGAACATGAAAGTCTATAGAAGCGTTAAGATAATGTGCAGCATTATATCCCATAGGCTGGCAAGCCAGCGTGTCACTTTATTGGGAAGCCGTAACAAGCTCTTCATTTTTATTAGGCTCGACTACAGGATAGTAAGATCCACAGCCCTCTACAAAGATAAACAAATTGATCTTCACAATAGCCACAGTAGTTGGGTGTAGATGCAGACTGAGGCCCCAGGAAATTGAGGGAGTTTGTGACTTGACCAAGACCCCAAGCAATGTATGTTTGAGAGAGATCCTGGCTCACAGATCAGTGCTCAGACCTCTACACCCTCCCTTCTCTCTAATGGCCCTGGTCTCCAATAAACAGTTACAGGATAAACCCTCTTGCTATCCAGACAAAAAGAGAGAGGCTGCCCTTGTGGTTAAAGGGACTGGGCTGATACTCAGGTGATCTGGGTCCAATTCCCGACGCTGCCATAGACTTCCCATGTGACTGTGGGCAAATCACTTAATCTCTCTCCGAGCTAGCAGTAAGCATAAACAGACTAAGCAATTGCTTAGGGCCCCGAGCAGCTCACGGGTGACCCCATTTGCTTTTTATTTTAAGAACTTGCCTGTTTTAGTATGGGAGGGGGGAACATTCCTGTTTAGGGCCCCCAGTGGGCTAGCACTGGTTCTATCTCTGTGCCTCAGTTTCCAATCTCTGAAATGTGGATAATAGCCCTGCCTTGTCTAGTTAGATTATAAACTCTTCAGGGCAGGGCCACTCTCTGGCTTTGCATCTGTATAATGCCGAGGCCTCAAGCCCTGATCTTAGTGAGGCCTATAGGCGCTACTGTAATACAGGTGACAACCCCAAGTGTTCCGTCGAAGCAGGCTGGATGTCGGGTAGCCATTGTTTAGCGTCCCTGCTATGTGATACGCTGAATGTGTTCTCCCAGATCAGTGTGCAGGCTATTTTTTGGGCAGGGGTATGGATGGTGTTAATTAACTGAAGTCTAATCTATGGCCTTCAGATATTTTTTTCCTTAATACAGAAAATCACTGATTTCACTGGGAACAGTGGTAGGATACAGCCCTGTATTTTAGCTGTGCTTTCTGATCCAAGAAAGTAAAGAGGTTCTTCCAGCCCTTTCCAAAAGTCATTCAAAATCAAGCATCAGGGATATTAACGGTGTATAAGCCACAGCACCCTTTCCAAGAAAAAGAATCTTGCACTGTGCCATAGTGACCACCCCAGCCTCGCAGCACCAATCCCGGTGGGATGTAATGCTCGGACTGCAGAGTCCTGCATGATTCTGAAGTGGTTTTTTAAATAAAAGGGTGTGGGGGATTATCTACTGTTTAAACTCTCTGCTGCTTTATTTCCCTTCCTCTGAAACAGCTCGATGGGGTCACCACCCTCGCTTGTATATCTAGACCACATCTCTCTGGAAAGGCTTTGCTTATTTAGGTGATGGAATTAGATTTTGCATTACAGATTTTTACAGGCTAGTCTCTGAAGGAAATTCAGCTTGTTATGAGGGTTTGATTTATTCTCCATAGCAGTGAAATGTGGGTGGATAGCATTTAAGATACGTATTTGTCTGGGGAATAAACGTAAGGAATATTCTTTTGTCAGTGACACAAGACTCTCCCCTGGATTAAAAAAAGTACATAAGTATTTATGTATGGCGTAGTTCAAAATATTATAGTTTACAATACTTACCATAGTGGTTGGACTATTACAGAAAAACTTTTAGAAGGGTCTCATTAATCTTTGAGATCACATGGATGCATCAAGTAGGTAATAATATGTGGTCCATAAAAGTGCATAAATAATTTGGGTTCATTCTTGAATGGCAGATGCTATATAAATGCCAAGTAGTATTATGAGATTGAGATTTTTTTTCCCTAAGATTATTTTGTTGAAGAAATGTGTTGGTTGTTTTTTTTCAGTGAAATGTTTTTTAAGAAAACTAATTTTTTTGCTAAAAGTTGTCAGTGTTTTTTTTTTTTTTTTTTTTTTTTTTTGCAAAAAACCAAAAACATTGTTTTTGCTAACTGGTTTCTAATACGTTTCTCTAATTTCTCAAACATAATGAAATTTTTGACAATTTTGTTTAATGGAAAACCCAGTGTTTGGTAAATTATCAATCATCTTTTTGGTAATGTTTTTGTTTAAAAAACAATTTAAAACTTTGAAAAAACAAAACATTTGTTCTGTTCCAAACCTTTCGAAGTGGGGGAAAAATGGATTTTTTCCTTCACAAAACTACTTTTGGGTTTTTCAGCCAGGTCTGATTATTACCGATGCAGCCGGGCCAAGCTTAGGGGCACTTTTGGACCCATAAATGCGCTCCCCCCCCCCCAGTGGTCTGTCCCTAATGTAGCAGACTGGTTAGTGTCTGAGGTGTAAAATACCCTGGTTGGGACACCAAACTCCCTCTGAGTAGCACTTTACTCTGCACATAGTCCCACTGAAGTCAGTTGCCCTATGAATTATGGGCATTGCAGTCTAGCCATGAAGGAATAACCATTTTTTGAAAGATTCAGCTGTGGCTGTGCTGCAAGCCCTATGTCTGGAACAGCACGACAGCTGCCCCATGAGCAGACCAGGAATCAGAATGTGACTTGGAGAGTTATAATCTACCTCCCTGCTCCATGCAGGACGTGCCCTGTATGATACGTGCCTTGCTACAGCTGTGCTGCTAGCAGGCCGAGGGGACCGAGCTGTGGCCAGGTGCAGGAAGGGAGCAGTGTAGGACCCCTGAGGAGGCGCTTTCCCTGCTCTTGCACAGCGACCCTGCCAGGGGCAGATGGTGCAAGGGAGTAAGAGAGACCTTATGCCCCCCTGCTACACTGCCCAGGCGAGCAGAGAGCTTCACGCTGTGCTCCTGCGCTAGGAAAGGATGTGTTGGAGCAGACTGCCTGGCTGTGGAGTCCTATCTGTTCATCACCCTCTGTTTGCAAATGAAATGCATCAGTATAGCTGATGTTGGGCATTTAAATCTAGCATCTATAAGAGCCGGAATTTAACGCAAGCTGGCAGGATCTGTGGGACCCTTTCTTGATTCCCTTAATAAGCAAAGAACCTTTTCTAATCAGCGCATGGTAATACTCAAACCGGCCTGAATGCCAAGAGATGGATTTTTGCCTGCTCTGAGATGGATTTTTTTTTTAATGCCTCCAAAATGTCAGACGCCAGTTGAACAGGCAAGTGACGTGAGAAGTGGCCCTCGTTGCACAACTTTCTCTACCCTGCTGACCTCATGAGGGCATCGCAGGTGACGCTGCCCCATCGATTGCCGTTGTGGGCTTTAATTAAGCAGAGCTGTGGTGGAGGAGAAGGTTAAAAAGGAACACGGAGCAGGAAAAGCAATTTCCCAACAGCTTCTTAGAATATTTGATCTTTCCTCAAAAAGTAACTGTTGCTAAGCATCCAAAGTAAACTTTGGAACCAACTCCAAATCAGAAGGGATTCTAGGCGGCTCAAGTATTTTAAGTCCTTGAGGCAGAAGAAACAGATACAGGGTCACTTTTCAGGAGAACGGGGAAGCAGGAGTTTATTTGTATGTATAGTGGGAACCAACTCTGAAAAAGAATTAGATTTAATAGGAATTAAGTCTGCTTGTAAATGTCTGCACTGCTGTTCCGTGTAGTGAATCCTGAAGCAAGAAGGTGTGAGTGTGAGACCTTATCTGAAGTAGCAACTGAAGTCAGAGAAGGGGTGTTAACCATTGGTTAGAATGGAAAGTGAGTGTCTGGACTTCTGGTTCTCTTCCCAATTTCTACACAGAGATAACACCACTGTGGAAAGGACACTGCTTCCTCTCCAGCTTTTAAACTTTTTACTCTCCTGTTGATGTTTTCCGCAGTGTGGCTAGATAACGACTGCAGCCTCGCTCCTTATCTCCTCTCACCCCTCCTCTCACTGGCCTTGTCTTCTTAGTGAGCTAACTGGAGGCGAGCGCATAGTGAAGGCCGGGGGATGCGTAGTTTTTGCATAGGTTAGCAGGTCGAGTAATGCCTACTTTGGAGTCTAGTCTTGAACTCGACCTGGTACTCTCATGATGACTACAACTGCCTTGTCTGTGCTATTGCTTTACCTCAAGTTAGCTCACTCCAGTTAAGAACTCACCCTTTCCTCCATAGGGAAGACTAGGCCACTATATTTCAATGTATTTGCACCATTGCGATACTGTCTCAGGCTATAAGGTGTGTATTTGCCCTGGAGAACTAGCATGTATTCGCTATCGTGCCGTAAAATCCTAGTGCAGACAAGGGACTGCCACTAGGTCAACCATGGGGGTAGAGGGAGAGGCCATGTGTTGACCTCTCCTAGTTTACCTGTTGGCTATTCTGGTTAACCACCCCTTTTCTGGCAGTGAAGATGGAGCCTCGCTGGGTGGTGTTGGTCAGGTAACTGTGGTTAAGGAACTGGACAAGGACTCTGGTGGTGGTGATTTGGTAGGTGCGTTGTGATAGTGCCTGTGGACCCCCGCAGCATTGGGCTAGACATTGTACTAACAAGAAGAATCCCTGCCCCAAAGACTTTACAATCTGGGTTAAATTCCTAGCATCACAACAGACTTCCTGTGTGACCCTGGGCCAGCAATTTATTCTCTCTGGCTCGTTCTCCATCTATAAAATGGGGAGAACTACTATTCTTTTCTCCTATCCTTGGCTTGTCTGTAGCATCTAACACAATGGAGCCTGCTCTTGTTTGGGGCCCTCTAAGTGCTCCTGCAATACATATCATCAATAGTAATAAAATAACTCTCCCTCTCCATGCCTCAGATGCAAACTGAGAGTGATGTTGACCTAGCAGGAGGGTTGTCAGCATCAGGCAGTTTCTGATCTCTGGATGGAAGGTGCTGTGGAATTCACAGGTATTAATGTGGTTGAGTTTTTTTTTTTCCCCTATCTGAACTCTGCTGACGTGAGGGGATATAACGGAGGGGGAAATTCAATGAGTGCATGCTCAGGGGATCTGAACCGAGCCCCTGGTGACCTTCCTGTTGTGTTACTGATTTCAATATGTTATTGAAATGCCTGCAGACAAGTCAGAGGCTTGCTCTGATGAGACCCTTTGACTAGATGCCAGTTAGGGAAGGGCTTCATTAGAGTCCTTTCACTTATTCCCAGCAATGGAACAGATGAAAAATATTGCAGAATAAAATTGGGCAGGGAAGAGAGACTGAGCTACGTAGGAAAGTGTTTGCTGAAATTCTTTCAGCAGGACTGGAGAGCTTGCAGATTGTCTTGTCTCTGGATGGCTTGTCTCTTGCCAGCCTGGGTTGTGGGACTCATCCCCACTTGTGAGATTTCAGATCCCGGGCTGCGGCCCAAGCCCAAATCCAAACGTCTACACTACACTACCATTTCGAGCCCCCCCCCGAGTCATCTGACCTGGGCTGGCTGCAGCCACGCTGGGGGGTGTTTTATTGCAGTGTAGACGTATCCTTAGGGAACAGAAAGGATCTTAATACACGAGCTTTGACACTGAATGCAAGCAAATAAATAACGAGCCCAAGAATGTGTGAGTGAGTAGGAAAATCAATACACTTCCTTCCTATGCAGTAAATTATGTTTTGATTAAAAGCCAAATGATCTGTACTCAAATGTCAATTACCATTGGAAAACATCAAACCTGGGGTTGCTGTTTAATGAGGTTCATGCTTCTTGACCACATATTTCCCTAAGGAACCGTTGCTTTGGTTTACGTGAACATTTGCAGATGAAGTTAGTGCTAAGGGACGGTACTAAGGGTTGACCGCTCCGGAAGCTCAAGTCCTCTGTTTACCCCCAGGACAGGTACTGAACAGGTAGGAGACATTTCCATGGACTTTGCTCAGAGAGACTATATTACAGCAGTGTCTAGAGAAGGCCTCCATTGAGAACAGTGCCCACTGTGCTCGGCACTGTAAATACACAATACAAGAGAGTTCCTGCTCCAAAGAGCTTACAGTCAAAACAAACAAGATAAGCAAAGGATGGGAAGGGAAACAAAGAAGCAATTTGCCCAGGATAATGCAGCAGCAGGGCTGAGCACTACAGGTCTATGGATTTTTCTAACTGATGATCAAGTCTAACAGTGGTTTAGAATGCAACGAAAATCCACAAATTCCAGCGAGGCCCGTTAGTCCGGCAAGCACTTGTTCACATTATTAGGGAGCATATGCTCTGGATTGTCTCTGGATGGCTACACTGCTATTCCTAGTGCTGCAGACCAAGCCCTGCATGCCTGTCAATTGACCCAGGCTCTGAGACTTTGTGCCATGGGTTTTTTACTGCAGATGTACCCTTTAAGGAGTAAATACAAACAGAGTGTTTTCAATCTCTAGCCAGCGCAGTTAATGCTTTTGGATGGATGGTTTAATATCTGTTCCTGGCTTTGCCTGGGAGATTTTGTACTGAGGGAACAAATGGTCCAATGGCAAGATGAACGATTTTAATGAAGAGGCTTCACCGAAGGTCTCACTTAGGCAGACCTGCAGGCCAGGAGCGCTTTGCACAGAGAGCACCGCTGACAAATGGTGGCACACCTGTTTGAGTGCGTTCTCCAAGTCACAGTTTATTGACGGGGGAAGCTTTCTGAGGTTTACGTATGTGGGGCAGGAGAGTCCCAAGAACCAGCTGTTGAGCAGAACGAAAGAAGACACCACAATAGAGGTGGGATCCTTCTCATTTGCTGCTCAGCTGCTCCTGGCTCGGCAGCACCAGTGTACTGCTTGTTATGTGAGTCCGTGTATCTGTATGGAGGGCTCCTATTGCCCGGGTGACTGCACTCCCAGCAAACCCTGAGGAATTCTCCCTGTGGCATCTGGATGAGATGGGGAATTCGCCCCACTTCACACATGAGCTCCTGAGATGCTGAAAGATTAATTGACTTGCTCAAGGTCATGCACAGAATCTGTGGCAGAGCTTTTGAATGCCAGGCCAGTGCTTTAACCGCACGCCCATCTGCCCATCAGTTGGGAATGCAAGTGAATCAGCAGGGGCTTAGCTGTGCTCTCTGATGCACATGGAGGTCTGTGAACCATCTGGGTTGCTGGGCCATGCAGCATGATGTAGAGCAAGACAGCATCTCAAAAATCCTTATTTTTCCCCTCTCATCGGCAAAATGTCAGCTTTCAGAAAAATCTGTTGCTTCCCATTTTCCTTGGTGTCCAGATTGTCTGCAGTATTTGCAGTCATGCTGGCATGTCCAACGCTGGCTGGCATGCTCTGCCAGTTTACATTGGCATGTGCCCATGCCGTTACTGGAAGGCAGGGGTGGCTGCTACTTGCCGTTTGCTGTTATTCCAAACACAGGTTAACAAGTCATGCAAGAAGCAAAATATGGGTATGTAGTAATTGCACGACCTGCATCTGGTCCAGCGGTATCTATCTGCTCTTGAATATACTCCATGTCTTCTCATCTGCCATGGCATCAGTGCCTATGGTGGTCGCTGATAGATCTTGAACCACTGAAATCCTTTTCTGTATGTGGGTTATATTGGGCCATGCTCTGTGAGGTTCTTAGTCAGGAGTTCTATTGACTTCAAGGGGATTTATGCTGGAGTGTGAACTAAGGGCCCCGATCCTGCAGGAATCTGAGCATAACCTGTGGGATCTTTTCTTTATCTGCCCCCCCTTCTCTTCCTCCAATTCTGTAAAAGTTGGGGATAGAAATTGGCTCATGTTGAGCCTGTCTTCAGCATCCCGTCTTTCCCATTGCAGATTTCAAAGGCTTGCCCATCTGTCCCCTGCTAGCTGGGGCCCAGCTGCTCATTTATAAGCTTTGCCTTCACCGTTCCTTGCACGGAATCAAACTGAATCAGTGAGTTCTCATTGAGTCTCAGGAACTTGGTTGTGCCAGTTTTGAGATGTGCTCTCCCAAAACCAAACTGAACAGTCCCCAGTCACTGCAGATCAGCTGTTGAATGCTGTAATCTCGCCTGACATCTGGGAGGGGGGGGGGAGATCCCGACTTTGAAATCTCTTGGAATTGCTGGTTTCTAACATAAAGATATGAAATGTGTAACTAGCAAACATAAGAGCGACCCCCTCTTCCCCGCCCCCAAAAAAAATCCTTCTGAATTTCTGCATTGGCATGGAGCTGTGGGATAATGGAAGTAATTCCTTGTTCCCTAAAAACACTGCGTAGGGTGAGCCTGTTTTGAGAGTGAGTGGCTCACTAGAGAAGATGGTGAATGTTGATTATATGGAATGGTTGGTTTTTTGTTGCCATGTTGTACTATAACAGCGTCAAAGAGTTATGGTCCAGATGTGAGATGTTCTGAACTCAATTTTTGAGCTCATAACTGACTCAAAAAAAAAAATTTCCCTGTGAGTTGAAATGTATCCTGCTTGAGCCCACAAGTGAATCTAGGTGAGAAGTTTAAGGAAGATGCGTTCTTCCAGGTTTTAGTTGTCCAAAGAGGTGGCCCTGAAGTTAAGCGGTTCAGGTAACAATGGGGCCTGAACCCAGACCACCCCTGGATTTGTCACACCGAGGCCCATCTCTGTGGGAAATAGCCATTTATCTGGAGTCCGCCATCCCCACTGCTCATGCAGGGCCTTGTGGAAAGTGGTGCCTACACTGCAATTGGCAGCATGCCTCCCAGCCCCCATGGACTGTTCATGCTAGTGTGCTAAAAATAGCAGCGTGGGCATTGCAGCGTGGTGGTGACATGGGCGAGCTACCCGAGCACAGATCCAGGGGATCGGGCAGACTTGGCCGAGGGTGGCTTGCCTGTGATGCAGAATCCACACTGCTAATTTTAGTTCCCTAGCTTGAGCAGAGCTAGTGTGTGTGTGTCTCCCAGCTGCAGAGTAGACACCTCTGGGGGACCAGGGCATTTTAAAAAAAGAAAAAAAAAAGGCAAAGGGCAAGTCTCCATTTAAAACGCTGCATCAGTGCAGCTGCACCGCTGTAGCACTTAAGTGAAGATGCTCCTACGCCGATGGGAGAGAACTCTCCCATTGGCTTAGTTAATCCACCTCCTTTTGCCAACACAGCGTGTTAGGTCAGCATAACTATGTCGTTTAGGGGGTGGATTTTTCACGCCCCTGAGCGACGTTGTTTTACCGATCTAGATCTGCACCATAGACCAGAGCTAAGGTGAGTCAAAGTTGGTGCAATTTATATACTGAGAGGATTTTAGCAGGACAAGCTACTAACAGGAGTTAGTAAGCTCCTGTCAATTATGCTTCCTGCAGCAATAACCTTGCACAGCTTTTCAGCTTTCCCTAGTGCAGTGCTTTGCCATATTGCTTTAATGCTCAGGCCAACGTGACTAATGACACTGAAGATCTGTATGTGTGTTCTGGGGAGACCGAATTACAGGAGCCAAAGTCAGTTGAAACTGAAGGGGCTGCAGCTGGATGCTTGAGAACAGATGCTCTGAATAGGTCTGATCTTTTCTGGTTCTCACAGCTAAACAAGTTTTGGCTCTGGATGAGTCAGAATCTGTCCTGCAATCACAGTGGGCCAAATTCTTCGCTTGTACGTACACCCTTTGCAATCCTTCCGATTCTTACTCCTATTAGCACCACTTCTGGGGCATCTGCAATCAATCACCAGCAGGTTCTCTATTTTCCTCCTTACCGTTCTTGCTAGGAAGCAGGAATTGTTATTTCAAAGCTAATGATTAATACTGTCTTTTACTGTTTTCCCTTACGAGAGGCGCCTGGTTTGCCAATGATCCCCGCAGCCTTAGGACATGCCTCTTTAATAGGTGTAAATAGAAACTCTGTAGTAATCAGAGTAGCCGTTGGATGCCTCTTTACCACTACAGCAAAATTAATTTGCAGGAACAGAGCTAAAACCTTAGCGCTGAATTGTACATCACTCTTCCCTGGGATATCAGTCCAGCGGGGTTGAATATACTCCAACCATTGGTAACTAAGTTGAGATGCCAGGTGTTGCTCTACTGATGCTGTATGTGCAATTCATTCAAAGCTAAAAATACTGTAGCTGTAAAGGTAATGAATGGTTTTCGGGCTGTAGCTAAGATCCCTGTTCTCTAGGATACTCAGTGATACAGCCCTCTTGGTCTAGTCAGTTTCTCTGAGCTATACAGGGGCCTCATCTTGCAACTCTTATTCCTGTAATTTTATCCTTGCCCACAGGATCAGTCCCATTGACATAAATGGGAATGACTTGATTTATGCGCCTTACGGGTTTGATTAGTTGCAGAATTGGGCCCTGAGTGTATCAGATTATTGGTTTTGGTAAATCCATAACCCTACTGATATTTGAGCAGGTAACAAGGGGCTTGATCTAAAGCCCACTGAAGTCAGAGGACAGACCTGTACTGACTTCAATGGGCTTTGAATTAGGCTCATGTGGTTGAAAAGGCGTTCAGGGTTTACACTGGTGGAGCCGAAAGCTCCACCGGCATTTTGTTGGGCTGGGGAAGACCCTACTTAATGCTTTACATCCCCAAATAGAATTACTGATCTACTTCTCCTGTGGCCCAAATGTGAAGCCCCTTCCCGCGACCTCTTACCCCTTCTTTTCTCTATCATATGACAGTCATGCCTAGAGACTCCTCCCCACATCAGGGCCCCATTGTGCCCGGTACGGTACAAACATCCTGAGGATCCTTGCCCCGAAGAGCTTGCAGTCGAAGTAGACAAGGCAGACAAAGGGTGGGAAAGGACTGAGGTGCAGGGACTTGCCAAAGGTCACGCAGTGAGTCAGCAGCAAAGCTTGAAGTAGAAGACGGGGTTCCTTGCTCCCAGGTGAGGGGTTGGTGTAGTAACCTGCACTGCCACTCCGATGCTTCTGCCTTTGATTCTCTCGCCTCTTTCCCACTTCTTCCCTTTTTCCCCCTCCATTTCCCCTTCTGATACCCCATCACCTGACTGTACTGGTGCTGAGCGTGGTCGTGGGCTACTTGTCTCGTGCTGCCACAGCCGCCTTTTGCTGGCTCTATAGAGTTTAATGCATCCAGAGCAGATCTCTGAACTTCCAGATGTCCTGGATTCGTTCGGTCAGGTTTTGCATCCTCTTCCCTGCCAAGCCAGCAGGTGAGCATAGAGGTCCGCAATGGATCCTAGTCGGTGCACATGCTGGGCTCTCATTTGTAGCAAACTGCCTTGCTGACGACTTGCTGGATAAGTCTACGTCCCTCTCATTCGTACCCGGTCTGTAGCGGGAAGCACCCACAGACAGCCTGTGGGGGGGGGGGGGGTTGGCCGGCCTTACAGCAAATGTGGCTAAAACCAGAGCTGGACAAGCATGGCGGAGAGTAATAGTTGGTGCTCCATGGACATTGATTTGCACCTCGCTACCTAGGATGCTTTTCCCTCTGCCAGCTGCAGCGCCGCTCTCGGAGCCCAGAGTGGGGATTCTCTGTAAGGCTTGGGGGGCCTTGAATGAAAGCCCGATTAGAGCCGAGTCATTGGAGGTGCTCGCAGCTGGAGCCTGGCCCCAGCAGGTGGCCGGAGGGCGCAGCGAGAGAGGATCTGCTTCGGACGCATGGAACATCAAGGCATGTGAAGGCTTTGCCTACGAACGCTGTCTGGGTGGTAGCAGCCAGTGCGTGGCTCCGCTTCCCGGCAGACTGGGCTGCTAGTGGGGCTGTCTCTGTTCAGTTGGTTTTGCAGAGGCAGGAAAGAGGGGGAAATGAAATCGTGACCAGCAGAGGGGACAAAAGCACACAGCTGAAGGCACGTTAACCGCTGTGGGATTGGAAGCCTGTTGGGTGCCGTGGATCGCTCCACCTCCTCCTTAGCTATGGATTTTCTCCCCAAAGATGATCAGCAGAGTCTGCAAGGAATTGGTGATCTATTTGGGGGATGGGGGGGCACAATGTTTACTGGAATAGATCATGGCTTACACTACTTCTCCTTCATGATCTCATGTGGCGCTTGCAAGGATGATATTCCCACACCTTCTCGCCCCAGACCTGTTGCCTTGTATCTTTTGTCTGTTGTAAGGCCCCATCCCCCTGCTGACTTGCATGGGAGCTGCGGGTGCATGCTGCTTTGAAAGCTTGGGAGGGAGGGACAGTGTCCTCCCAGCCTTCGGGTGCTCTGTAATATCACTAGAGGGGTAGGCCACCAGGGGGTCAGGAGAAGTCGTGAGGTTGGCAGATGGAGTTGAGCAAGGCGGACACAGTTTCCACAAACGATCGAAGGTGAGCGACATGCAGAGGACGGGCTGGAGTGGGAGAGGGTGCATTTTTAATCACATCTATCTAGTTTTGTTGTCCTCCGGGTGTCCCTGCGGGTGAAGAAGTGGTGCTGTCAGGCGAGGCTTGTGGCAGAGCAGGAAAGGGCAGACATGTAACGGAGGAAGTGTTGCTGTTCCTCACTCCTACTGGCATTCAGATACAATGCCCCGTTTTACCAGCCGGGAGCCCGGCCTGCCATGGAAAATCCAGGAATTCCTGGATTTACCCCAAGCCTTACTAGAGCTACATAGGGAGGTGGGGAAAACCATGCTGGTATTTCTGCTGCCGTATGCATCCAGTGTCCAGGTCCTCACTGGGGCTGAGGCTTGGGCTTGGTGGGTGCCTGTACGCGCTACTGTGATACCAAAACTAAATCGGAAGAAGTGCAAGGATCTGTTGTTTCTCAGCTCTTTTTAATTGCCCTGCCCCTTCATTTCTAATTCTCTGCCGAACGGAATGGAACTCGGTATCCCACAGTCGATCTTGCAAGAGAGATTTATATTCTTATTGCTGCTTCCTTTTAACTGACGCGTTATCCTCCAGGCCGTGTATTGGCGAGAATTCTGTTGCCGTCTTTAACTGCTTCCCCACCCAGCTCCCAAGTCTGAGCGCGTTACTCTGGTGCCCGTTTGGAAAGATTCCCTTGGCACTTCTCCCATTCATCTTGTACTTCTGCCTCTTTCAATAAGCCCCTGATTACCTTATTGTTCCATTCCAAATTGTCAACATGAAATCTCAGGTGCTGTACTTCAGCCAGCCATCGGCGCAGGTTTTGATCCCTTTCTACATTGCTAATTGCAGTCTCAGGGTAACAGAGCTCATTTTCACTTGATTTCATTGTTTGAACTTACTACGGTTAGGTTGAAATCAACCCTGTTCCCAGTATCCAGGGCTGTGGGATCCTTCTAGCGCCATCTGCAAGCTCCCCTTTTCCTTAACTCGAAACCTGGCTTCTGTGTGATTGTCAAGGCGGGAGTTAATTGTCCGGCTCGTCAGTGTGATGTGAATTTCCCAATCATCCCAGTGAAGATGGCCCGGTTCTCGGATGCAGACTCGGGAGTGTGATGTCCAGGCTGACACTCGCAACTGGGCAACACCAGAGGCAGTTTGCATCTGTATTCTTCCTCCACCAAATGAGCTTTTTGGAGTCCAAGAAGAGTTGCTGCCCAGATGGCCAAGACTGGGCATTTAAAGCACACGTCGGGCCTGCTGTCTTTGAAGCCATCCCGCTGATGGCAGGCACCTAGAGCACAGACAGGCAGAACTCTTAGGGTATGTCTATGCTGCAGTTGGGAGCGAGCCAGGGTCTGACTGCAGCTCATGTGGACGTACCCCAGCTATCTGTAATCTAGCCAGCCTGGGCATTGGAACAGGGAAGCCCTGGCATTGCAGGCTTCGATATAGGCTGTTCAAGCCCACCCAGAACCCATAGTAATTACTTGGGCAGTTAGAACCTGCTGAAACCCATGGTGCTGGGGCTTCACAGCTCCAGGCCCAGAGCTAGCTAGATTAAAGCTAGCTCGAGCACGTCTACGCAAGGTGCTGTCGTACCTTGTGATTGCAGTGTGGACGTACCCACTGTGTATTTACCCCCGTGACACAGGGATATGATTACCTTTCCCTTTTGCAAACAGCAAATCCTGGCTGAAAGGCACAATGGACCTATGAGCGGTATTATGGGCTGGGCAAGTATTTGAACTACTTGTAGCGTAGAGTGTTCCTAACTGCACAGAAATGGAGGCTGTTTGGGGTCAGATGGAGTTAATAGACGAGCCATGGCTAATGCTCTTGCAGTATTGTATGTGGTCTATTTTTTTTCCTCAGAGTGACGTATTCATGGGACCCTTTGGAGAGGGAAGAGCCCATAGCACAGTTAGGAATGATGACAGTGCCAGAAAGTGAGGAGACTGATTTCTGTTCACACCAGTTATACTCAACAGCAGACCTGGCTTATTCCCCAGGTTACCTCCTGGATGTTCCTTTAGTGGTGAATCCAGGAGCCTAGGTAGTAATGCATCAGTAGTCACCAATTTCTCTCTCTCTGCTGTTTTGCATTGCTATAGGCAGCACATTGTGAAACGCTAATTTTGCTTCAATAGTTGTCATTCCTATGTGATGATTACCTGCCATCTACTAAGTGACATCTTTAAACAATGCTCCTGTCAGCGTTCTACGCCTCCCATACGAGAGATTCCAAAAAAATACATGCTGCTTCCATTACATGCGCTCGACCCAGCGTTGCAGCTAATGAAGGCTGTAACCTTCAATTAGTCACAATCAGCAAAAGCAAATTGTTTCTACAATTCCTACTATGTTAGTTTCTGCCTTGGGCTGGCAGCACTGTTCATTCTAAGCTGTGCACGTGTGCGCACGCGCACACAGATCCTAAACCCTGTGTACATGGCGAAACACAGTGTGTACAAAAATTTGCACAGAAGCACAATAATTTGCACAGAAGAAATGTTTTGCGCACATGGCCTGTCAAAAATTAGAGAGAATATTGGCTGGCAGCAATGCTTACACATAGCTCGCTATCTTCCTGCAGGCCGGAGCAGGGGTGGTTGGTCTGCACAGAAGATGTTCATTGATACGTTGTTTTGTAACAGTCTAGGTGAAAAGCGCTTTATATCCAGAGGTTCAGTTAAGCAGTGATCACACTCTGCCTTATGGGCTTTCATAAGCAATTGCTGCACACAACAGAGCTGCCTCTTGGATAGGGAGCTTTCCTTTCCAACAAGTTTTTAGCAGAAGCTTGTTTATGGTTAGAGAAAAGAATCTACTGTTAAAAACTTAAATAGGTTACCCATTGGCAGGCCCAGATTGAAGAATTTTGGGGCCTTTTGCACTATGGAAATTGGGGACCCCCACATTGCTTAAAGCACCCAGTATACACCCCACCCCATGCAGACCCTGAATTCTCCTCTCTCCCTGTCCCTCACACAGACCCCCAAATGCTCCTCCCACTCCACCCTGCACACAGCCCCCCACAACCCACCCTACCACCTCCAACATCCTCTGCTTGCTTGCACCCCTTCACCCTGGAGTCTCTTAAGCACTCCTTACTCACCGCATAACCCACAAACGGCTTGTCCCTCCTGACCACCCAGCCCCACTCTCTCCCATCACCTGCTCCCCAGCTCCCATGGGCTTGTGCCTCTCTGGTTTGGCCCAGCCACCCCTCTCTCATGACAGAGAACTGTCTGGGCCAACTCTGAGCGAGTGGCCTTGCGACCTGGTGCACTGTCTCAGCACCACTCTGTTTTGTTTTTGTTTGTTTCTGGTGGGTTTTTTGGGGGGCAGCTGAGATGGGGGAGGGGCTTGTGCTAGTGCTCATTGGTTAATCGGGGCCTGCCCATTCATTTTCTTTCACTCTCATTTATGCTGTTAGTACGCAGCTGCCTCTTGTTTAACGAGCTCTCTTTGATTCTAAAGGTAATGTTCTAGCCAGCCAGGCAGGGTGCGCTGCATTTTAGTTATAAGCAGCTCTTCTCCAAAACTGGGCCAGCACTTCATGCCCTGTCTGATAAGCTGGCACATTGCATTTCCCGCTTTCCAATTAAAAGTGAAAGCCCATTTTCAGATGCCTCCAAAAGCATTAAATTCTCCATTAAAAATAGACACCTAATAGCACCCTAAGAAAGGAAATTTTATAGCACAAACAGGGTATCTCATCTGTTTAAAAAAAAAATGATTAAGGAAAGCTGTCATTTGGGTTGGAGGGGAAAAAAGAGAGCTGTTGAAAAATGTACTTTGTTTTAATTCATTTTTAATTTCTTAAAAATCTTTCCCCTGGTGTCTGGTTTAGACACATGCAAATGGGCAATCTAGGCATGTGCTTCTATCTTACCTATCAATGTATTTCATCACCACAGCATCTGAGCATCTCCTCCTGTCTATCGCTTCCGGTCTGAGCTAATGTAAAGGAACACCACTGGGTACGATTTGGCCCATGTATTCCTTCACAAAACCGAAGACCAACAGAAATATTTTCACAATATATTTTTTAAAAAAAAAAGTCCCAAAGGACACCGTTAAAAAAAATCCAAATACTTCTGCATTATTGGAATCCCAAACATTGCAACATAATGCTAGTGCATGGGAACCAAAAAATGAAATTGACTAGAAACTGACATTATGGAAACTTAACCTTTAACAGGGATGAAACTCTATACCGATTTAGCTTCTGTTGCTGCAGCGTATTGCATGGAGGCAGACTGATATGCTTATGTGAAGTCCCATTTTGGTCACTAGGTGCTCCATATGAGTGCAGTAATCTGTTTACATAAAACAAATTGCAGGAATAGTGCTTTCATAGACTATCAGGGTTGAAAGGGACCTCAGGAGGTCATCTAGTCCAACCCCCTGCTCAAAGCAGGACCAGTCCCCAACTAAAGTTTAATAGGGTTCTATAGGCAAATATGCTATACAACCAATAGAATTCAGTAGAGGATAGCTTTTAAAGGCTTTTAAACTAGAATTCTATAGCAGAGAGAGAATTTTTTTATATTCTGCAAGGTGGCTAATAGAAAATGGTAACCTTTCTCTCGTGTTTGGTTTATTTTGTTTTTATCATTATAGAAAAGTCCTACAGAATTAACAATGTACCTAGATGGAACGGTTTGGGTATTTTTATTGTTCAAGATAAGTGAAATATAGAATAAAATAATGGAACAAATAGGGAAAAAAGGGTTTGCAATTCTTTATAAATTCAATATAGAATTTGAATTAAATCCCTGTTCTAGAATTCTATAGGATTTTTTTAAATCCAAAACTATAGAAAGATTCTTATCCTCTATTAAATGTATAGGTTTATAGAATAATATCATAACATGCTATTCAATTTCTATGCAACTGTCTAGTGCAGTGGTTCTCAATCTATTTACCATTGTGGGCCACATCCAATACTACCTATATAGCCCTGAGCATGTCATATGGGCTGCAGCTGTGTGCTGATTGGGCCGCAAGCAGGCCATGGGTTGAGAACCACTGCTGTAGTGACTAAATCACTATTAAATTCTATCTGACTTTGCTGTGAGGATAGGAACTAATGGTTTGTACTACGGGGAAGAACATTTTATCCTGCAGTGTCCCTTTAAAAGGGTAGCTGTGTGTGTTTCTAAACAAGTAATGGAGGCTGTTAAAGGCATCCTTTAAAATTCAGAAGTCAAATCCGAATGGGGAAAATAGGCAGGAGTGCTCCTCTCTGTTTTCCTCATTAGAAAACTCTGGCAAGTAAAATGTAAATGTATAATAAGGCAAGCCAAGAAAGAATTTGAGAAGCAACTTGCTAAAGACGCAAACTAACAGTAAACTTTAAAAGAAAAGGAGTACTTGTGGCACCTTAGAGATTAACAAATTTATTTGAGCATAAGCTTTCGTGAGCTACAGCTCACTTTGAGCAGTAGCTCACGAAAGCTTATGCTCAAATAAATTTATTAGTCTCTAAGGTGCCACAAGTACTCCTTTTCTTTTTGCGAATACAGACTAACACGGCTGCTATTCTGAAACCAGTAAACTTTAAGTACATCAGAAAGAGGAAGCCTGCCAAACAAGCAGTGGGGCAATAAAGTTGTTTTAAAAAAAGCACTAAAAGACGACAAGGCCATTGCAGAGAAGCTAAATGACTTCTTTGCAATGGTCTTCACTGCAGAGGATGTGGGGGAGAGGCCTCATCAGAGCTGTTCTTTTTAGGTGACAAATCTGAAGTACTGTCCCAAACTGTGTCAGAAGAAGCGGTTTTAGAATAAATGGATAAACTAAATAGTAATAAGTCACCAGGACCAGATGGTATTCACCCAAGAGTTCTAAGAGGAGCTCAGATACGATTGCAGCATTACTAACTGTGCTATGTAATCACTGAAATCTGCCTCTGTACCAGATGGCTGAAGGATAGCGGCTGTAACACTGATTTTTAAAAAAGGGCTCCAGAGGATATCCTGGCAGTTACTGCTTGGTGAGCTTACCTTCAGTATTGAGCAAATTGCCTGAAACCATAGTAAAGAACAGAATTATCAGACACCTCGAGAAACATGATTTGTTCAGGTTTCAGAGTAGCAGCCGTGTTAGTCTGTATTCGCAAAAAAGAAAAGGAGGACTTGTGGCACCTTAGAGACTAACACATTTATTTGAGCATAAGCTTTCGTGAGCTACAGCTCACTTCATTGGTTGCATCCGATGAAGTGAGCTGTAGCTCACGAAAGCTTATGCTCAAATAAATTTGTTAGTCTCTATGATTTGTTCAGGAAGAGTCAATATGGCTTTTGTAAAGGGAAGTCCTGCCCTATTAGAATTAGAATCTATTAGAATTCTTTGAGGCAGTCAACAAGCATGCGGATAAGAGTGATCCAGTTTATATAGTGTACTTGGATTTACAGAAGCCTTTGAGAAGTTCCTTCACGTAAGGCTCTTAAGGAAACGAACTAGCCATGGGATAAGAGGGAAGGTCCTCTCACGGATCAGTAACTGGTTGAAAGGCAGGAAACAAGGGGTAGGAATAAACCGTCCGTTTTCAGAGTGGAGAGGGGTAAATAGCGGGAGGTCCCCCAAGGATCTCCCTTGGGATCTGTGGTGTTCAGCATATTCATTAATGATCCGGAAAAGGGAGCAAATAGTGAAGTGGCAACGTTTTGCAGATGATGCAAAATTATTCAGGATAGTTAAGTACAAAGACAATGAAAAGTTGCAGAGGAATCTCTCAAAACTGGGTGACTGGGCAACAAAATGGCAGATGAAATTCAATATTGATAAGTGCAAAGTAATGCATATTGGAAAAAATGATCCCACCTATGCATATACAATGACAGGTTCTAAATTAGCTATTGCCACCCAAGAAAAAGATCTTGGAGTCATGACTAGCTCTCTGAAAACTTCAGTTTAGTGCTTACCAGCAGTCAAAAAGGATAAAACAATATGTTAGGAGCTATTAGGAAGGGATAGAAAACAGACAGGAAATATCATAATGCCACTGTATAAATCCAGGGTGTGCCCACAGTGTGAATACTGTGTCCAGTTCTGATTGCCCCATCTCCAACAGGATATAGGGGAACTGGAAAAGGTTCAGAGAAGGACAACAAAGATAACCACAGGTGTGGAAGAGCTTCCATATGAGGAGAGACTAAAAAGATAGATAGGGCGGTTCAGTTTAGAAAAGAGAACTCGGGGGAGATGATGGAGGTCTATAAAATCATGAATGGGGTGGAAAAATTGAATAGATAAGTGTTATTTACCCTTTCATACAATACAAAAACCAGGGTTCATCCAATTGAAATTAACAGGCAGCAGGTTTAATACAAGCAAGAGGAAGTACTTTTTCATACCACACAACTGACCTGTGGAACACATTGGAATGGGATGTTGTGATGGCCAAAAGATGGGTTCAAAAAGAACTGGATGAGTTCATGGAGGATAGATCCATCGATGGCTATTAGCCAAGATGATCAGCAATGCAACCCCATGCTTGGGTGGACCCTAAGTTTCTGACTACCAAAAGCTGCTAATGGGAGAGAGGGGTGGATTGTTCCATAATTGCTCTGTTCTGTACACTCCCCTGAAGCTCTAGTATTGCCACCGTCAAAGACGGGACACTGGACAAGATGAGCCACGGTCTGATCCAGTACGGCAGCTCTTACATTCTTATCGCTGCACAATATAACTTTCAGGTGCTAAAAAGGGTCTGCTGCTGACCATTGCATCAGTTCCCAGGACTGCTGCTTTGGACCTTACAGGGCTGGTAACCGTGGTCAGGTAGCAACTCTCCCAACACCCCTGGAGTTCAGTCGCCATAGTTTTATTTTTGGTATCTGTTTCCAGCCCTGCCTCCCCAACTGGTATGTGTGCTGGATGGAGAGGAGGGTTAAACGGAGCTTGGAAGAGAATCTCCTATGAGATCACTGCAGAACCAGTGCTGGGGGTTTACCAAACCAAGGAAAATTTCCCATAGCAAGTAAATCCTGGAAGAAGGGAAACTTCAGTGGATGTTTCTCAACAAGAAGAAATTCATTCTTTGCCAGGGCCTGCTGGTGCCTTTATGTACCTGGCCCGTTGTGAGTTAATCCTGGGCCATGGTCTCTGCAGCAGAAGCCGCAAGTGTCTCTAAAAAGAAAAGGAGGACTTGTGGCCCTTAGAGACTAACACATTTATTTGAGCATAAGCTTTCGTGAGCTACAGCTCACTTCATCGGATGCATCCGATGAAGTGAGCTGTAGCTCACGAAAGCTTATGCTCAAATAAATGTGTTAGTCTCTAAAGTGCCACGAGTCCTCCTTTTCTTTTTGTGGATACAGACTAACACAGCTGCTACTCTGAAGAATCTCTGTGATTCTAGAAAGACAGCACTCGTAAGGCCAAATCCTGAGCAGTGCTGACATCCCTGGGAGCTGCAGGACCCAGCACCCCTCAGGTTTTAGCCCTGAAGTAGGCGGTTTATTCTCTCTCTCTTCCCCATGTGTGCATCTGCTCGCCTGCTGGCTGCCTTTAGGCTCCCATTCTTGGTCTCATGCAGCACCCCACTGCAAGCTTCCCCAACAGTGCAAAGGCAAACTCCACTAGGCGGGGAGTCCCCTTGTGCCAGCTCCTTGTCCGGAAAGCCCACGTGTGAGCTAAGCCCACCTGCGTGACATGGCAACTGGGTACCATGGGCTTTGGGGTTTGTCATTCAAAAAAAAAATTAGTCTGGTCGTCTCTTCCACCCAGCATTGCCCCTGTGCCCCTGCCCCTGTCCCGCGTAATAGCAGGAACTCCCTCAGGGCTGAGCTTGCAGCCTTCAGGGGTGCAGCTTCCCTGCGTGGGCTCCTCAAATCCTGCCCCTTCTTGGACATTAGGCCGTGTCAGTCTGTGCAGGGCCCTCTGCACCCATGGAGGAGGGGGCAGGATTGGCCCCCTGAGCACAGAAACAACCCCCCATCTCCTTTGCCCAGTGGTGGCATCATGTCCTAGATAAAACTCAGTCCTTCATAGTCTTGGTAGCAGGACAGAGGGGCAGCCCTGAGGGAACAACGAACCTACTGAGCCCTTTGTAGCTGAACGTAATGAGACATGATTGGGAACTGTCAAGCTGCCTACGCAGTGACCTGATCCAGGTTTTTCTCTTGGCAACAACAGCCACCGGTCTGAGCTCCGGGCAGAGGGCATGCTGCTGGGTTTTAACGCCAGCACTCTGCTATGGGACTGTGCCAATCCTGGAGTGTTCCCACTGGACGCACGCTGGCATGTGCTGGCCCTGGGGCTGCAGTGGGGGAGGTTCCAAGGGTCTCCTCTTATCAGCTGGCTTGTGGTCTGAAGCGGCAGGAGTTGGGAGAGGGGCAGGGTGGTTGCACTTGAAAAATACACCAATTATTAAAAAGTCAAGAGGCCCAGAGTGTCTTTTTCTCGCTGCCAGCCTAAAATGTAGATGTGGGCATGCAACAACTAGCTGCAATGTAGCCTGATGCTTGAAAAGTAAAAAATCATTTTTTTTTATGGGGGCCTACAGGAGCTGGGCACCCAACTCCTATCAGTCTCCTTTAAAAATGCCAGCCCAAACGCTATATGTCTCCCTGTCTGTCGAATGAGTCAGATTCCTGGTTATACAGCAGCTTTTATTTGAGGGTTCTCCAAGTGACTACATCAAAAGGGAAGACATCATAAAATTGGCACTGCCGACTCGCATAAAACCTCGGGGCCAAGGCATCAAAGATCAGAAACGCCTTTCTGCTGCCAGTGGGAGGAGGTGCCAGCCAGCGTGAGGAAAGTCCTTTGCAGAGCTGCGACGGCTGGCTCCAAATAGACCAGGGCTTTGCCCAAGCGAATGAAGTGCACACATGAAGTGGCGCTAGGAAATGTTTTTGCCGCAGGCTGTGGTTCGCTCTGCTCGTGATTGTGAAAGGGTTGGAGAATTGCAATCCGGGTGCACCAGAATGAGCAAATGTGTGTGTGGAATCTAATAGAGGTGTCCTTTGTCGGGAACGGTGGTGACTCTTGCAGAGGCAATAAGCACAGTAATGGTAAAGAATTGTCTGAAGTGAATCCAAATAAGCAAAGTCCCTCTTCTCGCTCTCTTTCCCTCACACAAACGGCGTTAGGTCTAAGGGTAGTTTAGGTAGCTCCAGCTATGAGATGGTTTTGTGATGTGGACACCTGACTGCTAAGGATGGAGATGACTGATCCATTCTGCATGGTGGCCAGGTGGTTATGACTTTGGGTTCCTACATCCAGATTCATCCTGGGGACCCAGAGGCAAGAGGCTGGGATTTCCCAAGGGGCCTACAGGAGCTGGGCACCCAACTCCTATCAGTTTCCTTTAAAAATGCCAGCCCAAATGCTATATGTCTCACTGTCTGTCGAATGAGTCAGATTCCTGGTTACACAGCGGCTTTTATTTGAGGGTTCTCCAGGTGAACTGCAAGCATTAATGGAGCCACACAACACCCCTGCAAGGTACAGAGTCACTCGAGCCATTTTGCGAATGGGTAAACTGAGACACAGAGAGGCCTAGTCCATTGCCCAGAGCCATGCACTGAGCCAATGACACCATTGAGAACAAAGTCAAGGCAGTTTGACCTCCTGCTTCTCGTGCTAATCCCTAGAAAACAGTCTCCTCTGTCTCCTGCAGGCAGGATGGTATGAGAATTTGTTTGACCAAGAGAGGATATGTTGGCTAAGAACAGCAGGATATCTTTTCTAAAGGTGCCATAAGATTTTTTTTCTGTTCGACTCCCATTCATAAACTGTACCCGTTGCTGTGGTATCTGCATCTTCATTGTTAACTTCCAGCTGGGCAATGTGCAGAGATGGGGCTATGCAACTCTGACCAATACCTTATCCGAAGGTCAGGCAGCAATTCCCATTTGTCAGACCCTGTAATGCTCACAAACCCCATGTAAGGTAGGTAGGGATGGTCATCCCCCTTCTGCAGAGAGGGAAATGGAGTCACAAAAGATTTGATGTCTTCAAATATGTTAAAGGCTGTTATAAAGAGGAGGGGGATCAAGTGTTCTCCAGCTATGTCTACACTTGAAACGTTACAGCTGCAGTCCTGCACTGCTGACGCTTTCAGTAGAATGGAGGTTGTTCGTAACTGAACAAAACGTTATGGTTCTTTCAAAACTTTTCAACTGAATATTGACTTTTAATACAGCTCCAGAAACTTTATTATGCAGAAGAAGAAAAATGCTTCTTTTAACCATCTTAGTTTAAACGAAACAAGCACAGAAACAGTTTCCTTATCCTGTCAAATCTTTTTTTTTTTAAACTTTCCCTTTCTTTTTTTAGTAGGTTACGTTTAACACAGTACTGTTCTGTATTTGCTTGTTTGGTTTTGGCTTTTGGGTTTTGGTTTGGTCTCCGTGCTGCTGCTTGATTGCGTACTTCTGGTTCCAAATGAGGTGTATGGTTGACAGGTTTGTAACTCTGGTGTTCGTAACTAGAGTGACCGTAGGGGTTCTCCCATTACTCTAGGTAAACCACATCCCTGAGAGGCAGTAGGTAGCTATTCTTCCATTGACCTAGAGCTGTCTACACTGGGGCTCAGGATGGCTTAACCACGTCTCACAGGGGTATGGATTTTTCACCCTCTGAGAGATGTAGCTATGCCGATGTAACTTTTCAGTGTAGACCAGCCCTCTGTGTCTGCTGAAGGTAGGACAAGAAGCAATGAGCTTAATCTGCAGCAAAAGAGATTTAGGTTAGATATTAGGAATTTTTTTTTAACCTGTTAGGATAGTTAAGCTTTGGAATAGGCTTGCAAGGGAGGTGGTGGAATCCCCATCATTGGAGGCTTCAAAGAGCAGGTTAGACAAACACCTGTCAGGGATGGTTTAGGTTTACTTGGTTCTGCCGCAGGGCACTGGACTTGATGACCTCTCAAGGACCCTTCCAACCCGACATTTTTGAGATTCTGTGTCACTGCACAATATCTTCCTGTCAGATCCCGGAACAGAAACCAGGCTTTCCCGGCACGCAGCCCTGCACTTTGGGCACTAGACCATTTGGCCCCAGTTGAGATTTCTATGCAGACAGTGTCTCTTATACAAATACATTGGAAATGACATGAGAGATTAGAAAAGGCAGTTACAAAAACTAATCAAACCATGACTCTTTGTCTCTCTGCCTTCAAATTAAATTGGCGGAGGCTTTTAGCAGCAGGCTTAGTGAGAGGAGTGACCATTGGCCTTGTCCTTCATTTCTTTTATGCTGTAATTTCAGCTCTCTTCCCTGTGAACACTGGCTGATTTGGCTTTATTGATTGGGCTTTGAAAAGAAAGTCCTCATTTCCTTAATTTGGTTTTGCTTGGCGTTCTGTATTTGATTTTTCCAGATGAGATGGGAGGTAGATTTAATCCATAATTGCATGTAGCTTTCTGCTCTCAGAAATCCAGGGCTTCCCAGACAATATGGTTGCTGCTCTTTAATATGTTGCTGTCTTTCCTGTCCCTGAGTGTGCTTGGGTTTCTCAGGTATCAGTTTTCTTTTGTGAAAATGACTTACAATAGTCCCCTGCGTCTTTCCTTCCTGCTATGTCTGCTATTGTTAACTCTTGTCCCTTGGCTCTGTTCCCTGACTGGATTGTCCTCCGAACCCGGCCATGTTTTGACACCATTTTTTTTTTTTTTGCATAGTATGAGTATAACTTTTTTGTAGGTATCCGTTCTGCAGCTGAGAAACAATCCATTTCCAGAGAGAACTGAGTCATACCAGCTTAACTGGCGACATGGTCCACTTATAAAAAGAACTGTACTACCACTAACAAAGCCGCTATGTTTTTCTCTAAGATCTGACTGCCTATACAGTCAGTTACACGGAACCTGTATGATGAACTTCACCACTACTATTTTATGACTCATAATATTACAAATCTTAAGCAAATGTTGCTGCCTGGTGGATTACAGTTGCTTTACATTTCCTTACATTTGCATCACGCTTGTCTAGAAGGGATTTCCTTGGTGCTCCGGCTGACGGGGCCTGATCCATTGACTTCAGTGCATTTTGGATTTGACCGTTGGACCATTCCTCTGGAACTTGGCTGAGGCTTGCCCAGAAATGAACGATGGGAGAGCTTATGTAGAGTCCTTAAGGAAACAGGGAGCCTCAGGTTTCAGTAAAAGGCTTTGTTTAACTGTTACATCAACAACTTTATGGATCAGGGTTATTTGAGAGAGTGCTTAAACGGTCTCTTTCTCCATGTCTCTCTCTCTAGCCTCCTTCCTGTAGGACATGGAGTATCCACAAGCCCGAACTAAGCCACGCGTGGCTTGGCTTGTGTGTAGCAGTCTCAGAGCATAAAAGCTTTGGACACAAAGGACTGTTTTTCTCCAGGGAGCAGGGAATTTAGATAACGGTTCCTCTTTCATTTTGTTTTCGTTCCATGCAAACTTTAGACTCATAGACTCCAAGGTCAGAAGCGACCATCATGATCATCTAGTCTGACCTCCTGCACATTGCCGGTCACAGAGCTTCACCCACCCACTCCTGTAATAGACCCCTAACCTCTGGCTGAGTTACTGACCTCCTCAAATCATGGTTTAAAGCAGGGGTGGGCAAACTACGGCCCATGGGCTGGATCCGGCCCATGAGCTGTTTTAAGCCGGCCCTTGAGCTCTCCCAATTTTGTGAGTATTCATGGCCCACCATACAACTTCTATTCCTAGATGTGGTCCTCCGCCCAAAAAGTTTGCCCAACCCTTGTTTAAAGATTTTGTATGCATGTGCCATTGGATATGTTTTCATTTGCTTTCTGCTGATTTGTAACAACTGATCTGATGCATGTCAGAAAATATTTGTAATGATCTTTCTCTCTCAGGATTTTCTATTGTGCCTATCACCGTATTAGCTATTCATTTTATTGTACAAATTAACCAAGTTTACTGTTCTGTGACTAAGACGTTTCTTTTTTTCATCTGTGTTTTTGTTTAATAGTCCAATCAAAGGGCAGGAAGGAAAATCCTAGCTAGTCGCACTAGACAGATAAGCTGACAGGAAGAATTAGAATTTTATCTATCAGTTTCTCTAGGCGATACTTGGGTATGAAACGGTTTGCTTTTTAAAACAGGAGCTTTCATTGATCTGGGTGGAAAACTGAAGATTTGGCCTGAAGAGGTCTCAGGTTGGACTGAGCTTTTTATTTGCAAAGAACAATGGTCTCCTTGCTGACTACAGAATTACCCAGGCTTGTGGGCTGTAATGATCTCCACTTGTACTGTGTGCCTTGCAATAAGACAGCATTTCTTTGACTCCTCAGGGCCGTTTCTTTGTACATTTTGAGTCTGAGCCATGGGAGCAATCCGTACAATCTGACTTTGCTTTTCAGTTTATACTTCATTTACTTTCAAACTGATTTTCTTGTATTCTGACCAAATAAAGTCCATGACTGCAAAATATTAAAACCATAAGGCAGTGGCTCTCAACCTTTCTGGAGTACTGTACCCTTTTCAGGAGTCTGGTTTGTCTTGCGTACCCCCAAGTTTTTCCTCACTTAAAAATGACTTGCTCACAAAATCAGACTTAAAAAAGCAGAAGTGTCACAGCACACTATTACTGAGGAAAAAATGCTGACTTTCTCATTTTTACCATAGAATTATAAAATAAATCAATTGGAATATCAATATTGCACTTATATTTCAGTGTGTAGTATATACAGCAGTATAAACAAGTCAGTCTTTTTTCATGAAATTTTAGTTTGTACGGACTTCACTAGTGCTTTTTCTGTAGCTTGTTGTTAAACAAGAGAACTATCTAGATGACAGGTTTCAGAGTAGCAGCCGTGTAAGTCTGTATTCGCAAAAAGAAAAGGAGGACTTGTGGCACCTCAGAGACTAACAAATTTATTTGAGCATAAGCTTTCGTGAGCTACAGCTCACTTCATCGGATGCATTTGGTGGAAAATACAGTGGGGAGATTTATATATACACACACACACACAGAGAACATGAAACAATGGGTTTTATCATACACACTGTAAGGAGAGTGATCACTTAAGATGAGCCATCACCGGGGGCGGGGGAGGAGGAGGAAAACCTTTCATGGTGACAAGCAAGGTAGGCTATTTCCAGCAGTTAACAAGAATATCTGAGGAACAGTGGGGGGTGGGGTGGGGGGGAAATTGGGTGTATTTCCCACTGTATTTTCCACCGGATGCATCTGATGAAGTGAGCTGTAGCTCACGAAAGCTTATGCTCAAATAAATTTGTTAGTCTCCAAGTACTCCTTTTCTTTTTCCCCACTTAATGTCCTCTTGCTTAATGTTGTTTCGATCTTACATCCCTGCTCCATTACAGAACATGCTCCATTTAAAGTTGTGCAATGCTTTGCTATAGCGTCCTTTGGCTGTCTGCTTTGTCCACGGCTGGCAGACCCCTGCGGATCAGCACCTTCCCCCTGTTCCCCCCACCTCCTGCCCGTGGCAATCAGCCTGTGGCCTTCAGGAGGGAGAGGGGAGGAGTGAGGACACGGCGCGCAGGCTGCCTCCCTCCCCTGTCTCCCGAATGCCGCAAAACAGCTGCTTGTCACAGGCTGGAGGGAGGGGGAAGGAGCGAGGACGCGGCGTGTGGAGTAAAGGGGGGGGGAGAAGAGGTGGGTTAAAGGTGGGAGCTTGGGGGGAAGGGGTGCAGTGGGTGGGCTAAGGGTTGACCCCCCCCGCCCCTGGTGCTTGCAGAGTAGGCTGTGCAACCTGCTTCTCGTAGTTTACGGCACCTTCAGCCTCCTTATTGTCTCCAGGTCCAGGGGGCTGTGCTGGTGTGGGGTAAGGCAGGGGCACCTCCCACCTATAGTACTGTACGGTATGGCAAAAAAAAATTTCCCTGAAACCTAACCCACCCTTCCCCCCCATTTACATTCATTCTTATGGGGAAATTGGGTTCGCTTAACATCGTTTCACTGAAAGTCGCATTTTTCAGGACCATAACTGCAATGTTAAGCGAGGAGTTCCTGTACCCAGTTTCTCAGTTAGGCCACCAAACCAAACAGTCGGAGGGGGGAAAATTGTTTAAAAGTTGACCTGAAAGGAAAATTTTTCCAACTTTTTGGCAAAATGAAAAAGTTGGAAAAATTTAGTTTTGGGATGAAGGAAATGTACTGTTTTGATTTTGGGTTGTTTTTTGAATGTTTCTTATAAAATAAAATTGAGGAAATCTCCAAAACGCAAAATCAGAACGTTTCCCTTTGGAAAGGTGAAAATGGGATCTTTTGACACTTCTGAATTTTTTTTTTCCTTTTTAACTGAAACAATTTGCCAAAATCGAGCCAAATTCACGAATTGCGTTGGTTGACCCAAGTATGCATTTTTTGGCGACAAAAGTATGTGCGTGCATTTTTGTCCAATTTTATTGCTTAGTTCCATTATGGTTCAGGCTGCGGTAGTTTTTCTGGACACAACTGAAGGAAGGCTGGAATATAATTCTGTTCTGGCTCTTAATCACACCCGTCACCTTGGTCTCTGAGGTCCTGGGGACAAATACAACTTCAGGTTATTCCATTGTCTGAACTCATATTGCTATATTTGGAGTCTGCAGTGTTAGCCTTTATTACATCATTGAACAGCTGCTGTGATGCTTTTTCATCATGTGTCTTGCAATATCTGGTGCTTTTTTTTTTTTTTTTAAATCCAACTCCTGAATTCTTGTAGTTGCATGAGAATCTCAGCTTCCTTTTTCTTTTTTTCTTTTTCTTTTTCTTTTTCTTTTCTTAAGTAAAAGTCTCCACCCCTCCTGGTTGTGGAGAAAAACTTGGAAGCATGAACCCTAAAGGCTATGAAAACAGAAGACCCAAGAGGGTTTTTTGGGGATTTTTTTTTAAAATCACATGCTTTTTCAAGTCAGTAGCATGATGGGTGTGGGGGAGGGTGACTCATACTTTTTGAATGCTTGGGGCCGGCAATGCTTCATCTGTAACTTCTCCACCCAAAGGGTGATCTTAAGAGACACCGTGAAGGCCTGAGAGGCAGAAACTTGTGACTCAGCAGGACTTCATGTGAGGCTAAGTTCAGAACCTGTCAGATAGTCTCCAAGCTCTCAGTGCTCTTCCTCTAACCTAGGACAATGGCTAATTGTGCTAATTTGGGTCAGCTCCCTACTGGATTCCAGCATGAATTCTTTATCACGTCTCTTTAAAAATTAATTGCAACCTATTTTGCACAATGTATAGCCCTAATATGGATGACAGCACAATGTGCTCAATCCCACGTGTGAGAGACGAGTGATTCGTGCCAGTTGTATGGATCTGAAATGTAGGTTAAGGGATAGTTTGAGATTATTGGGGTTTGGAGAAGGAAATTTGGAAGAACGCTTTTACAGGAAAGGACTTAAGGAACATGTCATTAAAATATTTAGGCATTTACTGAGTTATTCCAGTATGTGTGAGATATGAATATATTTTGAATCAAAAGCAAATCAAGTTGTAGTCATAATTTTAATACCTACCCCTTCTCATCTCCCATTCCCAAACACTCTGTCAGCTTAGGTTAGAGTAGCCTTGGTTCTGGACTTCTGAATGACCATCTCACCTGCCCTCATAGCCATGTGGCTGTGGCTGTTTGAAGAGAGGCAGAGGTTTAAAGAGGGCAAGTCTGAGGAAGACCGCAGCATTGGCTCTCTGTTGGCTGCAGACTGTTCATAGTGTATGTGTTTGAGGGGAAGCCTTCAAGGATTTGGTGGAGGAGGGAACCACCGATCCACGGGCTTGTGCTTCTGAGAATCTGCACTTTGTTCTTGCCATGGGTGTCCTGGGCTTAATTCTTTATATGTAGTGGGATTCAGTAACTATGCTGCAATATTTCAGAGTAGCAGCCGTGTTAGTCTGTATTCGCAAAAAAGAAAAGGAGTACTTGTGGCACCTTAGAGACTAATAAATTTATTTGAGCATAAGCTTTCGTGAGCTACAGCTCACTTCATCGAATGCATTCGGTGTATTTCCCACTGTATTTTCCACCGAATGCATCCGATGCAGTGAGCTGTAGCTCACGAAAGCTTATGCTCAAATAAACTTGTTAGTCTCTAAGGTGTCACAAGTACTCCTTTTCTTTATGCTGCAATATGGGCATCAGACCCAAGAGTTACAGGTGGAGAATGTAACCGGTCTCTCTCCATTAGAAGAGGAGCTTCTGACATTTTCAGTAGTGTTTTGTTTTTAATTTTTGCCACGTTGAATGTAGGCACCAGCTTGTGACCTCTTGGTGCCGGCTGGGCTGCGTAGGCTCTGTGTGTCAGCTGACCACACAAATCCACTTTGAGTGGCTTATAGTAGTCTAGTCATAAAGCTTAAGGCCAGAAGGGACCACCAGAACATTGTCTGACCTCCTGAGTATCACAGGCCACTAAACACCCCCAGCACCCCAGAACCCGACGACTGAAATTGGACCAAAGTATCTCCCTTCAGGAGACTAGACTGTTCCGTGGAAGGGGCAGAGAATAGGAGGGACGGCGTGATGGCAGGACACAAATCCCCGAGGCTTCTGCAAAGGCAGCAAAATGATGTGCCCCGATAATCCTGGCAAGTGACTCACCCGACATGATGCAGAGGAAGGTGAAAAGCCCCCATGTCCCTGCCAATCTGGCCTGGAGGAAAATTCCTTCCCAACCCCACCTATGGTGATCAGACAGACTTCTAGCACGTGAGCTCAGTGCCACTTCAGAGTCCTGGCCCACCCTGTCCCGTGTCCCATCTTGCATAACGAGGAGAGACTAACTCCCTCCCCAACTCCCAGAATACACTGGGGGCTCTAAATCCCTTCCTGACCCCTACAGTGGCTGGCTGAAACTCTGAAGCATGAGTTTAATTAGGAACATAAGAGACAAACCAGAAGTGAGCCCCAGGACTGCTGAGCCCTGCCCCCTACCATCACAAGCTGTCCTATCATACAATCCCACTCAGACATTTGTCCAGCTCTCTAAGTCATAACTAATTAAGTTTTGCTTGCTCCCACAACCCCTATTGGGAGGCTGCTGCAGAACCTCATCCCTTGGATGGTTAGAAACAGTCTTCTAATATCCAGTGTGAATTTGTTCACGAGTTTATGCCCATTTGTTCCTGTGCCAACGTTGCCCTTTAAGGTGTGTCTATACCGCAATAAAACACCCGCGGCTTGCCCAGGTCAGCTGACTCAGGCTCTCAGGGTTCAGGCTGTGGGGCTATAAAATTGCAATGTAAACTTTTGGGCTCAGGCCCTGGGCTCTGTGACCCTCCCCCCTCGCTGATCCTGAGTCAGCTTTGACCTTCGTTGCATTCATCTCTGGAATGTGTGATTGCTGCCATCTTTCCCCACCCACAGAGAGTCTTCCAAGCCTATAGCCATAATCAAGAGCTGGCTGCTCGCTAGTCCAAAGCAACATTTCCAGCCGGTACACCCCGTGATGTTTGGCGTCTCATAACGGGAGCGGGCATGACTCAGGCATGTTTTTGTTATTTCCCAGCTGAATTAGCTCCTTTTGGAGCAGAGATGGTTCTGGATCAGGGATCAGGCGTGTACAATGAATCATGATTTCAGTTTAAGCCCGTTAAGCGATAGCTTAACAGCAAAGATTCATATCTTCTGTGCTCCCCTGAGACCACAAGCTGCCTTTTCCTTCCTGAAAGGGGTTGGGAGGCGATCATGGAAGAATTCATTCTGGCAGCTTTCTCTTGGTCGTTGCTGCATACACCACCTCGAGTCATGCCTCGCTGTTCCGAAGAACCAGGCTTTATCTCTTCGACAGCCTTTCCATCTTAAAAGGATGCTGTCAAGTAGAAGAGGCCTAAATTTTACATTAGATCCACTTATCTGAACGAGGAATGCAGGATCCTTCTGAGGCCATTGATGGCTTTAGCATATGCCTTATTGGTGGGAGCGACCGGCATCTCAAAATTGTAGGCTTCGTGTTCTCTCTGGGTACCTGTATTGTTCTCGTTTGTTATGTTCATTACGGGGCCAACCAAAACCGGGGAGTCCTTGTACTAGGCAAAGTACAAACATAGACAGTTTGTCCTGTCATGCCCTGCAGAGCTTTCAGTCTAAACAGACAAGATAACTAAGGGTAGTGGGAAGGACTACACCAGACGTAGATCCAGCTGTTTGCAGAGGCTTTCTTTCTCTTTGGAGTTCTGTTTAATTTAAAGTGGTCACCTGTCCTCTATATGTTTCTGAGTAGCAGCCGTGTTAGTCTGTATCCGCAAAAAGAAAAGGAGGACTTGTGGCACCTTAGAGACTAACAAATTTATTTGAGCATAAACTTTCGTGAGCTATAGCTCACTTCACCGAATGCATCCAATGAAGTGAGCTGTAGCTCACATAAGCTTATGCTCAAATAAATTTGTTAGTCTCTAAGGTGCCACAAGTCTTCCTTTTCTTTTTGTCCTCTAAATGTTTACAATATCTCCCGGATGTGCCAGTCCAGTTCAGAACTGGCCCTGTTGTGTCAGGTGCTGTAAGGCCCCAAAGATTGTAAAATCCAAGGGCCAAATCCTCAGTTGGGTAATTTGCTCTAGCTGATGGAACTATGGCAATTTACATTAGCTTGAGGATCTGGTCCAAAAGACCGTGATCATGTTCAGGTTTCCTGTGAATGCAACACTAAACTAATCTAAAGCTACAACAGAGGGGAAATTCAAATCATGTGAAACAATCCTTTTGTATACAGCATCATAACCGTATGGTGTTTAAAGGGTGAAATCAAAATAAGGTCTTCCCCCTCCCTGCTCATCTTATTTAATATTAATTGCTCCAATTCTGCAGAACAATTACTGCTCCTACTGCAGGTCAGACACCCAACTGAAGAATGCACATTTGCTGTGCGAGATCACATTGAGTGTGTCTGTCTTTATTTATGTAGGACCTACTATACGGGCCTGATCTGGAGCTGTTGTCAATCACTGTAGTTCTGTTGGCATCAGTGAACACTGAGGATCTGGCCCTATGTAGATGGGGGGAAATTTGATTTGCAGGGGGGAAAAAATCATTCAGAGCAGGAATCTTTGCTGCTGCGCGTAGACACAAGGATATAACCATGAGAAAATGTACTTAGCAGGACTGGTAGCTTTCACTGTGTGTAATTTATTCTGCATGTTTAAGGCATCCTTTTCTTCCAAAAAGAGACCATAATGTTTGCCAAACCCCATTGCTCTTGACTCAGATTTTGCCTGGCTGAGAGAAGTCTTCCATACAACTCCCGTGCCTTATGCCTGCAAAAATAAATTCATAGATACAAAAGTCTTATGCTGTCCTTTGCTGAAAGGAAGGAGTTGTTAAATAAATGATATGCTGGAGGTTGAACCAGCTGGTGAAGTGAAGCATGTTGACAAGTGAACTCAATATGCATAAGTACGTAACATTATTTCTTAGATTGCTTAGAAATCAAGAGCTTGTCCCAAGGTCAAGAACTATAATTACAAATGTTCAGCTGTTCTAAAATGTGTTTGATTTTTGAGTTGAGGAGTTAATCAGTTGAAGGAACAGGGAGGGGACAAGCCTCCCAGTAAACAACGGAAGTGATAGCAGCTGACATTGGAGCCGAGGTATCTTTCTTGGACAAATGATGTTTGTTTTGTCTTCTATATGGGACCAGGATACATAGATTAGATGAGGTTCGGTGTCGAGTAGAGAGGAACTGCTAGGGCTGTCCTCTTCCACTGAGCAGTGACTGAATGGAGTGGAAATCATGCCCCACTCTCTGCTCCACTCCTTCTGCATTGGAATGAGAGGATTTATAATGATGCCACAGAAAAAGGGAAGCTTATACTTGGCATTCACTTAGCATTTACCGTTTACATATACGTCGTGCTAGCCAGGCACTAATCTCACGACGGTCCTGAGTAGTAGTAGTATCCCTATTTTACAGGCTGGGAAGCTGAGTCAGGAAGATTGAAGCCTTGTCTACATGAGAAAGCTGCACTGATTTAACTTGAATCCATTTTTAAACTCATTTGTTAAGAATGTGTGAGTGGCAGGGTTGCATCGTCTTAAAGTGATTCCTAAGAGGTTTATGCTAAACCAAAGAAGGCTGGTTTAAACCATAATAAGAGTGTCCACCCAGCCTTTTGCACCAGTTAAATCAGTTTAAAATTGCCTTTAGGTAAATCAGGTGCAACTTTCTTAGGTAGACATCTCATGTGTGACTTGCTCAAGGCTGCAGAACGGAGGGTGAGTAGGTTTAGAATTCAGCAGTTCCTGGCTCCCAGTGCAAAAATGTGTCTACCTGGGAAGGAACTCTGGCTAGAGATTCTCTCACTGTTTGTGTGTATGTACAGCCCCTAGCACCATGGGGTCATGATCTCGGTTCCAGCCTCTAGGCAAATAATAATAATAAACAATACTTTTTAAAACCCTTGACCTTTTTCAGTGATAGCTTTTTAAGGCCATTATAATCATCTAGTCTTATTTCTGCATGATTTAGGCCAGAGACCTGTATGACAATAAAAAAAAAAATGCCCCATCTCCCCAAAGATATAGGAACCTTTCCCAGAAGGCGTTAATATCATTAGCTCTGTGAAGGACTGCGCTTGACTTGGGGTGAGTCAGTTCTGGAAAGGAGAGGATGGGCCAAGAAGGGAACTACTAACCTCCATGTGATGCTGATGGATTACCCTGGCCAATATGTTAAGTATTCATGAAGGGCTAAAACCTATTGTCCTTGCTCAGGCAAATCTGACTTCCCAAGGGAGTTCTGAGCTGAGTGTCAGCAGGCTGAGTAAGGATCTCAGGGTCTGGCTGATTTAAAGCAAATGAGATTAAGACGTGACAATCGGTTGGTGAATGAGCACTAGACTAAGGAGCAAACGCATGGATCTGAGAGTTACTGGCACTGACTAATATGCCCGGCCTCACCATCTCCTGGAATGTACTGAAGCAGTGATAGGCGGAAGATGCCGGGGGCGAGACGGGTTGAGTTTCTGGTGAATGCACCTGATGATAAGGATCCTGAGGGGTGGGAATACAGTGGTGTCCTCAGGCATGGTGATGTGTTTTGTGTGGTCTGCTCTGCGTTGAGAATGAGGCCAAGGAGCTTTCCTAGTCCAGCTCTCCTGACTCCCTGCTGGACTCCTTTTTTCTTCTCCCCTGTGTAAAGGCCCTTGGCCAGGGACCTCACTCGATAAAGGAGGAGGGTTGCTGTGTTAACTGCTGAGAGTGCCAAAGCCTTCCACAGCCTCAAGGAGGAAGGATGAGGGGATGGAAACACAAAGCTCACTGCCCATAGACTACACACATCCCACTTCTCCCTTACCAGCCACCACAATCCTATTGCAACTGACCTTAAACCCCCCACACCCTTGCTACGGCCTCTGGGTGGATTCACTTTCCCTGCATGCTTGTGCCAGTGGAGAGCTAGTTTCTCTTCCCCATCCAAGGCATTAGATGTCTGTTCTCCCTCATAGTATAACCCAATGCCAGTCTCTGTGGGCTCTTAGCACCCCCAAGTTGTAGTATTGTCCTGAGGGAGAGGAGTGTCTGCATCTGTGTGTCTCTCTCACACCCCAGCTTTGAATCTCTTCATTCTGATCTCTCTGAATGTGCTGACCGTGAGGAGGGACGAGTGGGCACTCGTAGATGTACATTGCATTTCTGCTGGAATGGCTGCTGAAGTCATTCTGCTGTAACATGCCAGTGGTTCCCCCTCCATTCTGATCAGGACTCTGAATAACTGAATTACAGTAATGAGGAGTAATTCCTCGGGCTGTGCGCAGCATTGCCATGCAGTCTGCCGCAAGCTGTCAGCATCTCTCTCCTGTCTGTCTGTCTCTCTCTCTAGCCAGTGCACTAATCTCCTCCTGCCTCTCCAGTTACAGTTACGATGTTGGTTTATAAAGGGAACCTAGCTTCAAACCTCCTTGACTTCAGATTTGTTTTTTAAGTGATAGAATTTCAGCTAATGAAGTTCAGGGCTTGGTGCTGTTACTGTGGCTTGTTTCCGAGTTAGTCTAAAAGGGACACTGTTCACTTAAATCTCCCTCCTCCCCCCAAATCATTTATGATGATTAAATCTAGTTTGTTTTTGTTTGCTTGCACTGTAGCCTGAAATGTGGGCAGCGTTATCCCTAGATAATCAGAGCAACCAAGTCAATGTGAGCAATCAATTTGGCAAGTTGAGCCCATTTTTCTGTCTGCAAATTATCCACAGATTTGGTCTTTTATAAATGTGTCCTTTATTCTCTGTGATTTCATGAATATTTATGCCAACATACTTCAGCCCGTGGATCGCTTGGAGAACAGATTGCTGGGTCTGTTGCCTTTGAGTCGTCACTTGTGCTGTATGATTTGTCACCTGCGTAACGTTGTTTTGCTTCTCTGATCCGATGACTCTGATGTAGAGAGAGTTCATGGTGGCTGCATGGACGCGTATTGCAGGTGCTTACGTGAAGGCACTTTTGCATGAGTATTCAAGACGTATGCTTGCTTGCTCTCCCTACGTTGTCACAGTCAAAAACTTGCTTGCATAAACATTGAGGGGAAAGCGCCTCATGAATATCTTTTAACTTATGGGTTTTTGTGCCATTCACCCAGCTCTAGTGTGAGACGTGAAAGGGAAAAACAAACCAGAGAGCAAGAATGATACTGACCTACCTGCTTCCACCCTCCAAACTGAGGGAAATAACCTGATTCACCTGCTGCTATTAGTTTCTGAACATTCCTTTCCTTTGGGAGTAGTCTTAGCTGTACTTAACCGAACAGCTATGTCCAGTCTGTCCAGAGAGGGGCAGGTGAATGTCTGTCTGATTTATGCGTGCCTGCCTGCTACATGGCTCTAGTTTTGGAAGAGTTCACTTGGCTGCCTCATGTAGAAACTATGTATAAACAGAATGAAGTCTCTATGTAAAACAGCTGTTTCTCCTTGGGGGGAACCTTTTTTTTTCCCCTATTTTGCTGTCCATCTGCTCAGCAACTGTACTTTTTGAAAGCAAGAAATAGCAAATAGCATTACATTTTTATCTTTAAAAACCGCACTCACCCCATCTGTGTGCTGGGGGGAGATGATTTCCGCCATTTCATTTGTGTTGGGAGCTAAAGTTTTAGCAATTTGGTTTGGGCTTTAGTGTCAGCTACTTCCTAGAATGCTATCCATGGTCTGCCAGTGGAAGCATCATGTCGTTTGTATCACAGTAGCACCAAGGAGCCCTGGTCAGGGGCCAGGACACCATTGTGCTAGACGCTGTACAAATACAGAACAAAAAGATGCTCCCTGCTCCAAAGAGCTTCCAATCAAAGTATGAGACGAGACAACAGATGGATGCATACAAAAATGGCAGAGTACAAGGTATCATCAATGAGACAGTATTGGCCGCCAAGACAGGCAGTGCTCTCAGCATATCGGGAGCCTAACTGGTCACGGTTCTGTAGGCCTCACAGCAAAGGGGCGTTTTGAAGGACAATGAGGTCATTGTGTGGATGTTTACAGGGAGCTTCTTCCCCCCCCCCCCCCCGCCTCCCCCAAGCATGAGGGGCAGCAGAGAAGAAAGCACGAAGGGGCTCGTTTGAAAATGTAACGAGTGACTGACTGGAGGCTGGTATCATGGGCCGATCAGCACAGGGCCAACTTGGCTTGTCCTGGTGGGGTCTCCAATTCATTTTTCAGGAGGAATCACACTCCAGGGAGGGTGCAGTGGGAGTCTGGCAAAGCAGGGTTCCTGAGGCAGTGAGATTCTGCATGACACCTGGAAGTAATCGGTGAAAGAGGAAAAAACAGAGATGGTCTCAAACCGAAGCCCAGGTCCCCAAACACCCTGAACTTTGGGGACAGTCCAGCCTGGATCCTGAACTTTATGGCGTAGGCTCTAAGCACAAGTTGTGCCACACTCCTCAGTCTGTGAGTGGGGTCTGGAATTTTAGGGTTTCAAGTGGAGCACTTGTGATGGGAACTCACAGTGGCTTCAGTCACAAATATGATCCCAATGTTCCTGTGAGTGCTGACAGCCTGTTCCAACTGGACTTCACGCATCTCCCACCAAAACCCATCACATCTAACGCAACCTCTGACAGGCATAAAATGGCCTTGTGGTCTTTGCATTGTCAAGGTTTTGATGGTGCCTTAGTTACAGATTGTCTATTTGCACCACACTTTCAGAACACCTAAAAGTAAGTGAGTGTGTGTGTGTGTGTGTGTGTGTGTGTGTGTGTGTGTGTGTGTGTGTTTATAGGGGGGAAACGGCCCAATTTCCTGTTGCTTTTGCTCTCCGATCAGATCTGTGTTTGATTGTAGGATTTTTCATCTAGATGTCTCTGCTTGCTGCATACTGGTAACTGCAGTCAATGACGATGGGGCTGCCTGTGTGGATCGAGGGGAGAATAGACTCTGCGAAGTACAGGCATAACATCTCTGTAGGGCATTTACCCAGAGTCCAGTAGGGGGCAGTGTGCAGCTGGCCCCACCCCAGGGGGAGGAATTCCGTCTCTGGAAGCTCCCAAGCATCGTGGTGCACACACGTCCCTTTGGAGGGTGCACCTGGACAGCTCCATGGGCCAGGGAGGGCTGGGGTATGACCTCTCTCTACTTCCCCTACCCCTCTCATTGGGCTGATTTGCCTCAAAGGCTGCTTGCAGTGGTCCCTGGCCCACCAAGTGTGGGGGAAGGCTCTTTGCTCTCTCTCCTCCTCTCCCATCCATCTGTGCTGGGGTCAGAGACAGCCCAGCTCTTAACCAGCCTTGCAACAGCCGCAAGGGGTCTAAATGCCAAGTTGACAAATGTTGAAGAATAAAGGGATCTCGGTCAGTGCACAGCACCCCCTTTGGGGTGCAGCCCAGCAGCTGTTGTGCCCCAGTAACACTATGCACCAACGTTTAAGAAGTGAAGCGAAGGAGCGCTTCTGCAGAGGAATGTAGGTCAGCAAAATATCATTACCCAGGTTGGACCATGTCCAGGACATCTGTAATAAACACAAGTGGTCAGGCCCTAGAGTCAGCTTCACGTAAAAGCTCTCCTTTGCCATGATTTCTGCACTGAGCCTGACAACAGTCAGTACGCCAAGAGCACTGCTGAGCAGTGTTGTCGTCCGGTTTCCTGGTTGCTCCCGTCTGGATCCATCTCTTGTCATATGTTTAGATGGTAAGCTCTGTGGGGCAGGGACCTTTTTTGTTTGTTCTGCATTAATACAATGCCCAGCACAATGGGGCCCATGACGGGGCTCCTGGGGCGACCACAATACAAATATTAGATAACATTAGTGTATCATTTGCAAGATAACACCCCTGACCACCCAGTAATCCCATAATTGGGTCATTGCTTCAATAATAGAGCTCTGTATTCAGCTTCCAGAGGAATCCACATAAAATTTGATATCTTAGCATTTATCCTTATCATTCCCTGGCTTTTCTACTCCAGGGAATCATTGCTGAGACCAAAATAAGACCGGCTCTGGTCTTCTGCTGGTGTCTCCCCCATCCAGAAGTTGGAATGCCATGAAAAGGTTAGATCTGTCATGATTTCAGCTCCCAACACAACTCTCTGACATCTGTAAATACAAACAGACGCATTTAGCAGCAGCACTGGAAGCCAGAACCCACCCCGACCCAGTTTAGTAGTGGCACGGAGAGAAGGACCACACTACTGATCATGAAGAGCACTTCCTGCTGCTCTTAAGTTTGCCTTGGAGGTCTCCCATCTACAAATAAATGGCTGGTCAGGGTGATTTTGCTGCAGTTGGCATGCCGGGTAGATCTCGTGTGTTGTTTTTGAAGACCTCTAGATTAGGGCTGGCGGGGTTACAAGAATTCTATTTTATGCAAGATGGCGAGGTTTTGGAATTTGTGCTTTTGTGCTGACTTGAACCTGTCTCTCTGACATGCCAGGTGAGTGCCCCAAGCACCAGGTTATTGGCTATTCTAGGGTGTCGCTCATGCTTGCTCTGACCAGAAGTTCCATACTGTACTTGGGAGAACCTTCCCAATTGAAGTTTCCTTAAAACATTGCTGCAGAAAGTTTTGCTTTCAAGGACTCGGCGTTTTCCATCAAAGAAATGTTTTGTTGAAAAATTCCCAACCAGCTCTGCTCTAGCAAATGTATTCTAGCTCTGTCCTGATATTCAGAGTTTGGAGAAAGCCCTGCAGCCAGTGTGGCGTGCATTGCAGCATCACTGGATTGGAAAGGAGGAAAATGTATGCCTGAAAGACAGCTCTTAAAACAGCCCCTTCTGCAGTTTTGCCACAGCCACCTCGATCTCATTGGTAGGGAACTGATCTGACCTGGTCTGGCTCATTTGTCTCTGAAAATTGCTTGCGGCAGCAGAGAGGGCAGAGCCCGTATGCAGAAACAGTTGGAGTATTTGGATAAAATTGAAATTTGTTACATCTAATTGGAGTGTGGGATAAATCAGATCAAGTCAGTTTGCCCCGTATGACTCTGCTCAGTCCAAGGGGAAAGCTCACGGTCAGATGACGGTAATGGTTCTTGGAGAGCCAAAAGCAAAAAAACTCCAGCGCTCCCGGGCCAGGGAATTAGATTATCCAGATGTTCTGTAATGTGCTTGGGCGTTCTGTGTGCAAAAGCCATATGGAAGCCTGCACGTTTTGGGTCGTCTTTTTCTAACAAGTATCTTAAAATCCCATGCAAAAAACCCCAATAATAATGCCAATGAGGGATGAAAATATCTCACTGATTGAGCTCTTCTGTATTCCCTGTATGGCTTTAGAGCCCTGCAGCAGCATGCAAAGGGTCAGCATGGGAAGGTTGTAGGTATCTGCATCTATGCAAAGCTGCCTCTTTTGTCCATAGTGTGAGATTTGTGTTGGGGAGCATTGGGGTCTCCATGGAGCTGCTCCACAGCCTGGGGCGAGGTTCTTGTCTCCTGATCTCTCCTGTGCATCTGCCCAGCGTGTAGAGCTGCTTCCCGGGCCTGGGCTGGGCCCAGGAGTTTGTCTAAGGTGCATATAGGATGACAATATACTGAGCAAACCAAAGGCTCCCTCCCCATTAGGGTCAGCCACAGACAGCTCAAATGTTTTAACTAGGGCTGTCGATTAATCACAGTTTTCATCGCACTGTTAACAGAATACCAATTGAAATGTATTAAATATTTTGGATGTTTTTCTACATTTTTCAAATATTTAATTTCAATTTACAACATAGAATACAAAGTGTACACTGCTCACTTTATATTTTTTATTACAAATATTTGCACTGTAAAAATGATAAACAAAAGAAATAGTATTTTTCAATTCACCTCATACAAGTACTGTAGTGCAATCTCTATCCTGAAAGTGCAACTTACAAATGTAGATTTTATTTTTTTGTTGTATAACTGCACTCAAAAACAAAACAACATGAAACTTTATTGCCTACAAGTCCACTCAGTCCTACATCTTGTTCAGTCAATCACTAAGACAAGTTTGTTTACATTTACAGGAGATACTGCTGTCCACTTCTTATTTACAATGTCACCTGAAAATGAGAACAGTTGGTCACATGGCATTGTTGTAGCCAGCAACAATGTTACAAGCCTGACTCTCTACAGCTCAAATGAAAGAGCCGGTTTCTGTAGCTAGAGCCTGCAATGGACCCATATCTTCTGTGGACTGGGCCCAGCAGGAGACATGTCATACGCACCGACCCGTGGGTTTACACCTACACTAATTGCAAAATCCCGTTTAAAGCCACGTTAGTGAACACACTGCCAATCTTGGTTCTGTTTTCCTAGACTCCTCCAGCTCAGCCACTGATTCAGTGGGCAGGTCACTTACCTCCCCTGGCTGGATGGTGCTTTGAGCTCCGGATATGAAAGGGGCTCTATAAATGCAGGCGTTGTGATTAAAGCTTGCTACTAAAGAAGTACAGAGCTGCTGCCATCCCGAAATGGCTGCTTGTTCAGAGCAATCATTTAAGAACAAGTTCCACAGATTGACTGTACGTTGTGTGAAGAAATACTTCCATTTGTTTGTTTTAAACCTGCTGCCTATTCATTTCCTTTGGTGACACCTGGTCCTCGTGTTAGGAGGAGGAGTAAATAACACTTCCTTATTCCTCACTGCCACTGCACAGTGAATGGATGTTTTCAGAGAACTATCCACAATGGCTCCAAGATCTCTTTCTAGAGCGGTAGCCGCTAATTTAGACCCCATCATTTTATATGTATAGCTGGGATTATGTTTTCCTATCGACATTCAATTTCATTTGCAATATAATGGGTGATTTAAAAGCCAGATTTTCTCATTGTAAGCAATCACTGTTGGATTTCAGGAGGGGGGTGGGTAGGAATGTAATGGTAATGCTATGTGCTGAGAGCCCCAAATATCAAGGGACAGTCTGAGGTTACACCCGCCCTGCAGTTGAAAATCTATACCTTTAAAGAAATCACACGGCTAGCTGTGATCTATCCTAAGTATAACCCATTTGAATGATCCTAGTCTGTCCCCTCCCTGAAAGGAGATGAATGAGAAGGGAAAGCCAAAGGCCTACAGTGGCTTCAACCTGAGCTGTGACTGCTTTCTCATGCTTCCCTGTGGGGGCTTGTGAGCCAGTTCTGCTAAAACAAGGATCTTCTCACCTTGCTCCTACCTCCAGCTTGCAGCCAGTACTCAAGCCTGCCTTGAACGAAGCACAATCTGACAGAGAGGTTTGGATCGGAACAAGCCCGTGCCCTGCCCTCGCATCTTCCAGCTTAGTACCTCAAATTTCTTTCCCCACATTCATGAATGGAGCCTTTCTCAGCCCTCCTACTGGGGCTTCTCCCCACTAAATCGTTCAGAAGAGATGGGCCAGGATGTGAAGTTTAGAAATGTCCTCCAGCAGAGCGTGAGGGGCTTTGGATCTAGTGTCCTGGGCTGGACACATTTTTGCTTTTGATGTTCACATAAATCAATTCACCCAAGAGCAGAGCTTGAGAACCTGTGCGTCGCTTTGTAGGAGTTTTTCTTTACTCTGATCGCAGAGAATTAGGCTGCTCCCACTGATGTCCCCTCCCTTCCCTCTCCCCCAGTACATTTGCGTTAGAACTACCTTGTGTTTCTGTCATTCTCTGCCATTTTGTCACATTTCCCTTGTGAGTCATTTTTCTCCCCCACCTCCACACTGTTTAATTGCAGCTTTCAGGATAATATTGGAGATAATTTTCAGCATAATATTGTGACACAGCTGCCGCCTTTTGTACAGTGTTTAACCGTTCCATTTTCTTTCCAACAAAGAGCATAAGGAGGTTTCCGAGACCGAGATCCCAGGCTGTTCGAGTCGGTATCTTGAACTCCCTGATTGTGCTAAAGACTGAATCCATTACCCAAGTGGCTGTTCCGTTGTTCAAGCTTTGCCTGAAAGAAATGAACGAAATGAACGCTGACTGCAACAAGCTACTTGCGATAGATCCCACTACCATATGCAGCAGACTCCCACGCTCAGCATCTGAAGTTAGTTTATACCAGGTCACATTCAATTTTCCTTGATGGCCATTTCCAAAAGGGAGGATGGATGGCCTTGCAGTTGAGATGCTGGATTTGGCCTCAAGCTCTCTGGATTCAGTTTTCAGCTGTACCACAGACTTCTTGTCTGACTTGGGGCTAGTCCTGAAGGGTCTGTCTGCCCTGAAGTTGGGAGGCGTGATTGCAGCTTAGCTTCGCTCGCTAAAAATAGCAGTGTAGCTGCAGTGAGGTGGACTAGCCACCTGAGTACAGTCCCACCTGAGACCCTACCTACGTATTCAGGGGACAAGCCTGAGCAAGCCTGGCAGCACATCTATTTTTAGTGAGCTAGCTGAAGTGAGCTGTAGCTCACGAAAGCTTATGCTCTAATAAATTTGTTAGTCTCTAAGGTGCCACAAGTACTCCTTTTCTTTTTGCGAATACAGACTAACACGGCTGCTACTCTGAAACATCGTGACGTTGTTTGCTTACACGTGCTCTCCTAATTGCAACGTCCTTAGGACTTCTCTAGATGGGGAGTTAATGCAGAGTAGGTAGTGCGCACCAGCCACGCGGGGCTTCTCTCCCATGTAGACAAGCCCTAAATCTCTCTGCATCAATTGTGCCCCTGTAAAATTTGGAATAATATTTCCCAACCTCAGAGGAGTTTGTGAAGATAAGCACTTCAGAGGCACGCAGATGCTGTGACTATAGAGGCCATATAAACATCTAATTGGAGAGAGAAAAATAGTAACATGCTGGCCCATTGTACAAGGTTTGAATTTGGACAAAATTATAGGCTCAGAGGTAGATGAGCTTGTCAGTCCCTCTGCCAGCTCAAAATTCTTCTGCGGAGTTTCAGCATTTTGCCCTGCCCAGTTGATGGAGCTTCTACCACCTTTTTCGCCTTTCAGAACGGTTGGGTCCTGAGCACAACTGAAAATCTAGGGTGAAATCACAGCCCTGTTGAAATCAGCTGGAGTGCGCCCATTGGCTTCAGTCGGGCCAGGAGTTCATCCTTGGCCCTTGTCTTGATATTTAAATGGGAGTTGAGCTCTTTTGAAATTCTGGCCACTTGTGTGGAATAAGAGTCTGTAGACGCCAGTCGATATGGATTCTGCATGGACTGCAGGATGATCAAGGCTTTCCTGAGAAGTAGAGCAATAACACCACTTTTACCAGAGATGTAAGTCCAAATCTGAATACAGATGCAGCCAATAGGCACCTCTGAGGCTATAACAGCCAGTGGCCTAGCATGAGCCACTGTCTCCAGGAAGATCAATGAAAAACCACCAAACTTCTCTTTATGGGGGGGGGGAGGGGGGAGATTGAATGCTGGATTTACTGAATTTTCACATTTGTTATTTTTATATCTGCCTTTTGGAGACTCGATGTCTATTTTTCTGAGCTGGTCGTCTGGTAGATCATCAAATGACAATTTGTTGGACTGCATGCAAAACTCCACAGCAGTTGCTTGTTATCCAGGGTACAAAGCAGAGCAGTGTCTCAACAAGAACACAATAGCTTTCTCTGCATGTGTCACCCTCTCTCTCTAGTTGGGTTGCTTTATGCATCGGCAGTGTGGAAGGAAACAGTTGTTGGAGCACAAATACAGGGTCCTAGCTAGCTCTTCAACCAATCCTGAGCCTACAAATACAAATATTAATCCCAAGGGGGAAGCTTTTGTTTTGCATCATAGATGTCAGATTCACTTTAGTTTTTATAGTGCTGTATTGACTTTTTCATGATGTTTTATTTTATTCTATTCAACTTGTTTGTGTAGCCATCCGAGTGCCTGGCTGTGGGGGAAGGGTGCTTTATACAGGAAGTTGTAGTTCATCAAGAGTCCTAGCCAAATGGTTTTGTGAGATGTGGAAGAAAATGGCCAAGTTTCTGGAGATGCTTAAAACCCAGTTAATCTGGGACGATGGCTGCCCAGTGAGGTCACTGATTTTTGCAGAGATTGTCCCTTGAACGAACCCAGAATGTGAGCCATTCCCAAACACTAGGAGAATGGATTCAAACTTCATCATGTGGGGCCTCGTGTCTGTAATGGGCGATCGCAAAACTGGATACTGAACACCCATGAATTTTGGAGGCGTTCAGATCTGTACTCAAGTTGAGTAGACTGGGCCCCTCCACATTTTAAGTGTCTTAATAAGTGGGCGCACAACTCCTAATCATTTGAGAGACTCTGCAGAAGAGTCCCGAATACCATATGAGGGTCAGTCTTCATGGACTGTTGGAATAGCTTCTAGTGATGCTTCTAGTGATGGAATCAGTTATAAGCACTTGCAACGTATATGAGCCATGTGGGTTCTGTGATGATAATGGGATCCTTGTTTGTGCTCTGTTCAGTTTTTCATTCAAATTTTGTTCTGATGCCAATGCAGACAGAGCCCTGGCACATTAAAAACATTGCTCAGAAAACTTGCTGTGCATTTAGCTATTAGAAGAAATGTCACCACAAGTGGCTGAGTGATTTATATTCTAAATAAAGCACTTTTCATTGGTTTCTCATTTCCCATTTTATTTCATGACAAACGACTTTCTTTCCCTTTAATCAAAACGGGACAAACAACCCTCAGACCCAATGATAAATTACTTGGGGAGACCTTAGGTTTTGTAGGTGTAGAAATTTGTGGCATTTTCCTCTTATTTTTAGATCTGCAGGGTCCTGAATGAGGAAAGCTGAAGTTGGCAGAGCAGGTGGGGAATATTTAGAGGGAGTAGACTCTTACCCTATCTTTCAGAGATGTTTTGAGGTTTAACTAATGAAGGATTGCATGGTGCTTTGAGATCCTCCAGTGCAATAGGCAATAGGAAGTTCTCCAAATTTTTGGGTGCTTATTCAAAACACCAAATTTCCTAGTGTTCATCTATCGCTGATTTAAAAGGAACTCTGGAGTGTGTAGCAATGGACCTAATGCAACTGGGTGTTATGGGGCCCTGTCCTGAGAAGTGGTAGAAAGAAATATAACTCCTGCTAAGTCCTCTCTCTCTCTCTCTCTCTCTCTCTCTCTCTCTCTTCTGATGTAATGTAGACCCTGATTTAGAAACTACCAGTGTTGAAGAAAGTACTTAGGCATTGGCTTAACTTTAGCTTGTGCATAAGTACTTTCCTGAATAGCTCTGCACTTAAGCATATGCTTAAGTACCAGAAATGGGTCCCTAATCTCTAAACTCAAATCAACAGGTGTGGCTGCTAGCCACCTTTTAAAGTTCAGGTGTCAAGTCATTCTGAAACTGCTTCCAACATCAATCTTCTCTTAAAGCTGATTGTTATTACAAAGATACTTTGTTTCTCCCTGAGCTGTTGAAAGCATCCATCTTTGCTTCCTGTCCCAGATGAGGGATGGGATGCAGAAGATACTACTGATTCCATCCCTTCACTCTATCAGTTCACACAGATAACAATAGCTGGCTGTCTTTGCTGAATTAAATTAGCTCTTGATTGATATATGTTGCCTTTTGGGCCCCAAGGTGTGTCTTGAAATGAACTGCCCCAGTTTCTGTTCTTTCTGTCAAAGTTTAGGACCTTCCAGAGTGGGTGGAACAGTTTAGCAAAACACCATGAGCCTTATGCTAAGTCTTCTGCCCTGGTCATTCTAGATACACAATTTCTGTCTGAAGTGTTTTGCGAAGAGAAATCGATGTACCGTATAAACTCGTTCATAAACCAAATTTTTTTTGGTAAAAAAGTGAAGCATTAAAGAGCAGGGGTTGGCTTATCGACGGGTCTACAACAAAATCTGACAATTTTAAGCTCTATTGAATATTTAATACATTGCCGTTTTGTTTACCTGGAGCGTCCACAGGCATGGAGCCCCTCGACTCCCAGTGGCCATGGTTCGCCGTTCCCAGCCAATGGGAGTGGTGGCCAGCATGTCCCTTGGCACGCGCCACTTCCTGCAGCTCCCATTGGCTGGGATCAGCAAACCACGACCATTGGGAGCTGAGGGGCTCCCTGCTTGCAGACCCTCCAGGTAAACAAAACATCCCATCCCGCCAGTGGCTTACCCTGATGGGCTGGGAGCCAAAGTTTGCCGACCCCTGAAATATGGGGTTGGCTTGTGAAAAGGTCATACAGTTTTTTTTGCTATTTTTCCCTATCCATCTTCAGGGGTCAGCTTATAAATGAACGGACTAATGAACAATTAGTAAATACAGTAATTGTTTCATAACATTTCCATGTATAATCGGTCAAAATCCACTTTGTGGCTTGATTTAATTGAATATTTATAATGTCTTTATCTATACCCTCCTGCTAGGGTGATTTCTGGGGTGAATATAGAGAAAACATTCCATAAACGACACGTATAAAATATTCAGCTCGCAGCTATGTCAGAGTGCTTAGATTCCTAAGAGAGGCTCTGGAGCCAATAGTAATCAGATGGTCCTGGCTGATGGGATGTGACATCTTAGTGAACTCTCCCGTCTGACTACTTCCGATGAGTAACAAAATACAGACCAGTCGATGTGAATAAACAGCGATGGCCATCAAAGCCTAGGACGATCAGAGTTTCTAGGGCTGTGTATTCGGGATGTCTCTCTCCTCTTAAATGTGCACACGGTTTCTTGGTCCAGCATTTCATAGCTGAAGGCTGAATGTTGAGAGCTCCTCACTAGAATGCATCTGTTGGCATAACTCCCCTACCCAAGGAAGTCAGTTGGCAGTGGATGGACTGTTCCATGTGGAGCGTGGCCTGGTTAATGAAGCCAGACGTTGGGTTCATTGTGCCCTGTATGGAGCATGGTTTAAATCAGTGACATGCTGCTCACCTAAAATGAGTCCGAATTCAAGACGAGGCTCAGAAATTAGACTGTTCTCTTGCAGGGGGAGGCAGCGTGGACCACTTGAGACTATCAAGAGCGGAGAGGCGTCAGATCATGCAGGCCTCCAGAGGAGGTGAGCATGGCCCCTGCCATCACCCGTCACAGATTGCTGCCAAGGAGGAGGGTCTCCCCTAATGATCCTGGCAGGATGAGGAGACTGAATCGCTGGGGCCATCCCCCCGGCGTCTGTGTCCCGCTGAGGGGAGAGTGGGCCACCAAGACCCATCCCCCACCAATGGCATGCTATTGAATGGAGTGTGGGACCCATCACCTGTAGATGTCTGCTGCCAGGGTGGGGATGAGAGGCCGTTGGCCACCAGCGACTTCCCACCAAGTCTCCTTGCTGTTGGCGGGGCTGGGCATGGGGGAGCGGGCTGTCCTCAGACCCTGGTGCATCATCAGGGAGGTGAAATATTTATAGCTCTGCCATGTTGCTCAGAGTTTGCTTCAGGCACAGCTCTGAATCAAGAGCTCAGAGCTGCCGGCTCTTTGAACCTGTGGCCCACTTGGGAAGAGCCGCTTTTATTTTTTATAGATGATCACGGGTCCAGAACGGTTGTGCTGCCGAGCCTGGGACTGACCTGCTTGCTGGACCCAAGTCCGGGTAGTGCAGGGATTCGGCCCACAACATCTCTCTCTTAACACTAGAGTTTTGAGGCGCAGTTAACACACAGAACAGGCAGGTTTTTATTTCCCCATGAGGGACCCATGCGTTCTGCCCCCAGGCCCTGAGCCTGCTGGGGAGTACAGGGGAAGTTCTCCTCTCTGCTGTGTGTTTCGGCCTTTCAGGGAGCATTATTCAGGATTTCCAATTGAGTCTCTTTTTATTGGGCCATCTGTATCGTGTCACAGGCAAGCCCCAATACCAAAAGGGCTCTTATTGATTTCAAATGATTTACAGTTCGATTAGCTTTCTGGGCAAGCTGCAGTTGGGAAGGCGTTTGCCTGCACTGCCCACAGGGGTCGTATGATTTCTTACTTTGCTCGGACTTGTCATTATTCACACCAGAGAACTCTAAGCAGAAGTTTCTCTCCCTCCCCCTGCCTTGGTGCAGAAGTTGCAGCCTGTAGAATGGGGCTTGGATGCACAAGTAACCCTCCCATACCAAGAACGCAAGCTAGCATTAGCCACTTGCAATAGCTGGCCCTAGAGATTTCCAGCATAGCACAGAGGGGGGACCCCCTGTCTCTCCGCGCACAGATATTGGGGCAGGACTGTCCCTTGTCCACCCACCCCGTAATTCACTGTGCACTCCTGATTTTTCACTGGGCTCTGTCATATCATGAAGAACAGTTAAAATCCCAAATTAAGTTTGGGTAGTTGCCCACTGATCGCTCCTCAGTGGCTTACATGACCTGCCTCTGCTGACCCTCATCCAATTCCTGTGGGACTGGTGCCCATGTGACACAAGCTGCTGCCACAGTTGGCACAAATCGGCACCCTCGGTGGCGCTCTTGCAAGAGAATTGGGGGATTGAATGGGTGTACTGACTTCACTGCCTACCCTGCCCCTAGAGGGCAGCCTTCCAGGTCAGAGTAGAGACACGTTGCCAAAGGGCTTAGAAGGGGAAACTTGCAATGCTACTGTCTGTGGATAAATGCAGCTTGGGGCCAGTCCCAGCTACTGTCCCAGAGGTGCCAGAAAACTGCCCATGGAGAGTTGAGTGCCACCCCCGGTGCTGCCCTGAAGCCAAACTGCCAGTTGAATGCTCTAGGGGGCCCCCTTCTTGCCCCCATTGAGCCAGCTGTCTCCAAACAATTGGAGGGGATCAAACTCCTACTCCTCACCGGCTCCATCCCTACAGTGGGGTTGCCCAAACCCCCAGACTTGCCTGGCTTCTCCCAGTCGCACCCGGTGGTGCAGTTCCCCTCCCCTGCCCGTTCTTGTCGGTCTTTGCCTGGGGCAGTGTTACACAGGAGGATTTTCTGCCCCCGCTGCAGTGAGAGATTCTTTCTCTCCGCATGCTGGCTGCAGAGACCGAAATCCTCCTCCTCCCCCACCCACCTCTGTCTCCAGTGCTTTTGCCAGCTAAATCTGTGCCTCTCTCCCTTTGCTCCCTAAACCTGCCTCCCAGCCAAAGCTATTGGAAAGGTTTCCCAGCAGAGCCAGGCATTCAGTCGGAGACTGGGACTGCCGAGCCAAGAGCCACATGCTCCGCATACCAACAGAACCGCTTTGTATGTGCACACATGACGATGGCACAAAGAGGTTCAGACCCCAGCAGAAAGACAACAGACTGTTTGGCATCCAGGCAAGAGGGGGCTATATCGTCTGACAGCAGAGCAGGGGATGAACCGCAAGCCGAGCATGCTTGCTTCTTTGCTGCAATCCTTGATGATGATTTTTGTGCTGAGGCTGGTTAATCTCTGACATTTCACATGGCGGCTTTAATGGGAAAAGACAGGCAGTGGAAGACAATTGCTGATCAGCTGCAGACTGGTCGAGTACCTGGCCTAATGGCCTGAGTGCAGAACTGAGAGCCAGAAGCTCCTGGGAACCCACACAGTCTGTCTCCTGTGTGAATGCTGTTCCCCGGACATGCGTTTGCACGGGTGTGTGCAACTGACTGGATGGGTGGGCCCTTGAGTTCTGTTCCAGGCTCTGCCACTGACTTGCTATGAGACCATGGGCAACTCACTTTGTCTCTTTGGCCATGTCTACACCGTGGCCACCGCTGCAGCACTGTGGTGGCAGAGCATAGATGCTTCCTACAGTGACTTAAGGGTTTTTTCTGCTGCCTCCTGGAGCAGTAGCTAGATCAACGGGCGCATTCTTCCATTGACCCAGCCATGTCTAGACCAGGGGTTGGTCAGCATAGCCGCAGCACTTGGGAGTAAATTTTTCCCACCCCTGAGTGACATAGCTCTTAATTTTAAGTGTAGACCAGGTCTCAGTGTTTACCCTTCTGCAAAACAGGGTTAGCAGTAACAAAAGGGTAATATGTGTTAATTAGTCAATGTGCATAAAAGGCATTGAGAGCCTTGAATGAAAATGTCTGTATCAAAGCAAAGAATGATGATTATTATTCAATATGAATATGAGAGCTACCACAGAGCCTGTCTGAATCCCAGAAGCGGTAGGCAATAACTGACCATACACTGTGTTCTCTATAAACCAGATTCTTAAATCTTCACCTAGGGAAAACTCCCATAGATTTCTGTAATCCTTGGATCTTTGCCTGCGTGCAGGCTCCCTTCTGCTGGCTCTACATTTCCCACCACTGAATGACAGCGATGTTTGGAGGTGGAGAGCACAGGAGCATATTAAGTGGGTATAAAGGACTAGAGAGAAAGTGAAGAGGTGACTTGGTCACAGGCTGGAATAGAGGTTTCATAAGAGGGGAGTTTTCAATCTAGCAGACAGAGGTCTAACAAGAGCCAATGGCCGGAAGGTGATGCTACACAAATGCAGACTGGAAAAAAGGCCCAGCCTGACAAAGCCCTGGCTGGGATGATTTAGCTGGGGTTGGTCCTGCTTTGAGGAGGGGGTTGGACTAGATGACCTCCCGAGGTCTCTTCCAACCCTAATCTTCTATGGTTCTATGTAAGGTGCGAATTTGTAACCGTGAGGGTAGTTCTCCATTGGAACCCTTTCCCAAGGGAGCTGGTGGAGTCTCTCACTGGACATTTTAAAATCAAGATTGGCTTCTTTTCTAAAAGATCTGCTGTAGCTGAGCCAAATGAATTCATTCAGGGAAGCTTTATGGCCTGTGTTACGCAAGGGGTCATGCTACATGATCCTAGACTTTACTTTTGCCCTGGTAATCTAGGAATCCATGTTTCATTCAGGTTTCCTAACAGACTTCCTGCTGCTTGCTGTGATGATTCACCATTCCTGATTTCCTATTTTTAATTTAAGCACCTGCTTAAAATTGCACGGTTGCTTTTAACAGCTACTCTTGGGTTTAATACAAGATGTGTGAAGAGCCCAGCAGGGCTGCGTGTTGTTTGCAGAATCGTAGCAAACGGAGAGGGGAAAGACCCATTACACCATCTAGTCTGTCCCTCTGCCATTGCAAGCTTGTTCCCTTCACCACGGTGTGCTCCCCAGTGTTTTGTGCTGTCCATTTAAAAATATCTTTGTATTGGAGCTTCTGTTGCTTTTCTCATGGCAAGGGCTCTCAACCTGGGGGTCTTGGACAGGTGTCAGGACTACACTGTCCTTCTCGTAGGGCTAAGTGGGGAAGGGACTCTGTTGGATTGTAAAATGGAAAAGGGTAAGAACTCTGGTTTAGGATTTTGTTCTACAGTCTAACAGACTGGATATAGCCCCTTGTGGCATCCCAAATGATTCCTCTTCTGGCTTGGTGTTTACAGCCTTCAAATGTGTGTGGAGAGTCCTCTTTTCTCCCCTAAGCTACCATGGGTCTGAGCTATTCTATACAGGGTAACTAATCTTTTGCCATCAGTTGCTCCAAACCCTTAAATACTTTTATTTCTCTTCCCCTGAATTCCTTCCAGTTCGTTGACATGTTTATGGTATTGCTGTGCCCAGAACTCAATGTAGTGTTGCAGGGCCCCTCCTCCACCCTGAAGCCTAAGGCAAGGCCTGTTCTCTCTTTGAGACATGATACATCTGTTCATGAAAGCCCATGGATAGGCGCTGGAGAATTAAGCAGAGGGATATGGGTGATGATTGCTCAAAGACGTGTGGACAGCCGTTGCTGGATTTAATTGCCCTATCTTTCATATGGTGGTTTAATCTGATCAGGCAATACATTATGATATTTAGGGGCCCCTAATTCTCCCTGGCCTCAGAATGCCATTTTCCCTAACCCTGAACCCGCAAGGGTGGGTTGTCCACTGGAACCCTGACTGAGAACTTGGTTGCCAGCGGTATCAATGACTACCGGAGAAGAAAATGGGATGGCTGGTGGTTTGTCAAGAACTGATAACCTGCTCAGAACATCATGCGGCACAAGGGTAGTTCTTCCCCAGCAGGCTGACAGTCAGACACGGTCGATACGGGACGCCGGGAGCAGATGTTCTGAACTAGCTCACATCACTTCTCCTGTGACGTTCTGTACAGCGGCCTTTTTGAGTGGGCTAGTGTTTGTGGGTTTTGTGATGACCTGAGTTACCACAAACCAGTTACCAGTAAATGAACCAGTTACCCGGTTCTCTCTTGGGTAACTGAGAGCTTCAGCAGCACTGGGCGGTGACGTGGTTATACATGCTGTCCAGGTGGTATTTTAATGATTGACAGTCACTGCTTTTCCTGTGGTTGATTTTTGATTTTTCAGAATAGTCCCATGGGGCTCACTGACTTGACATGGGACCCAGTGCGTGAGCCACTTCTGGGGCAAAGCAGCTCCACTGTATTGCAAATAGACTTGGCTCTTCTCTTATTAATGATCCCATGAAGTGGTATTGCTACAAATAACCTACCTGCCATCCTTCCCTTTGCCTATGCAGGAGGGAGACTCGTTTGGAGCCATGGAGAAGGTCTGCAGGCAGCTGACCTACCACCTCAGCCCTCACTCGCAGTGGAGACGCCAAGGGATCATGAAGAGGAAGCCTCAGTCCTGGTGAGTCAGCTTCCAAAAGCCGTGCAGATTGTTTGTTTGACATTTCCTCCCATCTGTCCCCCCCCCCCCCCGATGCTTCGAGACGTGTTGGTGTCACTTTCAGGTTGGAATGGAAGGAAATCGCTTCTGCCGTGGTGATCGGCGTTTGTGGGAGGGTAGCTGTAAGCAAGCCATCGGGGAGCAGAGATCGTTTCCCCAGAATCAAATTTATTCATCATCTCAGCTGCATTTCCTGTGCTCCCAGCAACACTAATCTGTCTGTGCCAAAGTATCTGTGCATTGGCTCACCCCCATCCCTTTAGGCCCAGGTGTTAGGCTTCCTGTGCTCCTGGGCAGCTTTAACTTCTGGGAAATGTGATGCTTCAGTACGGATGGTTGGTTGTCTCTGCAGGTCGCTGCCCAACTGTCGCCCTTGCAAATGACGACAATTCCCTTTGGTTATGGACTAGGGGCTTGATTCTGCACAGCACAGATGTGGAGTGTTGCACCTGTAAACACGGGGTGAAAAGGGAGGAACAGGTGAGCTCATGGGAAACCGACCCCGCACTAAGGAGTGTGCTGGCCACTAGGTTGCTCTTGCCTAGTAACAGGAGTGAGACCTACGTAGGGAGCGTAGAAATACGGGCCTTGTTAGCATGATGAGGATTATGCTTACCCCAGATCTCCTCCGGCATATCTAGTCACATACCTCGGCACTTGTTTTACCCAATGCATTTGTGAACAAGGAGGCAGGTGCACAGGAGGCTTGAGACTTGCACCCAATCCATGCGGCAGAGTTTACCTAGCATTTACCCTCCTCTGCTGTCACTGTCTCTTTGGCTGGGCTTTGCTTGCCACTGGGACAACACCTGCTCTCAACTGTCCTTGGAGAATTCAGTGCTTCTGCTGCATTGTACCTGCTTTTATGCCCTGGTTCACATTATGCAGGGACTTGCGGGGGGGATGCAGGCTTAATTGCTATGATGCTGATGTGTGCATTCATCTTTGCAAAGCTAGACAGACCTCCTGGGGCTTAAATCTGCCGGGCCAGTTGGTGTAACGTATCTGAATTAATCAACTGCACTGGGGATTTAGCAAGAAGGGCTTTAGGAGGGGATTTTCAAAAGCTACAAAGGCACTTAAGTACCCAACTCCTAGTGAAAGTCCAATGGGAATTGGGTGCTTAAGTCTTGGAGAATCTCTCTCATTAAATCAGTGTTTGCATATGAGGGTGCAACCCTCTCCCTTTCTAAATCCCTAGCCTTTCCCTCTTGTTTGTTGTGTACTCATTGTCTGGGAAGGCTACATGAAACTTCCACAGATGCATAAATACTTAGTTGACAACAGTTGTATTCACCATCAGAGTCTATGGTGTAATGGGATGATCAGAGACAACACCAATTTGTCCAGGTTAGACTTTCTGCTCTGGCAGTTAACATACAAGCGCAGCGGCTGTGTTGTTGTGAGACACCTTGGCTTTGTGATGATCTGCATAAAGGGAATTGTGAGATTAAAAACAGCCCAGGGGAGGGGAGGAAAACATCTAATTCAAATGAACCATCTTAACCCCTCCCCACAAGCTCCTCAGAATACCAGTATCTCTGCTATGTGCATATCCCAGAACTCTGCAGCTTAGAAGCATGTGGCTAAGGCAGCATTGACAGAAATCCAAAAGGTCAGCTGTCTGCCCAGTATGGCTGATGCGGCGTTTCCGGTAAGGTCAGTGTCAAGTGCGTGATGTCTCCAGCCCATCGGTGGCTTGTTTCTTTCTTTTCCAAGGGTGCAGGTTCAGTTATTGCCATCTCCTAACACAATTAAAAGCCCTACCTGTCAGCTCAGCACTAAGGTCTGTTTCAGCAGCTCTTCCACTGGAGCCACCCTGTGGCAGCTCTAGGTTGAGTGTGCAGGTAGGTGGGGGCATTGCACAGGGACTGCTGCGGTTGGCTGGCTGTTCCCTGAAATCCCACTGTTGCTGCTGCTCCTTTGGTGCCCCCTGCTGGGATGTGCGCTGAATAGGTTGAGGCACTGGAGCAGCTGCCCTGCATGGATCTTCTAGCTACAAGAGCCATTCCATTATATTGACAACGGAGAATGGTGCCGAGCATTAGGATGAAGGTAAATGTGTGTTGCTCTGATTTTATGCTCCCGTTTTTCTAGGTAGGGCAGAACCCCCGAAACCCTGGTAAGTTTGCTGTTCCCCTGCTGCAGCCACCTGCTAGGAAAAGGTTCAGCTTCTAATATAAACTCATTTAATTCCTGAGGCTGGCGCTACACCTTGGAAACATTTAAGCTAGTTTAGAGGTGGCCTTTTTTTTTTTTTTTTTTTTTCACATGCCGAATCATGAATCTAAGCCTCAAAGCATCAACAGGGGAGGGGAGGGCACCAGCCCATCATGTATTGAGTGCCAGATGGATTTTTAGCAAGGGAATTGGGTTCTCTGCTTATTCCCTTTCGCTCGCTCGCTCGCTCATGTGGAGAGGTGAAGCTACCTCTTCCATTCATCTCCTCTTTCTGTGGCTGGGAGAAATGCAGTAAGTCCTCCTCCTCCACGCTGGAAATGGCCATTAAACGTCCCAGTATGAGATATTTATGGGGAAGTCTGCCATGCCACAACATCTCTCCTATCCATCATGTAATCCACTGTATTTAGATGATCCCAGCTGGTAGGGTATCTCCTGGCAGTCACTGATTATTGCATGATGGGGTTTCTTGTGCTTGTGTTGGAATGGAGCTGCTCGGTAACCGTGAGTGGATACTGTCTATTAATATAGTTTAATAGTTTAATTAAAATAGTTTAATAGGGGGGTTGTCAGGAAAAACAAGCAGGAAGGGGAACAGTGGCTCAAGATAAGCCACTCCTAAGGGTTGTTGAGAGACGATACCCCGATGATGAGCTTTGAAGGTTCAGCCTCTTAGCTCCGCCAACATACAGAATTGATTCTGATGAGTAGGGAGGAAGTCCAGGAAAGCGCATAGGAACTCTGACTGGTTTAAAAGGACTTTCTCAAGAGGGGAGGAGTTGTTTGGAGGGACCAGACTTCTACACAGGCACCATTGGGGCATCTGACAAATTAAGGCCTGCCTAGACTACCATCAGGGGATGCAAAAAGAAAAGGAGTACTTGTGGCACCTTAGGGACTAACAAATTTATTAGAGCATAAGCTTTCATGAGCTACAGCTCACTTCATCGGATGCATCAGGGGATGGTAAGCCTGTAGGGAAGATAGCCGTTTGTGCTGACTGTTCGTGGCTTTAAAAATTCTTTCTGAATGTTTTGTTGCTCCTGTGAAAGCAGGCACTCCCTTGGTTTTAAGAAGGCTATTTTGTCACTGGATACTGCTGGTCACAGATTCCCACAGGGGAGAAATGCAGGTGTCTGAACTCAGTCAGATCAGCAGGGTCAGCACGGTTGATACCCAGAGTGCTTGAGCCCAAGGCCCGCTCTGAGAGGGGGAGAACTGACTTCTGCCCAGGGGAGGCAAAGGCCTGAGGTGGGTGGTGCACACACACAGACACTAGGGAGGGGACAGAGGTGCAGCTAGCTCCGTAACTCTGAGAGCGCCTTCCTCTGACAGGGCCCTGACCTAGCAGGGACACTGGCCTCATCTGGTACGGCAAGTCCCATATTTTTATGATGCTGACGGGTGCTGACATAAATGGCACTTCTCTCCCTTGCACGGCACGCAGAGTTTTGCTTCCACGCTGTGTGCACCAAGTAGCAGAGGTGGAGTGGTATAAGATTCAGCCGTGGAAACTCTTGGTATTACTAATTCTGTATGGTAGGTGTGGTGTTGGGCAAGGCCTATGTGCAGCACTGTCCCCTAGACTGATTGCTAATCAGTGCCAACGACTGACTTATGACACTGTGTCATCATTGATGGCTCTTTGCATTGTGGTTGTAGCTGTGTTGGTTTCAGGATCTTAGAGAGAGAGGGTGGGTGAGGTAATGTCTTTTATTTGACCAACATTGGTTGATGAAAGAGACCAGCTTTCAAGCCCCACAGAGGTCTTCTTCAGTAGTTAACAAATTCTTTCTGAGGGCATGGCTACACTTGCAGATGTAGAGCGCTTTGAGTTAAACCAGCCTTCATGGAGCACAGCAGGGAAAGCGCTGCAGCCTGTCCACACTGACAGCTACAAGCGCACTGGCATGGCCACATTAGCAGCTTTTGCAATGGCCACAGAGAGCAGTGCCTTGCGGTAGCTATCCCAGCATGCAAGTGACTTCAATGTGCTTTTCATATGGGGTGGGGGTGGAGTGTGACAGGGAGTGTGTTGTGTGTATGTGAGGGGAGAGAGAGTGGGTTTTTGGGGAACTGAGAGCGTGTCAGCATGCTGTCTTGTAAGTTCAGACAGCAGCAGACCTCCCTCACCCTCGCTTCTCTCTCATACTCACAGCAAGCAGCATTCCACGGTAATGGTTCCTTTGTCCCGGAGCAGATAAGCAGCCGGCTGTCAGAAACGGAGCTTTCAAGGCTATATCCGCATTCCTACAGTGATTCCAAAACAATGAGAAGAGTGGCCACTTGACTTAAGAGGATTATGGGACATTTCCAGAGGCTGATCAGAGCGCAGTAACGCCTCGTTCACACTGATGCCCGAGTGTTTCAGCCAAGGCACACCAAGCATTAATCTTCTTGCCGAGGTGGAGTACCAGGAGTGCTCTAGCCATGGAGTCAGAGCGCTCTACGGGCCTTGCCAGTGTGGACGGGTCGTGAGTTAGAGGCCTGGGGCTACTTTAATGTGCTCTAACTCGCAAGTATAGCCAAGCCCTGAGCTCCTGCTCTTTTGCAGCAGGGTGATCCGAGTTCTAGCCCTGCTGAGGGGGTGAACGTCTGGTGAGCTGTAGTGTGCTTCACAGTGAGTGCGAAAAGCAGGTCCAATAAAAGGCTAAATAATCCTGTCATGCGTCAGATGTTTGCCTCTGTCTCCACCTTTGACGTTTGCCAGGGGTGTGTATTATTGATTGGCAATGTCACTTCCTTTGTCTCAGTGTTATGTTTTATGCATGTTTGTTTTTATTTCTTAAAGAAAGGGAAGGTGACAGTAGCTAGAGGAGTCAGTTATAATCAGCATTATATGATATCAACTCGGGGGCCCCAGGTGTGATCATGTCCCTGTTGTAACAGGTGCAGTACAAACACATAGTAAGAGACAGTCCCTGTTCCAAAAACTTCTAATCTAAATACACAAGACAGACAAAGGGTGGGAGGGGAAGCAGGCACAGAGAGATTAAGTGACTTACCCACAGCCAAATAGCACATCAGTGGCAGAGAATCAGCATTAGAACCCATGTCTCTCCTGAGATTTGTCCTTCTGCCCTAACCACTAACATTGTTGCTAGGTAGTCCAGCAACAAATGCCCTCAAAATGGCTCAGATTGGGATGTAGAATAACTGCAGTTTCACATGACTGTTGTTCTCTGATTTTTAAGCACAGCGTGTAATTAAAAAATCTGATTGATTTTGTATTTGCTATTAGATAAGCAAAACTGTGTCAGATCTGCACACTGCATGCTCGGAGATCTGTTCTGCTGATTTTAATAAAAGAGCAGGGCAGGAGCACCTGATCGAGGAGTTTACTGTAAGTCACATCCCATTGGGTGTTCTCAGCACATGGTGCAGCGTGGTAAATGGGGCACGCAGTCGTTGCTTTACCCTAATTTTTTTTCTAATTAGAGTAGGAAATGATCACCCCTTGCCATCCTGTTAAGATGTAATTAAACCTGTAATGCTGTGGCAGTGGGGAGCTCTTCTGGGCTGAAGAGTCTTAAGAAACTCTGTAAAACAGATTTTAAAAAGTCAGTTTTGTGCCATTCTCTGTCTTTAATTATCAGATCTCTCTCTGTGTGTGTGTGTGTGTGTGTGTGTGTGTGTGTGTGTGTGTGTGTGTTTTCCACCTCCTCGCCCCCCGAGACCTAACTGGCTTTTGCTCGGAGCCCTGTTGTAAGATTCTACTTTCTCCTTTGAAAGAGGCAAGAAATAGTTGAGGTTTTTGATCATCATAATGGCGAAGGGCTGAGATTCATCCATAACGTCAGTCCAGTTATGGCCACGTACTTGAGGCAGTGCTGGGATGAGGTACGCATCCTGTACACCCTATCACGCAGCTAAAACCTGACAAACGAGGCCTATCCTGGCTGTAGTAATTAAAGAACGTGTGGCCCTTCTGTCCTCCAGCTCTGGTAGATTTCCCCCCGTGCTTTTGATCGGGTCGAACGATTCTCTTGTCTCTCCATCCTGAGCTGGAGTGCGGTGTTTCTGTTCAACAGCTGCAGTGTTTCGTGGCTGGGTGAAGTGATCCAGACGCTTCTGCATACATTGACTTTACTCCTCAGGGCCTCCAAGGTGCTTCATTATTTAATATACCTGTGTGTACAGTAATGCGCTCGGAGATGGTTAGGGGCTGTGCCCTCCTATAGAGCCTTTCATTATTAAAATAAAGCACTGAGGGGCAGTTTTCCTCTCTCCCTCCCCCTCGCTACTCATATGAGCTGGTCCCAATAACACTCTGCCATTGAATTTATGGATTCTATTTCCTGTCTGCCACCATCCACAATCCTACAATTCTTCACTTTGCTGCACTTCAGCTTAATTAGCAGTTGGCTCCAAACGACACACAAATGGGTCTTGAGAACCTGTATTTGCATAAATCTTTTTGCAGGTTAATGAACTTTGTCATAGTGGAGTAATGAGCAGAAGTCCTCTTGGTCTCTCGTGAAGTTGGAGGGGAGCTCTGGATAGATTCTGTATGCTGAGATGAAGTTGAACTATAAATAAAACACGCGGGCTTGTAGGAATAGCTAGTTTATTTTCCTGGTCTTTGTGCTTATCACACTGCATCCTGTTCTGCTACTTTTCTTCTCACCTTCTGATCTTCGTTTGCAGAGCCCAACATGGCCAATAGTTGTGTGATTCTGGGCTTTGTAAAACTCCCCTCTCTCTCTTTCTTAGCAAAACCACTGACACATTTTTTCTTTGCTCCTCAATCCTTTTTGCAATGTCTTATGTGTGGTGATACAAGATTCCTTTGGGGAGAAGTTTCATCCTCCATTATTAATGGGCTTTCCAATTAGGAAAGGCCCTCCTCAGGAAATTATTTATTTTGATTCATGAAATCTTAATTTCCTGATGCCCTGTTCATGCTACCATTGAAATGGTTCTATCAGCAACGTTTAAGGTAGATGACCCCAAAATAAACTCTGGATCTGAAAATCCCAAACTTTAGGGGATTCAGGTTTGGAATCCATCTCCAAATTTCAATCACACCCATGGACAGAATCAGCCCTTGAAACCCAGTAACCCCTGGTCTTTGGTGTGACGGAGATCCAGATCATAATACAGTATTAGGGTGTTGGGTCTGTCTGGCTTAAACACAGTTGTTGCTAGCACTGTTCTAGGTTAGTATCCTGACCCAGGGTGGGATTGCCTTTTGTTCTGAGTACCGCATTCTACAACCGTGGGGGTTACTCTATGGCCTGCTTCAGCTGCTGGGACTCTCGATCAAAGAGTAAAGAGCCCTGTCCATGTTTTCCAGGGTAACTGGCCTGGAATTGTGATGGTGACGACAGTGGATTCACTCACAGTACAGGCAGAGCCACAGGGATCATGGTTTGTTGAAGGGGAAAGCGTGGGAGAATGCTTCGTTGAACTGTGCGTGTTCTCGTGTTCCAATGGCAATCCAATAACGTATCAATTATTTACAAAAATGCACCCTTGCTCTGTCACCGCAATTAGCAAACAAACTGCCCGTTTTGACGGCAGTATGAAAGTAAAGGGTTGTAGTCCCCGGAGTCGACCGAGTCAGTGTATCCACTGTACATATGCAGCAATGAAAGGATCCGTTTGTTCCTGCCACGAGCAAGCATCCCTTGGAACGAGTGCAAGGTTTTCAGTTTTCTCTCTCTGCCGTTGCGGTGTCTCTTTCCCAGAGGAGCTAGGCAGAGGACTGGTTTCCACGTTGTCATTGCTGGTGGTGGGAATGGACCACCCGACTTATGTGGGATGTGGAGAGAAACCCAGGGATGGGAAGTATCGTACTTCGATACGAGTGGAGGGAACGGGGACAGTTCGTTGCCCAACAGTGTTCAAAACTGACCGTGTACAGTATAAGCCATTGCTATCAGTGCAGGGCATTATTAACAAAATGCCTACCTCTTATATAGAGGTCTTATCCATAGATCCCAAAGCGCTTTACAAAGGAGGTCGGTATCATTAGTCATTTTCGCTAATGGAGGAACTAAAATGATGTGACTTGCCCAAAATCACACAGCTGGTTAGTGGCAGAGCCAGGAATAGAACCCATGTCTCTGCAGGACGAGTCCAGTGCTCTGTCCACTAGGCAGCATGGCCTCCCTAATGGTGAAGACCTAAAACGCTCTTCATGGATTAGTCATTATGACACCCTCTCAGGCAGGTTGGTGCTATGCTGATATTCCAGATGGGGGAAACTGAGGCACGGAGATGGTGACTTTTCCAAGGTCACACAGCACGTCATGGTCAGAGCTGAGAATAGAAACCCAGGGATCTGAGTCCATTCACCTGATCTCACCACTAGAAAACTCCCCTTTTCCATATTCTGCTTGAATATCTAGGAAAACGAGGGGAATGAGATCTCAAAAGCCTCTGGCAGAGAAAGGGGGTCAGGAAGTTAAAGCCAAGGGACAGTGCCCAGATATTGGGGGTCTCAATATTACTATATTGTTTGAGCCATTGAGGCCAGATTATCTATAATAGAGAGACTGCTGGCGACATGACACCACTGACCTGACAGTTGGCTTCCTGCAAGCTGTGTTGTGTTTTGGGCTGGAGTTGGATCTCTCTCTGCCTCAGACCCCACAGTTGGTTTACTTGCCTTTGTATGGCAGTTGCTCATCAGAGGAGCCACTCCAGGGTACCCTTTGGGCAGTGGATTAACTCCCTAGAGAGGGTATATTCAGACATCAGCCATTAACTGAGGCAACACCAAGCCCTGTGGAAAGGGTTGATCACAGAGCTATGTGTTTGGGTTCTGCCGGAAACCAAGTGTCTCAGTATTTGTAGCTGTTGTGTGTGTGTTTGTGTTTTTTTTTTTTTATAGCCTTGTTGGATTTTGGGGGAGGGGGGTGCATGTCACTTGTGAAGCCAAAATAACCACGAGATCAGGTATTGTCACCATATCACCACCATAGGGACTGAAATCTCCTGAGAAGGCTGGATCACTCATTACTTGGGACCAGCAAATGGCTTCTTGACTCACGACGCTATCTAAGTTATAAGAGACATAGGGTCTGATTCTCCTCTGATGCCTGCTTTATGCCATCGTTATTAATTGAGTTACTCCCAACTTGCACGGACGTGAGATCAGAAACAGGCCAGTCATAGGTGGGCAGCATTGGATACTGTGAAACGGATGAATTCTTCAGCTTAGCTGTCATTAGAACAATGGCACTAAAATGGGAGGTGTATAAATAGGAAGTTTTATCTGCTCTGTGGATTTCATGTGCAGTCTGCACCTGTCCTTGTGGTGCCATAAAGCAAGACTTCCCTCTGAGAGCCCTGCGTGGGCATGCATGCTGGGGGGTGGGTGTGAAAAATAGCCTTCCTTAAAGGTCTGCCGAGTAAAATACGTCACCTGCTAGGATGAGATCCATGTGTTAACTTAACTTATCAGGACAAATGCTGGCCTGAAGCTGCCTCCCTCTGCCATTTCTGAGTGATGTAGTCACTGTCTGGAGACAATAAAACTTCTTCTACTGCCTAAGAGACGATGGATTTTCCTTTTTCTTTCTCTCTCCCCCAACCCCTCGCAATATTAGTCTTGTGAAACTTTCAGGCTGCAGCCTGTCTAATGTTCGTTCATCCTCTCTCTCTGGAGATGAATTCTGTATAATATCTGGCAAATGAAGTCCAAATCTGAAAGGTGTAAATACAAAGCCAGGCATCACCAGCTGCTACTACCATCTGATTTGCAGATGCTGGGAGCTTCTTAGGCCTGATCCAAAGCCCATTGAAGCAGGTGAAAAGACTACCATTGACTTCAGTGGGCTTTGGATCGGTCTTTCTGTCTGAATGTGGGGGAAGGCAAATCCTTTTTTGGTTTCTAAATCCCCATCCAGCTTAAGAGCTCACTGCACTGGTTGAAAATATTGCACTGTCCCATGGGAAACATTTTCAGCTGCTCTTTCCCATTCTGCCTTGTTTACTAAGCCGTTGTTGTGAATTCATCTCCTGTTTTATTCACTATTCCCAGGGACAGCATCAAATTCTTGTAAGCTCCACAATTTGGAGATTTTGTTTAAAACAAATTACAATCGGGTAGGGAGGTGTGGCAAATCCTAACAGGAGCAGAATTGTTTTAAAACTCAGTACAAACTTTTTTGGGGGGTTTTTTGAATTTATTTCAAAATTTCCCTGCCCGGTTGTGACCCCACCAGGACTGTGCAAGTATCTGAAACCAGAAAGTGAAATGAATTAGCAGCAAAAGTGAAACTGACTCCCAACAGAATGGAATGAAGTGGGAAAAGTAAAGGAACCGTGTAACTGGTTCACAGTCAGTTGGAGTTTTAAGATGGTGTTAAGCTACAGTGAATTTTTTTTCATAAATGTTTTAGTTTTTGGTTTCATACAAGGGCTGCATCTGGTAGTGTTCAGTACTGCACTGGGGTGAGGCGAATGTCAACCGTGGAATGAAATCTATTCCTAGGCGGGCAATGGGAATGTGGCTGCCAATGAGAATGTAGGGGGAAGATGGGCCCTTTGCCATTTCTCATCATAATGTGATGCATTATGCTGGGGGGGCAGGGGGGAGTGGTCTCGACCAGACACTTCCTCCTGGGTATTCTTGCCCAACCCTCCCACGGCCATGTATGTCAAATCTTTTCAAACAGCTACTTGACTGCTTCCCAGAACCAGTGCACATTAAGGGAGGGATGTGCCTTCATGGGGCAGCTTGCAGAATCAGGGCATAAAAGGAAGACAACGCTGTGGGTGCTTGACTCTCTTAACGCCCAGATTTTAAGTTCTGTAGGTTGCGTGTGTAACCCATCCAGTGTCACTGAGACCACTTAGAGAGCGTTAAATGAGCCTGCTCTACAGCCTTAGCTAACAGCCAGCTGGCTTTGAGCTCATGTGGTAGAGGCTCATGCCCTAAGCTCCAGAAATCCCCAGTTCGATCTCGCCTGCCGACGACTGAGGTCTGTCGACATTACACGTGCCCTTCCTAAGACTAGCCCCTCTTAGAATGGCTCTCTGTCTGAGGTTTATATGTTGCACGTGTGGAATGTATGTATACACAGAGCATGATTTCTGTGAGGTTCACAGGTTTTTTATATTTGGCCTGTGGATTCCAACTGTGTTTTCCAATTTGTCTGATCTACCCAGGTCATGTGAGCCTGGAACTCCATGAGCCAAAGCCTGCTGTCCTTACTCAGGCAAAACTTCCATTGACACCTATGAGAGGTTTCCCCAAATAAGGACTTGAGAATCAGGCCCCAGGAGGTATAATCCACAAACCACTATGTAGATACAGGCTGCAAATCCACGTGAGTTTCTTCAAGTGTGTGTGTCGGAGTATAGTTACTCCTCCCACTTCTTATTTGTAATGGGTAACATCCACTTTCCCCGTGCAGAATATCAGTTCAAGGCCTGTGTATCACTGATGGTTTAAGAGGGTTTGAAGCGGTGCACAAGCCTTGTGTTCACTCTGCACAGGGAAGGTAGATTTCACCCAGTGAAAACTTAGAGTTTTTTCTTGCTATTCTGCTGCCTTGATTTCTTCCCCTTCCTCCTCCCCCACATAATTAAACCATCCCTTATGGGTAGCCAAGTGTGGTTTATAGACCAGTTCCTTCCTTCAGTCCATAAACTCCTTGCTGTTTAGTTACACTAGTTCGTTCGACTAAATTCCAATTTAAACAGGGTTTTCTTTCATCTCCACTTCACAAACAATGCCATTCAGCAGCTAAAATGAATCCCTAATTTAGTATGTATTAATCTGGAGTGGCATTCCATAGAAATGTTACTTTTGGACAAATGAGCTTCATGTTTTTCACTCGGCAGAATGTTCTCCTTTTTTGCCAGGCTGGCAGTTTGTTCCATTTAATCAAAGTCCTGGACACCCAAGAACAGAAAGTGATAATGGCCATGACATGGAAATTTACGTTGCCGTGTTTAAAGAATATGGGCCAGTCCGGCTCTCACGTAAATTCGTGCAACGTCGTTGACCTCCAAGGGGTTGTACGGAGGTAACTAAACAGAATAACCTCCCAGCCGGTCTGTAAACTGGCATGACTTCATCGATCTGCTGGGTGTGTAGCACTTTTGAAAATCAGGCCCTTCTTTAGGAGCCTAGTTATGGACTCAGGAACCTAACTTTAGGCATCTATTTTCTTTAAAATCTTGACCATAATTTTCAACCTAGCAGTGTTTTTTTAACATCCTCAGGCTAATGTACAGCAGGGGAAAAGAACCCAGAAAGTGTTGTGGTGTTTCTTTTGTTTTTTCCCCTCCTCCTCTTGATGAATTATACATTTATGGAAAGGTCACTGGTGAGTGATAGGAGCTATTAGATCGGGGAATAGTTTCCAGGGTAGTTGTTGGAAGCCCTATCATTTGAGTTATTTAAAAGTGAGTTAGACAAAGCACTCAAGGGTGCACGCTTTAGGCAATAATCCTGAATTGGACTGGGTAAGGGACTGGCCAACATGACCTAACATGCCTCTTATTTCTGTGATTCTGTGAGCAATTTTGTATATTTTTAAAATGAAAATACAGTAAGAGGACACTGTTAGGTCTGGGAGTTGTTATCTGGAGGACTCAGGAGTGCGGAGTCCTAGGTTCCATTCCTGCCTCTGGGAGACAGCATCGGCTGTCCAGTGATTATAGCAGCATACTGAGGAGCAGGAATGTGTGGGTGGGTGGGTGGGTGGGGCGGGGTCTGTTTTTGGCTCTGCCACAGACTTATGAGATCTGGGGAAGTCATCTCACTTCTCACCTTAGTTTCCTCATTTGTAAAAGGGGGCTAGTTTTCAGAGTAGCAGCCATGTTAGTCTGTATTCGCAAAAAGAACAGGAGTACTTGAGAGACTAACATTTATTTGAGCATAAGCTTTTGTGAGCTACATAGAATGGAACATATAGTAAGAAGATATATAGAGAGGATATGAAAAGGTGGAGTAAGAGGCTACAGAGGATATGAAAAGGTAGAGTAAGAGACTAATTAATTAAGATGAGCTATTATCAGCAGAAGAAAAAAACTTTTGTAGTGATGATCAAGATGACCCATTTAGACAGTTGACAAGAAAGTGTGAGGATACTTAACCTGGGGAAATAGATTCAATATGTGTAATGACCCAGCCACTCCCAGTTTCTATTCAAACCCAAGTTAATGGTATCTAATTTGCATATTAATTCAAACTCAGCAGTTTCTCATTGGAGTCTGTTTCTGAAGCTTTTCTGTTGCAAAAGTGCCACCTTTAAATCTGTTACTGAGTGGTCAGAGGTTGAAGTGTTCTCCTACCGGTTTTTGAATGTTATGATTCCTGATGTCAGATTTGTGTCCATTTATTCTTTTGCGCAGAGACTGTCTGGTTTGGCCAATGTACATGGCAGAGGGGCATTGCTGGCACATGGCATATATCACATTGATAGATGTGCAGGTGAACGAGCCCCTGATGGCATGGCTAATGTGATTAGGCCCTATGATGGTATCCCCTGAATAGATATGTGGACAGAGTTGGCATCGGATTTTGTTGCAGGGATAGGTTCTTGGGTTAGTGTTTTTGTTGTGTGATGTGTGGTTGATGGAGAGTATTTGCTTCAGGTTGGGGGGCTGTCTGTAAGCAAGGACTGGTCTGTCTCCCAAGATCTGTGAGAGTGAGGGATCATTTTTCAGTGTAGGCTGTAGATCTTTTATGATGCGCTGGAGAGGTTTTAGTTGGGGGCTGAAGGTGATGGCTAGTGGCGTTCTGTTATTTTCTTTGTTGAGCCTGTCCTGTAGTAGGTAACTTCTGGGTATTCTTCTGGCTCTGTCAGTCTGTTTTTTCACTTCAGCAGGTGGGTATTGTAGTTGTAAGAACGCTTGATAGAGATCTTGTAGGTGTTTGTCTCTCTCTGAGGGTTTGGAGCAGATGTGTTTGTATCATAGAGCTTGGCTGTAGACAATGGATCGTGTGGTGTGGTCTGGATGAAAGCTGGAGGCATGTAGGTAGGAATAGCGGTCAGTAGGTTTCCGGTATAGGGTGGTGGTTATGTGACCATCACTTTTATTAGCACTGTAGTGTCCAGGAAGTGGATCTCTTATGTGGATTGGTCTAGGCTGAGGTTGGTGGTGGGATGGAAATCGTTGAAATTATGGTAGAATTCCTCAAGGGCTTCTTTTTCATGGGTCCAGATGATGAAGATGTCGTCAGTGTAGCGCAAGTAGAGTAGGGGCATTAGGGGATGAGAACTGAGGAAGCGTTGTTCTAAGTCAGCCATAAAAAGGTTGGCATACTGTGGGGCCATGCGGGTACCCATCGCAGTGCTGCTGATTTGAAGGTATACATTGTCCCCAAATGTGAAATAGTTATGGGTGAGGACAAAGTCAGAAAGTTCAGCCACCAGGTTTGCCGTGACATTAACAGGGATACTGTTCCTGACGGCTTGTAGTCCATCTTTGTGTGGAATGTTGTTGTAGAGGGCTTCTACATCCATAGTGGCCAGGAGGGTGTTTATAGTTTCCTCAGGAAGTCAGTGGTGTCTCGAAGATAGCTGGGAATGCTGGTAGCATAGGGCCTGAGGAGAGACAACCCTGCTGTCAGGGTGCCAGGCAATCCTGCTGACAGGGTGCCAATGCCCGAGATGATGGGGCATCCGGGATTCCCAGGTATATGGCTCTTGGGAAGCAGATAGAATACCCCTGGTCGGGGTTCTAGCCATGTGTCTGCACAGATCTGTTCCTGTGCTTTTTCAGGGAGTTTCTTTAGTAGATGGTGTAGTTTTCTTTTGATAATCCTCAGTGGGATCAGAGGATAATGGCTGTAGAATGTGGAGTTGGAGAGCTGCCTCTGGTTCATATTCCAACTTATTCACGATTCCGACGGCACCTAGTTAGTCCCACCTTTGTGAAACACTGTGAGATCTACAGATGAAAAAGGCTCTCTCCCCTTACGCATATTGATTGCTAGTTGTTCTCCTTGCAGGGCATTGGGAGTTCTGCTCGAGCTTAGAGATTTGGTAAGAAGGCACCCACCACATCGGAAGATCTCTGCAATAGCTCGTGATGTTGGCCCAGTCATAGGCGCCAACTCCATGGGTGCTTCGGGGCTGGAGCACCCATGGGAAAAAATTGGTGGGTGATCTGCACCCACCGGCAGTTCCCCACACCATCCCCGCCGCAGCTCACCTCTGCCTTTGCCTCCTCCCCGGAGCGTGCCGCGCGTCCTGCTTCTCCCCCCTCCTTCCCAGCACTTGCTCCATGAAACAGCTGGTGGGGGGGAGGAGGAATGTGGCTCGCTGGGGGAAGAGGCAGGTCCGGGGCGCGGATTTGGGGAGGGGTCCAATAGGGGAAGGGAGGGGGGGTAGAGTGGGGGTGAGCTGGGGTGGGGGGCATGAGCACCCCCGGGCGCCAACGTAAGTTGGTGCCTGTGGGCCCAGTATTACGAGTGAGTGCCATGCCTGCACCCCTGTAGAAACCCCCAACTTGCAAGTGACCTTTTGAACTAATAGGCACTGACTGTGCTGCAAAGGGGAAGCCCCAGTTCCCCCCAGAAGGCAGGTTGGCAGCCTCACACAGCTGGTCTTTTGGCTCATCAGTTGAGTCGCATCGATTTTCTTTGGCTCGGACAAGAACTTTGGGCCTGGATGTCCGTTACTTTTCTCTTGAGAGCGGTCACTCAACGAGCTCCAGTGGGGTATAAAAACGCAATTCCCTGTGATGGGGGATAATATTTAATCCTAAAAATGCCTGACACCAAACAAAATGATCATTTGCTCCGGGACCACAATGATGACTAATATAGACGACACCAATCAAATCTTTGTTCTTGTTTCACAGTATCTGGTTTTATGGGACAAAACACTCTTTACCCTCTTTTGCTGTAGGGTCTGTGTAAGTGGGGGGAGGCGCCATCCCCCTCTAACTGGAACACCAGGCAATACCAAAAAATCAGGCCTCCAGGGGGTGGTTTGTTAGTAAATTAACTCACCATGGAAGCCCCAGCCTTCTGTGTAGGGTGTAGTCTGTCCCAAACTCTCTCTAGCTCTCTGGGGTACTTATCTGGTCTCCATTGCTGTAGTATTTGGGCACCTTGCAATCTCTAGTGTATTTATCCTCACAACACCCCTGGAGGGAAGGCAGTGCTGTTATCCCACTGTACAGATAGGAAACTGAGGCACAGAGCAGGTAAGTGACTTGCCCGAAGACACGCTCACAGAGTCTGTGGCAGAGCAGAAACTTGAACACCAGTCTCCCAAATCCTGGGCTTGTATCCTATCTACTGGACCATCGTTCCTGCCTCTCGGTCTGAGGGCTATTCGTCCCTCTTTTATCCGAGGGGGGCAGCAACCCAACGGCCCCAGTGAGTCAGCAAAGCCAGCAGAACTCTTTCCCAGGAGGTTGAATACCAGCTAGCAGGATGGGTCGTTTCAGGCACACATTGCCATCCACACAACCTTCATTGGAGTCGTTTTTTCTCTTTGAGGTCCTCATCCAACTCTCAGGGAAGTCAAATGGGAGTCTTTCCACTGACTTCAATGGGAATTGGATCAGGCCCTTAAGCAGGGATCGTGAAGCTTTGGAACAACTTACCAGAGGATGATGTGGATTCTCTGTCACTTGAAGTCTTGACATTACGATCGAGTGTCTCTTTCTTTTTAAAAGATCTGGTCTAGCCCCACCAGAAGTTATGGACTTGATGCAGGAATGAGGAATCACTGGGTGAAATTCTCTGGCCTGTGTTGTGCAGGAGGTCAGACTAGATGATCTTAATGGTCCCTTCTGACCTTAACCTATACGAATATGAATCTTTCTTTTTCAGTCTCCCTGTCTCTGTATCTATGCCCATAAAAGGGGGAAGGTTGCTTTTTTCCATGCCACCATCAGAAATTCTCAAATGGGGAGCAGAGCGGGAGATGAATTTTGAGCTGTGAGACACTCCTGTTCTGTTCTGTATAGGTTCTTGTGCTGACCCCTGGCAGTAGTGCATTAAGTGATGTGACTAACACCTCTTGTGTGCGGCTCATTTTCTCTCTCCCATTCCTGTTCCCAGGATATGATTGTGTTTCTCCTTCAGCACGTACGGTTCGTTGCTGGCACGGGTAGGGGCATTCTGCAGTCACCCCTTGACTCTGGTTTTGGCTGCCTGCATAGCATCTATGTTCTCACTACAGTGAAATATGCGTCTTGATTTCTACCATAGCAAACACAGAATAACCCCAGCAGTATGGTTTGAGGCAAGAAGCATGATTTAGATTTCCAACAAAATATAAAGCACTCACTAGGTGGCTTCACTTGTATCTCGTTACTACAAAGTGCAAGTGACAGTCTGTCTAGATGAATGATAATAATAGGCGAATGTAAATCAAGACCTCTGGCAGGGGAGAGTCTGGAGTTGTGTGGTGGCAAATCTTACCAGTAACCGTTCACAGCCCGTTGTCAACATAGAAAGTTCACTGGGGAAGAAAAGAGGGAATTTGTCAGATCTTCAAGTCCCCAGGGTGAGCTGGGTTCTTTTGTTTTGGTTGCCATCAAAAGGTAAAGAATAGGAGGAGGACTGAGCTAATTGAAGGACCAGCATTTCTATTAAGACTTTTTAATGACCTGGTGAATGGAGTAAGCACTGTGGTGCGGGGTGCTGGAACAATTTGTACAGTGGGGGTGCTGAGAGACATTGAACCAAACTGTAAACCCTGTATAAAATGGAAACCACTTCAAGCCTGGGTGTGCAGCAGCACCCCCAGCACTCTTAATTCCAGCACCTGTACTGTGATGAGATGCTCAGGTATGATGAGCTACCCTATCGTTTTAGAGATTAGAACAAGACTAAACAGGAAGGGTAAGCACGGACCTGGCTGGGATTCTAGAGACCTGAGTTCTGTTATCCACTGGGCCACTGTCTTGCTGTCATCTTGGGCAGATGACTTGATCTTTCTGCACTTCAGTTTCCCCCCGTTACATGAGGATAATAATTTGTACCCATCAGTATAAATTGCTTTGAGAGCCATAGAGGAAAGGGGCTGAATTTTTGGTGGGGGGTGGGGGTAAGGTTTAGTCATGAATAGATCTAACCATCCAGTGTCATAACTATGGAATGTGAAATATACAGACTCACCTGCTTTTGTGTGTGGTGTTATAAATTCAGAACTTGTCAGCCCATGTTCAGTGAAGGTTTCGATGAGATTCACAGCAGACCCCTTGTGTTTTGATTTTATAGCTTCACTTTGAAGCCAGCGAAAAACTCTGCATTTTCTGCATGAAACAAGGTGAAATTTGGTGGTTATGGGGTTTGTTTGCACTCAAAGCCAACTAGGGCTGCAAACCTCTACAAACCTTCCCTATAAGGCTCATAGACTTTAGGTCAGAAGGGATCACCTAGTCTGACCTCCTGTACATTGCGGGGCACAGAACCTCACCCACCCACTCCTAATAGACCCCTAGCCTCTGGCTGAGTTATTGAAGTCCTCCAATCATGGTTTAAAGACTTCTCTCCTATTTCTGTTGGAGTTCAGGCTGCAGACTGGGTCCTCGGGCAGCAAGTCAAGCTGCTGTCTGTGCTACACGTCGACAGCAGCTGCAGGTGGCCAAAGGACTCCTCTGCCTGTAGCAGCAGGCAGCCGTGATTTCCAGTGTTCCAATTTGCATCAAAATCAATAGGATTGTGCCCATTGGTGCCTAGAACATTCCCTGAAATTTTGCAATTAATTGGAGGCAGCGTCCCAAAGTTATTGTGTAATCAACAAACAGAGTTCAGCTTTGCTTGGCCACTAACCCCCAAACAGGCTTAGTGCATATGCACAAGGGGGCCAAAGTAAGGTTGCCACATGCATCCTTAAATCTGGCATTTCTTAACTTCCGAATGCTTGCCTTTGCAACTTCAATGTTCTTTTAGCCTTTTTTTGGCTGCGATGTGGAGGACAATAGAAGTGGAGTGTTCTAAAGCCAACATCGTCGTATAGCGCACAAATAATTTCAGATTTTGTGTGTTTTTAAATCCCTCACCAGCTATTCTGACAATGCATTTTAAAAAATAAAAATAAAAGCCTTTCTTTCCCCCAGACTCCCAGGAGCTGAATCCTGTCAGTGTAGAGACAGTTTTAAGAATTGTCTGAATGAAACTGACAGATATACAGTAGCATTTAAGAAATCAACATTGTGGTTTACTCTTTTGTATTTCTTTTTGCATATTATGTTTAACCGTTTGTATTTGGAGGAGGGGAATGGGTTCACAGGTAAGTCATCAGCTGTTTCCTTGTGTTCAAGTAAGAATCTCTCTCCAATACAATTAACAGTACAATGATAAGGATCAGTAAATGCCAAGGACAATCGTGTTTGTTTCTTAGATGTTACTGAATGTCTGCTAGTGACATTCAGCCAGATCTTGAGGCTGAGATTTTTAGAGCCCCGAAATTCTCTAGGCAGTTTTGAAAAATCGCAGTCTAAAACCAGACACTGCAAACCACCCCTGCACCGTTCTTTCTATAGTATATCCACTCACAACTAAGTAACAGTGCCAATTGAGTTTGAGGGTAGGATATACACTGTGATTTCAGGTGGCTGTGGGGCTTTCAGCGCCATTAGTTTCAATAACCGTGTTCCCAGACATTGTAATTGTGCGTTATCCTGAGCTGTTGGAGTCTTCTTTGTGTGGAAAAAATTGCTCATTGCTGCCAACTACCGTAACGAAATGGAAAATACGCTCAGTATGTAGCAACCCTAGCACAATAATGTGTTGAAATTCTGTATCTGATCAACTGAGATGAAAAACTCCAGGTTGTTACCCTAATAAAGATTGAAACGGCTGAAACCATTTCTGTTTGCGCTTTCAGCGTATACTAGTGCCACAAGTCTAGCTCTGCTGTGCCAAAGCAGCTGTTGATGGCAGGAATGGGCAGAGCTCTGCTGTCAGCTTTCACGTATGATCCTTGGAATGATTCTGCAGGTGGGGGTGGTGGGAATCAGGGTAATAAACATTAACCTCCTCCAGAATGGCCTGTGCTTCAAAGGGAGGGGCTAAAGGCGTCTGTCTCACGAGGCAGCTCCCGACCGTCGGTAACGCTCCGGCAATCTGAAAGCCACGTGGAGACAGTAATTGGTTTCACAAGAGGGAAGGTGCAATATCGCTTTTCCTCTGACAGCGGTTTCCTTAAGTGCATAGCCTGTCTGTAATGAATGAGAGCTGGGCGACGGGCCTGTGAAAGCCCTCTGGGTAATGAAAAGTTTAAATCAATTTTCTTCAGAACATGATGGCGAAACAAGATGCTCTTTCGTCTGCCTACTGAGCAAAGCCGTGGCTAATTACAAATGGGACATGTCGTTTCTTTGACATGACTGTTTTAACTCCAGAAGTGTGGTGGAAGTGTTGTCCTCCCCCCTCGTGCCATGTCATGTTACAGCCTTCATGGTGCTTGTGGTCTGTAATTGCCTCTTTCATGCTCCTCAGTGCCCCTGAGCTTCATGATTCTGCATAGATCTTCATTGCTTCCTCTGAAATTATTTTTATAAAGGCTCGGATGCATTTCCCGTATATCCTGATAGGAGATGGATCCCTCTGTCAACAGTAGGATAATGCCTTGAGATGAGTAGAATGTTGATTGATGTCTTTCTCCAGTTATTGGTCGGTATTGCTTTTTAACTGCTTCTAATGTGGAGCTTATTGTAATAGAATCCTCTTAAATGCCTGAAATTTGGTGTAGTCTACATCTTCCTCTCGGTCTACTCTTTCTTTCTCTCTATCTCAGGGTTTTGTATAGCACTTGTCACCAGGGTATCTAAGCTTTGCCAAAGAAATAACTCAGTCAAGTAGGAGAATACAAACAATGGTTTGATTTAACCTTCTAGTAGGTCAGTATGTTTCATTAGGGCTAATCAATCTTTCAGGTTGAACCATCTTGTCTTCCTCATTGTGGGGGTCTACTGCATCCTCCATTTACTTCGCACCTTCTCCCAGTTTTAACGTTTAACCAGAAACCAGTGAGGTCTGCACAGGGTTGCTTGACAGAGGCTGTCAACACAGTTGCTCAGTTGGCTACATGGTTTGCTAATTGGGTAGCACAAGAGCTTTTCTTTTCCCTGCTTTCCATCCTGGGACTAAGTACAATACCTCCGTGGCAGTTCGGCCCATTCCAGTCCTTTTGAGAGCAAATCTAGGAGCAGGAATCAAATTTAAACCACCAGCAGGAGAGTACAGAACATAAACCACTTGGCCCTAGACCTCCTTTCTTGCCCAGTTTCTCCTCTTGTTTGAATCTAGAGTGAAGCCATAGGGTAGTCTACACTATAGCAAGTCCAGCACATACTCCCTCTCCAACCTTGAGCAATCTGGAAAATGGGGCTTATGGTACTTCTAGCTCACGGAAGTGTTATGACATTATTATTGAACTGTATGGACTCCTGGCTTTGGATGAAAATGTTACACTTCCCTTGCCTTCAGTGAGAGCTGCGCATAGATAGCCAAAGCGACGTATTACCCAGAATTCTGAATGTATGATGGCACAGTCACTTTCAAGACTACAGCTTAGGCCATCAGCAGAGGAATATACCACTGAGTTGTGTGGGAGCAAACTGCTTTTAAATTCATGTTCCATAATGTTAAAGGGAACATAGAATCATAGAAATGTAGGGTTGGAAAGCGCCTCAAGAGGTCATCTAGTCCATCCCCCCTGTGCTGAGGCAGGACCAAGTTTATCTAGACCATACCTGACAGGTGTTTAACTTTTTCTTTAAAACATCCAATGATGGGGGTTCCACAAACTCCCTCAGTAACTTATTCCAGTACCTCACTATCCTAATAGTTAGAAAGTTTTTACAATATCTAACCTATATCTCTCTTGCTGTAGATTAAACCCATTACTTCTTGTCCTACCTTCAATGAACATAGAGAACAATTGATCACTATCCTCTTTATAACAGCCTGTAACATATTTGAAAACTGTTACATCCCCCCCTTGGTCGTCTTTTCTCAAGGCTCAATATACGCAAGGGTTTTTTTAAGCTTTCTTCTTAGGTCATGTTTTGTTTTCTAAACTCTTTATCATTCTGTTGCTGTCCTCTGGACTCTCCAATTGTTCGCATCTTTCTTAAAGTGTGGCATTCAAAACTGGACATAATACTCCATCTGAGACCTCACTGGTGCTGAGTAGAGTCGTACATATGGCACTTCTGTTAATACAGCTCAGAAGGATATTCACCTTTTTCGCAGCTGCATCACAATCAATTAGTGATCCACTGTAAGCCCCAGGTCCTTTGAGCAGTACTGCCACCTAGCCAGTTATTCCCCATTTTGTATAAAATAGTTAGCTGTATCCTGTAGTGTGTCAAAACCAAAGGGAAAGGGGTTTCTTTTCAAAGAGTCCAAAACCAAAGTCCCAGAAAATTAGGTTGAACCTTTTTGAACTTCTACTTTAAGCCAAAGTTACAGTAAAATAAAGACTTTGAACATCAAGCTTTTACAACTGTGAGGCCTGAAATACAAGTGTCATATTCTCTGAATTCACTGTCATGTATAGTAAAGTAGGCCCTGAAATCACTGCAGTATTTCAAAGAGGAAATACAGCTAACAAGTGCCAGCTGTGTGTATTTTGTTACAGTATAAATGGTTTCCCCTGCTGCCCAGTTAGCTTCAATGTCAAAATCTCCTTGGCAATTATCTCTCAGGTTCAGACTGTTCCTTATGATGCTGGAACACCTCTAGGATTCTTGGGACAGCTGAATATCAATCCAAAACCATTCTGACTCTTCAGATCAAAATGAGAGCGACACATGCCCTAAATATTGTAACTTCATGGAAACTAAGACTTTTTGAAACGAAGGGCCATGCTTCTAAATGACGCCCACAAATGTGTTTGTATCAGCCATGTATTTTCATGTGAAAACCAGAAAATCTTATGTACTAATGGGCTCTTAAAGGTCCTGATTTACACCTGGGATTCAATGTAGATTCCCTTTTTGTGTATGTAAGATGCTTTGATGTTAAGCCATTGAAAACAGGTTTAAAAAAAAAACAAAACCAGCTGCATGTGCAAATAAATCATTTGGGCCAGATTTTGCATAGTCATGGAAACAAATAACTTTGTTTACAGTTTTGCACCTCTGGTCATTCATGGGCACCGAGTAACTTGGATGTCTTTTTTGATAGTACCTGCAAACCAGATACTTAGATGTATAAATGCTCTCATTTGTGCTCCTAATTATTTGTGCCCATGAGCTTTCAAAATCTGACCCAAATCATCTGTTTTCCTGAATTAAGATCTCTCTGCTTTAGTCAACAGCAAGAGTTTCAACCCTTGGACCTTCAGCTCTGGGGCACAGACCTCTAATGTTTGAGTGAGCGGAGTTAGTCCACTTCTGCCAGCCATCTTCTAGTGGGTGCACAAATTGCATGCAGTTTGCCAGCGTATTACCCATGTGCAGCAGCATATGTCTCTTTGATCTATTTTGTTAAACTACCTTGAGCTGCATGCAGTGGTGTTGTTGTATCAATCCCAGGATGTTAGAGAGACAAGGTGGGCGAGGTAATATCTTTTATTGGACCAACTTCTGAGAGAAGAGTGAGAGAGAGGGAGAAAGACAGACAGCTACAGGTATGTGTGGAGGGATAGGAATCTGTAATCAGGCCTTTCTTTAGAATTCTTTTAGGCCTTTCTGTCTAGGTGCCCCTGCTCTGTCTGTGATTATAACACGCAGAGCTGTGTTTCCTTTGGGCAACGGCAGGCATGCTGCAGGCAGGAGGCAACTAATTTGCCAATGTGTGCACTGAATACAAACTCTGATCTCACTACCCACCTGCAGAGGCTCTGCATAACTTTTTCCTCTGTGTATCCCGTAGCATCATCAATATGGTAGTTATTTTCTGCAGCCCCCTTTTTTTTTTCTTCCTTCAATCGCTCTAAGTGCACTCGAGGCTCCACATAAATGTTTATTACGCTGAACTCTTGAGAGAATCTGCCCCGAGAGGACTGGATATTAAAATTTGATCTTTTGCATGGTACTGTACAGCTACAGGTAACCATTCAGGATCCAGCCTGTTCCAGCTAGACGAGAACTTCCCCTGGAAATATGAAGAGGCTGCCATAAGAATTGTATAATCATTTGTGCCTGATGACTGATCTTTGGTTGTTAGTAGTGAAGGCACAGAGGCCCCAGGCAACACCAAGTCTAAAAACCTATCTGTGTAGAAGAGGTGGCTTAGTGAGATAGCAGGGAACGCCAGTGGGTTTAGAGCTGACACCAGTTGATCCTGATGTGACAGAGGGGTGATCTAATTTGACAAGAAGGCCTGGACTGATGCAAAAGGGATGAGACTGTATTTAAGGCTCAGGAAGCAAAGAGGATGAAGAGGGGAAAGCAAGGGAAGGATGAGCAAGTCAAAAACAAGCAAGTCTCTTACTGGGTCGTTGTTAGTGATCTGCCCAGGGATTTCGCAGAGACAATAGTTTGTGTCCCCAAAGATAGCTTTTCTCCTTGGTCTTGTTCTCTGCATTTCCTCTTAGGTGCTGGGCTCTGACTGATTAAGTGCCTTTATTAGCGCTGTTAACGAACCTACCAGACTCTCTCCCACACGCTGTCTCTGTGCAGAGATAATATAAGGGTTTGGTAACTCATTCTGAACACGACAGCTCTTCTGTCAGACGTGCTGTGTTTGCCTTCTCTCCCCCAATCCCCCCACCTCTTTGTCCTGATCGATTCCTTTCAGACCTGATGGAGCAGGGACTATACAACTTACGCTAGAGGGATTTAATTGGGACTGTGACTGGGGTCCTAGTGGGGGCCCGCTGTGGTCACTCAATTAGGGTGAACTACAAAGAATGGGGCAGACAAACCCCAAAGCTGGTGGATAATTTAATACTTCGATTTACCAAGCCAGCACTAAACAGCTTCTGTTAATAGCTTACTGGTTATTTAGAAGTCCAAACAACACCGTTCTATTGAAGTGACCCAGCCTCAGGCCCCCATCCAGGTTCCCACATCAAATATGAGGAAGATTTTTAAAAAAAATTTTATTTCATCATATAAAAGAAAAGGTTCTACCAATCCCAAAGGATCGGGCACATTACCTCCCAGGTTAATAAATATTTCAGATTTTACCCAAATACATGGTTATAGCCAATTCTTATTAACTAAAAAAAAGGAAAGAGTGAGTGAGTATAGGTTAAAAGATCACCATACATACTGACTGGAGGTCAAGTCTTGAGGTTCAGATACATAGCAGAGATGGTGAGCTTTGTAGTTGCGAAGAGTTTCTTTAGAATTTAGTTCATAGGTTATAGTTGAATGTCAAATATCATATCCAGGGTATACCAGCTTAACGACGATCTCATCTTGCAACTCAAACTTCCCCTAATGAAGCTTAAGCAGATCTGAGATAAACAGGATCAGGACCCAAGCGTCTTTTTATACAGTGTTCTAGCATCCACTTGACCATACAGTCCTGGGTAAACAATAGGCTTTTGATGTAACTTTCTGTTTTCTAAACACCACCAGTAATTAGTTACACAAATTAACAGAAGGCAATTTAGCCATTAGGCAGTCTATCACAAACTTCAAAGAGACATATAGATAATGACATTATTTCACCCAAGATTGATCTAAATGGTAATATTCCCTTTTGATCTCTGACTCGGTAGCTATAGTGACAGACAGGAACTGTCTGCTTACATGGGTAGCATCTAAGATGCACACAATTAGTATCACTTCTAACAATATAAGTTTGCATTTCAAAGTTCTAGCCTATCTAGCCATAGAATGGCCCTAATTACCATTTGCATACCTTTCTAACATGACTTTAAAGTTTGGCTTTGGGTCATTCAGCCTGCAAGCTGTTTAACTCTTTCTGGCCATGTATTATACTTTGTATAAGATTCGTTGCAATTACATAACGGTGGTAGCAATAATGATTTGCATGGTTATATTTTAATTGGACATCACCCCACCATATTAATAAGAACATTAATTATGCATGGTCCATTTTCCTCCTTATTTTGTCAGGTGATAAGATGTTGGAGCAAGCAGACCCAGCATAGCTCCTACGTTGTGCGTGTGGTGACGTCTACTTGTATATACTATAGGCTGCTCTGGCCTAACTTTTAAGCCTGACCTGAACGGGACACAAGCCCACCTGACCCAAACTGAGCCCGAGCGGGTTGAGTTGTTTCCCAGCCCGACCTGACCCCAGTCCTTCCATCTAGACCTGTGTCTGCATCACAGCTGCCTGCTCCACTCCTGCCGGCTGCCAACCCCTGCAGTGCTGTGGGCACGCTGTGGAACGAGAGGTGCTGCCACTCCTGGCACACTCACTCTGCCGTGCGCACAGCCCAATGGGGTGCCAATCCCACTGGCGGGAGAGGAGAGTCACCTGGCCCAAGAGAATCGGGTGATTTTTCTGACCCAACCTGAACCTGACATTGTAGTCGGGTCCCATCAGGTTGCAAGGCTCTAGTATATATTGTGTGTCTTTTCTAAACCCTAACGCTTCTGGGACCTTTCTGTGTTTCTCCCCCACTCTTTGAGCACATAGGTGGCTCTGTTTAGGCAGCCGTGAATTAGCTGGCTGCCTCCTCCTTTGTGGCGGTATATTTTCCTAAACACATTCCTTTTGTTACCTAGCCCTGCATTTGTTGCAAGTCTATCCCACTGCTGACCCCATGGACTGGATCCTCAGTAAATGGGACCTCAGCAGTGCTTTGCCCATCTGAGGGTGTGTGTGTAGTGTATGTATAATATATAGGACCCATCATATTACTGGTGTAGTACATCTTACACAAAGTCAGCACTTTCTTGGTATTTGCATTAGATTTTGTCTGCTGTGTAGCCGTCAGCCAAAACATATGCAAATGGAATGTTTTCCGTATTTTGGCAGAAATGTTTGGAAACTATTTTGCAGCGCTAACTAGCACCACATGGAAGGGAACCACCTTCCAGAAAAGCTGCGATCTGTTGCTCAGTATGGCTCATTTCCACATGTGATATACTGTACGCTGTGAAATGCCGCTAGGCAGGGTGGTTGATGGCACATGCCGAAGATCCTTTGGAGGAACTGGAGGCCCAGTAGAGCAGCTGTCTTACATCATCAGTGATTTATTATTGAACCCTAAGAAAAATGTTAGTCAAACCCTGTGAAATCCACAGAGATCCATTACTGCCTTTACATACCGGTAGGTCAGTGGTTTGCAACCTTTTTTCATGTGCAGACCCTATAAAATTTCAAATGGAGGTGTGAACCCCTTTGGAAATATTAGACATGGTTTGGGGACCCACAGGGGTCTGTGGACCACAGCTTGAAAACCACTGCACTAGAGTATTGTGTAGTAATGGCCCAGAGCACAGCAGCTAACTATAGTGAAACTGCAAGGTTGCCGTATTTCTTCTAGTAAATACAAACCTACCTGCCTCAACTCCAGCCTGTGGTCTTGTCTCAGTACTAAAGGCTGGTTCCTAACCATTCAGCGTAAGGGATGAAATCTTAGCCCATTTAAGTTAATGGGAATTTTATGATTGACTTCAGGGGAGCCAGGATTTCAATGAAAGTCTTAGAGAGCCCAACTCTACTCTCGCTTAGTTCCACAGGAGCTATACTTAAGTAAATGGCATTAATGGGATCTGTACCCATGAAACTGAAGGCAGAATAGGGTCCTTATTTTTTCCCTTCTAGAGAGAACCTGTATACTGGGCTGAATCCTGTTCTGCCCTATACCTGGGCAACCCCACTGAAACCAATATGATTGCATGTGTGTCCCTGAGAACTTGACCTATTGGGTTTGCACCACAGAGATTCCATTGTTACATAGACTGTGCGTCAGGCCCATGTGTCTGGAATTACCCCAAGCAGCATCTGCTACCTTTGTAGTGCCAGAAGACTGACATTAAATACAGGATTGGCAGCAATGTTTACATTTGTCTGGTGTGGGGATAATTTTGCAGCACAGTCTGTGCCATTTCCTTCTGCTGCACAGAAACCTGGCTGATGATGATGGCAGATGAGGAGCTCAGGACTTCAACAGTTGAGCTGCAATTAATTCTTCTTTTGGCCAGGCAACTTTTAATGTTGTTTCTCTTCTCTGGAAAAGAGAGATCTGTTGTTAAGTCTAGCACCTGACAACCTGTCATAGGCTTGAGCAGAAGTATTCTGTGGCTATAAAAGAGGATTGGTTTTGTTTTTTTTTTTAGTATGTAGAAAGTGGGTATTTCACAGCTCTCACATGTCTTGAGGTAACATGGACTGGTAATGTGGTAAGAGAACGTGGCTGCAATGCAACGTGACCTGTCGGGGGAACATGTCATTCTAGGCACCCTGCCTGAGGGGACAGTAGTTTGTCTTTGCACCTGTTCACCTAATGTTTTAACTGCTCCTAAAGATATGAAACCAATTCTAGTGGATAACAGCAAATAGTTGTTGCCTTCCCTATGTTGCTGGGAATTTGCAAACTGGGGACTAGGAACAACAATAGCAATACATATCCCTAAGAGTGTACTACTTGTCACCTTTATCCCCTTAAACTCGGTCTCATTAAGTCTGTCCCAAGTCTGTCGGGTAGTAGCTCTGGTGTGTTCCTGTTGACAGCAGATGACTTTGTGCCTTACTATAAGCAGGATGGATACAAACACTATTTGACTGCTGGCTGTTCTGTCCCCAGTGACTCTCAATCCTCTGCTCTGAGCTGGAGCTGTTCAAAGGTGTGCCATAAGGCCCATAATACATACCGCTCTTTGAGATCAAGTGGTAAGGCCTGTTCTTTTGGAGCGGGGGAATCTACATTTTGTCTGAGTCGTATAGATCTGAGAGGCAGTAGTGTTTAGCATAGGGACAATTGTGAAGTTCTCAGTAGCTACAGATTGGTTAGCTTTTTAACATGGATAATCCTGGAAGTACCCTATATTTTTGCAATTTAAACCCAACCACACATTATAGCACAAATCAAAGATATCCTTTTTCAAAGACGTATTTTACTGCTTTTTAAACACATGCAGTTTGTATTGCAATGTCTGTTCTGCCCAGCGTTCCGTGACCATATAAAGGATTTAATTAAAACACTTTTGTTCCTTCTGTGAGAACAGACTGTGATGTTACAGAAGCAAGGGACAGCAAGTCATCCATCATGAGTTAGAAACACCATGTGCAGAAGAGAGAACTTCATCCAGCAGGAGAAAAATATATATATCCACTGACAAAATAAAGTTCTAGGCCATTTGGAAGCAAATTTTAATAATATACAGTGCCTCAAAATGGCTTATAGTTATCTAATGCTCGTCTTTATAGGTTAATGTGATATAAATATCAGTGTATTAAATTGTTCATATCTTACATTTCATCGATGGAACAGCAGGTTTGTGTCAAATGGAGAGGGAATGAATGACTAGGTCTGATTGCATAACAGGGATGTGCCACTAAGTTCTGTAGTGGATCCAACCTTCCCCTAAGTTCAGGGATGATTAGATCGATGGTTTTGGCTTGAGTCCATGCTTTGGATGTTAAAAAGAAGCAAAGAACTCATAAAGTAACATTCTCCTTTCTTCTCTGTTTATGAATGTACATCAGAACCGGCTTAGAAGGGATTCTGATACTGTAAGTAGAATAGAAGTCTCTGATTTCAGAGCATTGCAATGTACTGACTGTTGTTCTACTCAGAGTGAAGTTATTCTGTAGAAAAACATGACGTCAAGAGAGTTTGTTTATATTTCTTTGTTCTGCTTTATAGGGTCTAATCTGCAGCAGTCAGCTGTAATCTAGAACATTTGATTAAGGGAATAAAATTGGAGATTCCCCCTTCGCGCGCCCCCCCAGTTAGAAAAGATCCAAGCAAGAAAATATCAAGGAACACAGATTAAGTATATAACACTAAACCAACCAAGTCAAATTCTACTCTCTATTCCACCAGAGCTTCCACGCTGAAATGAGTAACAGAGAGCCGAATTTGTCCCATAGTATTCAAAATCTCCCAGCACTTAATTTTCATCTCTGTGATTGCTAGGAAATTATCCTGGATCGCTCTGAGCCATTATTCACAAACTCCATCCTTCTCCTCCTTCCTTAATAGAAAATTAATCAACCAACAGGAAATAAGTGCTGAAGAGCTTCAAGTGGGTTAGAGCAGAATAATGTTTTGAGAAGTTCAAGATGTTTGCTCTTGCTTCATCTTTCCATATCTTCAGCCTATGGCACAGACCAAGTAAGCAGCTGTTTTGAGGTATCACATCTAAGCTGGGACCAGAATGGTCCTCAGACTGCCAGGGTTACTCATCAGTGCTCCCCTGCAGTGGACTTTCTGCCCACGTCCTTTTCTCTGGAAGGGTTTGTCTGTTTCTGCTGAGTCATGTGTAGCCTTTGGTTTTCAGATATGACTGAAGTGCTTAGGTGCAAAGAATCATAGAATATCAGGGTTGGAAGGGACCTCAGAAGGTCATCTAGTCCAACCCTCTGCTCAAAGCAGGACCAATCCCCAATTAAATCAAAGGGTTCAGTGCCTTTGAGGACTGCAGGAGACTGAGCAGAGACAGGGACCTCCTGCTGGAAGAAGAATCCGTTCGATGGCTTGCCAAGGTGGCCAGTGAGTAGATGATGGGACATGGGTTATCCAATCCCATGAGTACCTGGAGGGTTCATGCTTTTAGGGCTGGCTCTGCTGACAAAGGGGCTCTGCTGTTCTCTGATGGAGCAGACCGCACACTACTTGTACCTCCTGTAAAGCTGGCCCTGGGAAGAAAAGTGCTGTAGCAATTGTCCTGTTTGCTTGAATGCTGGTGCATTCACTCAAAGAGGCAGGGATCCTGGAAAGACCTTCAGTGTAATGCAAGCAGAAAGAAATGCAGGCAAATTCAATGCCTTTTGTAGAGCTAAAGGTTTCATTTGTGTAAGTCCAGAGTGAGTGAGTATTTATGGGGGCAGTCGGTTAAGAACTATTTCAGCTTGATGCTGTTTGTGGCAGATAAAGCAGTTGGCATTGAGCCGATTCATCGCTGACTCTGTCTCTCCTGTGCCTGCTAGAGTAAGCGCTGTCACCTTTGCTGTCCCTGATTCGCTAGGAACCCTGGGCTTTTCCACCCTGCTCTGATTGATAGGGTCACCTCATGCACTTTGAAGAGCAGCCAAACTGGGATGATAAAGAGCCTGCTAAAAGCACCCATTTTGTTGTTCATTTCCATTGAAAAGTTATCTGGTCCATCGCATGGGAGTTTGGGGCCTGGGATGAAAACAAATTACTCCTACAGGTGATTAAACTGTAATTGAATGTCTCTGAGGAAGCTCATGCTGGGACTATTTCTCAGTTCTCTAACTTAACTCTGAAGGCAGAGCACACTGCTTTGGCTTTCCCTTCAAAGGTCACATTGTTCTGCCCAGGCACACTCTGGAAGACTCATGAAACCCTCTCAAGAGGCTAATGCTTAATTTGGTAATATGATGTGACTGGATCCACCAGGAAATAAAAGCTACGAATGCAAGTCCCCCTAGTAGTTCCCATGCAAGGCTTATTAGTGTCTTGTACTTGCCCAGTAGAGTTGAAGTGCTCATTAGATCGCTAGGTAGTGGCAAGCTTAATTCTTCTGGTTGAAATCAGATGATGTTTCGTTGGTAGCTTTTACCCAACCTGCAGTGCGCCAAACCAACAGAGCAGCCACCGGTGAGGGGGAATCAGGAAAGAGAGAGATTCCCTAGTTGAGAAGTGACTGAACTTAGAGTCAAGGAACAGAATTTGGAGCGGGGAGGTGGATTTCATTGACTGCCCACTGTAATGTAATGTCTTTGTGTGAGTGAGTAAGATTGCCCTCCATGGCGGGCCATATAGGATATGGGACCTATTACTAGGTGCAGCAAAGGGAGTTTTCTTTTAGCTCCCGGGGTAGTAGCCTGTGTTGTGGTGCTGAAGAAAAAGGGTTCTGGCTTTCCCAAACTAAGTCTGGGTGTTTGTAACATAACTGTGTGTGTGTGGTTTGCAATGTCTGGATTCTTTGCACCAACCTCTACAAATCACTGTATTAAATCCTATATCTGGAGAGAGAACATTGTAATTGACAGACGTGGCATCCAAGGTCAGGCTGGTGTATTAGAGATGCACAGCATGGCTTGCTACAGCAGTATAAGGTTACGCGTTCCATGGTCAACAAAACCACTACTTCTATTTCTCAAACAATAAATACATCTTACAATGTCATTCACTGTCTGTTGTTAGCAACAAGTTTCATGTTAGAGTGAGGGAGCCCCAGAAAGATGAAAAAGATGCGGGATTATTGATTGCGTGTTACTCACAGGATCTAATGACCACTTGTTTGACCGTGACTGAATATGGAACAGTTGGTGTTTGGAATGTGTGATGGGCCAAAGTACAGAACAATCTCTGGTTAAACCAAGCTAAAGGTGAACAGCTTGTGCAGCCGAGACACCCTAGTCTGATATTTGATGGATGCGGAAGGGATTAAACAGAGAAGATGTTACAGGCAGATACAACTGTGCTCCCTGCACGTGCAGCGTCCTACAGACCATGCCGGTGCTTCTGAGAGAGTGGCAGAGGCCTCCTCAGAATTATATAACACCGATATTTAATGTTTAATTTTTGTAGTACCCTAGGGCCCCGGTCGGGGTTGGTGCCTCTTTGTGTGAGGGGTTATACAAACACATCCTGTTCTGAGGAATTCTGAGTCTAACATAATCCAGTGTCCTGTATAGCTAATAACAGGACATGATGCTTCCGAGGAAGGCAATCTCTTCCATTGTAGGTTTCAGAGTAGCAGCCGTGTTAGTCTGTATTCGCAAAAAGAAAAGGAGTACTTGTGGCACCTTAGAGACTAACAAATTTATTAGAGCATAAGCTTTCGTGAGCTACAGCTCTCACGAAAGCTTATGCTCTAATAAATTTGTTAGTCTCTAAGGTGCCACAAGTACTCCTTTTCTTCTTCCATTGTAGTGTACGGTGTGTCTTTATTTGCAATGATTTTCATCTCTCTGGCAGATATGGAGTAGGACTCAGAGCTATAAGATGCTACACGTGTGTACAGACTCTTAAGGCTGTAGAAAAGAGATGGTAGCGTGTGTGTGAATTATGTGATCTTGCAATGGAAGAGTGTCTCAAAAATGTGTATCAGAATGCGCAGTGTGTGGGGCCTCGCAAATAAGGACTCCATTTAGGATTCCCGTCTCTGCGTGAGTAGGGATTAGGACAAACAGAAGCCAGAGATCTGATCTACTCCAGCCTATTCATGTGCACAGACGCTGTCCCTCCCACACACCCCCCTCGCTCTCACTTTTTTTCTCCCACCCCTGCTCCCTGGGAGTTCCTTTGATCATGGAAAACATTTGGGCCTATGAGGTGCTTTGTCAGGTTTCACTGTGTACGCTCTGAAAGCTGGTGCTGTTTGTATACATCCAAAGAGCCCTGCACCTAGGTGCTGAAGAGTAGGGTGTCATTTCTGGGGAAGATTAAATTGTATCACTAAGTCATCCCTTAAAAAAACACTGTTACCCTGTTTGCTGCCTTCCACAAATATGTTGGATGGCTCTTGATTTTGAAGGAACTACCTTTAGACATGCAGTCATTGTTTGTTTTTCTCCCCCAGTTGAATCTTATATCAACAAGCTGTGGTTTTTTGCTGTGTGGGTGAGCAAATGAGCTTACAGCTAGAGAGTATCCTGTCAGGAAAAGCCCTCTGCCCCAGCATGCATGGGACTAGTTAACCTACAGTAACGGGCTTTTTCCTCTTGAACACTCATGTTTCTCTGAGCAGCACTCTGGTCTCAAAAGCCTCCGGAAATCATTCATTGCCGGCTTCTCACATACTCCGCTTTTAGTCTGTAGCTGAAACTTTTCAGGTTGAAAATCTTGGTTTAAAAACCCCCGAAATGTTCTCTCCTCAGAACGGAAAAGAACATCTGAGCCTCTGCACCTGAAACGCAGACTTCATCTTGCTCTGCGTTCTGCTTCAGGGATAATTGGCTCCTGAAGGGAATGGGAACTGTAAGCTCAGTGCACCCAGGAAAGACTAATAGAGGCAAAATGAAGGTTAAATTTGAACAAGACACAAAGGCAAATGTGTGCAAATTACCAGCAACTGCATTGAAAATTCATCTTAACCCTGCAGTGAGGCTTCACACTCCAAGATTGTCCTGTGGTCTCAGAACTATCCTTTCTTGTCCAACCCCTAATTAGAATAGGCCTTTGACCGCAGGTCACGGGAGGGTGTGTTTGGTTTTTTTTAATAATCTTTCACTTACTTCCTGCCATTTCTGGAGGGCATGGGAATTAGAATTGTTTTTGACACATTTGTAGGTGATTAATTGAATCCATCCCTGCAAGGTGGGTTTCACAGTGGGAAACCAGCTAGGCAGAAATAATTCTTATTAAATGAAGAATCACTTGGTGAAATTGATTCTTTTTTCCTAGCCTCGGAATTTCTTCAACTGACCCATAATCATTTATATTATGAAAACAATCCCTACTTTTTTCTAACAATGAGGTGCAATGCACTGTAGGACTAAAACAGTGACTCTCCCTGAGAAACGACTGTCGCTGATAGACGATCATAGTCATTCTGCCAACTTGAGAGAAATGAGTCTCCCCCCTTCAGCGGGCAGCCAGCTTAAAGTGTCTGACTCACAAGAGGCCTCTGGCTACACTTCTCAATTAGTAGAACCAAACTTTGAGGGAAGTTTGATAGACTCATATTGGTACCCTCCCACTCAGGGCCTCATTCTTAGTGGCAAAGCAATGCATATGTCTATACTGCCATCGGAGGTGTGACTTCTGCCCAGTTAGACGGACCTGTGCTAGCTTTACCCATGCTGGCATGACTAAAACTAGCAGCCTAGGTGCAACATCATGAACTTCCGTGCTGTCTGTACGTGCGCGCTGGTGACCCGGGGTCTGTACTCGCGTTGCTAGTCCACACTGTAGCCCATGCCCTCGCCAACTACATGGCTATTTTTAACCAGGCTGGTGTGGCTATGTCTACCCGGGCTGCAGTCACACCTGGGATTGGAGGGTGGCATACTTCTATTGTTCCTTTGCAGGGTCCACTCCCTCCAACTCAAGCTTGGCCCTGAAATCTATTTCTTGTGTTATTTCATGCAGATGTTCCTCTTGCTGCAGGAAATGTATTTCCACCTCCGCCCCCTCATTGTTTCTCACTCTCCCCCACCCCCTCTCATTTCTCTATTGAATGTATGTTCAGAGATGGGTCCCAGCCAGTTCTCCACATTTGAACAGCCCCAAACTTTGCTGCTCATCCCTGTCACTACAACAGAACAATTTAAAACCCCAGGCCACTCTTTTGAATAGTGACTAATGATTCTGGATGCCTCAATTGTTGAGTGCCCAGCTGGAGAGAACTTAATGGCTCTGGCTGTGAGCAAAAATCAACCCCCTTTAAGGTGTGTGAAGCTGGGGCACTTCAAAACTGAGGCACCTAGAGGACTCTTGACAATCTTGATCCCAGATTCAAATGAATCCCCAAGTTCTGGAGAAGGTCTGATCAGGTCCATCTTCTGTCTGTGTGTGGGTGTGGTGCTCATGAAAACAGGGAGCCATGCTGTGTGAGGAGGGCTAGCGTGGGAGAAGGCAATAGGACTTGCGTTCGTTCGGGTGATTTGTGAGAAACGTGAAACCCAAATACTAGTAGGACTTTAGCCTGCATGAAATAAGAAAGTGATAACACTGTGAGGTCAGCGTAGTGCTGGCTGGCAGCAATCAAGCTTTCCACAAGCAACCAGGCAACTGTTAATGCATTTTAATCCTGACCTGCAATATTCTGTTTTTCCAATCCTGCGTCTCTCTTGACCAGAGATTACCATTCATTCTGAACTAGGCCATGCTGTGGTCTAGGAACGTGTCCGCTAGGGATCAAACTCATTACAATTTCAACACCTGCTCAGATTTGAAGTGGCTTCTTCAGGCATACAGGCTGAGTTAGTTACAATTCTCTCCCTGCTGGGATAGGCAAACAGGTTCAGATAAGTAGGAACCAACTCGTATCCCCTTGACTATAATTCAAACCAGGCTAGAAACCTTGCACTGACAGGCACTCCAAAGATGTGTAGAATATAGCAGAAAATTATCCCAACTCTTAGCCTAAAGAAGGGTCAGTTTGCATTTTTAGCAGATAACGGCCAAACGCTGCAAGATTCGGATCCAGATTTTCAAAGCCCCCAAACTTTGGACAAATCGGGATCCAGGGTTTTGGCTCTTCCCACTAGAGAGGGGCATTTGGAAAAAGTGGGACTGGATCCCTGCATCTCCCAGAGGTCCGGGTGTTCAGATTCAGGATATTGGTTTAGTTGTTTCTCTAGTCTTGTGTACAGGGCAGTGTTACCTTAATCACATTGTTTCACCCTTCTCCACTAAAGAGTAGATTTTATTCCTGCCAGCCAACAAGGTCATTTTTGCTTGAAGTATTTCTAACATTTCCTAGGGAGGAAGTCATCTTCGTGTGCCCACGATTCCTTTCTTAAATGTCAGCAGTTGCACTGCTGCCAGGAGTAGGGGAGGAGGGTTATTCACTAGCAGCTTCTTGGCTAAGTGTGGGAGATTCCAATCATGACACCAGCCCAGCTGCCTGCCAGCTGCCGAGAAACCTTTGGCTCTTTTTCCCCTGTTACAAATAGGACAGCATTTCTGGAAGGGCAATCCCGGTTCTGTCGTGGAATAAATATGTCGTCCTGAAGCTGAGCAGTCCCTGGGCTCCACTTACTTGTTAAAGCTTGTTCGCATGACAGAGGCTTGTCACCTTAGAGAGAGTTTTGTGCTGTCCCCTATCGTATCACATCCTCCTGTAAAATCCACACCAGATCAAGGCTTACGGCACAGCCTCTTTCTACACAAAAGCTGAATCGAGTGACGGAAACTCCAGGCAAAATCCTAGGGATTGGGCAGCTGAAGGGGGAAGAGTTCACTTCTTTTTAATATCAGCTTCATAACCAATCATTTTGAGATGATCCTGATAACAAGGCCTTGCTTTGTCCGAAATGGCAGGACTTTATTTTGGGATTGAGATGATACGGAAATCAAGAAGCGTAAACATCTGGGCAGGGAAAAATCCAGTGAGGTTTTCAAAGCTACTCTGGCAGGGGATGCAGGAACATCACAAGCTATGAGAGGCAGAGGAGCTCCGAGAGTTCACTTTAAATGACAACAGGGTGGGTCACTGCTATGCCAAGATTGCTTCTTTCCACCTTGGCACTAGGTTTCTTCTCTAACTGTCCATCGGTTTTGGTACATTTGGGGAGAGCTAGACACTGTGTTGAAATCTCCTTGACACAGTGTTGGGGAATGCTGGTAGACGAGTGAGTTTTATTTGCACAGTTAAACAAGCTGCTCCTTGCTGCCCACTCTGAGGGCTTTTAATGTTTTGATTTTGAGCCATGGAAATGGGGGGCTGCATTTCACTGATCAGCTTTTCCCAGGGACAGTGGTTGTTAATAATAATAATAATAATAATAATAATAAAAAATTACTTTGTGGACAGGTAGCATGCTGGTCAAATCCTAGGCTTGTTCTTTGCTCCCTTGCGACAGCCAGAGTTTGGAGTGCTGCAGGGGGCCGTGCAGATAAACGACATCCCCCCCCCCCTTTTGAATGGAAACATTAACTAAGAGGTGCTGAGCAAACCATGCTGTCTGGATTTGGGGCAAAGCCCTGTCCTGTGCTGTACGAACAGCAAGACATTTAGGAATCTCTCTCTTCCCCCCTCGCACCATTCCCACTCCCCCATCAGGACAGGCTCTCTCTCCACTGCAGTGGTCCCAGGGTCATAAAAAGCAGTCGGGGAGGTTGTGAGGCATTGAAAGTTTTATTACAATCGAAATGTCACTCACCCGCTCCTTGCACACCCCTTACCCTTCAATGTCAAGCATTCTCGAAACACTTGCACAAATTATAGAGGCCTGTCATTGATACTTTTTTTTACTCTCTTATAGTAAATATAAAGGGAGGTACATGAAAATATTTTATGTCAGATGAGGAGTCACCATCCTGCCAAAGCTAAGATTAAGGAATTTTAGGAATTCTCCTACTGCTGGCTTAAGTGCCTAAATACCTTGACAAATCTAGCTCTAACTCCGGCTTCTTTGCAACATACTAGATACTGTTTGACCTAATCTAGTAGGCAATGCCTAATGGAGTTAGGTGCCTGAATTCCTTTAAAAATCTGGCCCTTAGTGCCTGTAGAAAAAAAATCCCTATTGGTTTCTGTTCCATTCCACAGGGCAAAGCACTTGTGAGAAACTCGCCTATGAAAACCCTGTTTAGGCTGAAGCTGCTCCTGCAAGGCTGGCTTTTGTATCTTATTTTTATAGCTGCTTCCTCAGTACACTCGGCTGCGTGGCTTCCGTGTCTCCAGGTTTGGGTGGAGGGTGTACAGCTGGAGGGAACTAAGGAGCATCACGTGACAATCTGACTTGAGGGACTCTGTTTGAAATGGCAGCAGGTTCTTCCACCGGGCGATCCATATCCAGATTAAATATCTCATGAGGCTTCATGATCTATTTTGATTAGTTAGACGCTCTCCCTGCGGTAGGAGGAGCTGGGGCTGGAGGGTTGCTGGCATTTTGTTTTCCAGCCGAAGACTGAGATAGGCAAAGCCCTGAAAAAAAACAAAGGATGACATCAGATCTGGCTCCATAACCCTCTAGAAAACGTATTCCCAAACTACCTAGAGCAATGCCGACTGCTGTCTCATCCTCTGGCTGTCGTCGGAACAGGAGGGAACGGGACAGCTGCCTGCTTAAACTTTCCCAAACGTGATCTGTGTTCCAATAAAATAAACAGTTTAGAGGAAGCGAAATCCCGGACACATGCTTTGGCAGCCGATTTCTCTTTAACTGCAGGAAGAACAGTGGGGATTTATTTTCCCCTTCCTTGGGCTGATGAGAAAACTGAGCTGAAGGATCGGAGTTGAAGTTTCCTTCCCTCTCCTCTTCCATCTGTGTTTTCTTTTCCTTTGCATTGAAGGAATGTAGCTTACTTAAAGCCCAGGAGGCACAAATAATGTCTGCAACCAACGAACCCAGCGGCTTGCTTTAGAGATTTTGACAGCAAACTGTTGAGTTGTTCTCTGCACCCCTTTTCTGGGGGTCTGTGTTATTCCATAGTGCTAATCGTTAAGGGGAAGCGCCACCATCCATTGAAGTCAGTTGGGAGGCTTTCTGTTGACTTAATGGGCATTGGAACAGGCCCTAATGTTGGGCCAATCCAGGTTGGTGGCCTTCCAAGCCATTCCTAAGACTGTCAGGCTCCCCCACTCCCTTCCCCCACATCAGATTTCCTAGAGTCCTGCGGTTGGCTGGGGTTACTCCCCTCATTGCTTGCAGGCTTTGAGGATGGGTTGTAATAGTTAACACCACCTCTTTATTGCAATTTGCAATGAAATTTCCTATCTTTAATTACTTCAAAATGCTTGTAAAGTGGGTATAAGCCCCACTCTACAGTTGGGTAAACTGAGGCACGGAAGGGAAGAGTATGCCTATGCTACAGAGGAAAATGTGCGGTGCCAACTGACTCGGGCTCATGGTCTGCTGGGCTAAAAATAGCAAAGTAGACTTTCCTACTTGGGCTAGAGCCCAGGCTTCGACAGCCAGTAAGGGTCTTGGAGCCTGGGCTCTCTCCCAAGTGGGAACACCTGCACTGCTATTTTCAGCCTTGCAGCCTGAGCCCCATGAGACAAAGTGAGGTAACCCAGGCTCCGAGACTTGGTGCGGGTGGGGTTTTCTTTGCTGTGTTGACAGACATGAAGTGACTTGTGCAAGTCGCTTGCAGTTGCACTCCTTTAATTGCTGGCAAGTCTCCTGGGTTTTCCAAGAGCACCTGCTTGTTTAAACCCTGCTCACTATAGTTTGATCTGATCTAGTATGCAGGGCTGTCCGCTTCTTCTCTTGGTGCTCGGCGTGGGGAGCTCCTCATCGCCTTCCTACTGCAACTGCCACTAATCGTTAGGAAGAAACTTTCCCTGTGATCAGGTTAGTCTGTAATCTCATACTGCAGGGTTTTTTTTGCCTTATTCTAAGGCAGCTGGCACTGGCCTCTCTCAGAAACAGGATACTGGACTAGATGGACCCAGCTGCACTTACTCGGTACTTTCTTTGTGCTTTAGTATGTCGGCATATAGTGTTGCACTAACTGATTAGACTGATCTAAACATTCATTGTAACTAATGTCTCTCTCAAACTGGAGCAGACTAGTCAGCATTTCTTTTCTCTTTTTAGCAGCTGCAAGGGGGGTGTAACAAGGCCCAGGGACACTTTTAAACTTCCAGCCATTGGGTCATATTATACCTCTCTCCGCTAGCCTGATGAGCCCATTATTTAAATATTTGTTCCCATCTACATACTCATCCACAAAGCTTTAAGGCTGAGTCAAGGAAATTCCCCTCCTGTTTTTGAACTATTGGTTTGGGAGCTAATCGCCCATGTGGCCAATAGACAATGTAATTTAAAAAAAAAACAAAAAAAAACCCTTGGACTCCAAAAAGCAATGCTGAGATTCATTATTTATGGCCAAGCACAATGCTGCCTGGACTTTATTCCCTTAACACACAGCCCACTCTGGCTGTAGACAGCGTAAGCATGCTGAGGGTCTGTTTATTGTCTGTTGTCAGATGTATTTGGCGGTTATATTTTGTATTTTTCAATTCTCCAGAATCATTTTCTATATATGCTGTCACTCCTGCAGGTCCCAGGGCTTTTTCTATCCTCATCTATTCTCCTGCCCCTTACTGCACTCTGTCCCACTCATCCCCTTGTCCTTCCCATCTCATACACCTATTTTTCAGTTAATATGATTTTTAACATGCTGGTAGCAAACCAATATATTTTTTGTAACCATGTTCCAGTGAATTATCTTATGGGCTTTGTTTCATTCTTTGGGCCAGCAGGGTTGTGCTGATAAGATCTGATTCACCAGTCTTTTCCTATTCAAACCACAGCATTTACGCAGGGAGTTGGAGTTGTGGAGGGGCAAACAACCTAATTAGTTTTAAGATTGGATGAAAAGGTTGGCTGTTGGCTGGTGAATTCTTTTTCCTCTCTCCCATTCATTCTTTTGGTTTCATAGATGCTTGCAATTACTTGGAACTGCTGTGGCACCTGCAGATACTAACCATTTTCTTTAAAATGTGCCAAACGCACAGTAATTGAAAGATGGAAGACATTCACGACAACAGATGTTTATTTACAGGGGGTGGGTAGGGAGACTAGGCTTTAATTTGCTGTCCTGCAACCAAAAGGACTGTTAGCATGGATTCCAAAGCCAGAAGGGACCATTGGGATCATCTAGTTTGACCTCCTGTGTAACATAGGCCAGAGATCTTCTCCAAAATAATTCCTAGAGCAGATCTTCTAGAAAAACATCCAGTTTTGATTTTAAAATAGTCAGTGAGGGAGAATCTATCACAACCCTTAGTAAATTGTTCCAACATTTAGTTACCCTCAGAAATGTATACTTTCTTTCCACTTTGAATGTGTCTAGCTTCAGCTTCCAGCCATTGGGTCATGTCATACCTCTCTGCTAGCCTGATGAACTCATTATTTAAATATTTGTCCCCATCTGCATACTTATAGACTAATCACTATAAGGCATGTTTTCTTATACTTTAATCATTCTTGTGGCTCTTTGAACCCTCCCCAGTGTATCTTGAATTGTGGAATACGGGAAAATACTGTTCCAGCAGCAGTTGCATCTGTCCCAAATACAGAGGTTAAATAACCTCTCTCCTCCTACTTGAGATTCCCGTTTATACATCCCAGTATCACATTCACAGCGTTACACTGTTCAGCTGGGTATCCACAACAACCCCCAACTCTCTTTTCCAGAGTCGCTGTTTCCCAGGACAGAGTCCCCCATTCTGTAGGTGGGGCCTACGTTCAGCCATTTTTAATATGTATCGTTTGCTTGTGCCCAGTTTACCAAGCGATCCAAATTGCTCTGAATCCATGACCTGTGTTCTTCATTATTTAACCCTCCTCCACTTTTTGCATCATCTGCAAAACTTTATCAGTGATAAATTATATATGACCTGGAAGAAAAACAAACTTATCATCAACTATAGGGCCAAGAAATGATTCCTGCTGAACCCAACTGGAAATACTTACTCACTGACCATTCCCCATTTACAATTACATATTGAGACCTCTCAGTTAACTAGTTTTTAATCCATTGAACGTGTAATCGTTCTAGGGTTTCTTTTAATCAAACAATTATGTGGTACCAAGTCAAAAGACTTGATGTAATAGACTTTTCTATAATAACAATCTCATTTTAAAAAAAATGACATTAGCTTGACAGGATCCATTTTCCACAAATCCATGTTGATTTGAAATAATTACACTACCCTTCTTTAACTCTTTCTTAATTGGAGTTCTGTATCAGCTGCTTCACTGTGTTAGAGCACCAGGGAAGATCCTGGATTCCAAGATACATTAAGAATAAACATTAACAGTCCAGTCAGCAGCTCATCCAGCTCTTTTAGAACTCTTGGATGCAAGTTATCTGGACCTGCTGATTTTAAAATGTCTGTGGAATGGAAAGAGTATCATCACCACCATCTGATGAAACATCATCATCTGTTTTCCCCCAACTACAGAACAGAAATATTTGTTGAACACTACCTTATTATTGATAACCTTGCTTTCAAATTCTAAATCACATGCTAGCATTATGGCAGAGACTAACAATATGTCCCTTTCATTCATCCAGTCCATGATTATCTGGAATTGGAAGAAAAATATTGAAAGTATGGAAAGCACAGGGAGCCTTGATGTATGTAGGCTGGTAGCATCTTGTGGTGAAGATGATTCTTAGGAATCTGAGCACTCTTTTTGAAGAGAGGGAAGCTTTAAGGATGCTACTGTGAATGCTAGGTTCTTGCAGGAGAGACTCCTATTGCAATTTTCTTCCCTGACCATATGGATTTGAGTAAGGGTGGATGATGCCAAAGAAATTTTGGTTTTAGGTTTTGCTGAACTTGCAGGGTGCAAACCTGCACACTGCCCCTGGAGAGGAGACCAGGGTGCATGCCTCTTGTTGGGTGGCATTAAGGAAAGGGCTGGCTCTATCTTCCACACCAGGTTAGCACATGGGATTCTTCTTAGTTGACTGCCAGCATCCATAACCTGCAGACAAATTGAGAGGATGGATGTGCTTGCTAACAGTCTCCAAGTGCAGGGCACAACTGAAAGCACAGAAATGACCATCCCCAAGCACCTTATGTGGCAGGGACGAAGATGTAATCTGGTGTCAGCTAGACCCAAACGGTTAAATGGGTTTGTTAGGACTGGCTCAGAGTGCTGCCCACACCATTCATCCATTGCTCGCTAACTAGCCTTCAACGTGAAAGGTCTCCAACTGAAATATGGCCACAGGTTTTAGTTGATGCCACCATCTTGTTTGAGAAGTGGGGAATGGTTATTGTACATGTGTGCAACTGCACAGATTTTCCCTCTCAATACCTAATTGGCTTTTAGTGCATTTCTTTCCAAAAGCCATGGATGCTCTGGCCCCAAGTACCGCTACATCTTTCCCTCCTATTTTAGGCACTAGAAATGTAGAGGAGTAGGATTGTCCGGGAAGAATAAGCAAGCACAACAATTCTCCTGGTGCTTTGTCTGGAATAATGGATGATGTCACTATCAGATTGTCCCATTGTCTCTGAAAGATAGTGTCAGCAAATCCATGAAAAGCAGGACTGAATAAGAGTAGTCCAGCACTCAAATAGCCCTCCTGGGAGAGGGGTCCTGTACTGGAGCCATAACAACCTGGCCTGCCAGAAGAGCGGTTTTAAAGAAAATTCCTCCTATCCTCCACTGAATAACCTAGAATTCCTAAGACTCCAGAACTATCATGGCCCCCATTTTATAGAGGGGTCAGTTGAGGTTACAAAGGCCTTGAGTGACTTCAGGCTCACACAGCATAGAAGGGCCAAAACTGGATGAAAACCCAGAACTGATGAATCCCTCCCCTCCCCCAGCCTCAGACCTTCTGCACATACACTAGCCATTACATCACTCTTTCTCTCGGAGATGCCTGGCTCTGCCTTCCTCGGATTTAAATAGTAATGAGGGGAGAATTTCTAGATTTCATAAAGTGGAAACACCAAACCTTAGCAGAAGTGCAAAGGTGCGTGAATACGAGGAGACCAAAAATAATTAAGCCCCATGGGTGTGTTCCCTCTTACCAGTAAAACATTAGGAATGTATGTATTGGGAAGCTCAAAGCACTTATAGGTACGTATATAAACCCCATCTTTGCCAAAGGCTCTCTGAAGAAAGGGAAGAGATCTTTCCAGGCTGTTCATATGTAAAGAGTTGGTTTTTACAAAAGCTTAAAATGTACACTGGTTAATAATCCCCTCAAGCATTCTGTACCAGTAAACAAGGAGCTAAACCAGGCCTTTGCATGCTCACAGTGGAATACAAATTCCAGAGCACAGAATAAAATTTAAAAAAAAAAGTTTTCAGCAAGAGTGATGATCTCAAGCTGAAATGTTTCACGCTAGACTCAAATGGTCCCAGAGTTCAGGGGTGAGTTGCAGTTCTGGCTCAGGACTATTTCTGTTGGATTCCTATGTGCTTTCTGAATTTAAACACCCAGAATAGGGTGGCTTTTTCTTAAATTGAACCAGATTTATCACCAAGCAAAATCTTGAGCCCCTTGAAAAATCAAGTTTTGAACCTACAAAGGAAAATATAGCCCCTGCCCTGTTGCTTTGAACTGCAAACATATTTGTGGCAGGGGCGGGCTGACTGCTGCCAGAACTTTGAAGCAGCTGCAAAAAATATCCCCTGTGCCTGGGAGAAAGGAAGGAAGTAGTACTGCTTGACAAACTTAGTACCTAGGAACTGCCACATAGTCAGACCAGGAGACCCTCTCATCCAGGAGCTGGTCTCTGACCATTACTAGGTGTCTTAGTCTTAGAGGATTATCCAATACAGGGTTTCTTGCATATTGTAAAGCTTCTTACTTTTTTTGTATGCTAATGTCACTGTTGATGATCTCAACATCCTTTTTTTGGTTCTCCCAGAGCTCATGGTCCCCACTATATCTCATGACTGTTCAGTTAATTGAAGCTTGTGTAAAAAGACATCTTGTGTTATCTTTCAAGATCATTGGGTGTCCCTTAGCTCATGTCTTTAGGGGAACAGCCTACCCACCTTTGCTGTACTGTTCCTTATTTTTACATAGTGCTATTCAGCTCAAAAGGAGGAAACAATAGAGGTAAGTTTTGGCTCGATTCCTTCCTCCAGGATGTCGAGTTGAACTGTTTGTGGTTACTCATAAAATAGTAAATACAGTTGTTGTAAATGTTTATAATCCTCCTCCTACTTCCAGAGTATCGATTCTAGTATAGCAGTGTGTGACTTCCCTCCTTGGGTTCCGGAGTGAAGACCTTGCAGAGGTGATCTGAGAAGTGGCTCCTGCTGCTAAGGACAGTAAAATGACCAAGTGCCAATTCAATTCCCCACTTTCATTGGTTTCTAAGACGTTCTCAATGCCTAGTGCTAATGCTGGTACCTTCACCTTCCAAGAGGTTCCCAGACTGGCATTTTGGTCAGGAAATACCCACTTTCCTCCCTAGAAGACCAGTGCAAGAATCCAACCCTTGCTTTTGGATGCCCTTCTGAAAACACCAACATTTGTACATTAAGCTTCCATAATGCTGTAACTCTGGCTATTGAAACAACTTGCTTCCCTGCTTTAGGGATTTAGCACTTACAGCATCTCCTTTGTTGGTAACTCATTAGCTTGTGCAGTTCTGTCAGGGGCTTTATGGGATGCCACTAATGAGAGAGATCTGCCTCCCCTTCATTACATCAGCTGTTCAGCTACCCTCCAAAAAAAGGTTCAATAGCTCAAATGTTGGTTTAAAGAATCTGACATCAACCACCTCTTGGCTTCAGATAAATGCCCTGAATTAAATCCAAAAGGGACTCCCTTGTTTGATTTTCCTTTCAGCTTAAAAGGGACTCCTTTGTTTGAGTTTCCTTTCATCTTAAATAATATTTTTATGGCATTTAAGCAGATCACAAAATGTTCTTACCTGGATTTTGTCAAAATCACCATTGTTTCACACTGTGCAGCCTCAAACACCAGCAGTGCTGAAGAAATTAAGAAGGGTTTTACATTTATGTGCAATCCTATAGCTACACTTGTGAATGTATATTTTAAATCATGGGGCCACTGCCATCCCCTTTGAACTTGACAGAGGTCTGTCTGCCCCTGTGGAAGAGGCTTCTAGAATTTAATAGAGAATATCTGTAGTACCCTCTTGGTTTCATCTTTGTGAAAGGTCATGGACTTTTTATGTAATAAAATATTTTTGTAGATATTTAGGAACATCCTATAAAATTCTATAGCAGAGATATAATTCTATATTCAGTTCTACTGGATGGTTCCAAACATGCACTCAAACATTATGTAGGACTTTTCCAGATGGGCAGGTTCTGAGAGAAGGTACCTGCAGAGTGCTGAGAAATCCAACACTACAAGAGCTTGGATTGTAGGAATAGGTTTTGCCCTCGAGAATGTGATTTCTATATAATACAATCACTACTGCCCTCAAGGGAGGAGGAAAATCCTCCAGGGAAGAGAGTAGGGCAGTTTCTCTTCTCTCTCCTTTGATATTTTCTTGGCAAAAACCATACGTGCTCTCGAAGTAAAAATGACTGATCCAAGGTGATTGCCTCAAGCAGAGTCTGTACTGCTGATAAGAGGCTGCCATGAAGTTGCCTTCTGCTAGATCACAGTCAAAGTCACAGGCCGCTCACCCTTAAAGGCCTTACCAGAGCTCACTCTACTTACCTCTCACTTCCTCCCAGTCCTTCCTGTTAACTGTCCCAGTCAGGCCGGGTCTTGCAAGTCTCTGAACTCCCGATGAAGTCAACTGGAGTTGAAGGTGTCTAGGACTTCACGGAACTGGGCCCATAGTTTCCTTTTCCCGCTTTAAGCATCGCATCCTACCTGAACAATTTTCTCTGCTTCTAAAGTGTTCCATACTGTTACTTTGTACATCTGTAAAGCAATACATTTCTTGGATGAAAGCTGCCACTGAAGAGAGCACTCTCTCTGTGGTAGGTATTACAGGACAGTTCAGATTTTACAAAGGTCTTGGAGAGGACACTAGAAACCACTGTAAAATTAGGGGGTTGTGTAAATAGGAATGTAGGCCCTGCAGAATTTAGAAGTTCCACAGGAGCTTACCTGCAGAAAAGCTAATCTGCCATTAGTCTAGCTTCACGCAGTAGACTGAGCCATTTTGGATAAAATAGAAGTAAACCTCCGTTGACTCATTTTAGCAATCTTTACAAATGGGAGTGCAGGTAAAGTCACTCATCCACAGTGCGACTGATGTTCGTAGAAAAACACAAGAATCAAATACAAGGTGACCCTGTATAGAGGTAGCTAGGCAAAGATTGCACAGTTCTGCAAGATTACCTACAAACATGGTCGGCCTCATTACAGTAAATCACTGAACAGGCTGTTGACCGCAACTGTCTGAAATGCTATTTCACAAAACTGTAGGACCTTGGCTTTCAACTAGTGGTCTACAGACCCCTGGGGGGCCCACAGACTAGGTTTAAGATTTCCATACAGGTCTGCCTCTCCATTTGAAATTTGTTAGGGAAAGGAAAAAAAGATTGAAAATTACTGTTGTGGGAGAGGTGGCTTCCATTGTAATTTTCCAACAGACACACAGTTAACTAGTAACCCTCTCCCTTGCACAGCAAAAACAGGGACTCACAGATGTAGGGCTGGAGGGGACCTTGAGGTCACATCTGCCCCATGCTAAGGCACGACGAAGTATACCTAGACCATCCCTGTTAGCTGTTTGTCTAACCCGTTCTTAAAAACCACCAGTGACAGAGATTCTACAACCTCCCTAGGTAACCTGTTCCAGTGCTTACCTAAACTATCCTTACAGTCAGAAAGCTTTTCCTAATAGGGGAAGGTGATTATCATTTATGAGTGCGCACTGGTTTGTCAACAGCAGCCTACTGCGTTCTCTCAACTTTAACAGTTTCTACTATTAATTATTCAGCAAGGCTTGGGAATGAAAGTGCCACATCAAATTCACATCTGTCATTCTGCCCACATACGTGTTAAATTAGATTAGTGTGTGGTACTTGTTAAATGACTGTGGAGGTGTTTGTTTTTCTGAGGTAGCCGCTAAACTGTAAAACCATGAATAGTCGCTGTGCAAGGGACACGTACATACATACGTGTGTGTGTATATAAAGGGGTCCCAAAAGTCACATTAAAATACATAGAAGTCTCATTAAAATCTCTAGCCACTGGTACATTATTCAAATGTACTTATGAAGCTTAACACGCAGTCATTTAGTAATAGCACTTACTTTGCATGATCTCTCATGCTAAAACATCTCCATGAAGATCTAATGTAAAAGAGAAAATAAGATTGGAAAACTATTGATATATTTAAAAACAAAAAACACACAACACCTCATCACTCCAGTTCTCCTCCGGCTAGCTAGACCTTTTCACTCAGGGATTGCTACACTCAGCTCCCCAGCCCAACTAAATACCTTTGAAGTTACTTTAACCAGAACGTCAAGAAAGATTTCAAAGGCTTTAAGGTCTTTTTCATTTTGGTTTTAAGTAGTGAGCCAAGGAACACGATACTTTGTAAAACGCTGTTAGTGTAGCATCCAAACTGGCACCTTGGCTCTAAACCCTTTTGGGCTCAAGCAACTTAGGGTATGTATACACAGCAAAGAATAATTTGTGACCGGCCCAGGCTCATGGGGCTGTTACATTGCTGTGTAGACTTCCAGGCTCAGGCTGAAGCCTGAGCACTGGGACTCTCCCATTTCCCAGGGTCCTGGAGCCAAGGCTCTAGTCTAAGCCCAAGTTGGCTGGCACAGGCCAGTTGCGGGTGTCTAGTTTCTGTGTAGACCTACCTTAGATTCAGATTTGGGCTCAAAACCCCTCTTTCTACTGGCACAGAAGAGGAGCCTTGGATCCAACCCCTCATCTAACTTTGGGGAGAATTTGGATCAGTATCTAAAATGTCCTAGTTCACGTGCGTTTCTAATTAGTTTGTTACATACATACATAGACGCACTTATTTTTATGCCCACAGATTTAATGCTGGTGAAAAATTAATGTCCCTGAGAATGAAATCATTTCTCTACAGAATGGGTACAGCAAAGGCAACGCGAGTGCAAGGCTGCCCCACCAACCTGACCTAGAGAGACCCCCAGTGAGGGTTGAGAGGGCAATCCATTCTCCTGCAGTCCCCGCTGAGACCGCCAAAGGGAAGGCTTCCAGTTTCCTTGGTAGCTGTAGTGACGTGGATGCCTGTTCATTAGGAACTGGATGGCAAGCGCCAGCTTCAGCAAGTCCACAGATCCCCAACAGTAATAACTACCAGCCTGTTGCACTGCCAGCTGGAGTTACGCTGACGGCTCAAAGGTGAGAGGCTCCGTCTCCCGTTACCAGGTGGTCTCCCAAATGCAGATGGTGACGGTCAGTGCTGAAAGTCTGAGAACATCTCACTTCAAAGCAAAGGACTCGTGTGTAGGTTGCTTGAGAAGATAGTTGCATTCTACCTGACCTGTTAGCAGTAGGCAGATGTGGGTATGGGCATTAATACCTTCTCCTCTCTATGGCTAGGCACATATTCAGAAACATCTATGCTTTAACAGCGTGTCCCATGCACACTTTCCTCCCTCTCTTGTGGCTCAGATGTTAAATGGTGCTTACTGCATTCTTGACCTCAGCCATCAGTAAACCATACTTCATTAAGACTGCTTCTAGAAATTGTTTGGCTCACCCACTGCTAAACTGCACCCAGGAATAATCTTATCCATGGAAACCAAATTTATTAGTCCAACAATAATTTAAACAGCAGCCTCTTTTAGTCTGACCCTATTGACCCAACCTCCTGCTGTGACCTTTGATCCTGGGCCGGTGCATATAAGAAGTTGTCCACTTAAAAGATCTAAAATTTGTAAAATGCTTCAAACCCTATTTGTCTATTATGGGAGAATGGGCCTAAATTGTATTTAAGGGCTGGAAGTCTGTTTACTAGTGAAGCACAAGCCTCTGTAGCACATGGTAAAAATACCTAGCAAAAGCAGGGCTATTGATGAGGCTGTTACATCAGACATCATATTACATTAGGCAAGTTTCTTCTATTCAGAACACAGATCTCCTGCTGCTAGTATGCCTGAAAACAAGTACAAGGGCTTAAGCATCCTGCTGTATCAAACTCGCCTCTCCTGCTGTGCTTGTCTTTCGGCTGGATTACCAAAGGGAGGCTACAGAAAGATGCTGTTTCTTAGCCCAGTCCCAGTGTGTATTCAAAGATTATGCAAGTGTAGAGCCGTGCAAAGTGCTGCAGATTTGGTTTATAGCTGCTAGGTAGGCCCCCAGCTATTCCCCTGCATCCAGACTTGTTGAGCTCTGGATCTGGTGCAATGTCTACAATGGGCAGAACCCAATCCCTGGCTCTATTAGGCTGGGGCTGCTGCAAGATGCAAGAGCCATGTGAAGTGAAGCAGGGACAGGGAATGGAATATAATAAGACTCCTTTATGTATCCAGCTGATCCATTGCCAGTTTTTCCATTGGACTGCTTTAATATGAAAGGGATGCAGAATCCACTCCAGTCATCTGCAGAGAAATCCAAGTTTATAGTCAAGTGGAGCCTTTGTTATTAGGGTCCCTGTGTTGGCAAGAATGCTGGCTACATGCCTCTTACACTGCAGTGAAATGAGCCATAAGCATCCCCTGGAAACTTGTTCAATTTTGGTATGTCTACATTACAATGAGAGACCCACAGAGAGCCATGATGAGTCCAAAAGGGAGACTTAATGTGTTGACCACTGGATTCCCCGAACCTTTCCCCCTAATAGATATTGGTGTCGCTTCCATCCTGTTTGCCCCTTTCCACTATTCAGCCGTAAGACCCTGCCTACCAGGGTGGATAAAAAATCAATTATTAAAAAAAAATTTTCAAGGGTTTATTTAAATTTGATTTTTTTTTTTATAAAATGCTTTTTGAGGGAAAAACTTATCTGAAATATCTAAAGATAAAGATACATTGTAGTTCATCAGGGAATAGAGATCATAAATTCTATATTCATGTAATGTTTAAGAAAAAAGTTTTATAAAGGAGTTCCAATAGTTCATGGATTAGGGACCCAATCTTATGGGGTTCCAGGGGCTTCTGTATAGATTTAGGTTAATCTTTCTGTCTACCCCTTTGGACTTGGTACTCAGTCTAGAAGATACCATCAGAGATGCTTAGTTTTGCAGTTCTCAAACTGTGGATTTGTGTCTCCAGAGGTAACATGCTTGTTAACAGCAATAATGTTTTTAACTAAATATCTATATATAGAGGTGAGAAATAACAGACCTCAACTCTGTTGTCCCTCTGCAATTTTGTGTACATGGCCTCAATCCCTTACCTCTCTCTAAAAGTGCAAAGTTTCAAAAGGATGGAATAGATCTGGACAAGGAGAAGTCTGGAGCTAAATGTGAGAAGCGAAGGACATATGCTTGTTTTGTTAAAATATTACATGTTTGCTGTTGAAGAAAAAAATCCAGAATACTTAATGTTGTTTTAGTTAAATAAAACGATTTAAAATGTCTGTCTGGTGATGATCTCTTCCTAATTCATCATGGCAAGAAAACCCTCCAAATATCTCCAATTCAACAGGTTAATTGTTAATATTTGTGAAGTCATTGGGAGGTAAACTATCTGCTTCAATTACCTTTGGTAAATGAACTAACCAAACAATCATTCATTCATTTTCTGATATAGCTGTAAAACTAATCTGAAAAGTTTTCAAAATAAATCACTGTTTAAAAATGTATAGTGTGTACCTTCTAAAAATGAAACCTACATCTTAGTTGTGAAAAATATGTATTAATGTTATAACAACCAACAAGAATGCACTTTTATGTAGAAAATCATGATTAAATAGAGTCTTCCTGACTAGTGATTTAAATCAATTCCATCCTGCTGCCTACACTACAGAAATAACCATGTTGTAAACATGTCTCTGTGGACAGAATTAATAACTGTGTTAGAGAACAATGCTTTAACTTAGGTAACTAACAGTTAATATTTTTTCTGTCCATGCAGGCAAGGGAAAAAACAAAGTTTAACATGGTTATCGATGTAGAGGAGACAGGCCTTTAACCTCTTGTTTGCTCTCGGTGACTATTGAAGTGCGGTGTCCTACTCTAACCTTCTCTGTCCATACTACTCACAGCTGCTACTGCAAAAATGTTCCCCTTCCCACCCTCCTTGCTAGGCAGCCCAATGCTTCCTCATCTGTCAGGTGTGGCTCACTTCCTCTGCAAGAAGAAAAGGAGGACTTGTGGCACCTTGGAGACTAACAAATTTATTTGAGCATAAGCTTTCATGAGATGAGCCTTTTGAAAAGCATCTGAATTTGGTTCTTAGCCCGTTCTCAGAGCCCAGAATTACTGGTCAGATTCAACCCAACTGATTGCTACCTCTAGTTTTAAAAGGAAACTTGATGCATTGTGAGTCTGGTGTAAAGACTAAAACACCTCTCCCCATCCCAGCTTCCCCTTATTTAAGTTGATCTCTGCCCACATCCCCCAACCGCACTTTCACAAATCATGTCAAAAACCCACATATTTAAATGGATTTTAAAGACAGCCTGAGAGTTTCATCTTTTTCCCCTCATTCTACAAACAGGCTGCTCTGTTCCTAGTCAGAGAAAGAGCTGCAGGATGCCTTAGAGAGAGACTTCAGAGGCAAGGGGAAGCCTTTGTGATAAATGCCCCAGGGCCATTTGAAAGCAGTTACCTGAACTTCTTGACCCAGCAGGATTGAGTAGGTGGAGTGGGCAGGAGACTAGTTATGTAGGTTGCCTGTGTGCCTCTGAATTTCACTGAACCAATGTCAGCAACATTCAGCCAGGTCCTCTCCTCAGCTAAGCAGGGTTGGCTCAACCTTTTTTAGTGACATCCCACCAAATGGCATCCTCCATGTGCCATGACCTTGCATGTATAATGTGTCCAAGGTCACGCTGTGCAGAGAGCACCATTTTGTTTGGGAGTGGATGGACTCATCCCGCAGCCTGGATCCAGCCCCCAGGCTGCCAGTTAGTCCACATTTTTTGTAAATTTTGGAGCAATGCAGTGTACGCGTTGCCTAAATAGGTGGGACGCCACTGGGTACCTTTGGTTTGCTAGATTGAAGAATCCATCATCAACTATTGGTTTCCCGTGTAGCTACTTTTATTAAGTCACCCTTTAATCTTCTCTTCATTAAACTAAATACACAAAGCTCCCTGAGCCTATCACGATAAGGCATGTTCTCTAATCCTTTAATCGTTCTTATGGCTCTTTGAACTCTCTCCAATTTATCATGAATTTTGGGCACCAGAACTGGGCCCAGTATTCCGGTAGCAGTCACTCCAGTAGCAAATGCAGAGGTATTCTAACCTCCACCCTCCCACTCAATATTCCCCCGTTTATAGAGCCTGGCCTTTCTAGCCACAGTGTCGCACCTGGAGCTCATGTTCAGCTGAGGATTCCCCATGTCCCTTTCAGAGTCACTGCTTCCTAGGCTAGAGGCCCCCATCCTAAGTGTGGCTAATGTTTTCCATTCCCAAATGTATGACTTGAAATTTGTTTTATTAAAGCCATGCAACATTAGCAAGGTGTGTGTTCTCTGGCAATGGGCAAGGAAGGGAGATGGTGCTTACAAAGCCACCTTTAACCTAATGAGATTCTAGAAAAGGTCAGAGTCAGCAGCTGGCCCTTGTGTGGGAATAAATTGTCAATATAAAATATCTGACATTACTCCACCAGCATCCTGCCGAGCCATCAGCCAGTACACTGCGAAATAATCACTTGAACCTGTGATAAACATAAGAGCTATAGAATGAACAATGGCTACAACCCTGAACATGGAGGTTAATAGTAAAGGTTGCAGTTGTACAGTGCTTTTCACCCAAGGCTCCCAAAACACTTCACAGACATTTATGAAGACTCCCAACACCCTTGGGGAGGTAGGTGAAACGTACTATCCCATTTTACAGACGGGAAATGGGAGCACTGAGAGGTTAGTGACTTGCCAGGTTGCATGGCTGGTCAGCAGCAGAGTTAAGAATACTAGGACTCTGAGCATCCTGCTTTCGCTACAAGACCACACTCGCCCCTTTCTAAACAGATGATGTGAATATTCGGTCTTCCTCTCAGGGGGACATATAATTATTCAGACCCACAGACTTTAAGGTCAGAAGGAACCATCATTATCATCTCCTGCATATTGCAGGCCACAGAACCTCACCCACCCACTCCTGTAATAGACCCCCTAACCTGTGGCTGAGTTACCAAAGTCCTCAAATCATGGTTTAAAGACTTCAAATTACAGAGAATCAACCATTCACACTAGTTTAAACCTACAAGTGACCCATGCCCCATGCTGCAGAGGAAGGTGAAAACTCCCAGGTCTCTGCTAATGGGACCCAGTGGGAAAATTCCTTCCCAACCCCAAATATTGTGATCAGTTAGACCCTGAGCATGTGGGCAAGACCCACCAGCCAGACACTTGGGAAAGAATTCTCTGTAGTAACTCAGAGCTCTCCCCATCTAGGTGTCACGTCACTGGCCGTTGGAGGTAGTTGCTGCTAGCAGGCGCCGGTCAGCCACATGCCCATTGTAGGCCATCTCATCACATCATCGCTGTCAAACTTTTCAAGCGCAATCTTGAAGCCAGTGAGGTTTTTTGTCCCCACTGCTCCCTGTGGATGTTTGAACACCCATTGACTTCCCTAGGAGCAGAGTTAGGGAGTTACACAAGGGCTGAGTTGAACCAATGAAGAGTCAAACTCACAATTCCAGGGGAGGTTCGATATTCAAAGCCCGGAGTACAGGCCATCAAACCATCACTTGTGGATAATAATAAAGCTTTAGAAATCAGTTTGTGCAACTAATGGATTGCATTATTAGTCTACTGTAGCAGCGCACACTGAAGAGTCCAGACTCTATAGTCTACATGATGCATTTGCTGGGAAGGCCTTAAATTTCACAGCCAAGTTTGGGTGAGATTCTGTTTAGTTCACAGTGCGACAGGTTGATTTGGCCCAAGCAGATCCACAAAGAGACTGGTGAGCCACAAAAGACAAAATGTTTTAATTCTCCTGTGCTGTGGGATTCCCCTAGCAAGCAGTATTACAGGAGAAGACTAATCTAACGCAGCCAGGTAATAAGAGGTTATTCCACTGCATAATTTCCTTTGCAGAGTTGTTACCAAAATCTCAGCTGACCTGGTGAGGCTGTGTGACATCAACCAGCTCCCTTCCAGGATCAGCTGTGGCATTCAGATGTTTGAAGTTGTAATAGTCAGATGTTTTAAGTACAAATAGAAACTGAAAATATTATGCTCTTCCAGTATTTAGCCAAGCCCCTGAACGGAAGTTGGCTTTAATCTCTCTCCCTATTTTTACTTCTTCCTTGTAACAAACATTTTAAAGGAACAATGAGAAAAAAAACACACCTTTAGACTCTAGGAAACAAATTCAGCATTGCCAAGGAAGGGGGACCTATTAGATTGGACTTCTTGGACCAACCTGTCAGATGTTTCTTTTCTAAAGTGGAACTCATTGCTTTTCCTGTTTGCCTCGGACCACGTGCGCACGCACACACACCTACCTTAGTAGAGTGAGTGAGTGAGTGTTCCCAGCCAGATGGTTAGCCTGCCACAGATCTATGCTGTACGTGTTTAGTGAGAAAGATGGCTCAGGGATTAATGGGATTTAGCATCCCTCTCTTCCAAACTGGTAGTTTGAGCCCAGCCCAAGGCATTGTTGATGTGAAGTCATCACTAACAATGGATAAAAGTCACACACACAAACCCTGGAAGTGAAGATACTTTTCTGCACCTTTGGAGGAGTCCCTTTCCCCTCTCTCTCCCCCCATAATAGAATCAGACTCTCCAATTACATGAGGTGCAGGATAACATAGTGGCCTGCTAGACATGGGGACCTGAAAGCACTTATTCCTTGTGAATGGGATTTTCAAAGGAGCAGCCTATAACTCTTCTGGGCATGTTGAAAATCACAACCTAACAGGGAAGAACATTGGTAACTAAACATCAGTGATTATTTACCTATACAATAGGGCAAGACTGTGAGATTTTAGTTAGGCAGGTAAAGGAGCTCTGCTCCAGGAGCGAGCGGCTGTGAATAATGCATTACAGGCGTTCAAAGGTACCTTTTCAAAACATCCGACACTCAGCTTCCCTTTTTTGCACTGCAAAATGAATTGCAGGGGCAAGTCCTGAGGACTTGCCCCTCTAACTACCCCGTGTGTAAGGTGGTAGGTGGTGCTATGTGGCGAATAGTGGCAGCAGTGGGCACTCCTACGTAGCCATGTATAACGCACTAATCGCTGTGGTATCAGAGTGCCATGAGAAGTACGACTTCATTACTGCTTGGGGCTGCTGTGACAGACTGACAACTGCCAGAGCCCATGTTAGAGTGGGGGTTAACTCTGATAAAAAGAACCTACACTCATGGTAAGCACTTATGTGTTTTTTTCTCTGCAGTTTATTTACCATAAAAATAAAATAGATTTGCATAGGAAGTGCTGTGTGTGTGGTACCTTATATCTGTAGCAATTACACTGTTGCTCTGGTCTCTGAAGAGAGCCTGCCAGCAAACGTCCTTGGTCAGCCTGCCTGTGCTGAGACCAACACAGTGAAGGGTGAGCACTGTGCGCCTGGAAATACCCCAGTCAGAAGGGAGAGACGGGGGTCTCTACCCAAGAAGGGCAACGGCTGGGGAGCTGGAAGCCGAAGAGGGGGTGTCAAATGTAAAGGGAAGGGTAAACACCTTTAAATCCCTCCTAGCCAGAGGAAAAACCCTTTCCTCTGTAAAGGGTTAAGAAGCTAGGATAACCTCACTGGCACCTGACCAAAATGACAAATGAGGAGACAAGATACTTTCAAAGATGGAGGGGGGGAGAAACAAAGGCTCGCTCTGTCTAGGTGATGCTTTTGCCGGGGACAGAAGAGGAATGGAGTCTTAGAGCTTAGTAAGTAATCTAGCTAGCTATGCGTTAGATTCTGTTTTGTTTAAATGGCTGAGAAAATAAACTGTGCTGAATGGATTGTATATTCCTGTTTGTGTGTCTTTTTGTAACTTAAGGTTTTGCCTAGAGGGATTCTTGATTACCCTGTAAGGTATTTACAATCCTGATTTTACAGAGGTGAGATTCTTTTACTTTTTTTCCTTCAATTAAAATTCTTCTTTTAAGAACCAGATTGCTTTTTCATTGTTCTTAAGATCCAAGGGTTTGGGTCTGTGTTCACCTATGCAAACTGGTGAGGATTTTTATCAAGCCTTCCCCCGGAAAGGGGGTGTAGGGTTTGGGGAGGATTTTAAGGGGAAAGACGTTTCCAAGTGGGCTCTTTCCCGGTTATACATTTGTTAGACGCTTGGGGGTGGCAGCAATAAAGTCCAAGGGCAAAAGGTAAAATAGTTTATACCTTGGGGAAGTTTTAACCTAAGCTGGTAAAAATAAGCTTATGGGGTTTTCATGCAGGTCCCCACATCTGTACCCCTAGAGTGAGAAAGGAACCTTGATGGACCGCTGAGGGGGAAATAGAGATGACGTTGCTCTGAAACGTGACAGCATCCACAACGTGGAAGTATTTTTGTGGACCACTTAGGCACGCTGTGCATGACAGAGAGCCCGCAAGTCTCATGCCACAATAGACAGGTTGTGACATGGCCTGGACAGTTTGTTCTAAACATACACATACCGCTAAACCACACAGAGCTCCACTGTTGACTTAGCTGCATCGCCACTTGAATCAGCTGCCTTCATACCCTGAATCAAAATTACAACCTACTGAATCAGATGTCTCGCCTACTAAACCCCCCACTCTATTAAGTTTCTGGCCTGACTTGTTCAAGCCGATTGTCCATTTAAAAGCTAGGAGAAGAAAGACAGATGGCCAGTCTAATAGACTTAAATAGAAGGACTATTTCGCTGGTGGGAAATGTTACCCCTGTTAATGTTTGCCGGCACATAAGGCTTGAGCCAAAATCCATTTGCTGTCCATTTGCCAAATCATAGACTGAAACTCTCAGGCTTGAACAAACCAGATCAGCTTTGTGAGAATTGCTTTCTGTATGGCATAACACAGAGCCGAGCATGGCAAGTGCTAACTCTAGGGGACAGACTGTCTCACAAGATCGCCAATGTGGCCAGAGCAGTAAGTGTAAATTATTGAAAATAAATATAGCACAGGCTGTGTCTGTAAGAGAGCATAAATATTTTGTATTTACTATACACAGCTCCTTTCTTCAGAGGATCTCCAAGTTTTCCTGACATACAACAACAGGGAGAGAAGCAGTATTAAAACCTGGGCAGTTAGACCAGAGACTGGTCATGGGACCTGTCAAGAGATGCATTTCTAATGTGCCCATCACTGGAGCAGATGAAGATACCAAACCTTTCGCCTCTAGGGTGCTAATCTGAATCCTGATTGGGTCAGTATAGACCCTCTCGTGACTGGGCGGGTGGCATACGTGAGGCAAATTGGATGGTTTCAATCAAGTTCCCACCTCAACAGGTGTCCCATAACTAGCACAGTCAGAGAAGCCAAAATTACAATGGGACATGGAGACTGAACTGCCCTCTCTTTGAAGAGTGATGGATGAGGTTGACAGGCAAAGCTGCATGAGGGAAGCTTGGACTTGGTCTGACAACAGGGTTCAACCATCCAGCACCCTTATGACAGCAATTAAAATCCACACTTTAAAGAGTAGCTCAGCAGACAAACCCACCATTATAGCAGGAAAATGTACTCAAGCATGTGAGCACAATGGCTGTAGCCCACAGAGGATAAGTCCTAGGATTGAATGCAGCCAACTAAAGTTTGCCTTGGGCTCTGCGTTTTAAAAGCAGTAGGTTCTGGATTCTAAACCACATCCTACGTGGGATATAGCGATAAACTGATGGCTGTAGTGTATAAAACCAGTACCTGTGATGTCTTGCAGTATTGCTTTCAGAACAGCAAATTTACATTAGAAATGGTGAAAAGCAGAGGGTGGTTAAAAGAACAAATAAGAGAATAAAAAACAAAGTGCCACACACAGGAGAGAACTGTCCATTTGATACCTTTCATGTGCATTGAATTCACTAAAAATGAGACACAGGTAACTTCTGTACCCTGAAGGAGGAATGTATTATTACAAAGATACTACTTATGTACAGCATGGTCTGGATAAATCCTCTACACCTGCCTGCACTTTTCTCGCATCAGAATAGAGTTTCATTCTAATCTTTGTAATGACACATTCTCAAGTGCTTTCCATAAGGAGATGGAAAAGATGCTACCAGTCACCTTTCATTGTCTGGAGTTAGAGTTAATGATAATTAGCCTTCTCCCTCTGCACAGCTTCCAGGACCTCTGCTTAGTGTCAGAGAAAAGAGTCAAAGCAAAAACACTTAATTTGTGCTGCTGTGAAAAAGTGTTGCAGGCTTTTACCATTACAGCCCACTCTCTCTCTCTGTGTGTGTGTGTGTGTGTGTGTGTGTGTGTGTGTGTGTGTGTGTGTGTGTGTGTGTGATCAGCAGACTAATGCCTTGCGTCTCATTCTCGGCACAAAGCATAAAGACTGCTGAGGAGAAGCGGCATCAAGCAAATCTTTTACAGTGACAAGTTGCAGACTACCATTCTGCCTCCATGATGCATTTCCCATGCACGACACTATTCTTCCCCAGACAGTGTGCGTGGGTCTGCACACGTCGCCATGCTAACCGTCACTTAAAATGACTAAGTGGTGGCATGAATTGCAAACAGCACAATGTCTCGGTTTCACACGGCACTTGAGGACATGACTATTCTCTACTCCTATCTGTTACATTATCGCATACAGCCTTGTGCGTGTCAGGGCTGCTCAAGTGTGTGATATTCTTCCATGCTGCAGCTACAGATCAGGGGTTCTTAACTGATTGACCATTGTGGGCCGCATCCACACAATGCATATACTACCTGTATGGCCCTGAGGCGGTCACATGGGCCACAGCTGTGTGCTGATTGGGCTGCAGGTTGAGAACCACTGCTACAGCAGCTGAGCCATAACACAGCTGAAACCAAGGGTATGTCTACACTACCCACATTACAGCGTGGCTGCGGCAGCACCGTGACATGGGCAGTGTAGACACGCTTTATCGCCGGGGGAGAGCTCTCCTGGTAATTTAAGAAAACAAAACAAAAACAAAACCCAACTTGAGGTAGTAGCTGGTCCGTGGCTCTAAGTTCCAGCTTTCACTCTCACTCTCCTTGTGGTCCAGGGCTCCTAGGCATCCATCCAGAGTAAGAAACAGACCAGACCAAAGGAAGACTGAAATGTCACTGGTTTGCCCCTTCAGATTTACTTTAGGAACCTTCATTAGTGCTACATGTCTGGGCTTAGGCCTAATTAAGCTGCTTGCAGTGGAACACACTGCTAGAAGCCAGGAGAAAAGGTCAGGTCGAGTCGAGGGGGCTGCTAATCAAATCGCTGCGTGAAGCGGCGCATGGTTTTCCACAGTCTGCGGAGGTGTCCCAAACTGCTCAGCTCCGGTTCTTCGTTAGAGTAAGGAATTGTGCAGACAAGGAGAGAACAGATGAAACCAGCTGGTTTATAGCACGCAGCCATCACCCCTTTAGTGGGCAGGAGATTGTGTTTATGGTACACACGCGCTTCAGAACACTCACATGGAGGTCACTGACAGCACCTAAATCTGGAGTGATGGTTGCCTTCAGTGGTTTGAAGGGAAGCGTGCTAGCTAGGCAAATACTGGAGCTTGGCAATTGCTCCATTTCACCTGGCCCGAAGGATAGCAACACACAAGGGTGCTTGCCTAGTTCTAGGGATACGTAATAGGTGAGCGTCAATAAGCAGCATGGAGCTGAAGAACAAAAAAAGAGCATTAGGAGAAGGGAAATCCCAAATTTTAATCCTGGCTCTGCCATCGATTTCCTAAATGGCCTTGGGCAGTCGCTTTGATTTTATGCTGTGCAGTTTTCCCACTACTGCTGATCTCCTTCAAAAGGGGAGTGGAAGGGATGTGTTTGTACCATGATCCTTCTATGAAAGATGGGCAGATGTACCTTTTGTATGCACCTACTATTATAATCAGCAGATTTAGAGAGAAATAGTTAGACCTGATCTATGCAGATTTTGTACTGGTACGGCTCTTGCTTAGTGGGGAGGGAAGAGTGTTATACCTGTACAACTCCCACAGCTATACAGGTATAAAAAGGTACCTTATACCCCTGGAGCTCATTCCCCTTCCTATATAGGAATTAATTACATGAACAATTAACTTAATACACTTTCAAAGCAGGATTATAGACTATATATTAGCCAGATTTGAAGAACTGTATCATGTACGCAGGTCCTTTGAGTGTACCTGAAAGGCAGTACATCTTAACCCTTGTGCAGACAATCCCTGAGGCACATTTGCACCAGTGTAACTGTGCCCACCCTAGGAGTTACACTACTGATCTTTACTGACATAGTTTAAGGGTGTGCCTACACACAAAACATATACCGTTCTTACTGCTTTCGGAAATTCTTCTGGCTCTGCAGTTGCACACGGTTTTGGAAAGCGCTCGGCATTAACAGCACTTCCTTGGTTTAAGTGGAAGGAGAGATCCTAGGGACCCCAAGACGTAATAACTGTTACTCTTAATAAGAGCACAGGACTGTGGGTCAGATCGTGGGTGTTTGGTCTCATGCCCGTTTTGACTGCACCAACTACAAACTTGTCCCTATTTTCACTCTCAGTAAGCAAGTAGCGTTGTCTTTTCAGATATTCTTTTTTGTATCACGATTAGCTCTGTCGGTAGGGTGGGGAACTCAGGACCGTGAATTCAGCCTTCTACATCTTCCTTGCTGTTCTCTGTATTGTGACAGGCATCACCAAGTATTAAAATGTTCCTTTTCACTTCTCAGTGTTGAGTTGATACGGCAGAGTTCCTGTGAAAGACTGAACTTCCAGAAAGTCAATGGCATAAAGGCACAAACAGCATCAAGAATATCTAACTGGAAGAATTCTAGGACTTTGGAAGTGCACCCCCAAAGGCATTGCTGCCCAAAAGGACTATTTACCCATGTCGCAATGAAAATGTTTTAATGGAGTTTAGCAAGGGCTCTAGGAGTTTGCATCCTTCTGCTCAGTGAACTATTGGGGTTCCAACCAACTGATTGGTCAAGTAGCTTTCAGTAATCCCCATTGCAAGACTTTGGTAAGGAACAGACTACACAAAATGTTATGGGGGATGTACATTTTTTCTTAAAGGAGAAAGAGTTTAATAGGTTCTTCCACACCACCCTAGAAAATCTAGTGTAATGCATCATATTGCAAGGGGGCACCCTGGCTTGTGTTGCCAGTGAATTAAAGCATTATATTCTTTATCACCAGCAGACCAAGTTACCCCAATGTCTCCTTGAGTAGAAAAGCCCAAACTTCTGCAGCCCTCAGTATCACATCCTGGGCCTAGGAAAGTAAAGATAACTGAGATTTATCTTTATTTATCTTTAAATGAGCTCATTTAAGCCCATGGTTTTGAGAGAGTAAACGGAACTAGAGTGGATGCAGTTACCAATTCTTTTACCAAAGGGGGTTCCAGATTGCCTTTCAGTGTTCAGGGTACGTCTACGCTGCCAATAAAAAGGTATGTTAGTTAACTCGAGTTCAGGTAACAGTAAGGACACAGCAGCTTCCCCTGAAGACTCTCTCAAACTGGAGTTCAACAGAGCTGCTGTATATTCACTGCTATTTTTAACACTCATTAGATATTGCAAGTTAAGAATACTTTTTTTTTTTTTGTGTCGCACACAGTGCGACACCTTGAGTCATTGTTCATAGTTAAAAATGCCAGGGAAAGGGTTTACTTCTTGATTTACACAGCAAGTCATGAACAAAGGCCCTAGGTAATTAAAAAGAAAATGTGAAACTGGCAACACCAGCAATGCTAATGGTAAATTCAACAAAACTGTTCTTTAGCTCAGAGTGTGATGAAAGTCAGAGTCATATGCACAGCGGGCTGATCTGGTACGATCATTGTGGCAGATGTGCCAACTTAGCTGTGATTTCTCGAGTGATTAACACTGAGAACTCCCTCAGGTCTCCTAATTCATTAGTGTTAAGGCCTCAGCTACTGATACCCACAGTGGTTAGGTTACCCTAATATAGCTAGATCCTTGCTGCACTTTAAAAGCAGTGTTGATCTGTACAACTCCAATCTGGCAGAGATGCTTATCAGCCTCCACAGGAGCATCATGAGACTAATTTATCTATCTAAAGGTTTTTCTATAGCGTTCTTCACCACAGCATCCAAGTCAAAAGATTAATAGTAGTCTTTGTTAGTAAAACCACTGGAAGTACTAAATTGGAGTCAGGATATCTAGCTTTTAGGTCTGCCTCTACCATGCCTTTGCTCTGTGCCTCAGTTTTCCCACCTGTAAAACCGAACAAAGCTTATTCCCTTTGACAAAGTGCTTCGCAACCTAGAGATAAGTGCCAAGCGTGAATTCCTGTTTTTCTGCTCAAATGCTTCATAGTCTTTCCATTTTTGTCATTTTAAAAGCAGTTGAACGTTCAGCTCCAGGACCTTGCAAGGGACTCCCAGAAGAAAGTGTCTGTAGGCTTGTAATTGAAACAGGAGGCAGCAACAATCTTTGAATACATTGGTTTTGGCTGCCATCCATTTGCAAGCTTGCACACAAAATCGGATTCAAAAATCCAGGCCTGACAGAGAAGGGTTGCCATCAGTTATGTATCCTGTTTGAATGAGTCATTGCACTGTCCACCACACAAGAAGTGATGCTTATTAGCAAAATGATGAGTGCCCATGTTAACAGTTTGTCTGTCATTTTGTTGCTCTGCAGCTTGAAAGCTATCCTGGTGGGGACGCCTCAGAACAACACAGTAGATCTCTCTGGCATCCCTCTGACACTGAAGGACTTGGACCGCATCATCTCATACCTCCAGCACAGCTCAGAGCACATCAACAATGTGGAGCTGTGCTTCACGGAGCTGACTGACGAGATGTTCCTTCAACTTCTGCCCATCCTCAGTGCCCTGCCTCACCTCACCACTCTCTCCCTGAACGGCAACAGACTCACCAAAGCAATCCTTCGGGACCTGACAGAAACGCTGAAGGACCCCAAGAAGTTCTCCAGAGTGACGTGGATTGATCTGGGCAACAACGTGGATATCTTTTCTTTGCCGCAGCCCTTTTTGGTCAGCCTCAAGAAACGATGTCCCAAACAAGGCAACTTGCCAACCATTCTGGAGTTTGGGGAGGGCCAGATGAGTGACTTGGAAAGTCAAGAGGACCTGTGCTCAGCCAACGAAGATAGAAACCAACCAGACAAGATCAACAATGCAGACACCAGACGGCTGCTGACAGAGAGAACAACTGAGGTTGGGACGCTGACAAATAAATGCGACTCTGAGCAGGAAGCTGCTTGTGAGATAGCTCAGACATGATGTTCAGCTGTGTCACTTGGCTGGGTACTTTGAAAAGAGACACTTTAAAACTGATACCTCACCTATGAAGGTTCTTATTAAATGTTGATTTACTTGTTCAGATGTCTATACAATCAATGCTTTGAGACTTTAGACTGTTGCCTCATCAGTTTCCTCTCATCGTATGAATGTCAACCGATTTTGTTTCGTAGAGAACATAAAAATGTGATCAAGTTGTATACCCATATTTTATAAAGCTGGCCAGGTATTTTTAAACATTAGGAATGAGCTGTGCTTTTTATCTCTCTCTTTAAAAAAAAAAAAAATCTATAACAGCAAGGTATCATAATGCCAGTTCCTTAAATAGCACAAAAGGAGAAGAAAACAGCAAACAGAATTTGGCAGAGAGGTATCTGTTTTGAGATGAAATTGTTCTTACTGAATCTAGCAAAATCTTAGTTTTAAAGTTCTCTCTCTTGTAAACAATGGATAAATGGTTGCCATCCCTAAGGGGGACTCTTGCGGAGACCAAAATTAAACCTATCCCCACTCTGAACCACACTGAAGAGTAGCATACTTGGTCAATGACAAAACAACCGAGGAATATTTCCCTGCACCAGCCAGTAAGCATGAAATTCACCTCCTGTGCAGAGGGGTCAGCACAAGGAGAATGTGCCCCATAAGACCTGTTTTAATTGGAGTATAGTTGTTGGGCTGGGCATATGTACAGGGGTGAATTGCCACTGCAAATACTTGCTCCTTACCACCACCATTTGGAATCTAGAAAGGCTGTCGCACTCTCTGGCCTTACAGGAGCTGGATCAGCAAGACATCCAGTAGCGAGCACATTTGGTCCTAGAGTTTAGCTACCACTCCCACTACTGTAAATAACTCCATTGCTTTCAGTGAAATTACTTGGCGTTTACGCCACTATAACCGAGAGCAGAATTTGGGACCGTCTATAAAGTTTGAATTCAGGGGTTTGGTTCAGGCCCATCTCTAGTACATGTAAAAGGGACAGAGCTGTTCCTAACAAATATTTATTACAATATGGAACGTTTATAGAAGAAAAAATGAACAAAAAAGTTTTCCTTGGGAAATTTTTTAATACACTGCCATTCCAGGGTGGGCAGGCACAAGCCAACTGAAGATCCATCAGGCTTGTACCAGTTTTTTAGGTTATTTGACTGTCCCTACTGCCCCTGACCAGAAGTGCTTTGTTTCTAAACATGTTTAGAAGAGAAACAGTTTTGAATTTCCAATAGCAAATGGAGATGGGACCTGCACTGCTGGCTTTGAATCTGGATCCTGTCTTCCCCAAAGTTCAGGGGGGTTTGGAGCTGGAATTTGCAGTGGGACCCATCTTTCTTGAGCATTTTAGTACACTTAAAGGACCAAACCTGATTCCTGGCATGAAATGTAGCCATTTGGCTTTCTGTTTGTGTCCTGTTATTTGAATAGCTTTAGAGCATCATCTCCTTGGCTCAGGCATGAGTGACAACTCTTTTGGCTTTATCTACAAGTACAAATGCATTCAGAGAGTTTTCAATCTTCCCTTTGGCATTAGCCCCATAACATTGCTACGCTATAAGTCTGCTTCCCCTCCGTGCAAGAAAATATCTTATAAGAGATTCTGCTACTCATTTAAATACAGCTGGCAAAATTCATTTTGATTTGCATGTATCTAACATTTTTCTAACTGCTCATTCTTTTCACCAGGCATAAAAACTTTGCAGTGAATAAACTTTTTCTGTTTGCAGTAAAGGAGCTATCCATAATAAAAATAAATGACACAGTGTTTAATAGAGACCTTGTCTTGAGTTTGCATTTATTACAGGCTTCACACTACCGGGACCACAGCAGCAAAGCCCAGAATATCTGCCTCATTGAAAATATTTCCCTGCAGTGTCTGTGATATACATTCATAAAGCACCTACCCACACATTTCTCCACTAAACAAATGGTAGTTAACAATAATACTTCCGGGCTGATTCTGCCTTCTCACAACAGTGTAAACCCAGTGTGAATCTATTGACACCTGTGTAAGAGCACAATTGGACTCTTAGCACTGCCTGCCCAGTGGCAAAGCGCCATGTCTCGTTTCAATGTGAAATGAGAGTGCTTGACTGAGAAACAGAGAAGCACTTTGATCACTGGAGTTGCACCTACTTACACCACCGCTACATTTGGCCCAGAGTTGTGTGTACTTCACAAGATCACCATGCTGCTACCGCCAACAGGGAAGGCTTCAGCAAGCGTTAATGAATACTGAACCAACCCACTGGCCTGCCCCTTCCTTGTAACAGTGGCAGGTTGTGGGTGTTAACTGTATACAACATGCCAGATCCTGTATGAGTAGCGAGTGGTTTCTGTCAGTTGCCTGAGGACACCGCTTCCCCAGCCAGCAAGATTTTTAATCCTAGCATTAAAGGCAGAGAAAGCAGCGCTCACGGCCCCAAGCCCCTTGTGAGCCCACCAGTGTGGTTTTTGCCAAGCATGTTTGAGCAGTCACTGGCCTGTTTCAACTCTACAGACTAGACACTTTTGTTCTAAAAGGATAAATACACGTATCCTGCCTTTATGCAGCTAAACATCAACTGAGTATATACTGGTGCAAAAACCAACACAGAACTTGAAGGCAGCCTGGGAAACGTGAACTGCCCATTCACCCTACTGCGTTAGCATTATGGTTCAGAGTTAACAGCATACGAGCCATGGTTTCAGGGCATTTACATGTACAGCATACCATTGGTACATGGAGCTGGGATTCCCAGCTCAAGGAGACACTCTCGTGCTGGCTGTCAGCAAGCTAAACAGGCCAAGAAGAGAGTGCAGCTGTGGCCGTGCTAGCAGGGGGACGGGCTAGCCAGCCTGAGTGTTTGTCTATGGTCTTGGATAGGTGTGGCCTCAAGGACCATTGCACTTCCTGCCATGACTAGGCTCCATTATTTTTCGTGCACTGACTAGCTCAAGCATGTCTCCTCAAGTTGGGCCACACCGCACCCCCCCCTCCATTACTACAATGCTGTGCCAACTGGATTGTTGTGTACGCACAAAGGATATTGCTCCTTGACGTACTGTACATCCTCCCCCTTCTCTCCCTAAGAGATGCTGAACACAACAGCAATCTTACTTACTAGAAATCTGGTTTCCACATAAGGGCCATAGTCCTTTGTGCAAATCGCCCACTGTTACAGGCAGAGGATTTGATAGGGAGTGAGGGTGGTGTATAGCCCTATGTTCACAGGCTTGATCATAACTGAAATGGCATTTGGCTCTCCCCATAGCAAATATTCAGCAAGTTCAGCTGATGACACACTCTCTGGAGTAGTGATATTTGTCTCTAGCACTCCGAATACACCCAGCACTATGTGGACAATAAAGTACCAAATACATGCTAGGTACTAGCAAACAAAATAATTGTATTCTCAACTATGTCAGTGCGTCTATTTGCACCATGTTCTGCCCTCACTTACATTGATGTATATCCAAAGTTGCACCAGAATTTGGCAGGGTTTTGGGGGGCCCTTTAGTCTGAGCTCACCCATTTCACTCAGTAACTGCATAAGGGGTCAGCGTTCCAACTGACTTAGAGAGATCAGGCCCAGCACATTTGAATAGCTGGTAGTGGTTTTCTTTTAAACTTAACTGAAACCCAAACAAAATCCGAGCCTTTTGCTGTCAACAAAACAGTCCTGTTTACATTGGCTGTACAGTAATTGCCGCTATTGAAATGGAGCTGGTATATTATGGCTCAGCAGGTCTGCTTGTAAAAGAGTTCCAATCCAGAGCTTTGAGAAATCAAACACTAATTATAGCAATCCTAGGAATAAACACTTACAGAGTAAGCCTGCCACCCAGGTAAACTTCCTTGCTTTCTGTATCACAGTGAACAGGTGCTGGGTTATCTGTCCACGCAGCCTTTTACAATTCAGATTGCTTGCATGGTATTACATTTCTGCCTGCAAGCGGACAATAGCATCTTTGTACAGCATCAAATGAAGCTTCCAGGCTGTATCACACATACCACTGATTCAGTCCTCCTTTCTCTCAGACTGAACCCAAACAGTCACAAGGGGAAACACAGCAGAAGAAAAATCTGTGCAAGGAAATACAGTGCAAATGCAGTGAGGCAGGGCTTGTGGCTGAGCTGTAAGGCTGGGGGTTAGCGGAGACAGGGTCTACCTTGAGCAAATCACTTTACTGCTCTGTGCCCCAGTTTCACCCTCAGTGAAATGAGGCTACAACCAGCTCTTTCACAATGGTAAGAAAAGGCTCAGGGTAAAATTTTCAGAAGTGCCTTAGGTGCTTAAGCCTTAACTTAGGGCCTGTTCACACTACCAATGCTGCACCAATATAGGTGTAGCTGCAGAGCCCCCTAGTGGCTGTACAGTGTAAGCCAATAGAAGGCACTCTTAGGCCAGTATAACTCCACCACCGCACCAGATGTTATTAGCTATGCCAACGAACACTGCTGGCAGCACAGTGGCATTCCTCTCCATTCCCCCACTCTGCTAGGGTGGGGGGTTGCTGACATAGCTACATCAGCTAGAGGCTGTGATTTTTTCCCCCCACTCCCAAGATAAAATTGTGACCAGCAGCAGATGCGAGAGACTCCCAGTAGCCCTTTGGGTTAACTCACTCAATTTGTCACTGAAATGCAGTTGCCTCTAGTGAGGAATGCTGCAGCTGTCTTAGAAGCGCACAGCAGCCTAAAGACAAGGCAACCAAGTAGTTCATAGCTCATTAAAGTGACAGAAAGAATAGCACTTATGCAGACTAATTACCCAAGGTGGAAACTGATCCAGGCACTGGCGCCAACGCTCTTGCTGGTGAAAGAGGTGCCAGGAGATTTTTGATGAGCACTCAGGAACCATGGCTCTCTGTTAAAGCCGAGTATAGAGAGAGTTAATCAAGGGCATAACACCCTCAAGAGACAAACCCTATGTTCCAGAAGTATCACTACCCCTGCCGTGTTCCCAACGTGCATTCGAATCTTCTGCCAGTTTCTATTTTTTAATATTAGCAGAGTGACCCAAGTGCCCTGAGCTTGTGTGTCACTTTCAGCATTCTTAGTTATCAGACAAACTGCTGGAGAGAAGCAACATGGAAAACAAGACAAGACATTGGCTGTGGCAAAGGAAAATTGCTCCTGGCAGGAATTCTGAACTGCGGTATCATCACAGCTTGGCACAAGGACAGCCGGAGGCAGCTCACATTGGAGCTCAAGCCACTTCCTAGGGACTTTAAGACAAACATTGGATCTGCTTGTATGACACCAAACATGTAGGACCTGACTCTTTTAGGTTTACAGATGGTATGCCGTGAGCTCCCCTGAAGAGGGTGGAGGAGTTACATGAAATGGAGAAAAGAAACAGTCTAGTTTTCCACTGGGGAAGGAAAAGTAGCTCAGTATAGGAGATTCATCAGGGGTTATTTTATATTAAAACACTGCCTTATTCCTGTGGGAGTGGAAGTTTTGAAAGTCCCAGTGATCTGCCACTGAGTGGAAAGGGGAATGCATGCTTGGGATAGGGGCTACACTCAGTGTGCTGACAGAACTGAAGTGATCAATGTCCTGGCCCTATCAGCTGGCTAGAAGGGAGGTGGCAGAGGGGACATGCACACATCTAGAAACAAAAGCTGGTGGGAAAGACAGACAGTTTGTGCTCACCTCAGCTGAGAGAGAGAATTCAGGCAGATTGAACTGGCAATATTCTCTCCTTCCATATTTTGTGTGTGTGTGTGTGTGTGTGTGTGTGTGTGTGTGTGTATTTTGACACAGACCCAAGACACTGGGCGTTACTGGGAAGTTCATTACAATATATCCAAAGGAAATCTGGTTTATTTCAACATTTTGATTAAGTACGGCCATTTGTGTTGCTACAGAAGATTCTTAGTGCACTCCTCTGTGTAAATTCTCTCCGTGTCACAGCAATGGCCAAATAACGCCTCTAAATCCCCTGTTCAAAGGGCTCCTTGCTGGCTCAGGGTTTTGCAACAACAGTCAGTCTCCATTTATTGCCACAAGTGCCCATGATAGGTCTCATCTCTTCCCCAGGCATTTCAGCATTTTTGTTTCATGATCATTTGCAGTCTCTTTTAAAAGGTGTTTTACCCAGGCTGGGGCAAGAGGGTGACTTAACTTACAAATCAGCACAACACTAAAATCTTGCAAGACCCTGCTGGTGCCCACCCATTTAGTCTAGGGCTAGCTAACATTTCTACTCATTCTTTCCCTTACTTGCTCATGGCCAATGAAAGAGGGAGAGCGCTCCCAGACCCCACGGTGGTACGCCATGATCTACTCCATCCCACTGCTCTCTCACTGGTCCCTTTAGTCACTGTTTTAGATTCCCTCCCCCCCCACACACACATTGTCTTTGCGCAGTGCTTTGCACAGACAAGACCCATCAATGCAAACAGAAGGCAGGGCGGACTAGATGACTGACTGGTCACCACTATGCTTAAAAACCTATGGAGGCACTTCTGTGAAAGTAGCTCATCCTCCTCCCCTCTGCAGCCACAGATAGGGGCTGGCTCTGCTAATTTCTGGTGCGGCTGGTGGCTGGGAGGATGGAGTTCAGCTAAGCGGCTTGGCTTCAGGCTTGCTTGCTTTCATTAAAAGCACGGATCCCGTTTGCTTTTCCCACAAGGTTCAGCAACGCCTTCCATCCCCAGCTCCTATGAGGAACAGCACCAGTTCTGCAGAGCGGATGTGTTTTGCAGGGAATGTGAAGTAGACAGATGTCTCTGCCCACCTCATTACAGAGCATACCCAAGGGTCCTCTGGGTCACTCCTCACTGCGGAAACGCCCATTTAACAGTCTGAGCAGAGGACTAAGAGCCAGAAACTCCACTGTTCCATTCTCATCAGACACTGACTTCATCTGCAGCCTTGGCAACTTATAGCAAATCCGTGGCCACTCAGTACTTCATTGTTATCATTATGTCACATAGCGTGGATCCAGGGCTCCAGGCCCATATTCGGGAATAGAATTCAGCTGCAGCTGTTTTTCAAGTCACAGGCCACTAGCACTTGACCCTATTGTTCCTAGCTAACTGACTACTGCACTGGGGTGTTTATCTTCTGTTAGCTGCAACTACTAGGGTCTCATCCAAAGCCCAATGAGGTCAAGGGAAAGACTCCCAATAATTTCAACCAGCTTTGAATCAGGCCTCTAGATAGCAGCAGTCCAATATTCCCATCAGAGGTCACCTCCCAGTCCCACACTACACCATCACTTGGTTTCTGCCTCAGTTCTCCCCCTCTGAGAAATAGGGATAATACTGTCTACTTTTCCCACATGGCTGTGTTGGGGATTAGCTGGTTAGTTGTTCTGAAGTGCTGACAATGAAAAGCGTCGAAGCATCATTGCTTAACACAGATTGCTCTTCTCTTTTGCTGCCTCCCTGGTCTCTGTCTGCTATTTATTACCTCAACTGAAACCAAGTCTGTCTGCATTTGCTTCATTCCCCCGTCCCCTTTCACATCGCAAGACTATCCCTCCCACCCACTCTGTTTCATACTCCAACACTGACTCTCTGGCCTTCCCACACTGGAGCGAAAAGCAGGCTAGCCGCAGGGTATTTTTTGGAAGTTATAATATGAAGCCATGCTATGCACTACACAGAGGATGGGTCTCAGCATGAAAGGAGAGAGATCTTTGTGTATAGGTTATTGGTCTAGAGCCCTACTGGCAAGTAAAGTTAGTCAAAAAATGCCAAACAAAGGGACTGAACCAAAACCCATTTTTCCCCCCCTGACTTCAAGGGGGCTTTGGATCAAGCCCTAAACCCATTCCCCCAAAGGGTATTCAGAAACCTTACACAAATCCTGCATTCTTTCTGGGGCTCTTTCATCTCAAAAATGAGAAACATAATTTGCCAGATCCTCAGTTGGGGTAGACATCAGCCACCTCTGTTTGCATCCGCTGCAGGACTGACCCACTTTCCCACCACATCCTGCAACTAGCACAGTCTCAGAGGGCAGATTATAGGGTTGACTAAAATATTCCAGCCTGGTTTAAGTCTTGTGGTTCCCTAGCTGGTTCAGACAGGTCTTTGGTTAAACAAATGGAGCAGGGTTCTTCAGCTGGGGGTGAAGGACTGACAGTCCATAGCTTCAGGGAAAGTCTATCCCATCAAAATGGGATCCTTGAGATCAGAGCGGGCTGCTCGCTAAGCCCTGTTTCTGTAGAGCTGTAGGCTTGACAGGCAGTTTAAAGCTAAGCCAAGAAGGCAAAAAGAAAAAGCAAAAACAAAAACAAAAAAACACACCACACCAGACTTCTCTGGCTCTGCCCAGAATGATAAACAACTGAAAGAGCAAAGCCCTGGAAGAAACTCCCAGCTGGACTGTGATTTCTTGGCAGGCAACACCACAAATAAAATAAATCCTTTTGATGAATGTGGTAGAGGTCTAGGAGCAGCATTGGGCCATGAGTCTTGCAGTAAAATAGTAGTGTCAGATTAAACAACCTTCTTCACAGCAGCTTTAGTTAGGCGTCTCTCCCCATCTTTCTCCTTGACACTGCTCCTCACTTCTTAGAGCTGCTGCATTATTATACACTTTCCAGTCTCTCTTAACCTTGCTCAGACAGTTCACAATTCAGTCTTAAAAGTACAGGAAATTTCAGTTCCTTTTCCTATCTCGGATACTTCCTTTGCCCCTCATTACTATGGTGTCTCAGCACCACACAATCTGTAACGTATTTATCTCCACAACACCCCGTGAGGCAGGCCAGGGCTACTCTCCCTGTTTTACGGATGTGGAATTAAGGCCCAAGCAACAGTCACTTGCCCAAGGTCCTAGGGAAAGTCTTTGGTGATGTGGAGATTTGAACCCAGGTCTCCCTAGTCCCAGGCCCTAATCACTGGACCATCCTTCCTCCTTGGATTTAAAGTCTTGTATATGATTACATAGTTCATGTGTTAACTCACTCCTTCAATATAGGTTTTTTGCTATGTATTTGTACGGCATCTACACAACTGGGCCTCTGTCTCAGTTTGGGTGTCTAGGGCTGCAATACAAATAAATTAAAAAAAGATTTTGCATTTATTTAAACACCTTTATGAAGGGGTGGGATGGGCAAGCATAGGCTAATGCACAGAGCTTAACTACAGGACTCTTGGGTTCTATTCCCTACTCTGCCACAAATTTGCTGTGCAACATGGAGCACTTATCTCCACATCAGTTTTCTCCATCTGCAAAATGGGGATAAAGCAGCCCTCCAGTGGTCATACCCAAAAGAGGGCATCCACTGCATCCTCAACACTATATGGGGACATTGATTCAATATGAATGCAGAGAGAAGAGCAAGTACACCATATTGCTCCACCAGCATCTCTCTTGGAGGTCAACCATCCAAACACTGACGGACCTGACCTCAAACTGCTTAGTATACAAGGTCAGACAACAGGATTACAGCAAAAATGGAAAAAGCTCCAAAAGGAGACCAGGGCATTTTTCTTAGGCCTTGTCTATGCACAAAAATTGTGCCACTTTAACTACATCCACACCGGGAGTGAGGATTTTATCAGTATAAAGGGGCCTTTACTCCAGTATAACTATGTCCACACATGGGGTTGTACCAATTTAGTTATTTTGTTAGAAAAATCACAGCCCCAACTGTGTGTATAAATAGTTAGACCAGTCTGAAAACTGTTTGGAAACAGGGCTTTATTTGTTTATCGGCTTCCTTTTGCTCACAACATGGATTAAGTTAATTAGCTAGTCGATTCTGTGGGAAACAATTATTTCTGTTATGTGGCATCAGTATGGAAGGAGTGTGGTTTTGAAGATAGCAGACCATTTCCTTTTGCAGTTTGTCATCCAGAAAACAATAAAAGTCAGAGAGCTAGGATCTTGGCATTCATATATGTAGCAGGCTGAGAATTTCTGAATATTTGAGTCTTGTGATTTGAAATAGCTTTGAGAGGGTGATTCCAGTACAGAAAATCACTGCTTTCAGAATATGAAAATTAAAGTTGATTGAGGTCATTTATTGTGTAGGAGAGAAGAACTCTCTCTCCTCCCCACCCCCCACAAAGATGTAATAAAATAAAAGGCACCATAAAGAATCTGAATATAATGTGGTTAGTTATCTCAACCAGCAATGAGGCTGGGCATGGGCAGGAGAGAAATAATTCTCCGGGGGGGGGGGGGGGGGGAAAACCCTTCAGCAGTGAGAATGTCATTGGAATTCATTTTGTGCACTCCCTTTGAAGAATCAAATCTAAGGGCATTAAAATCAGTAGACAAGGAATTATGAAGGCATTAAAGAAAGTCTGCTGCTGTAAACCCAAAGGACTAAATTTCAGTTGGATTCCTCAGGGTAGGGTTTGCAAAACTGGGCCCTTTTTTCCTGCAAGTTAAAATTTGTTTAAAATAAGGGTTAAATTTCTGGGAGCAGTACGGAAGTGTGAGCTGGCAACGGCAGTTATGAAAATACAAGTCATTCATAAACAAACATGAATAAAGGAAAAAGGTCCAGATTAAGGATACGCTGACCCCAGACGGCCACAGGAAGCCAGGATGGAAATGAACATGGCCAGACCAGACACATTCACAAAGTTACTCAAGCTCAGAAAGTGCAAGTGAGATGTGGAAATGGGCAAATATAATGCTGTTATTTAACAAAGGTTCAGGGAGACCTAGTGGATGTGGGTGTGCTGGAGAAGCAAAATACTTCTCATAAATAAATAGCTTCTTTCCTCCCTGCTGCAAGGTAAGCGATGAAATAAAACATGGGGGGGGGGGAAGGAGGAGGATAAAAACCATACCACACTAACCCAATGGGATTGATTTTGCATCCTAGTGCAAGTGTCACACTCTGGATTTTAAATAAATACATTAACAGTAACTATTTGTATGGCAAAAAGAAAAGGAGTACTTGTGGCACCTTAGAGACTAACAAATTTATTAGAGCATAAGCTTTCGTGAGCTACAGCTCACTTCATCGGATGCATTTGGTGGAAAAAACAGAGGAGAGATTTACATACACACACACAGAGAACATGAAACAATGGGTTTATCATACACACTGTAAGGAGAGTGATCACTTAAGATAAGCCATCCCCAGCAGCAGGGGGGGAAAAGGAGGAAAACCTTTCATGGTGACAAGCAAGGTAGGCTAATTCCAGCAGTTAACAAGAATATCAGAGGAACAGTGGGGGGTGGGGTGGGAGGGAGAAATACCATGGGGAAATAGTTTTACTTTGTGTAATGACTCATCCATTCCCAGTCTCTATTCAAGCCTAAGTTAATTGTATCCAGTTTGCAAATTAATTCCAATTCAGCAGTCTCTCGTTGGAGTCTGTTTTTGAAGCTTTTTTGTTGAAGGATAGCCACTCTCAGGTCTGTGATCGAGTGACCAGAGAGATTGAAGTGTTCTCCAACTGGTTTTTGAATGTTATAATTCTTGACGTCTGATTTGTGTCCATTCATTCTTTTGCGTAGAGACTGTCCAGTTTGGCCAATGTAAGCACCTAGCTGCCACAACAGAGATCAGGGCCCTTTTTGTGCTGGTCCCCATACATACAGAGTAAGAAAAAGTTCCTGTCCCAAAGACCTTACAATTGAAACAGACAGGTAAGACACATGAAATAATATTTTTCCCATTTTATAGATGGGAGACTGAACCATCAAAAGATTAAGGGCATATTTTTAAAAATCACCTAAGTGACTTAGGAGCCTACATCCTATTGAAAGTAAATGGAACTTAGGTGCTTTTAAAAAAAAAAGTTGTACCCTAAGTGACCTGTCAAAAGGTATCACAGACCCTGTGCAAAGTCAGGAACTGAACACAGATCATCTTAGTATCAGCCCCGTGCCAGAACTTCCTCCCTTCTAGCCCATTTTATTACAAGGAAAAAAAATTATATTATATATATATATACACACACACACACACACACACACACACACACACACACACACACACAGAGTAGTCTGACCAGACAATTCCATCTTGTGGCAACTTTTGAGATTTCAAAATTTGTTCTTCTTGGAATAAAACCAAAATCTTTCCAACATTTTCAGGAAAACAACTGTGTCAAAATGCGAGTTTTAATTCAAAACACCTGAGGTCTTTGATTCAGAAACAGGTGTCAAAATATCCAACAGAGTGACCATGAGTGTGTCCGGAGAGGCCTATGACATGACTCAAAGCAGAGTCTCTCATCCCAGGTCACGAATTCAGGTAGAGCAGGAACCTAGGTCTCCCACATCCTAGTCTTATGTCCTAACCACCACGCTACAGAATGTGAAAGACTTAGTCTCTCTCAACCAAAAAACCAAAAACAAAAACAAAAAAAAAGCTGTTTCAATAGTCTTCCACAAAACATTTTGCCCCAGACGTTTAGACAGCTCTAATACATAATCATCCACATGCACTGATCTAGATCAATATGCAGGAGATACATTAAAAGGGATACAGACCGCAAAACTAAGAAAGAATTGGGAAAGAAAATCAAACATGTCCATTGTTCAGAATTCTAAATTCCACAGTTACACACACTCTCCCCCCCCCCCCCCCGGTTGCGTGTGCGTCAGGGTCTTAACACTGATTCTTCATGCAGAAGGTCCCAAGTTCCATCAACTGAAATACATCTTAGGCTGCTATTACAAAAAGTCAGGGCTTTGACCAAGAAATTGACTATCCTGCCTCCAGCCGAGTTCACATACTGATGCTTGACAGGATGGCAAGAACAAACCTACCTCTTCGCTGTAATAAACCTAGCCAGATTCTCAATGGAGAAATACTGCCTTGCTCCTGACCCCTTTGGTGATCAGATGTCACCAGGAGGCACGACACTGGACTGCTCCTCATTACAAATATTATTGTTCAAAACAGGTACCCAGAGCTTAGTTATATTCAGATAAAACATTTGAGTCTATGCCAATCCGTAACAGCGAATCCCACAGGCAGATCAGTCACAGTGGGCTCTTTCCAGCCATTTAGCATTCAGTTTGAAAGGACAAATAGCAAAATAGATTGATCATCAACAGCCCCTGGAAACTCCACCACTTTACACAGAAAGCCCGGTTTTCAAAAGAGCACAGGGAGAGATTTTCAAGGGCTCAGCAGCCACAGTTGGGATTGGTGTTTTCAGAAGCTCCCAGCAGTTCCCAAGGTGACACTTATGGCCAGATTTTCAAAAGAGCTCAGCACCCAAAGTGTGGAGGCCAGTCATCTTCCCCACCCAGAGTCCCCTTCCATCTCTGACCCCGGGCTGGCACACAGGGTGCCAGGTGCTCAGTCCATTCAATGCTTTGTGGGGTAAACTCTAAAACTTTGGACACTAATTGCACATCAACAGGTAGCTAGTACATTACTCCTCTTCCTTATCACCGTGCTAGGTCAGAATGACCCGAGCTCAGGGTCCCATTGTGCACATCACATATCCATAGTAAGCCAGTCCCTGCCCCGGAGAGAAGGCAAAGTAAGAAGTAGACACAGTATCCATTTGGCCACTCAACAGCAATCACACTGCCACTGCTGCAGCCACCTTGTGCAGTAATCTGAGCAGAGGTGACAAAGGCCAGTGTCCCATCTCCAAGGTGACAAGATGGGCCATATGGCTTTCTCCTAGGACTAGGTATAAACACAACCAGCGACTGTACACTGAAAAGCAGCAGACACTGAAGGAGACAGACGCAGGCTGTGCGTGTGCTGAATCTGATCACATGCACCACTAACTTTAGCCAAGCTACTCCCGACTCACAGCAGGACAAGAGAAAACAGAATCATGCCTTGAAGATCCAGGCCTCCCTCTCGCTGTACATCACATGGCTGTAGGTCCCCACTCTTGCTTTCTGGTCCACTTTACTTCATCTCCCTTGCGGGGTGAAACATGCCATGAGGTAGGCCTTGCCCCAAATCTGTCTTTGGGGAGGGGAATGAATACTGGAAACAGAACTGTATTGACAGAGCAGACACAGCTTGTGCCTCAGCAGTGTCCTATCCTTCCAACATGCCTTGTGCCTCACTTGCAATGGGGTGAAGTACTATTAGGTCACCATGCCCCGCCTAAGCATCTCTGAGTTGCCAACAGAGCCACAGGCTGTGGGTTTTGTGGGGTGGACCCTTGCCCTGGGAACTGAACAGCAACTCATTTTACTCAATGGTCATCAGAGCTGATGTGACCAGCAACCTAGACAATACCACAAGGGAAGTTACAACGTACCCGAGGGCTCCTGTAGCGATGCCACTGACCTCATTTTCACAGGTGCCCCAGGATTTGTGGTGGTTAGCATGTCTGAAAAGTCAGGCCACAACCCTGTGTTTCCTCCACCTACACCGTAAATGTGTCACTCGCTGGGATTAGGCCAGGGATCTGCCCTTTCTGGTTGTTTTATAGAGCCTAGATGACCCATACATGTAGGTTTTATGGGCCTGTAGGTCCACATTAGTGTCAGTGGGACAACCCCTGTGCATAAAGTGCATGTACATTAGTGTTTCTGTAGGATCAGGACCTATCAATTTATAGGGTACCAGAAACGTGCGTGATTTACTAAAGCACATCAAAAAGGCAAACAAAAAACTCATTAGAGACACCATACCTTTCATACAAATGCTTTGACTGGCTAACTACCTCCCACTGGAGGTCACTAGCAGAGTAAGCTTGTGGGCACAATGATTTCAGAAAAGGAAGTCAATCAGAAAATAAATAAAAGTTTAAGAAAAAGGAGACACTCTAATGTAGGACAGCCACACTGAAAAGTAAAGGAGGAATCAGGCAGCTAGCTGTAGCTCATGAAGGCTTATGCTCAAATAAATTTGTTAGTATCTAAGGTGCCTCAAGTCCTCCTTTTCTTTTTGCAAATACAGACTAACACAGCTGCTACTCTGAAACCAGCAGCTAGCTCAGTAGAACCAGCTACTGATTAGAGGTAAATTAGCACAAGCTGGGCTCTGCTAATCATCCAGTGAAGGGTGCTGTTGCATCTATAATCAGCAATCAATGGCCACATGGTGTAAACATGAGGCAGAGTCAAGAAGGGAGGGATTGAGATTAGTCTCCTGGGCTGGCAGATGGCTGTTTGTTTGTAGTTACTGTGGAAACACTCCTGGATTTACTCTACAAACAAGACAATCAAAAAAACAAAACCTTCCTTCTAAACTCCTTAGAGCAAATGTGCTTTGCAGAGTTCTCTCACTTGTATAGGATAGTGTGTATTCCCTCTGGAACAGCAACTTTAGGAATCATTAGAAATTGTAATGAAACTGGCTGTACTGATTTGTTTTGGCTGCCTCCCTTACTACTCCCCTCTCCCCGCATCCTCATTTTGAAGCCTCTAGGTTGTAAAGAGACAGATTCGCAGGAATAATTTATCGTTTATAAACAACAGATCCTCTAGATTTAACCCCAATAGCCCTGCAAAGAAGGATGGCTAGATGCCTTTCCAAACTAGAAAGCACTCAAGCTTAAACCAAAGCAATCCTGATGCGACAATAGAAACCAGCTGTAGAACCAAGCTGATGCACTCTCATTAAAAATATTGATTAAGAATTTCGGCCCAGATTTACAAAATAGTAGACCTTGTTTTTAAAATTGTTCCTCTGTACAGCAGCTGCCTTCACCCTGTGGTCCCTGTTTTCTGGTAAATAGCACCAAGCTTAGGTGGGATGTTGCTGGCTGAATACATACAATTAGGTTAATTAAGTTTTAGCACTTAGCAAAGTTTGTGAACCAGCTAATTGGGCTGTAGGGGACAATGAACAGTAGAAAGAAAAGGAGTACGTGGCACCTTAGAGACTAACAAATTTATTAGAGCATAAGCTTTCGTGAGCTACAGCTCACTTCATCGGATGCACAGTAGGGTTCATCAGATTGGATGCAGAATTCATGAAGCACAAGGCAAGTTTTATAAGATCATGCAGAGGCCACCTATAGTGACAATGTCCAGGAATAGCAAATATTATTGTATGTCCTAGGACCCAGATCCTCAAGGGTTTTTAGGTGCTTAACTCCCATGCCCGGGAAGATTTTGGTCTAAGTGCACAAAGAGGCCTAAATTCAGCCTGGGTATAATGAATGGAACTCTGAATTGTATCAGTGTACAGCATGGCCTAATGTAACCTAGGGACGCGAGCATCATTTAGACTATTTGGGTGAAATTTTCAAAGCCATCTAAGAATCTAAGTCCACTTAGGCATTTATGTCACTTGTATACTTTGGGGAAACATTACCCTTTATCAGAAGATGGCTTGGAAAAAGGTAAACATTGCAAAGTTCAAAATCAAGGAGAGATGGGCTCAGTCTTGTTTTTTTAAATGTAGACAGCAAGAGCCAGGTTTCCAAAAGCTGCCCTGATTTTGCATTCACTGTCTTGCAATTGGAATACCTTGCATCCACTTGCTTTACTGCATAAGTGCCAGTGTTTGAGGTTGCTAAATTGGAGCTCCAGTTCGAAATAACTTGACCTCGGTGGGGTTACTTAGAAAGGAGGTGACCAAACCACTACTAGCAAATACACAAAAGAGCAGTGGTTGTCATACCCACACAACATTTGCCTAAGTACCACAACTGTTTCTTGTTTGACATGCAGAGGAGAGAGGATATGAGGCACCTTTGAACGTCCTGCATCTCATGGAGGGGGTGGGTCACTGTACCTGGCTACCTATGCTGGGGTCATGGGAGTAAGCTGTGGAGACCCTGTGGCTCTAACAGACTCAGTAAGCAGTGTGGAGAGGTTGTAGCTGCTCTTCCAGCCCAGGTTGGAGGGTAGGATTTCAAATCCCTGCCTGTCAACTCTTTACCTGCATTAATGCCCTATTGTTCAGACCTTATGCATGCAAGTTTCACCCAGGCCCTGTGCACTGGGGCACATTTCACCCACAATGCACAGGGTGCAAGTGCATTTGCATAAACACACAGAGGAGGTTAGACTAAAATTGTCTGCTGCCTGAAGCCAGATTTTCCCCTCCTTTATTAAAAGAAAAAAATAATCCTGGCCTGGAAGTGACAGTTTCTCAGTTGGGGAGAATTTTTGCATTATTTATTGGCAGCTTGGCTGGCAAGTTTGACTGTGATTCAGAAGGCGGTAAATAGTCAGCTAGAGTTAAAGCTGACAAAAAAAATTGCTGCATCTGGAAACAGTGACTAAGTACTATCCCTTAAGGCCAACCTGCTTTACATACAACATACAGCGAGAGCATGATTAGAAATCAGAGGGTCTCTAGCTCTTACTGATCAAAGAACTCAGGCCAAATTTCACCCTAGTATAAATGAGCTCAGCTCCCACTGAAGTTATTTTTCCCAGTGGAGTGGTGAGCCATTTGCAGTTCTGTCATGGGGCATGGAAGAGAAATGTTACAGATGGCAAGTGTTGCATACTGGAGGGACCAGATTCCAGCCAACAGATATGAACAGGTCAGTCCTTGAAAACTGATAGCTCTGGGAATTTGCCATTGCTGTAGCAGCATGCAGTCGAGCTAATCTTTTAAATATAACAATGTTCCGCTCTTATGTAGCGCATTTCAACTGGAGAACTCAAACTACCTCTCAGAAGTGGGTAAATATTGTTACCCCTTTTAACACAAGTGGTTAGCCAATATTTGAAGTCTTGTATGTTGTTTCTGTATGGAGGAAAATTAATGGAGTCAGGTATTTCTCTGATGCAATCCTATGTTTACAACTAATGTTCCTAAAGTCCTGCTTCCCTGAACACACACACACACACACACACACACAATCAAACAGCAGGATACAGTCTCTGTGCTAATAGTTCCCAGCCTCTTGCCAGCCAGCACTCTATTCAAAAGATCTCTTAGACTTTTCGTCAAGGCCATGCTACACATGCTATTCTGGCTGTGGCTGGAGCATCCTTGCTGCCTTCTTTGTCAGCTTCTCTGATGTTTGTACTGCTTCTCTCCACACACACAGACACACACACACACCCCGCTCCATCAAACAACCCTCAGTGCCTTGCATTTGCATTCAACCCCCAGTCAAACTGCTTGGTCCATGTAGAATAGATTCCCGACGAGCCTTCCATCCAGCCTGTGGCTTGGGCATTGGCTCCCATTGTTTCAGCTGTCTATTCCATAAAGGAACTTAATTTCTTTTTACATTTCTCACATCTGTCAGGTGAAGTTTCCCCCAGCTTAACAGTATCCAGACTTTATAGGAGTAAAAACTGAGCCGTGTGGGGGAGGGCAGGTGTTAAGGACAACATTTTTCAAAAGTGGCTGTTCAATATGAGAGTCTCCAGTCCTGCATGAAATCCTTGGGCCTATTTTCAGACAGACATTCTGTATACCCTCACCTTCTACTGAAGTCAGTGGGAGCTGTAGATGTTCACACCCCCTGAATATCCAGCCTAAGGGGTCTCATTCTGGGCACCCAAAGTCAGTAACCACTTTTGAAAATGCTGGTCTAAAATTACTTCCCAAAGACCTACAGCAAGTCCTGACATTGGCTTAGTTCTTGACTCTGCCATATATCCCGATTCCTAGCCTGGAGCTCAGGCTAAACCACAGCTGCCTTTCCCCTCGAGTGATGCAAATGATGCCTATTCACCTTAGCCTGTAGCTAAAGGAAACATTTGTTCTTCCTTATCTAGTGACTGGTAGCCCTCTTCCTAAATGAGGAACGCTTCCTTCTGGAGACCACACTCTGAAGTCTAACCTTGTTTTGGTTTAAACTGAATAGTATAATCAAATATTGTCCCATGATACATTCCAAGTGCTATGGTCTACATGGAACAGAGCCCAATAAAACACCGTCTTTAGCCTGTAAAATAAACTGATCCTATAAGAGTTCCTTTATTAACTCTGCCATTATACCTCACTCTTGCTACCTCTCCCACTATCTGGGATTAGATTCGGAGTATGGCAGATTAGATCCCAGCATTCGCCTCTTCCTGGCACTGGGAATCATCCCACCCCATAATTTTTGTAAAGAAGCCAGAAGTTTAGGAAAGTTGTCTTGGCCCCTTATTTATTTATTTGCCAATTGTGCTGTATGGCTCAGTTTGAGAAGACATAGAACGCTTCATTCTAATTTCCTTTCCACAGGATTTTCATTTGAATAACTCTATTGGACTTCACTGGTGTTACTCCTAATTTACAATCAGCATAAATGAGATGAGAACCAGACCCACAATCTCTAGTCATATGCAAAGCCAACTAAAGTCCTTACTAACATGCTCTAGTCCAGAGGAGAGCTTGGGGAGTGCTGGTTACATGTGTGGAGCTGTGAGAAACAGCAGTGCAGGTCTGGGAGAGGCTCACATGCACAAGCCAGCCCCCCCCAAAAAAATCTCAGCTGAAGTTGCCATTTCATCTGATTTCTTGGTGAAACCCTGTGGATTGAGCAAAAGGTTCACAGAGGTGGGCTAATTTGTGATGGAACATGGAAATCAGGAGAATTTCATGTGACTTTTTTCAGAGTAGCAGCCATGTTAGTCTGTATTTGCAAAAAGAAAAGGAGTACTTGTGGCACCTTAGAGACTAACAAATTTATTAGAGCATAAGCTTTTGTGAGCTACAGCTCACTTCATCGGATGCATTTGGTGGAAAAAACAGAGGGGAGATTTATATACACACACAGAGAACATGAAACAATGGGTTTATCACACACACTGTAAGGAGAGGTGTCAGAGTAGCAGCTGTGTTAGTCTGTATTTGCAAAAAGAAAAGGAGTACTTGTGGCATTGTAAGGAGAGTGATCACTTAAGATAAGCCATCACCAGCAGCAGGGGGAAAAAAGGAGGAAAACCTTTCATGGTGACAAGCAAGGTAGGCTATTTCCAGCAGTTAACAAGAACTATCTGAGGAACAGGGTGGGGTGGGGTGGGGTGGGAAGAAATAACATGGGGAAATATAGGTTTACTTTGTGTCATGACTCATCCATTCCCAGTCTCTGTTCAAGCCTAAGTTAATTGTATCCAGTTTGCAAATTAATTCCAATTCAGCAGTCTCTCGTTGGAGTCTGTTTTTGAAGCTTTTTTGTTGAAGGATAGCCACTCTCAGGTCTGTAATCGAGTGACCAGAGAGATTGAAGTGTTCTCCAACTGGTTTTTGAATGTTATAATTCTTGACGTCTGATTTGTGTCCATTCATTCTTTTACGTAGAGACTGTCCAGTTTGGCCAATGTACATGGCAGAGGGGCATTGCTGGCACATGATGGCGTATATCACATTGGTAGATGCGCAGGTGAACGAGCCTCTGATAGTGTGGCTGATGTGATTAGGCCCTATAATGGTGTCCCCTGAACAGATGTGGACAGAGTTGGCAACGGGCTTTGTTGCAAGGATAGGTTCCTGGGTTAGTGGAAATCGTTGAAATCATGGTGGAATTCCTCAAGGGCTTCTTTTCCATGGGTCCAGATGATAAAGATGTCATCAATGTAGCGCATCTGGACCCATGGAAAAGAAGCCCTTGAGGAATTCCACCATGATTTCAACAATTTCCATCCCACCATCAACCTCAGCCTGGACCAGTCCACACAAGAGATCCACTTCCTGGACACTACGGTGCTAATAAGCGATGGTCACATAAACATCACCCTATATTGGAAACCTACTGACTGCTATTCCTACCTACATGCCTCTAGCTTTCATCCAGATCATACCACACGATCCATTGTCTACAGCCAAGCTCTACGATATAACCACATTTGCTCCAACCCCTCAGACAGAGACAAACACCTACAAGATCTCTATCATGCATTCCTACAGCTACAATACCCACCTGCTGAAGTGAAGAAACAGATTGACAGAGCCAGAAGAGTACCCAGAAGTCACCTACTACAGGACAGGCCCAACAAAGAAAACAACAGAACGCCACTAGCCATCACCTTCAGCCCCCAACTAAAACCTCTCCAACGCATCATCAAGGATCTACAACCTATCCTGAAGGACGACCCATCACTCTCACAGATCTTGGGAGACAGGCCAGTCCTTGCTTACAGACAGCCCCCCAATCTGAAGCAAATACTCACCAGCAACAACACACCACACAACAGAACCACTAACCCAGGAACCTATCCTTGCAACAAAGCCCGTTGCTAACTCTGTCCACATATCTATTAAGGGGACACCATCATAGGGCCTAATCACATCAGCCACACTATCAGAGGCTCGTTCACCTGCGCATCTACCGATGTGATACATGCCATCATGTGCCAGCAATGCCCCTCTGCCATGTACATTGGCCAAACTGGACAGTCTCTACGTAAAAGAATGAATGGACACAAATCAGACGTCAAGAATTGTAACATTCAAAAACCAGTTGGAGAACACTTCAATCTCTCTGGTCACTCGATCACAGACCTAGGAGTGGCTATCCTTCAACAAAAAAGCTTCAAAAACAGACTCCAATGAGAGACTGCTGAATTGGAATTAATTTGCAAACTGGATACAATTAACTTAGGCTTGAATAGAGACAGGGAATGGATGAGTCATTACACAAAGTAAAACTATTTCCCCCATGTTATTTCTCCCCCCCACCCCACCCCACCCCCCACTGTTCCTCAGATATTCTTGTTAACTGCTGGAAATAGCCTACCTTGCTTGTCACCATGAAAGTTCTTCCTCCTTTCCCCCCCTGCTGCTGGTGATGGCTTATCTTAAGTGATCGCTCTCCTTACAGTGTGTGTGATAAACCCATTGTTTCATGTTCTCTGTGTGTGTATATAAATCTCCCCTCTGTTTTTCCACCAAATGCATCCGATGAAGTAGCTCGCTGTAGCTCACGAAAGCTTATGTGACTTTTGGAGTCTAGCTCTGAACAGGTTTGTGTGGCCACACTTAGACAATCCAACAGATCCCTCTCAATTTCATGTTGTTCCTGGTGGCATTCCATACCTGCTCCTGTCTCTCATTCTGCAGGGCATCTGCCTTCACGCAGCACCCAGTGCTTAGGGAAGCGATCAGGAAGTCAGCAGAAGGGGCAGACTTTTCTTGTGGTTGTCCATGCAATTTATCCATCTAATTTAATCGCTACCTACTTCTATAAACACCTTCAAGCTTTTCTCAACACTTGATTTTTTATGACTGCTGCCTGCCTTCTATTTGTTTCCCTTATTGCTATCTACTGCAGTATTAGTATAGTTCAGTTAGTTTTCAGTTGCACTCGGGGCCTCATCTGAGATCAGGGCCTTACTGTGTCAGGCACTGTAGCGACACACAGTCCCTGCTTTGTCAAGTTTACAGTCTAACTAGGCCAAGGAAGTATTCTTCCCATTTTACAAATAAGGAACTGAAAGAAAGAGGCCAGCCATTAAGGGCCAAAATTTTAAAAAGGTATTTAGGTGGCTAGCAGGATTTGCAAAAACACCACTGCACCTAACTCCCACCGATTTTGGAATTGGGCTCCTAGGCACATATCTGCAGCTTTAAAAATCTGGTCCTAAGAGACATGATCGAGGTCACTCCTGCGGTCCGCGACAGATCCCAGGAATGGAATCCAATCCCGCTCCCGTGCCTGACGCACAAGCTCACCTTTTCCCTCCGCTTGCCCTTTTATTGTCCCCTCCAGCAGATCCCCCTCGTTTATGGTGGGTTTCTATTAGTGAAGGTGACATCCTGGAGCAGGTCTCCACTGCCCTACAAGGGGATGTGAATAGCAGGGTTCAAAGGGCTGCGCTACAACTCCCTCATGTGGATGCTGTGGGCATGAACTAAAAAGGTTCCTACTTCGCACTAATGTCCCGTTCAAAGAGGATTACGTTCATGAAAATTTCAGTTTGCCCCCGCAGCGTCCACCCAGGGCAGCTACAGCGCAGCTCTTTGGTGTACACCACGGAGCAGCGTAGACATGCCTGTAATGTCTTTTGTTTCAGTTCTGCTGTACAATGCCCCTTCGTGCTCTGGCCAGGGCAGCAGGGACAAGGCACGACATCGGTAACATTCTTATTGGAAAAAGCTGCTGGAATCAAAGACGCATCTGGGGCTCTGCTAGAGGAAATCAGCTGTTTTCAAAACTTCCAGTTAATCCAGTTTTATACTAGTATAAAACTGGACAACAGTAACTGAGATGGAATAACCCCCATTGTCTGCCTTGCTACAGGCTCTAACTGCAAGAGAGGTGACCTTGCCTTCGTCTTTGCACTCCAGCCCTTTAACTTGTCAATTATCTTCTCAGCTAAAGTGAGGGCTAGTGATCAAATACTGTTCCCGGCTGTGAAACATCCCTTTCACTAGAAGTATGGGCCCGAATATCTAACTTTTATTCTTATTTATTGTAGGACAGAGCCATGATCAAAGCCTCATTGTGGTAGATGCTATGGAAGTACACCATAGGGACAGCCTGTGTCCCAGTGAGCTTACAATCTAAATAGACACAACAGACAAAGGAAGTATTATTCCCATTTACAGATGGGAGACTGAACGTTAAGTGACCTGACCAAGGATGTCTGTGATACAGCTGGGAATCGTACCTAGGTTTTCTGAGCTTCAGTCTAGTGCCTTTGCTCGGAGACCATCTTTCCTACTGAACAAACTGCACAGAGTTCCTTTCAGATGCCTTGGAGGGCCCAATCCTGTGACATGCTCAGGACGTCACAGGATTGGGCCCTAGAAGAGTTTCCTTTACAGAGATATACATTTCATCTGTTATTTGCTCTGGGAGCATGGAACCTGGCGCCCCCGATAGAATTAGCAACTGGCTTTGTGTAATGCTATTTAGGATGTGCTAGATTGCTCCATCTGTGCAGTTGACATAAATCTCTGCCAGAATTAAAGTATCACACTACAAAATCATTTTCAAAGCATCAACGTGGTGGGGGTGATTCCTTGTTGTTAATCTCAGAGTCAAATTCTGCAACAAAAAAAAAAACAAAAAAAAACTATGCATCTAGGCCAACAGCCAGTTATTGAAATGCTAGGAAGGAAGAGGTGTTAAAAACCATAAAGCAATTGTCAATCCTACAAATATTTAGTCAAAGGTGTGATTATTTCATTGGTTCTAAAAGGTGAAAGTTACTTATTTTTGCCTTACAGTAACTACAAACTACTTATGTTGTTGTTAGTTTATAACTTCAGGGTTGCCAACTGCTGAGAGCTCTCAGTCTGGGCAGGGGGAGGACTGAAGCCCCAGGTGGCTTCCCCTTATGCCCCCCTCCCGCTCCTGGAGGGGAACAGGGAGCTCCGCTCCCAGCAGGGAACAGGGAGTGGAGTGGGGGCAGCCCGCCAGGAGCTGGTGGGGAAGCCAGGTTCAGCAGAGCCGAGAGACCAGGCTAATTACTGCAGTGGCTGTAAGTCAACCTATATTAGGTTGACTTACGTTTCTTGTGTAGACATACCCTAAGAGAGACATATAGAAGGAGAGACACTGCAGAGTATATATTGGGGACCACATTCTTAAACAAAAAACCCAATGGAAGGGCATCGGATGTTGATTAGAGCTAGAGACTGGGAACTAGGACTCCCGAGTTCTTTTCCTGAATTGCCCAAGTGGTGAAAGGTAATAAAAATCCAGCTTGGCCCATTAAGGTTATTTTTATAAGCAATTTAATATGCATTGGAGACACCAAAACTGGTACAAACTGGATGTGTTTATGATAAGAATCACCAATTACAGGTCTCCAGGGTTCCTGGAGAGGTCACCACATTGCTATAGCAACACATCAAGATAGTGCTAGAACTGGAAATAAGCATCCACATATAAAAATCACTGGCTAATTGGTTTGATTGCATAATTTTAATGAGACAAGGTTGCCATCCCTTTTTGCCCACTGCTTTTCTGGAAGTCACTGAGAAACTCGCTCCAGATAAGCTAGTTTGACAGGTTGGGACTGAACAGCTTGTGCTAAGCTCTGCTTCATGGTCATAGGTGACACCAGCCCCAACTCCCTCATCTACCTTCCAACCATTGGGCCTGCTTTTCTGATCCTGAAGTCGTCCTGATCAAGTGAGGTGAGGGTACCAAACAACATCACTGCTTCCAAAGTGTTTGGCTGAATCCTGAGCAGCACCTGGGATGTGAGCTTGAGGTTCTTGCTAGCAAGATCACCAAAGCATGTCAACTTTCCTACCCCATCTTATTTGTCCTCTTGCCCATCTTCCACTTTTGTCTAATAAGAGTTTGGGTTAGCCAGCCAAGACCCCTTTTGTAACACTGTTGCAATTAAAAAGGAAAGCTCGGTACAATGTTTTAGCCCAAGTTTGGTAAAAGTTTGCCAGCCCTCAGAGGATCTAACGGAGTAACGTGCCTTGCCACTGGTTTTCCAGCACCTATGCTGCAAGCAAGACAGACACAGCCAGAAGTTACATTTTCTATTTTCACTTTTCTTCTCTCTCCCCTTGTGGATGCAGCTGTTTTGTCTCATCTTAAAAAAAAAAACAAAAAAAAACCACAACAACAGGAGTGGTCTTCAGCTAACTTCCCCCCCCATCAAATAGTTGTGTTATTACAATTAATAAAAGATTTAATACCATATCCAAATACCATCTAAAGGACTTTCAAAAAGGTGATCTTACCCTATAAAAACACACTGTACAACTAAATGGAAAAAGGAGGGAAATTGTTAAAATTTGGAAACTTTGCCTTAAGTTTCAAATGCTTTAACTATTGCTTCTACTTTTTACTGAATGATTGAGAAAAAGGCGTTTATGGCGATTGTTACAATAGAAGGAAGCCAATGACAACTTGAAGTGAAGCCTTGAACCAGGCTTTATGGTGTTGTACCAGCAAACAAGAGTTTTAGAATGCCCTACCCATGCTGGGCCTGAGATACACTTCCTTATCAGTACACCAGCTCTAGTTCCTGTTCTGGCCTTGATCTCCTGTAGGACTGGGGCAAGCCATTTAAACTCACTACTGCAATTTTCCCCATCTGTAAAATGGGAATACTACTCCCAGAGATGTTCCAGTTAGTTACATTTGTGAAAGGTTGAGATATTGGGATGTATGAAGCTACGTAAAAGCAAAAAGTCTATTCCTCAACATCCTACATTGCTTGCTAATATTGGGATATAATGTTAAATTTAGCATTTTTCACCATTCAGTCAAAGCTAATGACCTTTGAAAGAGGACACCTGTGGCAAGATGCATTTGTTGAACAGTTCTTCTGACTTTTCAGGATTAAATATCATCTATGGAATTATCTTTGAAATCAAAGGATTTGTCCTATGCTTTTAATGTGGTCTGTAATGGGAGAAGGCCTCAAACTCATTTAATTTATATTCTTGCACTTAAAATCACAGTGGTAGTCAGAGAATGTCAGTGGTCTAAGCTGAGTTGAGTGGATCCATTATTCTATTCATTGCCAGCACAACTGAAAACAGTGAGACATAAATAACCCATTAACTTGCTATAGATCATTTTTGAGGAGCTATATTATAGAGAAAGCAGGTAACAGCAGCAATATCAGCCACTGCTCCTTCATTAGCTGTGGAGATCAGTGAACATTTTACACTAATAGTTTGATATTTGTAATAAAAAATTACAGCAGTTCCTGTAGTATGCCACGATATCCTATAATTTCCCTGGCCAGGACCTTAGAAGAATCAAAAAGGCCAACTCCAGAAAAATGGATACAAGTTTTACATTGATCCAGCTATTTGGGCTTAGACTGTGGGAGTTTAGTTAGTACTGTGTCAATATGCCTACAGCATAGCCAGGATGAATAAGTCCAGCTGATGTAAATAATAGCATTTGACCTAATGCAAGATAATACCTATGAGCACTGCAGAACTAACTCAGCTATGGACAGTGAGCCAGGTTCTATTCCGATTGTGCATCATCATCAAAAAATGTTGTAATAAAACTGTAAGACAAGTTCCAACTGCAGGAATTTGATTAGTGATGGTGATGCATGAGCCAGAAATAACCCAGCTGGGCTCTCAGGTTGTTGGGGGAGATCTTAGGGCAGACAGTTGGGAACAAAATATACCGTAATCTCTTTACTTGCAAACTGAGCATATCACATAGAGACTAATTGAGACACAGGATTTCAAACTGTCTTGCCCATTCTCTAACTTCCTATATAGCTAAGAGCTGCTTACTTTTGAAATCCTACATTGCATCTTTTCTACCTATTACCTTAGGGTTTCAATCTGTTCACCAGAGTCTTTGATTTGCACAGTATTCTAAAGTAATTGCCTAGGTTTGCTGACTGCTAATAGCTTATTGATTCTGCAATTTGTGCACTGTAATTTACTCTTTCCTCCTTTATTAATTCAATCTGAGGGGAAAATAAACCAGTTGAATCCATACAGTAGCATCCAGTAACGGTTTAAGCAAGAATATTCTGCAAGTGCTGGATGGATTTGGATAAAGAATTCAATTTGCAACCTCTCTTTTTAGTAAATCTGTATCTACTGCATCCTTGGTGGATTATTTGTGGAAACATGCAGTATTTAAGAACAACATGGGGCCTTATGAAGTCAATGGAGTTGCACCAGTTTACACCAGCTTGCCGAACATATTTGCTCTGGTTTGAATTTGAACGTTTCCAGTTGGGCTGGGAGTCCTGAGTTCTATTCTTCACCCTGCTACTGACTCACTGTGTTACCTTCAGTAAATCACTTATCCTCTTAGTACTGCATCTTTCCACACCTGCAAGGCAAGGACTATAATACCACCCACCTGAGTGACACGTGTTGATGTCTATTATTATTCATTTTATTGTGGTAGTGTCCTTAGGTCCCCCACCAGTATCAGGGCCCCACTGTGACGGGTGTGATACAAACATCACAACAGTCCTTACCCTGAAGAGCTGACAATCTGTGTGTGCAGGGTCAGTAGGAATCTCGCTTATACCAATTTTACACGATGCAACTTCAGTGAAGTCAGTGGTGTTCCCATGTAAATCAGGACTGGTGCGAGAGAGATCAGACTCAGCACATCTCATGCTTAGGTCTCCAAGTGCTTTACAAAGTTCAGTCTGCATTATAAGAAGAAACTATTAGAATTACTGGTCTATGGAGATTTAGGACTGGTTGTCTTTAAGAAATGCTAGACAGGGAAGGTAAAGGAGACAATGCACTAAGAGCGGGCCTTATGGGAGCAGAATCCAGTTGGAAAATATCAAGTGAATCAGGGTGGGAATAAGCCCCACTTTCCCCTTCCAGCCATCCTCCTGGTCACGTTTCCATCCACAAATGGCAAAACCTGTACTTCCAGTCTAAATTGGCTTATTTATATTAAGAAACAATAGGAAAGAAAGAACAGAAGTATAAGAGCACAGTGGTTATGACTCCTTTGTAACTTGCTACATCAACCCAAGAATAAAATGGCTGTTGAACACTTTGCATAGAAATTTAGGCAGCGATTTTCAAAGGTTGCAAGATTCCTTAAGGCAGCTTTGAAAATCTCAGCCTTAAAATAAAAGGAAAACAAAAAAGAGACTTCCACTTCATAGCTACCTCCACACATCACTCTCTGATCTGTAGAGATCCTTGATATTACTATTCACTATTTCACATGACAGTAACTGTTTTATTTTCCTCTCTTTTTCTTTACACACTTGGATGCTAAATTATGGATTTAAGACCAAAACATTTTTAGACTGCTGTAGGGAAAGCTATAATTTCATGCAAGGTAAGAGCTCATCCTGCCACATGTCATAGAAGCAGGTTTTCACAGGGTTATAGGCTAAAATGCAAAATTTAATTGGCAGGATTTCATGGGAAGAGGGGTAGGAGGGTAATGCAAAAAATTGTGGAACAGAGTCAGATTATGTTTAGGTTCTTTATGGAGGAGACTAAGAGAAAAAACACAGCCAAAAATTTAAGGGCCAGATTTTCATAAGATCTCAGAGAAGCCCCCACATTTAGGCTCCCAAATAAGTGATCAGATTTTTCAAGAAAACTCGACTGCCAGTCCTCAACAGGTGAGGAGCACTTTCTAAAAATTGGCCCTAACATTACTAGGGAATAGATCCATTTCCCCCCCCCCCCCCACCACCACCACCACCCAGGAGAAACATGCAACAGAACATTTTATAAGGGGACCAAACGACTCAGGAGATAGACCCTGTATTCATAGACTTCACTAGTAGGCTGTAGGTTTAAACCTCAGCTCATATCAGTGATGACTCAAACCCACTCCCCTCGTCCCCCAGATGGACGTTTAGCCAGGGTATGTCTACACTGCAAGGGAAGGTGTGATTGTAGCACTCATGCCAGCTTTAATCTAGCTAGCGCAGATAACAATAATGAAGATGTGATGGCATGGGCCACCAACCAAAGTACGACCCTCCCAGGGACACTGGGCATGTTGAAGCCTATGCCACGACATCTACACTACCATTACCTGCGCTAGCCAGGTTAAAGCTTCATTCCTACCCATGCTGCAATCATGTGCAGCTTGTCCTCAAGCCAGGCCTCTGTGCACAGGTGCTTCTCTGGCTCACCACCCATAAATCCTGATGATGCTGCCCATGCCAAATTTCCCCACAGACTTCTAAGTGCATTTCACTCAGAGCAGCTGCAGCATCAGCCTCATAACAATCACAAATCATATCTACAGAATTAACAAGGAAGAGGAAAACAATAGGAGATAATGCATTCAGCTTGCAGCTCTGGGGGGCTTCAAAAACACACCAAGGGACTTGGGTTTGCAATGAGATTTAAAAACGTAAAATGCATGATTTGGGGGTAGGGGGAAGAGGGTGGTACATGCACATTTAGGGCCTGATCCTGGTGGAATTACTAATGCAAATAGTGCCATTCAAGTCACTTGAGTGACTAAGGGTTGCAGGATCGAGCCCTCACATGTTAACTTGTCCATGGAAAAATTGAGTGTGTTCAGCAGAATCTGGCAGGATTTCCTTCACAGGGGCCCTCTGCACGTCACTGCCTCTAGCACTTCTGGCTCCCTCAGCTGTTGGTTCTTTGGCTATGCTGAGCAACGCAGCTCTAGGGAATGTGGAGGTGCTTGGAGTCAGCCTGTCTGCTAATGACCTGAATCCTTATGCCAGTGTGACTTAGAGGCTCAGGTTGCGGATGTAGATACCTGCTGCACAGAGCCAGTGTACCCGCTAGTTTTGTTGGCTTCTTTCTTCATTATATGGCAAGAATAGTAGCAACACATTTGTACTTTGCATGGAATAACTTCTGTAAAAGCGGACTGAGGAAAAAGCCTGTGTTTTTTCTACTATTTATTTCTGAGGTGGTAAAATTTGCTCCTTAAAACGTCACCCTCACTTTCGAAACTGAACTCTTTCCAGCTAATAAACCACGTACTTGAGAGGAGACCGTTTGTTTAAGTGACATTATTTATTATGAAGAAATGATCCAGCAAGAGCTGTTTTTTCCAACACTGAAAACCTCCCATATAATGCAAAATTCATTCGTGTAGAGTTTCTCATGCCAAGTATGTCTCAAAAAGGTCTTGTCGAACAAATGTGACGTTGTTTAGCAAGGGTACAGGTTGGGTTGATAAAGGCAGTTGTGTTGGTGTTCTGTACTAGGATTTCTGTAAGGCATGTAACTGTGTACTTTTAAAACTTAATATGGCCCATATTAAAATGGATTAACAATTGGTTCTCAAAGTGTAATTACTAATCAAGAGACATCAGCAAACAGAGGCAAGTTTCTAGTAGGGATGTAAATAGTAGTTCAAATAGTAACTGTTTAAACTATTAAAATTGTATTGGTTAAACGTTAACGAGTTCACAATATAGGGAGGGAACTTGGGATGCCGAGGGGGCTCCCGCCCCCCCCACATTTTAAGTAGGGTCCTGGTTGCCGCCCCACACATTAGGCATTTAAACGTTAAACTGAATACATTAACAGAAAGACTGATGCTTATTGGTTAACCAGTTACATCCCTAGTTTCTAGTAGACTCCCACAGGATCCATTTTTGGCACAACGCTTGTCTTCAGTGTATGTGTGCAAACATCAGTGCAATGCTGTGTTAGTCCTTAGGAATACAGCAAATTGTTATAAAGTTTCCAACAATTTTGCTCATTTTTTTTTCCAGTTTCCAAGGTTTACCATCACCCTTTCCATATTTTAATCCCCTACATATGCTTCTCCTGTATTGAGAACACCACACACTACGGTCTCAATCATGAATTTCTTCCTCATTCTTCTATCGGGAAAGGGGTCAGTATGCCCCTTCGACAGGGAATTCAGCTTCCCAAACAATTCATACCTCAGTACATGCACAGACCCTAGGCCTTGGTACTGGCTCATTGGGAGCCATCTGAAATTCAGCTCTGCCAACATCTTACCAACAATCCCCTCTCAAACTTACTCTAGGTTTATGCAAAAAGAAAAGGAGGACTTGTGGCACCTTAGAGAATAACAAATTTATTTGAGCATAAGCTTTTGTGAGCTACAGCTCACTTCATGGGATGGTTTATGGTCCACTTCACAATTTCGCCACCCCACCTTTTAGGGAGATCTAAAGATTGTGAGCAAACCCCAGCTTCAGTGGGAGACTGAAATTAAGCATTTTTTCTTGCATGTTTTTCCCCTCTCCAACTCTGTCTTATTAATGGAGGTGGATATCATCAGCTCAGAACTACCAGCCTCACCGTTGCCCTGTGAGCTTTTGTCTGGCTAGTCCCAACTTCTCCAATTAAAGTTCCAAGATTCAGGGCTGGTCTAGACTGAACAGGTACAATGACATAGCTACATCTCTAAAAGGTGGGGAAAATCCACACCCCTGAGAAATACAGTTAAACCACCCTGACCATTGGCATCGACAGCACTATGTTGATGGAAGAATACTTCCACGGACCTAGATAAACGACAGTGACAGAGAACCCCTCCCGTTGCCGTTATAAGTGTTTATCTGTACGTCTTGAAGCCCTGAGCAGGGCACTGCACAAGCAGCAGGAGGCTGCATGAGGGGAGAGTTCAAAGAAACAGGAGATAAAAAAGGCTGCTTTTGTTTTTTTAAAGAATACAGAGATTTTACCGAAAAAGCGTCAAAAGAAGTAGAGGATTCGCACCGAGCCGGAGCTAACGTTGCATGAAATAGAACTGAATACGTGAATGTGAAAAGGGAGAGGAAAAGGTGAGCAACCTTAGGAGAGGCCCAGAATGACCCTTGCGGCTGAAATAATGATCAGATTGCACTGCCCTTCCTCACACCTTACTCCAGGAGTAGCCTCAGTGATTTTAAATCTGGACTGATCTAGAACTAAGTCAATACACATCACCAATACGGATGGCACAGTCTGGCCCTCAGGGTTAAACTATTGCCTGAAAAGAACTAATGTTTATAATTTGATAAAAATTCCAGGCGTAACCTTCAAGGGCGGCATAAGGCACTAGAGAAAGTGACAGAGAGAGAGAGGACACACAATTGTTATGTCCTGGGTAACAGAGTTCTTGACAGGAAATGAGACCCAACAGTGAAGGATATTATGGGCTTGCCTAATCATGCACTGCATTTATCTGCCTGCTCCAGGCTCTACACCAGAGGTCCCCAAACCCTAGGGGGGTATGGAGGGGGTCACAGGCTCAGGCCAGCCCCCACAAGGGTGGGGAGGGAGTGCCACCCAGCCCTGTCCCACCCCCAGCTGCAGCACCAGTTCCAGGTCCTGCACCTTGCCCCAGCCCCAGCGAGGCTCCGCATCCAGTGGGGGGCCCAGCTGCAGGCCCCCACTGCAGCCCAGCTATGGCTCTGCTTCTGCCCCTGCCCTCAGCTCCTGGCTGCGGTTCCTTCCCCAGCCCTGCTCTTGGCCCCAGCCCCACCCTCAGCTTGGCTTCAGGGGGTGTGAACAGGCATAAGAGGGGAGCACGACCCTCAAAAGTTTGGGGACCACTACTCTACACCATGAGTATCCTTGCTAAACTGAGTCCTGAGTCTGACCCAACATGCACTGGGCTTAGTGTAAAACCTGGAGGGGATTCTTGTGACACTTCCTGGGGGTACCCAGGGTTGCGAGGCACCTCAATACCACCTACCCTTAGCATGAAGAACCCTCATCTCAGCTCCCCAACTGCATGGGCAACACAAGCCCTCCCCTCTAGGCCTACCCAGGCCCCAGTCACTCGACAGGTCACACTTTAGCCCCCCCAAGAACATCTCTCTGGAGCGTCCAGCCCCTATTCCATCGGACGCTTGCAGCGTTCACAGATTCGCTGCTCCCAAAGAAGCCGGAAGGCACAGCTCACCCATTACACCTCAGAGCACTGCCCTGCTTTGCACACAGCACTTAGATTTGTTTTGAATGAAAACAAGCCTTAAACAAAGTACAGCGATTCAAGTGATAGCAAGCAGCAGCACTGGAAACCAAGGGTAACAAAATCATAACGTGCATACTGATACCTATGTGTCTTACCGAGGAAGGGTCACCCAAAGTCCTCCCTGCATTTTACAGCCAGGCTTGGCTGCGATCTTCAGTCCAGGAGACAAATCACACTCCCAGCTTGCCTCCTCGGAGAAAGGGGTATACCTGGCTCTGCACCCCCAGAAATACCCAAGAATCCATTGTCTACACTTGTAAACAGGATCCTCTTCTGCTTGTTTCATCCTCTAAAGTTCCTCTCTTGAAGATTTCACACACTCTCTTTATGGGCCTTTGACTCAGAATGCAAACAGTCATCCATTGTGAGACATACAATCCCTAGTACACACGAGGCCAAAAAGCATCCATTACCTCTTGCTTGAAAGAAACTGGTCCAAGACACATCACCTCTTGGTTACCTGCCTTAAGAACATAATTTTCAATATAGGGACACAAAACTCTTCAAATATTATCCATACCTACATTTCGCAGTGATGATGACCAGTGAGCTACTGGCTTGCAGTAGAGACCTCACATGCCATGCTTTAGTGAATGCGTACATCTGACCCAGGGGATCCAGTAAAACACTATGTACCCTCTGGGCCCTTGTCAGTTGTCACCAAGAGGTTCCTGGATCACAGTCCCCTTGAGGCCGTCTCTTCTTTGGGTGTTCGGGAATCTGGAAGGGATTTCCCCAGGGCAGTACAACTCCACCTCTACCTACATCTCTGCTCTCGCTGCCTCCTACCTCCACATTGTCCATACAGATCTCCCTTCTAACAGCTCCTGGCATCTCTTTTCCTTCCCTCCAATTGCTTACAACCTTCTTTCACAACTCACAGTGCGGTCCTGTGACCTGCACTGCCTTTTTATGCCTGGATCTGTGTGTCCCACTGAAATCAAGATGGCTTTCCTCCATTTTCGTTTCTCTTGCAAAGCATTTTTTGCTTTTTGTTCAGTTTTGATAGCAAAACCCGTCTGCTCAGTTACTTTTTGGCTTTCAGTACTAAAGTATTGACCTCAGGAAGTCTACTCATTTCTCAAAGGTTAAGCATGTGCTTAACTGCTCTGCTAAATTGGAGCCATAGGGTACATCTGCTCTGTAATCATTGCGTGACTGCAGTACTTGTACACATACCTAAGCTAGTTTTGATCAACCTAGCTCAAACAACAATAGCAGTGAAGCTGCGGCACTATGGTAGCACAAGCTCACACAGTACCCTGGGGATGTATTTGAGGGATTAACCCTTGCCAAGTAGGCTATACCAAACACTCCACTTAGTGTGAGGAGGGATAGAGGGCAGGTAGCTTCTTTATTTTTAAGGACTGGAAAAAAAAAAAAAAATCTTTAGCTGTCCTTGGCAATCTCATTCTATTGCTTTCAATGGAAATGAATGGCCTAAGACTAGCCTCTACAATGCAACATCAAATAACTGTACAATACAGCCTCAATAAATTGAAGAGTGACATTTCATTGTGTGAAGGTTTGTCTATACATTAATCTAAGTCACATATCTGATCCAATAGCCAGAAACTGGACAATTGTTTCCAAAACCAGTACTTTTGCCATCTTTAAAGGTTACATCCAAAAAAGGTTAAATCCCTTTTCTTCTTGAGGTTAATAAATCCTCTTAACTTGATCACTGCACCACCTTGTGGCGAAATACTATTTCACTGACTGTACCCTACATCTGAAGCTTATTCTCTCTTTCCATTTTCTTTTCTGAACACCATCTTCAGTGACATTATTGGCCCGCTGGGAGGATTTAAGGACTGGCACTGGCCCTAAGGTAAATTGAGTTTGAGATCCCTGCTTTAAAACGTTCCTTCTTGCACCTATTGAGTCAAATTCTACTCTCAATTATAATTGTGCCCAGTTCACTGAAGCGAGAGGGGTTGCATGAGTGTAACCCAGAGCAGAGTTTGGCACAATCAGAGCGGGCTTAAAATTCTTTTAAGTGGAAAATTGAAAAAAGAAAAAAAAACAAAACTACACACAAGAACTGAAGACAGGGAAGATGAAGAATGGAGATATTTGTGATTTTACCATATTGCTAATGCATCACCTTGGCTTTCTCGGTAGCTGCCCATGACACTATTGTTTGAGCCCAGATAACTATTCCTGTTAGGTTTTCAGGGCAGGTAGTTTTATTGGTAGTTCCCCCCCCACACACACACACCCCCCCATTTGGCACTGAATGTACTATTTAAATAGATAGCATCTGGCCGTCAGATCCTGGGAAAATTACAGAAGCAATGATCTCAGCCTCTGGGCATGAGTGGAGAAGAGAACTTGGCTATTATTGATTTCAGTACCCATCCCCAGTGGCCAAGGGTTAGGCACCCACCCTTAGCTCTGCTGAGGAAGATTCAGGTTTTACATTTCTGACCAAGGCATTTTGATAGGCTACAGAAGGGGGAAGCGTTTGCTAGCATGCAGGGCTCAGAGGAAACTTTTTTTTTTGCCTCACACTAATATCAGGATAAATTATAGTTTGTCAGCAGCGTGTACCCTTTTGGGAGTTCCTCACTTTCCCTTTGCCCCTACTTGGAGATAGGATGGAGGAGGGAAGGCTGGAAAAAAAAAAAAAGTATCCCCCTCCCCCCCTTCAAAGCAAAGGAATGAAGTTGCACAGCTGAGTTCCTATTTCATTCTGAAATCAGCTCTCTCTAACCAAGATGATTAATCTCATTTTCCCGAGACCAGCTAAAACTGACTAAGCCTCAAACATTAACATACATTAAGTAATTTCTTCCCCCCCATTTTCTAAATAAGAGCATTGATTTACTCATAAGAGCAGCCAGCTAGGCAAGAAATGGAGCTTGGCTCACACACTGTAGATTTGAAATGGGATTTGTTTGTGTTAGTAGCAGGCATTTATTAAATACTGGAATTATTGTTTCTTCAACAATGGTAACATTAATATGCATGTGTGTCTGATTACTTAACAACAACGAAATTGTGAGCCTTTAACCAGCACTAAAAGAAAACACCCTGTCATTTATTGCAGATTAAACAGACAAAAGAACTAGAATATTTAAAATTCAGCCACTTTCCTTGAAGACCTTTTTCCTATTCCAGATGTATACCATTATCTACACTGTTATATGACTTTTGGGACATTTAGGTCACTCAGCCCACATCCCTACTCTATTCAACTCCTTCCCATAATCCTCTTTCCTCCCATTTCTTGGGGCTTGTTCTTGCAAAGTGTCCAGCACTACAGCCTGGCTCCAGCAAAGCACTTAGGCATGTGCTTCACTTTAAGTATGTGACTAGTCCCACTAAGTTAAATGAGATCTCAAGTTGAGCATACATGCAAGTGCTTTGCTGGATCAAGCCCAGAGTGCTGAGCACCATGAAGGATTAGAGCCCTACTGAGTCAAGTTTCATATGATTGCCCTTGGCTGACAAAGCTCTCCATAATTCCACCCTGCCCTACATCTCTGTTCTTGTTTCTTATCACATCCTACCTCACCCACTTTTCTCCTCTAAAGGATACCAGCCACCCACTCCCGTTGTCTCCTGTTTCCATTCCTAGTCCTCTACTATGCTACTCTCTATGGCTGGGATGAGGAGTCCTGCTAGGTCAGCACATCAGGAGGGATTTAAATGAACAGAGGGTGGAAGCCTGAAAACCTACTTGTTCCACAAGGCTTACAAATACTAACCCACGTCAATCCAATGCCATCACGAATCCTGCCTATGAAGAACCCCAAAGGAGATGCAGAGGTTTTGTCTGATCTTTCTTTGTTTTGACTGTAAGCGCCTTGGGGGCAAAGACCTCCTATAACCGCCATAAACAGCTGATCACATGTCAGAGCTTAAGAAAGAATAAAACATATGTAAAATAGACATCTGTATGGTTTGAGATCTACTGATGAAAAGCACTATGCAAGAATTAGGTATTATTGTTAGTACTACAAAGCCCTTCCTTGACTACACAATAATTGCTATAATATGAACACAATGCAACACAGATGCTTTCTTCCCAAAGCGCCTTACGAACTAGTGGCCTAATCCTGCCAGAATTTACTAACGAGTGCAGCGCTTACTCTCGAGTAGTCCCAATAGTCAAGAGTGTAAGCACTGTGCTTAGTAGTATTAATAGATGGGACTTGCATACATACAGCACCTCTGAAATACAGTTGCCTCTGAGACGGAAGGCAACAACCAGGGAGAGAAGAAACTTAGAATAAACCCCCCTCCTCATTGAAATTACTATGGGTTCATTATTGGTCACCCAGAGCACAAGGCTTCAAATATTAGGACAGCTATCCTAGAAACAGAAGACTTAAGTTTTCCAAGAGGCCCTTCATCCAACTCAATTTATCGCCAAAGGGTTGCAAGGCCTGAGCTGGGATCTGAGCTTGTGTTTCCAAGGTATCCCTTTGGCTTAGGTCACTCTGTGTTTTGCAGTGGCTAAAATTTCCAGTGAAAATAAATGAATCCTTATCATGTGCACTAAGAGGACATGTCTTTCAGTTAATAAACAATCTTGTAGGCTTACTTTATAAGGAAACAAAAAAGTGTGAGCTTTGAAAAAGTGACATTTTTCCCCTCCCTCATACAAGGATAAATGTTTGCTCCAAACCTATTTCAATGACTAAGTTCAGAGCCAGAGTTTGGTAGCATCCACTAAAACATAATGAACCTAACGCTAGCATAGATATGCTTGCATCTCATTTAGCATTTGAAATGTGACTTCTGGGAGTTGGCATTTAAAAGTTAATTGTTCAATTGAAGTAGCTCACAATTGTCAGTGTTGAAGGACTGATGCTGTTTTAACTTGTTCAAGGGCTGGTGCATTATGGTTACAAATGAACTGCATGTAAAAGAGGGCTTTCAGAATAATATTAATGTTAAAAAAAAAAAAAAACGTCTTGACATCTCAACTCTCTATGAGCAAAAACTGGAATTCATCTTATCAGATGAAGATTAATTAAAAAAATGCCTACATACTCTTGGTAAATACATTGCAGGATTAATCTAGAATAGAAGGCAGGCAGAAAAATTTGGACAACTATGTGGTTAGAGAGAGAGAGAGAACCTGTATTTATTTTATGAAGGACAAAAGTTATTTGTTCAGTGCACCTGAAGGCTAACGATTCATATACAAATCAGGGGATTCCATTGCTGTATCTTGAGTTCAGAGGCCCTGATTCTGCAATGAGAGACTTATGAGAGCAGACCCCCCGTGCCCATGCAGATCTCATGGCAGGGCTGGAGCCAGAATGTGTTGCTTGCAGGCAGCCTGACTTGCCAAAATGGCTCATCTAAAATAAATGGAAGTAGTCCATTTCAGTCACAGAGTTAAAAAAAAAAAATAAAAAAAAAAAACCCACAACAATGAGCACACCCAAATGTAGGATTTCATCTTTGTGTTTAATTTTTAAAAGGTCATGTCTTAGTAACCATCCATAATTATCTGTGGCACTTCCCACAGACTGGATCTGGTCTTGCTGATGGCGAGAAACTTGCATATGCAAAACTAAATTCTAAAACAAAAATTGTTACACAGGATGAGTGAATCATGAAATATCTCATATTTAAGAACACAGCCTATTGGGTGCTGTTGTCAAATGCAATGCAGGAGGAGAGGTGTCACATTTTTAGTCCTACTGCTTCCAATACCGAAACTACAAAGGATAAAAAGTGCAGATTTTGCACTTGACTCAGATAATTAGTAGTTCATTTCAAATTAGGGATCCTTTTGATATGGCTCATTGAATCAGAAATTGTGGCAATTTTTAGAGGGGAAAAAACCTATTAGTAATAACAATTTATGCTTCAGTGTCATCATCTGAGGATCTCACTGATCTTTAACGATATTAATGAATTATTTGTACCACCCCGGGTTGACAAGTATCCTCTCTCTCTCTCTCTCTCTCTCTGAAAGAGAAGGAGACAAAGATACAGGCTAATGCCATGACCTGTCCCAGGTCATGCAGCAAGCCTGCGGCAGAACTGGGAACTCAGGTTGCTTTAACCACCAACCAAGCCTACCCTTGATGGAAGTGGTAAGCGGCAGAACTTCACTATTTCTGGAATTTCAAGTCAGTCCTGAAGTTCACGTAGGTATCTTTCCAAACTTTAACCTAAGTGACTTAGAAGCCTAAGTACCATTGACTTTGTGCTGCAGTGAGAGCAGGAGATGGAAAGCAAGAGCACAGAGGGACAGTGAAATAGAGGATTTACCATTTCTTTCTGCAGTAACAGAAGGAAACTGAAGTATCAGCTGGAACTCCAGTTGTTACCTCCCTGAGAGCACCCCAGTTTTTACTCTTACGTTTACAGTGCAGGTTTTTACAGGCACACTGGGTAGTTACGCACCTGCACCCGGATTGGAAATTGAATCAGAGACCATTCTTTCCCACTTCACTACAGTCTAATTCAGCCTTCAGATGCCTGCATGAGACTCTCCTTCATGGCTGCAGGCACCTCACAAACTCTACGGGCAGAGATCAAAGGTCACTACCATCTGATGGCTGCTTGTTGGCCTATGTGAAAATGAGCTCAGGGGTCTCAGTGATGTTTCTACTAACCAAGTATCTGCAACACAAAAAACAGCCGCAAATAGCATCCTTGGTGGCAGTCTCAGCATAAAAAAAAAGTATCACCTTCTCACCACAGCAGTGGCCACTCCAGCTCAGGGTGAAAACTTTCAGTCATAACCTATAGTATGTGTTCGGTGCATCAGGGCACCTTACATCAGCACTGAATTCTCTCATAAATTAATTGCAACATGATGTTCCCATCTCTGTCTGGGAGCCATTCTTGCTTTCAGCATCTAATGTTGATCATTATTTTCTTGCTGCCTTAATCTTGTGATAGGTTTTAAATTTATTCATGGACTTGAGTTGAGCTCTCGTTAAGCTCTGGGAGCACAAGCTGCCACTTTCTCTCAAGCTTTTGCTATTCAAAATAATTTTACTTCAAGACCTTTCCATTGCTTATTTCCTAATAACCCTGCAGAACCAAATACATTGCAAATGCAATGCAAATTAATCCATTTTATTTTCCCCACAGAAGGGCTGACAGTTATATATTTCATGTTTATGAAACAGAAGTTAGTTCAATCAATGCACAATTTTAATAGGGATGAGCCTTTGCTACACATTCTGCTGGGAAACTATATTGTTTATTATCAGAGGGGTAGCCACGTTAGTCTGGATCTGTAAAAACGGCAAAGAGTCCTCTGGCACCTTATAGGCTAACAGACATATTGGAGCATAAGCTTTTGTGCGTGAATACCCACTTCATCAGATGCATGTAGTGGAAATTTCCAGAGGCAGGTATAAATATGCAAGCAAGAATCAGGCTAGGGATAACAAGGTTAGTTCAATCAGGGAGAATGAGGCCCTCTTGTCGTGAGGTGTGAACACCAAGGGAGGAGAAACTCAACAAACCACCAATAAATTGAAGGTCATTAATGGTGAAGATAGTTAATCTAAAAAAGCTATTTATGTTGGATACCATTGTCTTACAACTTCAACCAAATTCCAGCTAATAAAGTGTCTTCTGAATGTTGACAAATCAACACCTTATACTTTATTCAGCAGGAGCACTTCCAATTCGCAAGCTCAATAAACATATATTAGAAGAGAGCCCCATGTTAATAAAAACAAAGGCTTTAAACAAAACACTAGCCACATAGACTGCAGCTAATTTATCCACACTAAATAAAAATAAAAACCCCAGCAAGCTAAATCATCAAGCAAACATTTGTCGAGTTGCTTCAGTCTACCCAAGGTCTGAGAGAGTATATAATGGCTATTAACATCAGCGGCGTTTGTAGTCTTATTTAATCAGAGGTCAGATTCCCTTGCAGCCCAAATTTGCACTCTTTCCAGATGATGTTTTTAAACCTTTAAAATAAACTTTTTCTGTATAACACATCTGAGAAATGTATTTTGTTTTGTCTCAACAAAAACTCTGAACAAGTTTACAATATACTAAAACCATATCAAGAAAAAAACCTGCCTCACATTTGTTGTAATACAAAAAGTGCTTTTGATTACATTTGCATTTCACAACACAGCAGAACAGACTGTGATTCTATTAAGGATTTTAATTAAACAGTGTTTGAACCATCAGTGTTTCATAGCGCTCTGCTCCTGCATTCAAAAAAGAAGACTCTAATTAGTAACAACGTGCAGTTTGCATGCTCCACTAAACAGGTCAGAAACTTACTGCGATATGTAATGCTCTATGTTCTTGTTAAACAAAATGTTTTGGGTAACTATTGCATAGCTATGCTATTTCTTTTTTTTTTTTACCAGCAAGAATATAGTTTCACTTTGTGCTGAAGAAATGTATCAATATTGTATGTGAACCCAGGAAGCACAGATATGAATATTTTGAAAAAAGTCAGTATGTTTCTGTAAGCTACAACAAACAACAAGCTATATTCTATACCCTCGCTGGATTATAAACAAGATTTAAAAATGTAAGCCCCAATCCTGCAAAGATTTAGGTAGGTGGTGAACTTTAATTATGCGAGTATGGACGGAAGCTTTAACAACATTGGAGTCTTATTCTATCCATTTGAGAAAATAAATGGGATAACAAAGATCTAAGTAAAAAATTCATTTAAATGACCAAGTACAACTACAATGTTTTAGGGACATGAAAAACATTTAGCAAAAACAGGTTAACGTGAGAGGTAGGGGGCCAATTAGCTTGTGATGCACGAGAAACTCATGATTCAGATAAAATTTTTGGCTGAACAAGGGTTAGAAAAAAAAACAAAAAAGATTAACTATTCCTCATGCTATACAAAAACTGGTTGTTTAGGTAATTACAACCTACCTCCCAGATGGCCTCAGTAGTTTCTTTCGAATATGGATTTCCTTCATTTCCTGGTCCAAGTGGTTGTCATTCAAATCACTCCTACAGATCCACCTCCTTTGCAGCAAAACAAATCATGGAAGTGATCAGATGAAGATTGTATTGTTATAAAATTCTCTCAAGCAACAACTTTATCTGCATCTCAGCCCATTTTGATTTTCTAGGTATGATTTGGGGTTGTAAGTGTTCTGACAAAAGGCACTTCATGTTTACATCTTCTTTCCTCTCCTACTTGTCTATTTAAAATAGAGTACAAGCTTTTTAGGGTAGGGACTCTTACTCTGTGTTATACAGTGCCTAGCAGGAGGCCTTGATCTTTGTTAGGGCCTATAGGCACTACCACCAAAAATAATTCTTTTACAAAAATTGTACACCACAACAAAGTAGACAAGTGTTGTCATTTTACAGGCCGGCAGTATCCCCTTTTCAAAGATAGGTGAAGGGAGTCAGGGCTGCTGGAACTATTTTTATGAGGGGGTGCTGATGTTAGAAATCATAGAAACTGTATATTTGGTGTTTGTTAATACTACTTCAAGGTAGGGGCTGCGACAGCACCACTGAAATGGAGTGCTGCATGTAGTTTGAAGTCCTTTCACAGGCAGTGACCCCATGCTGTTATTATTAATCGTGTTTTTTATAGTAGTGCATAAGGACTAACCAAGAGTGGGGTGCCATGGTGCTAGGTGCTGTACAAACAGACTAGTAGATAGCCCTGTCCCAAAGAACTTACAACCTAAATAGACAAAACCCAGGGGGATGGGGAAAGGGATAGAACAGAACAGCAGAGTGAACCGTGTGATGGCAGCAAATGGCAGGTTAGTTCTAATTTTTTTTTTCCCTAAATGGGTTTTATTAGTTAGGAGGCAGGGAGATCAGCTATATGTAAGGAAAGGGGAAGAGAGGGCAAGGGTGGAGTGAAGATGAAGAGAAGAGATTGGGAGGAAGGGAGAAGGTTAGAGCACACAGCACAGAGCAGAGAAAGGCCAGTCAGAACTGCAGAAAGTTCTGAATGTCCAGAGCTCTGTGCTTTGGCTGTTTCTCTAGCCGGTAGTGGCAGACTCTGGCTGGCTTCTTTCTGCAGTTTTCTCCTAAGCCCACAGGGAAGGAAGAGGAGTGGCCCCAGCTAGGCTTCATTTTACCTCTGTCCCCTCAGTGCAGCAGTCCTTGATTTGGCCATTTCTGGCACCACCAGCTAGTGTCTGTGACTGGCTCCTCTACAGTTTTCATCCCTGCCCCATGTTGATTTTGGGAACCACCCAGGTTCCAGTGCCTTCGGAGTTTGGGGGTTTCCCCTGAACAGTTCTGGGTCCAGGGGATGCTAGAGGGAGGGTAGCTCTGGCTAGGTCCAGTTTTCTCCCTTCCCCAGAGGGCATCCTGCTGTGACTGCTTCTGCCTCTACCAGCTGGAGTCTCTAGTCTATGAATAGATGAGCATTTCCTGAAGTTAGCTGAATATATCTACAGGCAGCTTGGTTTCTATATTGCTAGAAACAACTTCTTGCAAAGTATCTTTAACAATTTTTTTTTGATAAAAAAAAATCAGTACTACAGGAGGCCAATATTAGCAAAAGCAAACTAAAATTTAAAAATCTCTCCCATAGTGACACCAAGTGGGCAAACTTCTTCAGTAATTTTTCAGTGGTGTTAAGTGGCTAGTTCCAAAGCCTCAGCAAACCTGTTAAAAACCAAGAGATTATAATGAAGTAATCTTTGATACTCCACCTTTATACAGTAAAACCAGATACTGGTGTGGTAGCATATCAAATAGCAGACATGAGTGCCACCAGACTCCTCATTGTTTTTGTGGATATAGACTAACATGGCTACCGCTCTGATAGTGGACATGAAGTTTCTCTATTACTAAAACCTGGCTTTTTAGCTGTAGCAAAGTTGATCTCACACTCAGATACCCTCTTTACTTTCCCTACACAAGGGGTTGTAACAAAGTCAAAACGAACAAAAGTTGTGCCAATTCATCATACTGGTTCACTTTTATACTAAATCCACAGGTGCTACCCCTTCACTTTTTGCATTTTAGTTTGCAGTCCAGGGCAGGGATTAGTTATGGTCACACAGAACTGAATTAGTGTAATATAAATACTTACCAATGATAAAGAACATGGGTAAGTTGGACGGAGCCTCTTCTAGGTTCTCCACTGACTGGAAGTGAATGTTACCCATTTTCTATCTAGGCAGTTGTATCCATCTCAGTCAGAGCTAGAACAGGTGGCCTGAAGTAGATTGTCTTTCAGTTAGTAGCATCACTGACCAGTTTGCTGACAGAACATGACACCATCACATATCAGCTCCTTAGAGCAAGATCTGGTACTGCAGTGCTCTGCCTCAGTTTCTCCCTCAGGCTCTTGAGCAGGGAACATCACAGATTCTGCATTTTGGTAACATGGGTTTAGGCTATTAAGACCCACTTAAGTCTTCCAAACCCAAAGATAAAGTCCTCATAGTCTTTATGATCCAACAGACTAGGAATCATAAACAGGGAATCTTCTACTACCATCATGCTGACCTTCAACAATGGTCTCACCATGTCTTTAGTAAACAAACTTAAATTCAGCCCCTTTCCTAGGCACCCCTTCTGCATGCTTGGTGTTCCTGGGCTCTGTAGGGTACTTACAGTTTTAGCTGAGTACTATCTCCCACAAGGTCCCTTTTTCCACAGCAAATTCCTAGTTTCCCCTTCCATATAACTCTTGCTTCTCCTTCCTTAATGACAGCCTGACTCCTTATAGGGAACACCTGCCCCTGCCCCCTCAGCTGCATCTCATTAATGAGCAGGCCTGTCTGGCTCCAAGTTCCTAAACAGGCAGAACAGTTATAGCTGAAATTTAAGCTTATGAGCCCTTTCATTCCAAACCCCATAAATGAACTGAGATAGTAAAAAATACAACTATAAGCTATTTGCTTATAAAAACCTGTAACACATAGACATTGACAACTATTGGACAAAAGGAGGAAACCGGTACTTCAGACTTATAGGAAAGGATCTTTGATGTCAAATATTAAACCTGAAATGTTGCCTTACCCTACAAAGAGTGGCTAAATGTTACAGCTCAGCCCCCTGGATTCCAAGTGCTGTGCACATCTCACTACAAAACAGTCTCCTTAACAGGTGAAGAGATGTGGCTTCTTCCTATGTCATTTTCATTACACCCAAGCATGCTTTTTCACAAGCCTCACATCTTGGAGGCATTTCCTTTATAACTTTTAAAATTTGTTAACCAGTTGTTTGAAATTAGTATTTGTCTGCAATAAGCACAATTCTGACTGGAATGCTACCCTGCCCCTGCTACATCTGCAAATCCTACTGCGTATAGATCTTCAGCATCTATTTTTTTCCAAAAAGAAAAGGAAGGCTTGTGGCAGCTTAGAGACTAACGAATTTACTTGAGCATAAGCTTTTGTGAGCTACAACTCACTTCATTGGATGCATTCAGTGGAAAATACAGTGGGGAGATTTATAGACACAGAGAACATGAAACACTGTGTATTACCATACACACTAAGGAGAGTGATTACCTAAGGGTTGGATAGATTAACAATATTGCTGGGTAGGTTAAGGGAACCACTGTTGGGGCCCCTTGTAGCATACAGTAGTTTAGTGTCCTTTTTCTTTTGTAGAGAAGCAAAGTGTGTGTTGTAAATGGCTTGTCTAGTTTTTGATTTTTTACCTCCAGTCCTTTTGGTATGATGGCCATCTGTTTGCATTTGGCAAGGAAGATGTCTGTATCTGAACAAGTTTTTTCATGAAGTTGATAGATTTCCACTCCATACAGCTAAATTCAGTGCCTTGCATAATGCCAGGTTTCAGAGTAACAGCCGCGTTAGTCTGTATTCGCAAAAAGAAAAGGAGGACTTGTGGCACCTTAGAGACTAACAAATTTGAGCATAAGCTTTTGTGAGTTTATACCACAAGGGGCCACAACGGTGGTTCCCTTAACCCACCCAGCAATATTGTTAATCTATCCAACTCTTAAGTGATCACTCTCCTTACAGTGTGTATGGTAATACCCATTGTTTCATGTTGTATGTATGTGTGTGTGCGCGTGCGTGCACGTAAATCTCCCCACTGTATTTTCTACTGAATGCATCCGATAAAGTGAGCTGTAGCTCACGAAAGCTTATGTTCAAATAAATTTGTTGGTCTCTAAGGTGCCTCAAGTCCTCCTTTTCTTTTTGCGAATACAGACTAACACGGCTGCTACTCTGAAACCCGTCATTTTTTCCAGAGACGCTGCAGTTTAAGGCCAAAGAGGGTGGTGATACAGAAACCCTTCTTTCAATTTTGTTTGCTGTGGAATTACTTGCTTTAAAGTTCTATTGGAACTCAAACTTTTACACCTGTCTACAAAACCTTTTTAAGCACCTGGTGTTTTGAATGATTGAGCAATCCAAAAATCATTCAATGAGCTGCCCACCTCAAAGATTGAGATACATATCTACACAACATAGGAAGATTTCCTTTTAAATATTTAAAGAAACCAGTAAATTGTAAACAAGTCTGTAAAAAAAAAATGAAGGGCAGCAGCTAGGTATGAAGAGACTGCTGTGCCAGCAGCACATTTTAAAGCATACTTGCTCTAACTAAAGGGTTATTGCAGGAGGAATCAGTCATTTAAAGTCATATGCAGTGTTGCAGTTGTGGCTGTTAAAGAGGCAAGTGAGGCAACATCCCTAATTGGACCAGCTTCTGTTGGGAGACAAATTTTCAAGCTTACAGAGCTCTTCACAACTGCCTGCCTTTCTCCAACAGAAGCTGGGTCAACAAGATATTCTCTCCTTTAAAGTTAGATTACATCACATGAATAGATAATTCAGATTCTGTAACTGAAAACAAGTGAAGTGTCCCCTTCCCAACTCCCTGGACTATATTTGAGGAATGTTTCACTAACGCTACTTTAGCTTAAAGGCTGAGCACTCTTTAAAGGAAAAAGTCCAGCTACAAGTAGTGTTTTAAAAAAAGGTAATTGTGTTTAAACTAAGCAAAAAGAGTCGAAAACCCAGTATGTTCTAGTTACAAAGTTTATTGGTATTACCTTAGATCAGTGATTCTCAAACTTCTGTACTGGTGACCCCTTTCACATACCAAATCTGAGTGCAACTGCTTTTATAAATATATTAAAAAGGGTTTTTAAATTTAACACCATTGTAAATGCTGGAGGCGAAGCAGAGTTTGGGGCGGAGGTGACAGATCATGACCCCCTCTCTCCCCATGTAATAACCACCTCACAACCCCAAGGCATCCCAACACCCACTTTGAGAACCCCTGCCATATATGTTTAGTACAGGTTTTTTTTTTTCCAAGCAATGAAGTAAAAGATAGAATCTGTTTGTGTAAACAATGCTGTATTTTAAAGTATATAAAGGGATACTTTCTATTCTAAACAATGAGTTTCGATTATGTTATTTGAAATAAAGACCAAGAGTACAATGATTTGAACATTTTAATTTGTGCACTTAACAGTATGCATCTCTTACTTATAAAAAAGAGTGAGCAGACACATTTGGTAGTGCTCAAAAAAAAAAAAAAAAGCAGCCACCAAAAACCAGTTACTAATTCTCAGGCTCATTTGGATGTTCTTCTATTGCAAGCCTGTTAGTCTGCGATACGGACACCTGCAATACAATGACAAATAAGTTATAGTGCAATGTGAACTTCTACCCAACCAATTCGTTAGTATACAAGATGTCTTCAGAAAACCTTTGCTCACCACTAGTCAATCTGCCGGTAATTCCAGCCATTTTTGGTGAATTTCATCATTTGATATCTTGTACTGAATGGTACACATTTGTAAATATCTATACAAAATTCCAGGATTCTCACTGAAACCTAGAACGTTTGAAGTGATAAAAAATGTTACAAACATGGCTCTAAGCTTTTTTGTTTAGAGTATCATCAGGTTCAATCACCATTGGGATTTGATGTCTTGCCATTTAATATAAATTCTCAGCCATTTTTGGGCTTTTTTTTTTTTTTTTAAAAACACACACTTAACCACATGGGCTTTCACCTCCAGTTCACCAATGCCTCAGTATTATTCACTTATTTGCACTTGATAAGATTTCAATGATTATGATGATGCAGGGACAACTCTCTCTTGTACATCATCAAGCACATCAGTGGTTAACTTTTTTAGCCACTTAAGTTTTTAACCTAGCACTGCATCAGTATGTTTTTAGAGAAGGTGGTATCACACTGAGTCTGCTAATCAACTATGCCCCCTAGAATCTAAATTGAATAGAAAGTGTAGCTGACAATTTCTCATTTAAAGTTTATGAACACAACATGCAAGATATTAAAGCTAACGTTAAAATTTAGGTGAATGAATTTAATACAGTTTAGATATCTAGCATCCATACATTCGGGTACATTACTCATGAAAAAAGTTTTACAGAGTTGGTGGTAGAAAGCAAAAATATTGTAAAAATTTGTATTCAAACTCACCCAAAAAGACTTTCTAGCGCTGTACTTTCTTTACTGAAGGAATCTCATTTAACTTCCCTGATATTTTTTGGAAAAAAAATGCTGTAACACAAGTTTCCGAACCAACATTAAAAGGATAAAAGACAGGTAGCAGAGGAAGCTGCTAGTGATGTCTAAACACACTGGTTCTGTGAACCAAGACTCATTATGGGGGAGAAGTTTAGTCAAGAAGGGAAAATTGAGAGTTGACTCAGAGGAGAGGGAAGCAGATTAGTTACAAAACTGAGGGTCTAAACTCATCAGGGATGTGATTAAGAGTTGCCTGACCTCATTTTATTTTCTGATTTCTAATGATGTACATGTGTAAACAGTTTTACCAGTACAATTGTGTGACAGACTATATACAGAATTCAATCTTTACAGTACCATCACATTTTTAGCAGGAAAGGGGAAAAAAGTATCTGTAGACAAGTGATCTAGAATACAACAGATGGTGGGAGAGGCAATTTTTCTGTCCAGATTCCTGAATGACTACATTACCAGTCCACTGCTGCCATACGTTAGAGAACTGTATAGCTGAATTTCACTAGAAGCTATTGTTATGTAGAACAGAACTCTTACATGTCTTCTATTAAGCTAGTGAAATATGACACACACCTTGCACACTTTAAGCTATAAGCAAGTGCAAGGGGAGAGAGCTGGAGAAATCTGCCTTCTGTGGTGGATGCCCAGGTACAGTGGGGACAGGATGGTTGTCACAACTTACATAATTATGCAATATCCAATTTCAGCTCTTGACCTTGAATCTGTGTATTAAGAGGGTCTGAAGAATGGAAGGCTCCAGTTTTCCACCAAGCCATGACCCAAGTTCTCCTTTCCACCCAGATTAGGCCTGGTCCAAGGCCCACCACAGGTCAAGGGAGCTGCTTTCCACCTCTCCTGTAGGCATCTCACTCCTCTGAAATATCAAAGTCTACAGATTCTGCAGAGTAAATGGAAACAAGAGAACAAAAATGGACATTACATGAAGCCCTGAGTAGATTGAGGCTGGAGTGACAACAGCAAGCATGGAAGAGCCAGCCTTCCGATAAACTGCATGCCTGATTGTCTTTTGGCTCCTAGTACTAATGTCATTTTAGCATATTACAAACAGCCAAGTTCTAGCATTCAGGCCTCCAGACAACTTTAATTCAATATACATATAGCTGTATTTCAGACAAGTTGAGAAGGTTATCGTCAGTTCTCGCATCTGACGGCACTTCCTATTCAAGGGTATCATCATGTCAACAGCTTTTTGTTTGTTTAGATAAGCAATTAACACAAGCCCAAAACTTGCAAATTTTGCTCTAACTTCCCCCTTGACTAGAAGTAAATTGCAAGGCATTAGCTGATCACAACAGTAACTTAATCAAATCTAAGGATCAGCATTAGATTGGAGTATTCACCTGTAAATTACCACGGTGCTTCTATTTCAACCCTCATGGAGCAGCTCCAAAAAAAGCTTTATCAGCTTTTCCTTTTGCATTAGTCCAGATCCATATGGTGCACTATTAGCCAAGTGCCTAACCAGAGTCTGTCCCCCCCACATCCAGAACTGGATGAATGGGACTGCCACATTTCAATTTTAGAGTTTGTCAATAGGCAAGTAAAATTCCAACACTGGCTTAAGGGTTATTCAAGTTAGTGCAAAAATAAAGCTTACCTTATACTTCAAGACACCATTTTGCCCTAAAAAGAGGAAATATCAATTATTATATAACATTACAGTTTTATACAAAGGATATTTTGTAGGTTTATTCAGAAAAACCTTCTCACCACCAACAATCTGTCGGTAATTCCAGCTTTTTCGGTTTTATTTCATCATTATGCACCTTTGATTTGACCAATTCAATAGGAGTATTAAAATACCGCTTTCAAAACGAGCTTTAAGAATCTAGATTTTTGCATGCAATTATCTGCCCAAAAAACCAACCAAACAAAAAAACTGCCCAGTCATGAATCACTGTCTCTAAAGTTCAGTAATTCCCTTATTACAGCTTGCTATCCGTTATCCGCAACTTCATGTTCTGAATTTAACTGCCCTGCAGAATCCAGAACTATAACCACTGCTACAGGCCAATGCTTGAGAAGTTTTGTCGTCTACTCACTAGCACATGCATTTCAGAGTAGCAGCCGTGTTAGTCTGTATTCGCAAAAAGAAAAGGAGTACCGGTGGCACCTTAGAGACTAACAAATTGGAATGGATGAGTCATTACACAAAGTAAAACTATTTCCCCATGGTATTTCTCCCTCCCACCCCACCCCCCACTGTTCCTCTGATATTCTTGTTAACTGCTGGAATTAGCCTACCTGCTTGTCACCATGAAAGGTTTTCCTCCTTTCCCCCCCCTGCTGCTGGTGATGGCTTATCTTAAGTGATCACTCTCCTTACAGCGTGTATGATAAACCCATTGTTTCATGTTCTCTGTGTGTGTGTATATAAATCTCTCCTCTGTTTTTTCCACCAAATGCATCCGATGAAGTGAGCTGTAGCTCACGAAAGCTTATGCTCTAATAAATTTGTTAGTCTCTAAGGTGCCACCAGTACTCCTTTTCTTTTAGCACATGCATGAAGTTGCAAAGGACGAAAAGGGTTGCACCCTTTTTGATCATCTAGGGCACAGGAGAGGAAACGCTGCTTTTTCTGTAGCAAACTTTTTTAGCCCGAGACCTATTAAGGAAATTAAATCTTGTCTTCCCATTTCTGACTGGAGGAGCGGAGCGCCGCAGATCTTACTCTTAACGTCTCAGCCCTTAGTAGCCAGCACGGGTGCCTTTCACAAAGGAAGTTTTAAACAACGTGGGGCACAAACGCAACTGGCCGAGTCTGATCATCCCGTCCACGCCCTGCTCAGGTTCTCCTCTTGATGCCGACGAGATCGTTTCGTTTCCGTCACCTCTGAGGCCTGCCGAAGGGGAAAGGGGTAGAGGCCAGAGCTGCGTTTAGAAACCGTAAAGGGGGTCCCGAGCCCTACAGCGAAGCAGGGCGGGCGCAACCCCCTGGACCCCGCCAGGCCCCCGGGCAGGGCGCCTCGCGAGCCCAGCCGCGAGCGCCACCTTACCGCGGCCGCGCGCGCGAAGCGCCCGGCCCCGGCCGCGCCGCCTCTGTGGCCCCGGCCGGGCTCGGGCAGCCGCCAGCCGCCGCCATCTTCCCGCCCCGCGGCGCCACGCGGGTCACCCAGCCTGCGAGACAGACACACGGCGGCCCCGTCAGTCCCCCAACCGCTGCCCCATCCCCGCAGCCCGCTCAGCGTCGCCCCCTCCCGCCTGGAGCCAGGGGCTCCCCCTCAGGCCCGGCTGCCGCGAGCCCAACCCCCGCGCCGAGCACCAGGCGAGGAGACAGGCACCCCGCGGCCCGCAGCTTAGTGCGCGAAGGGCCCGGCCCGGCCCCGCCTTCCCGCCGCTGCCCCCGCGCCCGCTCCCGCGCCACGTACCTTCAAGAAAGAGCGAGAGGAGGGCGGGCGGCGGCTTTTAAGGGGTTGGAATGTACCATCCTATGGGGGAGGGGAGGCTCATTGTAGGCCGTCCCGCGCTAGTGGAACGTACCATCTCGATCGCAAGGATACGGGGGGGAGCAAACACGAGCTCGTCTGCCTCCCTTGAAAGGGACAGAGGGTCTAACTCTGCAGAGTGGACAGTTGCAGAGCTCAGGCAGCTGTGGCACAAGGGGCCCATTGGCAGCTCACTATTCTGTCAGCAACTCTCTTGAGGCCTGACACACTCACTACACCTCTCACAGTGCTGACATAGAATGATCTACCCAGACTGTCCTGGGGGATCTCAAAGGAAAGCTTCCTGCCCATCCTAACCCTTGTGGGACTATGTACCAGCATCACTCCAGGTGGTGTGTGCGTGTGATCAAAATATCTTTAAATCCTGTAACCAGGCAGCGCTGACAAATGTTTCCCCCCAACCCCAGAATGTTAATTTTCCGCTCTACTTAGATCTCGGACATAAATTAAGTAGGTTTCAGAGTAGCAGCCGTGTTAGTCTGTATTCGCAAAAAGAAAAGGAGTACTTGTGGCACCTTAGAGACTAACAAATTTATTAGAGCATAAGCTTTCGTGAGCTACAGCATCCGATGAAGTGAGCTGTAGCTCACAAAAGCTTATGCTCTAATAAATTTGTTAGTCTCTAAGGTGCCACAAGTCCTCCTTTTCTTTTTATAAATTAAGTAGGATACGTCAAATACAAGAGGGGTTCATTTGCACCTGAGGTAAACAAGAACCGAGAAAGCAGCAGGCTGGAGAATGTTATCTGAGTGTACACGTCAAGAGGAAACATTTCAAAGGTTTACTGGTCTGTGAGAAGAAGGAAAAAGAAACATTCAGTTGTCTATGGCTAAGGGAGCGAAAAGGACATTTTTTACCTCCATGAAAGTTGAATCTCGAACCCAGTGGGGAGGGGAAAGGCTAGTAACCCTGAGCAACTTTCTTTACACAAGGCTTGTAGCCTGCTAAAGTTATGTTCAGTCTCTTATAAGCATATTATTGTGTTTTGTCTTATTTGTAACCAGCACTGTTTCCATTATTCACACTCAGTTATTACTTGAATCTGAGAATCTCTGGTCTTTGCTAAGACGTATTCTGTTTTTACTATAAAATCGTCTCAGTGCTGTGATGTTACATAGGATGAGTCTTTTTGGTCGAATCAAGAAAGCAGGCATGTACACTCTCTCCTTGGAAGTAGTATACTTGGTAATTTCTGTGAGCGGCTAGCGACAGCAGGTGGACGCTACAGGGGAATGCTTTTACGTGGCTTGGGAACCAGGATGGACCTAGTTAAACTGCAAGGCAAAGTAAAGGCTGACTGCATCTGAGAACATCGTTTGGGGTGGCTAACAGACTGGAGTGACAGGGAGCAGACATCCAGTTTATAACCAGCAAATCTTTCTCTTGCTGAGGCAGGGTCGGGGTAGGGGAGATACCAAGGTGATTTATAATCCTGCATGCCAAGAAAATGTCACAGTAGCCTAAGGCTATCTATAGGGAGAAGGGGATCATGGGGCTATTTATACTTTGTAGGGTATAGGCAACCTGGGGCTATAAGATAGAGGGATGGGCGTGGTTATTTTTAGTGTTAAAAATATAGAAATCTGATTGATCACATAGAAACATAGGGCTGGAAGGGACCCCAAAATTACATGAAGTCTAGCCCTCTGCACTGAGGCAGGACTAAGTAAACCCAGACCATAAATGTCAGGTACACGTTCAACATGTCCTTAAAATCCAATTTCCTTGGAAGCCTATGCCAGATCTTAACAACCCTTTTAGGTAGAAAGTTTTCCCTGTTATCTATCATCCTTGCTACAGATTAAGCCCATGACAATTAATCACCATCCTTTTCATAACAATATGTACCAGGGCACACAGTTCCTGGAATTCACCTTTGATAAAAGGTGAATACTTACATGACCCATGGCCTTACACCCATTTCTGTCAGACTCCTAGAACCAAGAGTAACCCAGCATCAGGAGTTTTTGTAACATACAGGGCCCTGTGTTGAGAACTGTACCAAGACCATTGAACACCCATTAAATTGTAACAACTAAGTCAGTCACTATGACCTAGACTGTACTCAAACCAACAGTCAGATGAAAGACTTTCTATCCCTTTACCTACCTAAAGTCCCATAATGTATGCCCCGCAGGTTCCCCCAGACATGCATAACTCACTGTGGCACTGTCCCCCTTGCCTGGCATCCACATTGCATACAGAGGTTGAGATGAGCCTGCTACACTCTGGGCTAATTTTCTGCACAGTGTTTTATTAGGTAATATCAGCATACTGTGATGTGTACAGAACACAGCTGCTGACCTGAGGCATCCTACAATCTGCCAGTGGGTACTTTTCTCCACTGCAATCATTCAGGCTATGAACCAGTTGGTTTTTATTCACCCTTTGCTTGAAGGACTTTTTCACACACACCTCTGCTGAAGTCTTGCAACAAGTCAACCTTACATCTGCATACAGCCCCCAGAGTAATTACACTGCTTTTGGGTGCCTACACTTTGCTCCTTGTGTTGGCAATACACATCCTCACCAGGAGCGATTGTATTGATTGTACTGTCAGTGTGGGGCATTGTGGAATGGCTCCTGAAAGCCAGTAACAGTTGACAAACAACACAGTGTCTACACTGACGCTGGGTCAACCTAACTACATTGACCTTGACTCTATGCTGCTTGCATAGGTGGAGTTATTAAGGCAGCCTAGCAGGGAAACAACATCAGTTGGAGTGAAATTTACATAGACACTTCCAGTTAGATTGATGTAAACTGCCTTGCGTCAACCTAACTCTGTTGTGTAGAGCAGACCTAAATCTTCAGATTCTACTTGGCAAAGAAAAAGGACACAGCTTCAGTGAATCATCTCTTACTTAGATACTGACAATTCTTTGTGGACATGTCATTTCAGAATAGGAAAATAATTTACATACATTTTCATCAGGACCCCACTTCCACGGGAAGGTACCTCAGCCACCCACTCTTTTTCATATCAACCCAATTGCCTGGCCTTATAATTCCTTACAGTTACAATGCTCCCGTCCCAGTTACAGTATTGAAATGATGATGTAGTACTAATAGAATTAACGGGGCAGTGGGCTGCTTTTCTATCAATTAGATGATTAAGCAGCTCTCCATATTTTCATTTACAGTATGAAGGTGTAGTGATTTGATTTACTGGTACACTGCTCCATCATCCTTTGGATTTAAAGACAAGTGTAGCAATACCAAGGTATCAGGCATATTCAACAGAGAATCCTATTGCTTTATTCATTAAGGTCTCATGAGCCTCACTCAAGAGCTTATCTAGACTAGAATACAAAAAGTTTATTTTTAGTACATTGATATATTTTAACATGAGCTGGGTTGAATTTTTTTCATTGAAAAATGGGGTTGTGATAACTTTTTGTGGAAAAATTTTAATTGAATTTCCTCATATTTCAATGAAATTTCTACATGAAAAATTGACAAAAAGCTTGATTTTTTTTGGTTTCAAAATTGGGGGGGGGAATCCAATCACTTTTTTTTGTTTGTTTTAAAAACTTTACTCACCTCCTCCCACCCTTTTTTTTGGACTGTGGGGAAGAAGTAAAATGAAAAAGTAGTTTCCCCTACTTTCTCTACCATTTATGGGGGAAAGAAAGTGGACTTTTTCACAAAGCAAAATGAAAAAAAATCATTTCAATTTTCAAAAAAACTAAACTAATTGAGTATTTTTCAACATTTTTTGCAAAACATTTTACATTTTTCTGATCAGATCTATTGTTAACTAAGAGCTTGTCTACACAGGGAAATTGACTGAAATAACTATTGCAGAATAACTTATTCTGCAAAAGCTATTCTAGAATAGCTGTCCATGGGGACACTATTCTGGAATAAAAGTGATTTTATTCCAGAATCATTATTCCCCTCTGGACACACAAATTATTCCAGCATAAGGTGACTTTTTTATTCCAGAACAGTGTCCACATGGGGAGCTATTCCATAACATCCCTGCGTAAACAAGATTTAGGTAGTAGGCCCCTTGGAGCAGACTGTCTTTTTGTTAAGTATTTGTACAATGTAGAGCAAAACAAGATCCTTGTGTGCGTGAGTCTCCTACATGCCAGCAAAACACAAATAGTAAGCATTTTAAAACACATTAGCTGATGGAACCTTAAACTCCCCTCCTACCGTCCACCATTGACCATCTAACCCAAATTAGTATTATTAAACATTTATATTGAGGGTAGTGTCTTAAAAGACACAACCCGGTATAACCTTATTGCACTAGGCACTGTAAAAACATGACGACAGTTCCTGCCCTCTTAAATACATCACAAAAGAAAAAAAGGGTTACAAATCCAAATATTTTAAAATCATTTGCAAGACCCCTTTACCCAAACCTCAGAAACTAGTAAGGCTCCTTTAACCTTGACATAAGGGAATACCAGTTTGCACTGAAACACCGTATGACCAGTTTGAGTTTGAATTACAGGACCATGAAATAAAGCTAAAGGTTGTTTAATCCAGATTAACTTGTTTTTCACCTCCATATAGAGAGGACAATGAAGGGCTGATACACCCACAGCCTCTATATTAAAATAATCACATCCTTTTCTCTTAATTTATGTAATTGCTAGGGTCCTGACTGTACCACAATAAGTCCTTTTCAGGAACTGATTTAATATGACTACCCAACAGAATTTCAGTAAAATTGGACGTTAATGTAATTTCTAGCAGTTTTTATTTGGAAGACCAAGCCAACAGACATCAGCAATATCTGCTTAAATAAAGGTTTAAATATTTTCACATTATATTCTTTGCCTTGAATGGGGGGGGGAGGGGGAAGTACTGTTGCTCTTCTCTTCTTCCTCTTGTCTGTTATTGGATGTACTTACCTGAAAGGAAATCTTGGTTTTAAAAGTCCTAAGGCCTGGTTCTGCCCATGCAGACAGCTTGGAGAACTGAGGCCTAAAATGCCACATGTCCATTTCTTTTAGAAACAGAATGCAAGTCACCTGAACCACTCACTAAAAGAGGTTTTTTTCCTTTAATAAGAAATGATCTAAAGAAAGTGTTAAGGTGTTTCTATAACAGTTCACTTAGAATTGAGGAATGCTCATTTCCCTTCCTTGGTGTACGTCCTACAGCAAAACCAGAATATTCATTCCCAAATCTGAGAGACTTTGAACAGACTTCATTTATTCTAATGGCATACACAGGTCAAATTTCTCCACATTCACTATCTGAACATTTATCATCAACATTAATCACTTAAAGGTGCCCATTTTTCCTTTCCTTTTTTGGTTATGTGCTTTTTGCTTCATTATGTTGCAGGCTTAATTCCCTCCCCCCCCCCGCCCCCAGCTTGCCTTTTACATTACTAATTTAATTTGTCTTGCACAGAAGACACAGTAATGACTTGAGAACTAGTGAAATGCCAACCAAACAAGAATCAAGAGAGTGCAAAAAGCCAAGCAAAATGGGGGGGCGGGGGGAAGGATTTTTAGTAAATCTGCTTAATACTTTTTCCTGTGTCTTTTGTTAACATCTGTTTAATTTCATTGAGTAATTAACATTTTGGGGAAAGGATATCTTTATTAAAAAGACTCACTGCCCACTTTTAATGAAGGTGAGAGAAAACAATACACACCCCATCTGAGACAACGGACAGGGTCCTCTAACCAAACCAGACGACGCATGTGATACTGGCAAATACCTTTCAAACCCTCTTTTTACTTCATAAAGAAGCAAAAATGGGCACAAGGTCAATTCTAGAAGAATCCTTTGTATGGTCCCTTTAACAATACACTTACATTACACTCACAATTAGGGCTATGAGGACTCAGGCCTAAAGATTTAAAGATATTGGGCCCTCCTACTGTGAAATGTGTGAAAGGCATAGCCACTTTCTGGCCGAGAAGGAAGACACAGCAGCATGCCCATCAGCAACACTAAAAGCAGATTAAAGGCCCAGTTGCTCTGCCTAGGCAGAAACCTGCAAGGGCTCCAGAGGAGTGCATCTTACATGGTCCGGGGCCTACACCATCTCTACTTCCAGAAAGAGTAAGATGTGACATGGGAGTCAAACCAGCAATACAACCCAAGTAATTTACTGACAGAAACACAGCAGTTAAGGGAACTTTTATCAGGATCTTATATTGATAAGGTGTCAGATGTATTGTTAGATATGGTTCTATTTTAAAGTTTTATAAGGGGAAATATATTAATGAAAGTACACATCAAAATAATCCATTACAGTGATATTGCAGTCACTTACTCTTGTCATGAACAGTATTTTTAGGCAGCCATGTTTACCAGACAATATACAACATTAAATATATAAAAAAGGGTGAATGTCACAAAAGCAAGGAAACAGTTAAGGCTAGAAACCCAGTCAGGCCCCAGCTCACCCTGCTGTATTTAGTCACTGTAGCTTATCTTCAGTTTCATATACTGCTCTTATACACACACACACACACACACACACACACACACACGATAACGGAGGTTAACTGCAGATTCCTTGCTTTTGCAAAACCCCAAATCTATTTCAATATAGTATGAAAAAATTAGAAAACAGAAGAAAATGTATGTTAAAAAGGAAGAAGGGGAAGGAACACTGACATTTTGGGCTAAGAGAGCCTAGGAATTAGATACAATGCAAACAGTTTTGCAGGCTGTCAAATCTTGGCAGGTAATATTTTGCTACATGTTCTATTTACCAGAATGTGATATACATTATTCCTTTTCCCGGAGTTGTGGGCAATCAAAATAAATGCCACAATTAAAAAAAAAATCCAGTTACACATTCATTAACCTTTTTACCTACTAAGGAAGGGGACAAGGGTAAGAAAAGTGAAGTGAATGTAACTCGTCAACCATGTGCACATCCACATGTACCATACAATTAGGACATTCAAAAATATTGACATGAAACACTGATCCTATATTTTCCTTTTCTCTTAACAGCACATATGAAAACACCACTATAAGCTTTCACTGTAGCCAACAGAATTTTCACAAATATAAAAATTATTTTAAACTTTTAAATTGTTAAATTTCTTCAAACATAATACAGCTATATTGAAATAAATTTTTTAAATTGTTTCAACATTTAATCTCCAAAAAAATTAATCATCTCAGGACATTTGCACAGTTCTGTCAACAATCCAACTCTGCAGTCTTGAACTCGTCAATCTTCACTTAAAGCAAAAAGTTATCACCAAAACGAATGAAGCAGAATCCTTTCTGAGACTAATATAGTGGTGCTGCTCTGATGTTATTTTGAAGTATTACTGTACTAACAGGTCTAGTTTAGATTTACATTCAGTATTTTGGAAGAGTAGGAGACAGCAATCCCTTTAAAAGCTTTACCCTTTACTGGCTGCCCACCCAGGAAGCATCATTGTTATTACCCTATGAGGAGAATAAAGGTGCTGGTAACAGCTATAAGGGCAAGGCAATAGTGATTATTCTGAAGTTCCCTGTTCTTTGGATGAACTGTGTAAAACATTTTCTTAAAAGACTCCATGTTAAAAAGATTAAGAACAAAAAGTCTTCTACAAAATCCAGGAGTAGTTCTGCCCCTTCTTTAAAGTTTGAAGCTTGGGGAAAAAATGGTTTTGCAATAACTACAGGTTTGCTATAATAAATGTATATGACAATGCCCTACACAACACAGGGCCATACACACTGAAGACAAATGTGATTGATTGCTTTAAATGTCAAGTGGTATACAGGTCTTTACTTCTGTGTAAACAGAATGGAGAGGCTCCTGGAACCTCAATCAGAGTCCTGCCACGCTTCCATAATGTTCAGCCTTTGGGCAATGGAAATCTTGCCATGCTGCAGAGTTCAAATCCTGAGGATCAGGGTCTAAAGATCTCATGATTCAGTATCTGACCCAGAACTACTCTCCCGGCTAATTTCAATTTGTAGAGATGGCAAGTTATCTAATCGGCTTTTCTTCTGGCGAGATTGTTCTTTTTCTTTTATTAGAGCACCCCATGCCCGCTGGAGCTCTGAATCATCCTCTTCTGGAGATGTTACTGAATTTTCTGATTTATCTGGAGTCTTTTCTTGTGTCTTAGGTGCTGATCCTAAACGGGTCCATAAATTACCTAATTGGAATAAAAACAACATGTTTGAAAAACACAGAAATGGATAGTAATGAAAAACACTGGAAAAACTTTCATATGTTCAAAAATGTCTTCAATTTTAACCATTGTATTTCCTAAATTTTGAACACTTCAACTATGCAACCTTAATGTTCTCAACATTTTTTTAAATATAATTTAATATATTTTAAAGTGCGGGTCTACTCTTAAAAGTAACTATGTAAAATGACGGTTTTATTCAGTTCTGCTACTGTATGTATCCAGAGCAATCCTTGCTTATAGCAGTGATAGTTAGGGCTCCGTGTTTCTCACAAAGGTCGTGGAAGTCATAGATTCTGTGACTTCTGCAGCAGTGTGGCTGACCCCAAAACCAGCTGCAGGATGGGCCCTGCAGCCAGCCGCTGCTCTGATGGCCCCAAGGAGCTGGTCCTCAGGACCACCTGAGCAGCAACTGGTGCAGCTGGCCCCAGAGTCTGCCTGAGCAGCAGTCCCAGGGTGGCCGGAGCAGCAACTGGCCCTCTGGAGCTTCCTTCCCCGCGGTGGCCAGAGCAGTAGCTGGTGATGCAGGCCCTCAGATTCCTCCCCTCCAAGATTCAATCAGGGGTATTGGACAGGTCACGAACCGTGATTTTTTGTTTCTTGACTGTGACCTGTCCATGACTTTTGCTAAAAATACCCATGATTAAATCGTAGCCTGAGTGATAGTACATTTTTACTAATTTTACTTCCGTTAGAACTGTAGAATCACACATCTTTGAATAAGGCTTTGTGTACACTAGAAAGTAGTACCACTTTAACTATACCAGTATAGTTAAACTGGTGCAACCCACCCAATGTGGGCACAGTTATATCAGTATAAAGATGCTTTATACAGAGATACAACTTATTCTCCTTCCAGTATGGGAATAGCAACTCATAGAAGACACCTTTATGTTGTGTCCATGCTAGGAACTGTACTAGTAAATGTACATTGGTTAAAAAAAAACAAAAAACAAAATACCACCCACAAAAACACCCACACACCCTTTTATAACACAGTTATATTGATAGACCTGGTCTACACACAGATTTTGTAAGAGAGCAGTATTTAAATGCATCATCAAAAACAATTACAGTCTTCCCCTAATACTTCCCTTATATCTGTGCAGCCTCTATGTGGCCTATAGACGCTTTATTATTGGTGATTTACACGTATGAAAAAAAGACAGTATGATTCCCACGTTAAGTTTTCAGGGCTGTCACCAAGAAAAGCTTTCTTTTTGTAAACTGAGAAAATGTGACGTAGCCTCACTAAGAAAATTACAGAACTGTATCAAACTATTTTCACAAAGTCTCTTCTGAAAGTAGAGCCACACTTTAAAGAGAATGACAGTGAACATAAATAATTGTATTGCAATTCACAGTCAAAATGAGTAAAGGTTAGGAATACTAATGAACAGTTTAAAATGCAAATTCCTTGGTTACTACAGTTTTGCACTTATTAGCACATTATTACACCTCAGAGTTTGAGATATCTTTAACAACTGCTCTGTTCAGACAAGCTGAGCAAAAGAATAAAAAATAAAAATCAGGAAAAGTTCAGCACTGAGGATAGAGAATAACATTCAGGGAAAATCTGTCTTAAAAGTTCCTTTATTCTATATTTTGAGAGAAAAAGTAGAAATTAAATGCAATAAATTATATAATTATCAGGGCTTTGGAGCTGTGCTCCGGGTCCGCTCCAGCTCTAGGCAAAAACCTGCAGCTCCACTGCTCCGAGCTCCAGCTCTGCTCCAAAGCCCTGATAATAATTCATCCATCATTCTATGATATTCTCCAAGACCAGATTTTGAAGACATTTCAACCAAATTCTGCCCTCAAATATGGTGCACAAGTACCATTATCTTTTATGGGAATTGCATACATCTCTCAGGGCAGAATTTGGCACTTGTGACTTCTAATAACCATTAATATACTGCTTTACAATTTCAAAACATTCCACAAACATTCACTACTTGATTTCTAACTTCAGTCACCAGAATATTATTCCTCCAGGTTTTCATTTGAAGTTCCTCTTGTTCCCTAGAATCAAAGCAGTAAAGTATCTTAAAGGGAATAAGCCAACATTTATGATCTTCATTACAAAAACTGCTTTAGCAATTACAAGTTATTCACATGAGGATTTTGTAATAAAGCTCATGAGATGCAATCTCTATGCAAAATTATCAAGTCTAGAATTTTATCCACATGAATGGCAAAGCTTTAATGTTTAGGAATAATATTCTGTTTTTAAGTTAATATCCTTTGGTTATTTTCTAGTCAAATGTCACTAAAAGCATAAAGACATCATTGAGTTAGTAGTTACAAGCTACATATTCTCCCCTAAAGTAAAGTCACATTTTCTCTCTGTAAAACAAACCTGTTTTCTTCTCTCTGGTGTCAGAGTACAGGCCTTTCACATCTTGTTTGGGTATCCCTAACCGACTATGTACATCTGATACTGATTCTCGACGAGGGGTGGAGGTGCTACTTGGGGGCTTGACTTCTGGAGAGTGAGGTCTCTTTCCTAGTCTCTGCCGTACATCTGGAAATAACATGTCACAGTGATTAAAATGAATAATCACGTACTGCATTTTAACTCTTCCAGCTGATCCCATGTCCTTTATCCATTTGCAAAATTTGGAATTAGAGAGGTTATCTATGGCTGTTTTTTCTGAAGTCTTTTCATTAAATCTTTACATAGATTACTATCTTTGAAATATTCTGAATTCCTGTATTACAGTTAATCCAGGCTTGAATGATTTCTATGATAGATTTGTCACACGGCATCTTTGCAAGGCACCCCTTTTGGGATGTTTACTCTCAAGCGGTTGGGCTTTGTCCCAAAGATTAAAAAGTAACAACTGTTCTAAAGATTGCCAAAAGCTATCTTTGTTTTGGATTACATTTCTATTTTAGGAATATAAATACTGAAGCAAGAGAAAAGGGTCTCTGTGTGAGGCAGTTTATATGAAAAGTATGACTCCTTCATTAATTACTTTTTAGAATACATTAAAAAATCTGCTTCAAAATTACAGTATTACCTCCTCTAACTTTGAGAACAGAACTGAAAATCAGAGCAAAAGAATCTTATCCTAAAGATACTTAACCCATGACGTGAACCATATCATATTGAAAACTGTAAGGGCTGGTCTACACTACCGCACTAAATCCATCTACGTTACGCAACTTCAGTTACATGAATAACGTAATTGAAGTCGACATAGTTAGATCCACTTATCACGGTGGCTACACTGCACTGTGTCGAGGGGAGAGCGTCTCCCGTCGACTTCCCTTATGCTTCTCGGGGAGGCGGAATACATAAATCGATGGGAGAGTGCTCTCCCATCGATTTAGCGTGTCTTCAGAAAAACCCACAAAATCGACACTTGCTGCTGATCTCCTGGTAAGTGTAGACATGCCCTAAGATTTGGATCCCTGCTTCTGCAATAGGACTCAGACACAAAAGCAAATGGAACAGGAAGAGATATTTAAAAAGCTGTCAATCTGAAGGACATGAAAGATTAGAGAAAGGTATTAAACAACTGGATCATTTGGTAAACTTTATATAAAGAAAGTATTCCTTCCAAGTGACAAAGAGTAACCTCTAGGCATTACGCACATAAGAGGGTAAAGGAAGTTACAAATGCTCAAATTTAAAAAAATAATAAAAAAAGGACCAATGAACTAAGATTAAAACTCAAAACCTGCCAGTCAGAAGCAACCTAAATATTCTGCACTTAAACAGGATCTTTCATTCAAGACATTCAAAGCAATTCACATTATTTGTATCACGTTAGCCCCACAACGTGCTAGATATTTTCACATAGAAATACAGAATCTTTGCCTTAGAGAGCCAGCAATCTAAAAAGACAAATACAAAGAAATGTGGGGAGAACGGATATAAGTAAAGTAATTCAGACAAGAGTAAACTCTTCATCTCCATCTAACTATTCATTTTTCCCTGTAGCAAGCCCCAGTTTTGTCCCTAATTTTCTTATGCTCGTAATCTTCCCTCTGCATAAGGGAGTAGTTCATTCATCAGATAAAAAAAAAGTAGGCATTATACATTTATCTCAACAAGCTCCTAATATCTGAATACAAGCCACTTGCAATTTCACTAATACATGAACTGTCAAAGCCTGGTAACATAAGATTCTTTATATTCATTATGAGGTGTGAAACATTTGAGAGAATGTGGAATTGCATATCTGCAGAACCAACAGTTGAACATAATTCCTACAAGTTTATAAATTTCAGTACTGAACATACCCATTTAAAACAGCAAGTCATCCACTGTGTGTTACATTAGTTTTACATTACCTGATTTTGTAGTGCTGACTGGCTGACGCTGCCCTGTATTATTCTGACGTTTTTCCTCTAACAGTAGTCTTACATCTGCAACTTTTTCTGACGATCCTTTGCTGCCAATCCGGTTTTTGACATTACTGGATGCTATACTATCCGCTCTCATAGAGTTCCTAAATAAAGACATAATGTATTTCTAATCAGCAAATAAATTCCCATGAATGAAGCCCAACAGAGTCTTCAGGAAGGCCCCCGTGCATAAACACATTTTGGAAGTTAGTGATATCAGGATTTCCCCTATTAAGAAATGGGGGAGAAAACACAATATCTACCACTTAAAAAAAAAAAAAAATCTGCATTCCAGAATCAGTCATAGCTCTTCTTCAAACAAATTATCAATATGTTCAGAGCATTATATACTGCATATCCTGTAACAAATAGGTAGCAACGTTTTTCCAGTTTTAAACCAGGATATAAGCATATCTTGTCAAAACAACAATAGATAGAGTACCAATGCTTCTCTAAGTTTAGGTTCATTATCGTTTGTTACTCAAGACTATAAGCAATGTGCACAGGGGCTGCTTGTAAACATCTTACCTGTCAGGGATAGTGCAGATAAGGGATACATTTGTAGGCTATGATAGTACAGAGCTTGCAATCCCTTTAGCTAAAGAGAAAATGTATTTTCTTTGAAGATATCTGCTACAGTCTCTAGTAATAAGTGCTATCAGCACTATTCTGACCGCTACAAGGTACTCTGAAAACTAAAAGTAGTGATGTGAACAAGCTCAATCAGTATCTGTTTCAAACAGAAATACACCGGATTAATGTCAACACAGCAGTTCCACTGTAGTCAAAAGAAAAGGAGTACTTGTGGCACCTTAGAGACTAACAAATTTATTAGAGCATAAGCTTTCATGAGCTACAGCTCACTTCATCGGATGCATTTGGTGGAAAAAACAGAGGAGAGATTTATATACACACACACAGAGAACATGAAACAATGGGTTTATCATACACACTGTAAGGAGAGTGATCACTTAAGATAAGCCATCACCAACAGCAGGGGGGGGAAGGAGGAAAACCTTTCATGGTGACAAGCAGGTAGGCTAATTCCAGCAGTTAACAAGAATATCAGAGGAACAGTGGGGGGTGGGGTGGGAGGGAGAAATACCATGGGGAAATAGTTTTACTTTGTGTAATGACTCATCCATTCCCAGTCTCTATTCAAGCCTAAGTTAATTGTATTATTTCTCCCTCCCACCCCACCCCCCACTGTTCCTCTGATATTCTTGTTAACTGCTGGAATTAGCTTACCTGCTTGTCACCATGAAAGGTTTTCCTCCTTCCCCCCCCTGCTGTTGGTGATGGCTTATCTTAAGTGATCACTCTCCTTACAGTGTGTATGATAAACCCATTGTTTCATGTTCTCTGTGTGTGTGTATATAAATCTCTCCTCTGTTTTTTCCACCAAATGCATCCGATGAAGTGAGCTGTAGCTCACGAAAGCTTATGCTCTAATAAATTTGTTAGTCTCTAAGGTGCCACAAGTACTCCTTTTCTTTTTGCGAATACAGACTAACACGGCTGCTACTCTGAAAACTGTAGTCAAAGTAATTCAGAGTAAATGAACAGTCTCAGAATTACTAGACTGATTTAATTCACGTTATAATGGTTCCATCATGTTCTATCATATTATTTACAGGACATGCAGATTTTTATTAGATTACTAATACTGAAAATATTAAAACCTACTTTTACTTTTTACCGTTAAAGGGTTGTTGTTGGTTTGTGGTTGGTGTTGGTTTTATGCACATTTCTCCTAGATTCAGCACTGGAAACACACCAGTCAGTTCTATTTATTTTAATCAGGTTCTCGTGAATTAATACAATGCTGCAGTGTTAGATTTCAACATTGCAAGGGAATATTTATTTAACAATTTTACGTTTGGATTAAGGGTCAATTTCAGTGAGTTTTCTGTATTTCTTCTTTTAAATATCTTCCACTAAATCATGTCAGAGCTAAATAGGGCATGCTGATGCTGCCACTTCATTTAAGTCATTACAGCTCTGCAACTGAAATGACAAGTGATTGATCTTAACGAAGAGTCAAATGGGATAAGATTTCAAGGAGAGTTGTTAAGTGCTAAGGATTTTCACCATTAAATATACAACACATTGAGATATGGTATAGTAGCTTCTTCAGAAGGGATCCGTATTGTATCAAGTCAAAGCAGAATACAGCAATTGTTAAAATCTTCATGTGTACTACTGAGTCATTTCTTTTGAAATACATGGTCTAACTGGAATGATCCTAATATACAAGATGTTAATATTGTTCAGGGCACTGAAAAGTAAGTGGCTATTGAACATATTTTTGGACAATTCTTTTATATTTACTATTTAATAA